>NW_022170403.1:11005473-11042349 GCF_008802855.1 Photinus pyralis | reverse complement strand
AATTTCGAAAAAAAATTCAAAGGGCTGTAACTTTTGAACTAGTAGCCATATCTTAGAACTGTTTGAAATTATGGATTCTACAGGCCACATTTTATTAGAAAATTTTTTTTCCGGATTGATCTGAGACAATTTTTTTTTCGGGGCTCAAAAAAAGGCGGTGTATAACCTTCCTTTTTCCCAAAAATCGACTGCACCAAAATTTCTCGGGAAAACACTTTTTCTTATTAATTTTGGTGCGTAGAATCCAAAACAATTCGTACTTTTTCGATTAGACTTCTCAATCAAAAGTTATAGACTAGAAACCAATTTCGAAAAAAAATTCAAAGGGCTATAACTTTTGAACTAGTAGCCCAATCTTGGAACTGTTTGAAATTATGGATTCTACAGGCCACATTCTATAAGAAAATTTTTTTCCGGCTCGATCTGAGACAATTTTTTCTTCGGGGCTCAAAAAAAGGCAGTGTATAACCTTCCTTTTTTACCAAAAATCGACTGCACCAAAATTTCTCGGAAAACACTTTTTCTTATTAATTTTGGTGCGTAGAATCCAAAACGATTCATACTTTTTCGATTAGACTTCTCAATCAAAGGTTATGGACAAAAAACCTCTTACATATTATGCAGTCAATTTAACTTCCAATTATAGCCTCCATATGAGAGAAGTGTGTCGATTCCATAACGAAGACACGTCAGAAACAATTACGGATACGTGTGTTTCCAAATTGTAGTCTTTAATTAAAAGTCGACAAGTGGAGAAACAATTAGAACCAGGTTATTGTGCATTGAGCTAAAGTTCTAATTTACTGAAAGAAATGGCGGGTGTGTCTCTAATTTGTAAGAACCTACAGCTGGAGATTATCTCGGAAAATTACCAACATACTAGGGTGTCCATAAAACCGTGACTGCAATAGCCATCCAACTCGATCTAGCAAACTAAAATGCTGCCACCATTTGGTGACCCCTAAAAATTACATTATGCTACTGTGTCATAATAATATGCGTAACCTAATAGTGTTTTTGATGAGCTATAAATATTGTTGATTGCTGTCGTAAACGGAATTCTGGTAAATCGTTCATTGCGTGTGTAATTAATCGAAAGGTTAAAAAACTAATAACGGCGCGTAGCACATTACCTTAGAAGGCACATCTTATTGTCACTTTTTCACCAATCCCTGCTCCGTTGTGAAATACAATCCCACAATCCTCGTAAATACATTCCTGAGAGGTCACCACGGAGCTAAACTAGTTCAGACGCCCATGACTACCAAAATATCCCAGGATTTTCACATCTAGGTTAGCTATCGCTACAGGATGGCAAATATTCGCTCTTAGTTTCCAAGTGTTATGCTACGCGTTACTTAATAGATCTACTTGCCAATTATTACATTTTTAGATTCAATTAATCAGTGGTAAATGAAAAGAAATTGCCTTGCAGAATGGGCTGGGGTGAAACATTAGGATTTACTCATCAATGACCCATGACTTGCACAAAGTTTAGTTTCCCAAAGAGATTTAAAAGTCTTTAAGATATTCTGAAAGTCCTCAATAAACTTATATAGCCGTCAAGAGCAGCATTGAATCTTTTAAAACTGTTAAAAATCTTTATTAGTTCTTAAGGGTTTGTAAAGATCTTTAAAAACCATTAAATCTTTAGATCTTTGGGAATGTGTGAGATCCATAATGAGTCTTCAATTGTCTTTCTTCTACAGCTCGCCCTGTAGCCTTTAAAACGTTTAATAAGTCATTAAGAGTGCTTAAGAGTTAATCTTCAAGGGTATTCATAACAAGTAACAGTAACCCTTACACGTAGGTAAAGTTAGGATTTTTTGAAAGGTTAGAGAAGTTCACAAGGTCGAATTTTTCAATAAATTATATTTTCTAGCACCTGGATTTTATTCTGTTATCTTAATTAGAGTGCTACGTAATTAAAATTGCGAATTCGGCACGAGGTCATCTATGGATTGTGTGAAATGAAACGTGACATATTTTATTATAAATGTGGGATTAGTTTATTACTCTTAGCTCTCATTTAATTAGGTCATAAACGAAAAAAAAACGAATCAGTTATTAAAGATGCCAGCTGACGTTAATTAGTAGCTATTTTCTAGGCATCAATTAATTCAGTAAGAATAGGAATGGGTTGACCAGAGATGTGACGAGAGGATAGGTAACACAGCTTACGTACGCATGGCGTGCAATTTACATAGCTGTAATTAGGAAGGCTCATTAGTGAAGCGGCTGAGAGGGACGAATGCCTCCTACCTGTTGAGACGGTCAAGTCCCCAACGCGGCCGGGGATGAGTCTAGGGAGTAAAAAGAAGAAAGAAGCAAAAGAGGAAGAGTGGTTCGAAGTGTTTAGATGGAGCAAGAAAGTTATAAGATCAACGGGGCAAAGGAAAGCAGAATCGTAGACAAAGGAGAGAGAAAAGCGGAATAAAAAAAAGCAGAAGGGTGGGGAGGAGAAAAGAATAATGTGGAGGAAGTCAAGGGGGAACCAAGAGGGGCCGCTAAAGAGACAATGATACAAATAGATCAAATGAACGAGAAGATGATGGAGGAAATAGGAGGATTATGGGAAAAAATTAAAAGAAGGGAAAAGAAATGGAGTAAAAAAAGAACTTATGAGAAGATTAGAAAAATTGAAGAAGAAAATGATAGAAAAAAAAGAGAAGATATAGAGATAACATAACGGTAAACAGAGTAGTGATGAAAAGAAAACCTACAAGTAGAAGCTAATGTAAAAGGGGCGAGGTAAGGGGAAATAAAGCATTAATAGCGGAACTAACATGGGAAAAGAAGAGGGAGGTTATGGAGGGAAAGGGAAAGCGGGAGTTTGTAAGAGGATATAATGTCGTGGGGATGGTAGAATCAGGGGTAGAACACATGAATTGGGAAAAACACACACATAAAGTTCAAAGTGCTGCAACTTTTGATCTAGTAGTCCAATCTTGGAACTGTTTGAAATTATCGATTCTACGGGCCAAACTCTATAAAAAAACGTTTTTTCACGGTGGATTTCAGACAATTTTTTTTCCGGCCTCAAAAAAAGGCAGTGTTATACCTTCCTTTTTTTCCAAAAATCGACTGCTCCAAAATTTCTCGGGAAAACACTTTTTCTCATTAATTTTGGTGCGTAGAATCCAAAACGATTCGTACTTTTTCGATCAGACGTCTCAATCATTCATTGCATATTATATGCTGACGATACCACACTCTTAAACCCTCGTGGTGACATAGACTTAGAAACTGATGACCAACTACAGTTAGCTATAAATAGTATCAAAGAATGGTGTAACTCCAACAAATTAGCCCTAAATGTAAATAAAACTGAAACCATGACCATGTCCTTAAAACGCGTGAATACGGACAATACTATCAAAAGTGTGACTTTCCTAGGTTGTACCGTGGATAGCCAGTTAAATTTTAGTGATCACTGCTCTACCTTGGTAACTCGAATGAATAAAGCCACCTACCTTCTACGAACGTTAGCAGAAAATGTGTCTCAGAAAGTGCTAATTAACGCATATTATGCTCTAATATTCATAGTGTTATGACTTATGCAATCATAGTGTGGGGTAATTCAGGGAAACGCAATGCGGTATTTAGAATTCAGAGAAGAGCTGTGCGCATAATTGCGGGTTTGGGGTACCGTGAAGACTGTCGCAAAGCATTCAAACATCTAAATATATTAACTCTGCCGTGTGCCTACATCCTTGAGTGTTTGTGCTACGCAAAGAAGAATTTCCACTCATTTACAACAAACTCTCAAATACATCACCACAACACGAGGCACAAAGAGGACGTACGAGTAAACTTCGGTCGACTCTGCAAAACTTAAAAAGGTCCTAGAATACAATCTCAAATATTTTTTAATTGCATCCCTGCGCACCTAAGACACATAGACACAACAGAATTTAAGAATAAAATAAAAACATTTTTAAGTAACCAATGCTTCTATAGCTATCAAGAATGTTTAACTTTTGATTTTACCTGTGATACTTCTAAACATTTGTTTAGATAAGTGACTGTGATATTTTTGACGATGTGTAAGTACTCCATGTATGTTAGCCTGAATATATATTATTATGGTCGGTGTTTCTTGTGAGAACTCAGGTCTAGCCTGGTTAACTAATCGCACGGATTAAAATCAAGTAACGATTAGTGTCTGTGTCTGTGTCTGGTGAAGTTATGTAGGGTCCTTAAAAAAAAAAAAAAAAAATCACACACGTACATTGGACATCTAGGGATAATGTAATTCGTACTTACCAACATACCTATTGATGGGCACCTGAAGTGAGTGTAGAGATGGTGGAATGAGTTTTTCATTAGTGCTGTTTTGTGTTAGTGATCTGTAAAATAGTTTTTCGTTATGTTTAAATTGTGTGTTATGGCGCTTTCTGTCTGCAGTTTCCCTATAGCGTTTTAAACGGTTTGTGTATATTGATAGTTTTTGTGTGAGTGTATCTCTATGTTCGTTATAACTTGTATTTTGTTCTCGTGTGGTGTGATTGTTTAGTTTTGTAGTTATGTGTTGTACTTGTCGTGTTAATTTTGAAGAACGAGTTCCTTGTATGTATTGTGTAATTAGACCCAAGTCACGTCTGATGTCATCGATGCGATTAATCAGGCGTTTTTCCCAAGCCGGGGGTGAGCGCTTTTTTGTTGTGTGGTGTTCTTTGTTTGTTGTTATTCTTGAACCGTTACATCTAGAAACTGCAACCGCACCGCAATACACAACAAAGTGTAGTTGATGTAAGCTTGTGTTATCGTTAATGTAATTTGGTAAAATGTGATCATTTAGTGTTTTTGAGAGTGTGCGTAATTTTGTAGTGTGACTTTGTTTAGTTATTCGTGCTCTTTGTGTTGGGTCAGTGTTTGAGAATTCTAACAATGCATTGTCAAATTCTTTTTGAAGGGATGTGAGTGTTTGGTTTATGTGATTATTTGTATCTATCGATTGCTGGGGTGTCGCAAATATCTGTATTTCAGAGTTGTTTAGAACGGGTGTATTATCTTGTACGATGAGTGTGTTGTTTGTGTTGAGTAGTGCTTCAATTTCGTGCCTGATTTGTTCCTGTGTGTCTAATGTAAGGAGTGTATTTTTAATAATAACTCTACGTTGGTCTGCAATGCGTTGTTCTGTTAAGTGTGCTAAATGTGGGTATTTTGTAATGAACGCGTGATATAGTTTACCTCTGTATATGCTGTCCTGTCCGTTTCCATCTTCGTGATCTCCAAATACGTACCGAAAATGAAGCGATTCATCCCTTCGTCCCATTTCATACGTCTTTTGGAGGTTTCCTTTGCGCTGGTCCCATCCACAAGCGGTTGAGAAGCAGGCACAAAGGTCTCTTCATGGCGGTCCTCTTCACGTGGTCGTTGTCCTCTTCGTAGTCTTCTTTCGGCTGTAGAGGTTTCGGGTATCCCGACGAGCGGCCGCCTGTTCACCAACTCGTCACTATCGGCTCGCATGCTGCAACGCCCAGCGATAGCTCCAGACGTGCCCTGACGCTCCTCAGGTAGCGGCATTTTTCCGAGGCTTTGTTTATACTCCATTTTCATGAGAATATGGGGTGACTAGGAACACGTGAAGGCGTCACTCTTCAAGATATTCGCGTAAGCAAATATCCACCTGCGTGTTGTGTATATGTAGGAGAGTCGGGAACATGGGCGTGGGAGTTGGAAAGTAAAGTGGGTAGGTAAATACTAAAGGTGGTTGGACTGGTCACCTTTAGTGCCCATTGATCGCTTTTTACGATCTCTAGGGCGAGAGTGGGCCTATTCTATCCCCGAACCCATTATTATTATTATTATTATTATTATTATTATTATTATGGTCGGTGTTTCTCTTGTCAGAACTCAGGTCTAGCCTCGCTAACTAATAGCACGAATTAAAATCAAGTAACGATTAAGTGTTAGTGTCTGTATGTCGTAGACCGGGAGATGGTGACACTTTTTGTGGTGTGATTTGCTACAAGTATGGCGACCATTCAAAGGTTTAATTAAGTACTCCTCGAAACGAAAATGGTGCTAACTCTCTGGGAGTGGGGCCGTTATTGCGTGACGATTGTTTAAACATGTCGGAAAATTTAATGATTTTGGACAATTTGCTACACAAAATTCTTTGGATTTTCTGGTAGTCGGTGACAAAGCAAATGACGGAAACGAAATGCCATACTTTTCCGGTGGGCCTTCTCGTGGCGATTGTTTGATTTTTTTTGGGTGATTTGCTACAAGCTCATTTTTTATGAGCATCAAGTCCTCAATCAGTCATTCACGAAAATCAACCTGCCATACCGCAGCGACGGGCCCGCATAGCCGCCATACCGGCACAAAGAGGTCATTTTTGTTAATCATTTTGAGCGATTTGCTACACCCTATACATTTTTCCACCAGTTATTTTTATAGTCAGAAATAGAAATTTCGATACGCCATACCTGTGGCATGGGCCAATTATGTATAATATTGTTTCAAAAATTTATGAATTTTCGGAAAATTGGGGCGATTTGCTACAGTATGGTACCAATTTTTCGTAACAGTTTGAGGTATGTATAATAAAAGTGAATATCAAGTTTCAAACATGAATCCCGAGCGAATCATGTTTTATCACGAGATGTTATGTTGCTTAATATTCTCCGTCCCACTCGACCCCTTAGTCAAGTTGTAGAGGTCCCGGTCGGGGTCGTTGTGTTGGGCATTGCATTCAATGGATCGCAGGTAGTGGGTAGCAGCTGCCGTCAAGTTTATACTACCCTCCATAAGTATCTGAACACTCAGTGTACTTAAAGTAACACCAAAGAGTAACTAACAATTATTCTTTGGTAAACTAATAATAATAATAATAACAATAATAATAAACGTTTAAATAATTATAGCAAACGAGCTCCTGGGGTATGGCTATAGCATGTGCCTCGGCATGTGCAAAACCAAATTTTGAACCTGTTGTTACATTTGCTTTTATTCTAAGTGCATATATGTATCAAATTTCATTTAAATGCTTTCATAATTCAGAAAGTTGGCACCTCGGTTGGCAATGCGGCATGCGCAAAAGCAAATTTTGAAACTGGCGTTAGATTTGCTTTTCTCCCAAGTGCCTACGTACGAATTTCATTTAATGATTTTAAATACCTTCATAAATCAAAAAGTTTGCAATTCGGTTCATGAATAGTCGAGATGTGAAAAGGGCACTCTGAATGTTGAATCGATTGGACTTTTGTTTGGCATTGCGATTTACTTGGCTAAAGATATACTCATATTGAATTTCATGCAAATCGGTTCATAACTAACGGAGATGTAAAAAGGACCTTCCTTATTTTTTGACCTACATTGCCAGTTCACGAACTTCGATCTACAAATTTGATAAAAAATCCACCTGCGAAATTTCATCGTAATCGGTCCACTCGTTTTCGGGATATCGTTTGTAACGGACAGACGGACAGACACCGCAAAAAAACTCACTAGGAGCTCGGTAATAATGATTCCATGGACTTCCCCTTCGCTGGACCTAACACGTGTGGGTTATGGTGGGTCGGAGGCTAAATGCTTTATAACCACCTGTAAACACTTGTAAATGAGATCTTCACAGGCGTCTTTTAGAATCTTGGAACAGTGTATCACAGGCTATGATCGATTCACTCATTTTCAGTATGCCCAGTCGAGTATATGAATGCGCAAGAATCGATGAAATGATCTATACATTATTACTGTTGAGTGTTGTTTGAATTTGTGATTCTATCATATTTACCTTGTTTCTTATTTCGAAATAAATACAATACATAAAATGTTTAAACAAATGCCTATTTGATTTTCATGATTTTTCTTGTTCATTTTTACCCATGAATTGTTTTTCCGAAGTTCGCGTGAAGATCGTTTTCAAGGTTCCTTGCTTGTTCCAGTTATAACACAAAGATGTTTTAGGAAACCAGATTTTCGAGTATGGCGCCATCTTTAGCCTTCATGACGAGTATGGCACATATATCATGGATCAAAGTAGAGCATGAACTTTCGGAAAATCCAAATGCCATACTGTAGCAAATCACCCAAAATTATTAACAAAAATGACATCTTTGCGCCGGTATGGCGGCTATCCGGACCCGTCGGTGCGGTATGGCAGGTTGATTTTCGTGAATGACTGATTGAGGACTTGATGCTCATAAAAAAATGAGCTTGTAGCAAATCACCCAAAAAAATCAAACAATCGACCCGGGAAGGCCCACCGGAAAAGTATGGCATTTCGTTTCCGTCATTTGTTTTGTCACCGACTACCAGAAAATTCAAAGAATTTTATGTATTAGCAAATTGTCCAAAATCATTAAATTTTCCGACATGTTTAAACAATCGTCACGCAATAACGGCCCCACTCCCAGAGAGTTAGCACCATTTTCGTTTTGAGGAGTACTTAATTAAACCTTTGAATGGTCGCCATACTTGTAGCAAATTACACCACAAAAAGTGTCACCATCTCCCGGTCTATCGCCCGTCGGGTCTAAAAAAAAAATTAAATTCACACACCATACCAAACATAGCTATTGATGGGCACAATAGCCAACGCTATCAGGAAAGAGGAAAACAAAAAAAAATAATTATAATAATTCCTGTAAGTTTAGCAATTTTATTAAATGGAGTTTATTGTGTAAGTGTTTCTTTGGGTTTGCGTTTGGGTTGAATACGAGTGGGTCGTGATAACGTGGTGTGTTTCTGAGAAGAAGGAGTATTGTGTTTTTTAACTGTGCTAGGAGGTGTAACTTTACTGGTCTGTCTTTGTAGTGCATGTTGCGTTACTTGTATTTATTGTGTTTGTTTGTTTAGTAATTATTATTATTATTAATATTATTAACGATCACACATCTTTCATAGTAAGAATTTCATATACAGTTAACCCGTTTTAAACGGGAAGGTTGCAATTCGAAGTTCAGCTGATGTCCATAATGTTAATCCGTGCATTCTAGCTGATATGTTAAGTAATCGGTGGTTTGCTGTACCACAGTAGTATATTTACATTTGCGACTGTATTAGCGAGTAGAGAGATAATGCAAATGTGAAACTCCATGGCCGTTACTGAACATACGAATTTCTCGCAAAACAGTACAACTGTGCGTAAATAGCAGTCGCGGCTTGTCCGATGAGGCAAGTGAGGCAGTGCTTCACCTGTAGAGTTATAATTTGGTATGTTACGATTATTTAATTGTAACGCCACCATAAATCTAAATCGAACAATAAGTTACCCCATCTAAGCGGCGAATTCCCGAACTCTAGCCTTTACGTACGTCGTACATCGTCATTCATTTGAGTTCCGAAACCCCATCTAATTCAGCGAGGCGCGCTCAATCGGGTTGGGAAACGTAAACTATGGCCATTGAATAACTACTATCGCCGCCACAAGAGAAGAGCCCTGCGTCATCATCTACAAGCGTGTGATTTAAGATTTAAAATCAAAGCAAATCCCAATTCAGTTGTTTACTTGTCAAATTTAGTTATTAAGGTAGGGGAAAGAAAACAGCTTATTTATACAAAATCGAAGAAAACTTTAGACGTTTTGGTGTAATTACTGTATCAATTCAAAAGGTGAGCCATAAGCTTCGTTGTTTTATCATATAACAGTTAGAAATTAATTTTGTAGGTTATATCATTCTAAATGGGAAAACTGCTAGCAGAATTAGTAATTACGGAGGTAATTACTCAAATTACACCTAGAATCTAACAACAACTTATGCAAGGTAAGGATATTTACACCTGATTCAAAAAGATAACCGAACTTGTTTGATTTTTAGGTGACTGGATGAAATGTGAAGTTTTATACTAGTATAAGAGCCATGCAACATTTGTAGATACAGAAAAATTATAATTCAAAAAAAATAAACGTATATTCATCTAATATTTAATCATCTTTATGGAAAATTTGAAAATAATTAGGAGTATTACGACGTTGGTCAAATCAGCATCAAATATGCATGTTAAACTTGACAAGCGTTATAGGTTATCTCTTTTCATTACATTTAGCTTTTCAAAAGCGCACGTCTATTATATCCCAAGAACTTGTTTCGGTCTCTGTCCTTTTTTGGGTTGCGCAAATTTTTGAGATGTAAGTATCAACACCTTGGATTTATGCATTCGTACATTGATGACGCAGGGCTCTTCTCTTGTGGCGGCGATAATATGGCAAAGATTAAAGATAGGAGGACGTGAGTTTGTAGGTGTTCGGCTCTATTCGGCGAAGCGGTTATCATTGGGTACGCTGAATAAGGATGGGGTTCGGAAATTCGCTCCCGGGGTAGGTAAATGTTGACGTATATCTGCCCCTGCAACAATGACATTAACTTGCATAATATCACATCTTTGAATGCATAATTTTACACAATGACAATCACGAATTGTGTTATCTATTTATATTACACAAGAATGACATGTGTTAAATCTGCTGTAATCTTTTTTGTTTATTTTGAACAAAGTTATACTGAAATTTGATATAAAAACATCATTCAGAATGAAAAGGGTTTGAACGTGTAATAACGAGGAATTTAGATATTTGTGGACTGTGGAGGTGTAACGTAATGATACCAAAGGGGGTTAGAAACTAAAACAACGCACTCTTGCCGTGAACATGAAAAAGCTTTCATGCATAATTAAGGCGGATCCACATTGATAAATATTTGCCGTGTGTGTTGAATGAATTTTGACAAAATTTTGTCCCAAAAATTTGAATATGGTTGCGTATTTACTATAATTCTCGCCAGGAAAGATCAGAACACTTGATCCCGATCTACAATCTCTGTTTTTCGTAAGGTGCTAGCGACTTCCGGAATAGTATCGTGTCAATGTTGAACGAAAAGACTTTTTGTTCAACATTAGCACGATCCTATTCCAGAAGTCGCTCGCATCTTAATAAAAACAAAGATTGTAAATCGACACAAGGTGTGCTGTCACCGGTAATCTTTCCTGCCTGGCGAGAGTTATACGTAAATATTTATGTTGTGTGTTGTATTTGCTGAATCCATGTGTCCACATTAGAACTTTGTTCGGCGCAAATCCCTTTGAAGTTGACTGGAAAACCGACAGCCTAGTGAATAACGTGCGTTGTTCGTCACGAAATTATTTGCGTAAGTACGTTTTCGTGCGGCGCATAGTCCACATTGACAAAAATTGCGGCGCACACGAGCAAATGTGTGTCAAATTCAACATACAACGCAAATATTTACCAATGTGGATCTGCCTTTAGCGCTTGCTATGTTTCAATAAATTGCACCAACTCTTCACATTAATTAAAAAGTTCTTGTCGTATGCATACGGTATATATACGGTACAAAAAATATGTAAAAGATAAGTACCGACATGTTTATACCGTTCCAAAGGAAATCAAATTCTACATTTGATGAAATAAAAAAAATTCGGTATTAGTTACATTTAAAAAAATCGAGTGATTTCTTTTAACACAGGAAAGTTTTACTTTGATCGTTAGGCGTATGTTAGTTTCATGATTAAGAACACCAAAGAGAGTATACCCACGAATTACGATTTGGTAACATTGCAGAGTCATGACCTTGCTAAGTTTTAACTGCGATAGGTATTCAATTTTGACTGACTGGAAAAAATGACTCATTTTGACTATCATATGTAACACATAATAAATTGGCCAAGGAAGCGTAATATTCAATAATATTCAGGGGATATGTTTAAAAGAATGCAACCTTGATATAAATTACCCAAGCACTAATGCCCAACCCTCCCCGCATAACCGAGAGCACATACTCAGAGCTTCAACTTTTGTCTTTGTACGTAAATTATTATAATTATTCGAACTAAATTGATTTTGCTTTTTTAAGTCATAATAAAAATAGATCGATCCACAATAACGTAATAGGCCGAGATACAGAAGTAGATTTGCGCTGGAGCCGTTCGGTGAAAATGAAACGTTAGGTATATTAATAATACATGTTTTGGAGTCTGTTGTTCTATAATAAGCACACTGTTACTGAACTTTAACAAAAAAAGAAAATGAATTTATTTTTTCGTTTTCAATTTTCTTTTACTGTATTTTTCAGGGTGGGCACTGCGCACCTTGCCCACCCTGAGGAGTCGCCACTGGTGAACCTAAGTTTTTGCAGCGGATACAACCGAAAATGTAAATAGTTAAGAATATAATATTATTTATCAGTGGAAGAGATTAATAAGAAGTATAACAAAAAACACTTACGGTACTGGCTCTGAATGAGTATCGATGTGCAAAACTTCATTGATAGGGTTTTTGCCGGAAGACTTGGACGACGATCCATAACTAGTGCTGGCAATTTGTAGGGGTTTAGCTCGGTAACTTGAGGTGAAGTGTTGTTGATAAGGCATTGATGGAGTATACTTATGACTTCCCATTGACTCTTTACCACCCGCTGATCCATTTAATAAAAGAGAATGGGCGGCCGGTGACGCAACTGGTTTACTACTAAGAGGTGTAGGAGGTGGGGGACTGGCGGCGTCTATTAACACTTCAACATACGAGACTGGAAAAATGCCCTTACGACCACCTATTCTTCCTTCGAACCAGTTGTCATCGACCCGTCTTGTTATGACGACTAGTTCTCCCTTAGCTAATGATAGTTCCAGATGCGTTTGTGCGATGAAATTGAACTTCGCTCTGGCTTGACCTTCATGATTTCTTCTTGGAGTTGATTTGACACCATCGAATGGTATTATCTAGAAGAGAGACTGTCAATTAATGGTCATTCATAATTAACTGTAATACGTGAACCAGTGGGACAACAAATATCGCAGTTTGCATTTCAAATTTTATATTCAGAAGATTGTCAAATGGCTCTGGGAAACTTTAAATACAACAACTTGAAGAAGAGGGGTACGAAATTTCAAGCTTCTGTTAAACTGATAAAGTAAAAATCGTATGAAATCGGGGTCCAATTTATAATCTGGGGTTCAACAGTGTATAATTTTACGATTGGAAGTTCCACGGTATGGACTGACATCGGCTGGGGTTCCGCCAAGTATTTTGGATAAAACAAAGACACAAGGCTTGCGAAACTTGGGTGTCTGATGTGGGCAAGGTTTCTGATAACTTTGTCCACAAGATATAATAATTGTACCCAGTTTGCTTATTTGTACATCCAGAAGCACTTCTTGAAATGTGAGTGAAATTTAAGCAAAAGTATAAAGAAGGAAATTTTATTAGTGATTTGTTACTCTAATTTATGTATACCTATGGCGAAACGATGGTAACTTAACAGTAACAGTTATCCATTAAAATTAAAGTGGGATGTGAATACTCGTATTAATAATAATTAATAACCATATTTAGTTTCACATGACTAACCTCAACGTAATTTGCCGGGAAAAGTCCTACCATCGCATTGTGTTCACCTTCATACCAGTTTTTATCAACCTGTCTTCTAATGTAAATTATGTCTCCTTTACGAAACGTAATTTCTCTGGCAGACTGACCCACAAAATTATATAAGGCTCTAGCAACTAAACGGTGTTCTGGAGATCGGGGACGTGGTTTTATCTTGGGACTATCTTCCGCGAGAAAATCGTCGTATCTATTTAGAGGAATTGGAGATTTTTGCGATGGAATAAAGTTGTCAGTATGTCTTCTATTGTTCATGTCTTGTAGTTCCTGTAATATACGAAAATACATTAGAATATTTCTTAAGGGGCTTGCGCTAACCATGGTTTAATTTGAAAAAAATGGATAAATCAGAAGTCGCATTTTGTGTCTGACAAGGTATTAGTAGACATTGGGAAGGCTAAATGAATACCTACAAGTTTACCTGTATGGCACATGTTGAAATGTTTACTTGAGGTTCATAGAGGTACAGCATTTTTGTATGTAAAGAATTCTTTCCTATCTTATTTGCGATAGAGTGCATGCATTTTCTAAGAAAGAGGGTCGTATAGTAGAGAAGGAAGGAAAAAATGCTTGTTCTGATTACAAAAGCCCTCTAAATCTCAAACAACCTCGATGAAGTAAGCATAAATATAAAGAATCTCTATCCAACAAATTACATTTCGACCGATAAGTATAAATGTCACACGTTATCAATTATTGGATTTGTTTTGACAAAATACGGAAATAGAATGTGAAAAAGGTCTTTGCACTCTCACTAATTACAGAAAATAATCATGTTTATTTAACCTTGTAACGTTATGTAATGCAAACCTTCATAAAGCAACCTATTTATTGTGGTTTTATTTAATATTTTTATTGGAAAGGGTCTTCACGTGAATCTACTTCAATGAAAATAAAGGGGTTATTGTGGCCATCTGCGCAAGGCGAAAATCATTTAAACAAGCATTGGTAGGTACAAAATTGAACAGGATGGGCTCTACTAATTTCAAGGCATAAAATTTATAGCTTCTTCTTCTTTTCTTTTTTTTTCTTTATCAAATTGGCGAATAAACTAAGATTTTAAACTAACAGGCTGTCTAAAAAAATGGTCAAGTCAGAATAAGTACTACGTTTACTTCTTGTGTATTAAATCAATTTTTCGTCGACGAAATTGGGAATAAAGGATGTTTTTTGTCAAATCCAAAGTTGCATGAAAAAATTGTGGACATACCTACATCTATTATATGAGCCTTCGGCAAGCTTTTAATGAGGCTATTTTTTTTCGACACCAGTTGGTCTTCTACAATAAGAGCATGTTCGGTGCAATAGGTTGCCGTTAATGGGGTTGGGTTAATTCGCTAAATTGCCACTTGAGGGAGGTTGCACTGCGCCCTAGGTAGTACAGAGGTAAAGTTGCAAGAATTATATTGTATGAAAATTAGCCCCGTCAATATAAAAACCGACCGGTTATTGGATTTGTCAAAACATTTATTTTGCGAGATTTAGAGGGGTATAAATGTTGCGACACTTTGTATATAGTTTATAACGGACATCGCTACGTATTCTAAATGTTATTCTAACAATTTCAATATAACACATTAGGTACCTACCTATCTAAATTAGTAGTTTTAAATAAAAAAATTTTATTTTTGAATTGGAAATAATCCTTTAACTAAATTCATACTGTTTTAATTGAAAACTTTCTTGCATTAATATTTTTCCATAATTAGGTTCCATCGTTTATGCACCTCACCTTTATCGAAGCGCTCAATTTCCATACCAGCATTAATGAACACACCGCACATTTTGTAGTCTAACAGATTTAACGAACACCCGGTATTTTGACACTCTTCGTTAGGAAAAGTGTTGCTTCGGAACTATTTATTTCTTTTAAGAGTTGAAAACAGAAGGTAGAAGTATACCTGTTTTAGTGTCTAGCGCCGTCTTAGCCTCCGATATGGAAACCTGTTGCTATATATAATACATCGTTCAATAAGTCTCGGGACTAACCAACAGATGGCATTAGTGGTGATATCAAGTCGATTTCGTTTTTCAAAGGAACCAACCTTCAAATGCAATGTGTTTGATTTTCAAGTCAATTGTACCATAAGCAGAAAAGCTCTTGTGGTGAAAGTGACGGTACTTCTACAAGATCATCTTTTATCAGGACAATGCATCGTGCCACAGGTCAATGAAAACAATGGCCAAATTGAATGAGTTGGGCTTCAATATGCTTTCCCACCTAGTGTCGTCTTCAGATCTACCCCTCAGCTACTACTGGCTGTTGTCTGATCTCAAAAAGATGCTATCGGGAAATATTTGACTCGAATGAGGATATCATCGCTACAACTAAAGTATATTTTGAGGAAAGGACAAATTGTTTTACAAACATGGTATCGTTGGAATGGGGGAGGATTGTGTTGATGAATAACAATAAATTTTACAAATCATAATTGTTTTCTTGGTTAGTCCCGGGACTTATTGAACGATGTGTTAATTGATAATTTTTCTAATTGTTTTCGTAGAGACATGTCAATTGTTTTTGTACCATCCGACAGCACTCGGCATGAGCAAGCAAGTGAAAAATTAATATGTTCGAATTTCAGCCCCGTTAATTAATTATTAACAGAGTTTAGTGTCCCAATGTTAGGGCGAAAACGAGCATTAGAGCTGCAAGGTCATGCAGTTTATTTCACAGGTAACAATAGGCATTACTGGGCCACAAAATTTGGAAATTTTAATCCGACCGTTTAGGTAAGTGTAATTAACCATAGTTAATTAATTGAGTCGCAGCAAACCTCGTCTGATTGTATTGAGTCTAATGGTATTAAAAGCGGGCTTAATTAATATAGATTTTGAAACATGTCTCGGATTTTTCGAACGTCAGAGGACCGCACATTTAAATAAAGATTTTTTAATTTTTGGACGTTATCTTTTTGCTTTTGGTGCGAAACGCAGGATTTTGCCGTAATTCTGTTTTAGTTGCGACCCCGGACGTAACGCCCGTCGAATTCTGGACTAAGCTGTTTGTTCAACTGACTGCCCGTGGGTACCGATAGCGCTTAACCTCCGGAGCCGTTCCGAAACCACCGACCTTGGTCAGAAGCAAGGCTTTATTTTTCTGGTGGCGCTCGAGTTCGGCCGTCTGTCCGTTCCGCCGACATAACATCCAGGTTGCCATCGACTGCCGCTACTTTCGCTGGTGTGATTTAATTCCAACAATATATTATTGAATTATTGTTCCTTTGATTAAATTTTTATTTTTGGGGACGGACATCCTATCTTTTATAGTTTATGATTTATTTGCCGTTTTAGCAACACCTTCGCATATCTTGGCATAAACAAAATTAGTGACTTTGACATCCGTCTCACTCACAGCATTCGCTTGTGGAAAATAATTTTTGCACGATCGGTTATAGTCGGCTACTTACTAATTCATTTTCAAGGCGGTAAGGTGCACTTACCAACCTAGGGCGGTAAGTGTATCATAGCAACGTGCTTAGCAACCAAGTGACAGTTACAGTAACATGCGACAAGTAGGATATGTGTCAAAAATCAAATTATTGTTTATTAATGTGGAAGTTAAATGTACAATTTGCAAGTTACAAAAATTAGTTCGGGAATTAGACAGGCAATTGGAAAACACGGTGTTTACAGATTCTTCACACTCAGCAGTCGATAGAGGATTTGAATTAGTACGGTATGAAATAGCAGGTTCTGTTGATGGCAACGAAGATGATGAAGGGTTCCCTGGAGTTCCACATAAAATCTTCTGAGCGGTTTCAATCTTGTTAGTTAATGACTCACCAAGTACGTGTCATCGGGTGCTTCCGTAAGAAATTTATGGAAATCTGCTTTAGAAAAAACGCTAGATTTTTTTTGGCTGATACCCAACGTTCTTTCTTTTCAAAAATGCTATCAGCGTACTGTATTTAGAAATATCAACACACCTTCTTAGAAAAATCATATTTTCAACATGGAATAATCACACCATAAGCCATTTCAATCCTTCACTACGTTGAACAAAATATGCTAACACAATTTTTTCACTTATGTCAGTTTGACATTTACTTTCACACCATTTAAGGAAAGAATCATATGCGGCTTCATATCTACTTTTAAATTTTTCGGGAATGATCGATGCGCAGCCAATACTCCATGCATCTTCTATTTCGAAATCTTCTGAATCATTTAGGTATGTTCACTTAGTCTCAACCAAACCACGTTTCGCGCACGTGTTGTTTTGTTTTCAAAAACAGAAACGTAACTGTAGCAACCCACAAAAATTACTGAACCCATTGTGATGCTACCACATTGATACATTCGAATTTAGTTTATATCAATTATAAATTGATCGTGCAAAAAATACTTAATATACTATTGGTTCACTTAATCAATATTAATAGTAGTATAGCTTATGACATGGCACTCTATTGTATCTATGTGATTATTTTAATTTTACAAATTATATGGTTTTCAATATTCTGCAGAAACAGCAACTGGTCCCAATTTGTTGAAAGAATTGAAATTTATTTGAAACAGCAGGGAAGCGTTTTTCGCATGTTTTAAAGAATTTTTTTTAACAGGTGATAATCATAATATATGCTTTATATCATTTAATACAATTTACTTACAATAATGTACATAGGTAATTAAAACCGCGTATCGAATGCTGAAAACCATAATCTGCAAAATTAAAATAAACAGAGATTTTAGACTATTATTATTATTTATTAAGTGGCACTTGATTAACAAAATTATTTTTAACAAGCGAATGTTGAGCAGACGTCAAACCCACCTATGAATTTGTATACCTACCAAGTGTAAGTGAAGGTGGTGTAAAGAACGCAAATAAATCATAAACTATAATAGATATGTAGATATAGGAACATCAAATAAGAAAAGAAGCATAATTTGACAACTTTTCGAATCTCGTAATAAAAAAGGCATTCTATTGAAAAAAGTTTTCGTTGTCTTTGCGACTGGACGAACGCCACTGAATAGCGTTGCTTCAGAATCTATTTTCTAACATTCGAACATCAGATCAGATACACACAAAATTGAACATAACTACGGAAAAATAGCAATACGTAGCAGTTTTCAAGCATTATTCCCAATACAGTCCAAAAACTAAAATTTTTATTTTTCTTCAAAACGACTAATTTTAGATATTAAGCCATTAAGGTGTTACCTATAATCAAATTTTTAAAATAAGATGCAGTGTATGAAAAGTAAAAAGGTTGTGCCATTTAAAATAACAAACTTAGTGTCGATTTCTGGTCTACGCCATATTAAAAATATGTTCGTTAGTGCGTCAAGTTTCCCAAAAAGTTGTTACTCTCGTTGTCAAACACTCTGTATACAGGTATACTTATAGGACAAATTACATGTCGCCACGTTTGCGAGTAGATCAAGTTATGTATTATCATTTGTAAACTATTAATAGGTAAACTACGTATAGTCAACATTATCATATTAAAGAAATTAGGCGAGAAATTAGGTAACGAGTTAAGTTTTCTACAACACACAAATCAAATCCCAGTAAAACTGTTATAAATGTTACCAAAACCTCAAAAATAGAAATACAAACCGACGTTAGTTGGTAAGTGCCTATTTATCAAGACGGTCATCCAAAATCCTTCCAACTTAAACTATCTTATTCTACTTACATCGTCGAAATCGCTAACCTGAAGATATTTTCGCCGTCTTTCTTCTTCATAAACGCGTTTCATATGTTCGGCTTGGCGACGTGATAGTTCTTCTTCGCTTATCGGTTCCTTTACCTCCTGCCGCACTGGTGTTTTGTAATGTATCGTCACATCGTTTTCCACGTACCTCCGGGGCGACTCTGCAATAATATAAGAAACGGCGCGTCAAATTAATCTCATTCTGCAATAATGGCTAAGCGTGTGAACTATCTCGTGAAAAACTATCAAGAGTGTATAAGCCTGATACATTTCGGCATTGTGATCAAGTAATAAGTTCGAAAAAGATGAAGTAGTTTTTTAAAGCGTTATTATCCCATCAAAAATAAAAATTGTCCATTAAATGGGCATAGAGTGAGCAAATGCTATCAACTGCATTGTTCCTATTGGGTGATACCTCGGGCGATGAACTAACTACATCAAGACCTATAGACGTTAATTAGAAAAATCTAATTTCAACGAATATTAGTATCAATTGTATCTATAGCAGTTTGAATAGCGAAATTCAAACATTATAAAAAAATAAACGGATACAACGAAATATCGAAGGATTCTCAGTATTATTTTGATAAATACATATAGTCAACAAAAATGCAACAAATTCATGTTATGGGCATTGAGATAATGCTTTTAGACTTTTTCCCAACGGTCTTGGTGCACGAATAACGTTTTTGGCATGTTTCGATCAAAATCCATGTGGTCGCCAAAAATGCATCAAATTCATGTTTTGGTCATTGAGATAATGCCCTTGATCTTTTTTCTAACGATCTTGGTGCATAAATAACGATTTTGACATGTTTTGGAATTAGGTATAGGAATTATAGGAAGTCATCGGAAAATAGTATTTCGAGCATTCAATTCGTTTTTACTCGTAATATCGACCACCAAAATTGTATTATTCATATCGCCAATTCTTCCAGCCACAAGGGCGAGGATAGTTTACATGGTTTACACATAGTGTATTGCTCAGCCTTAGATCAAAATGAAACGTAGAAATGAAAAATGATACGCGATAATACGCTGTAGTATCGAAATATAAATTCAATGATGATCTAAGTTTAGAGTTGACTGAAATGTTTGTTAATTTTTTACAAAATAATTAAGATACATTTAAAAAACCGAACATTTCACGAATAGATTTTCGTTTGGACCAAAGAAACCCAAAATTTGATTAGGGAGGCGGTTAAATGCATTGATAGAAAAAAGGCTCTTTCTGAGTATTATGTCCACTTTTTGATAAGAGTTACCTATTTACATAAAACCCAGGAAAATGACACATTACTGCCGAGGAAATATAGAAGTACGAGGTCCCTTTGGGACCGAGTACTTTAACTTCCAAATTGCTAAAAGGTAACAGATTTGAATTCCAACAACACAAATTTACTCGGTTTAAATGCAAACCTCGAGTGTAACTCGGCAGGACAATTTAACAAACAAGAAATTCACCAAACTAATCAATTATTGACAAATGTCATACTAGTTATATGGGAACGGATAATGCGATATTTGGTTAGAAAATGAATAAGTGACAAAACCACTACAGCGCGTTCGCACCTCCAGATGCAGTATGGTGCTTAAGGACATACAGTACATGCTTGCCAAACGTGACAATGACAGCGCAAGGAGATTATGTTTTGGTTTAATACTTCAATTTAATCATATGTCAATTTGACGTCTCACATCAATGCGGTCAGAAACAAGGATAGTATTATCGAAGAATGACGCAAACTAGTAAGAGAGGCAATTAGTCCATAAGACCCCATACTGCATCTGGAGGTGCGAACGCGCTATAGTGCATTTGTCGCTGGAAAAGTTGCAGGTAACTTTTGCCGCTGTCAAGGCGACAATTGCACTGCAGCTTATGCTATTTTTGAGTTAAATTGTCACTGAAATGTCGCAGAGAAATTAATAGTGTAAAATTTTTGTTTGGCTTAATCTATAATTTAATTGATTGTCCGCACTTATTAGCTAGCCTAAGCTTCACCGTTCCGGTGCGTATTAATAGAAATGCTAGTACCGTTACAAACCCCACTCCTAAATAATAAATAATAATAATTTATAAACCCGGAGGTCGGGTGTTCGAACCTAGGTTGAGGTGAATTTTTCATCTGTGGCAGAGATGGAAATTACTTTAGACCAGGTCCGAGCATTCTACCGGCTACTCCGAATTAGGTTTTCCTGCAGTTTTCCTAATTCGTAAGGTAAATACCGGAGTAGTACAGGACAACTTAAGACCTTCTGCAGAGGCACCTCTAAAAAGCATTATGCGTGTCACTCTGTAATTGGGCGCAAGCCTGTTGAGGGCCCAGAACAAGAGGGGGATAATAAATAAATAAATAATAATTTCACAAAATTGTGATCTTCATCAAATCATCACAGTTCTTTACCGGAATTGTTACGCTCGATTATTAACATTAACAGTAATTAACTTAAGTTATTTTTATAGAACATTGTTTGTCGTATAATCAATTATAATTAATAAAACTTCTGGTATTATTAGTCACTTAGTAATTATTCAAGAGGGCTGATAGACAATTTTTTCTTTTTTTTTTGTTTGTTTGTTTGATTTTTTTGTTATTGGTTTCGGTAGTTTAAGTAGGTATACTGTTATCAATGTTACTATATATATATATTTTTTATTTTTGATTTATTTTTAACTCGATTGTACTCTTTCAGGTTGTATAATGTTGTTTTTGCTCTGAAATTGGAAAGTTTATGTTTTTCTGTTGAGCAAATAAAGGATTATTATTTTTGTTTTAATTTCTCATCAGTGGACAGGTGTCAATACCAAGTACCACTAATACCATATTGTTATTTTTATGACCAATGTAGAAAAGATCGCACTATATTGCATGTTTTGAGGATATCGGATTTTTGTGCTAGTGTGTGTGTGCGTGGTGGTAGATCTAGTATTTCTAAGTTTGGTGTAAATGTGATGTGTGTGAGATTCTGTGACAGATATAATAAAGGAAAGTATTAAAACTTGATCCTGTTTCCATATTCTTTGGACTTCTTGTGCGAGGGGTTTATACGAGGGCTATACAGAAAGTAACAGACGTTTTGAAATAAAAAATTAAGAAAGTGTAAGAAACAACTTTTATTATACACATTTGGAAGTACACTCTTAGGCTATTTTTCAACATAGTCGCCATTTATATTGAGGCACTTATCGTAGCGTGGTACACGTGTTTTTTTATTTCAACTTTGAATACATCCGCCGCTTGAGACTTTAACCACTGGTTATCGTGTGCTGTGTTGCGAGCGAGGTCTTCATCGCTAGGAAGAGGTGGAAGTCGCTTGGCGCTAAATACGAGCTGTACGAAGGGTGATCCTTTCTCTAATCCAAAATCATCCAAGAGCTGTCCAGTACGGTTGATTGTGTATGGGCCGGCGTTGTCGTCGAACAAAAAAACTTCCACCTCTTCCCAGCGATGAAGACCTGGCTCGCAACGGAGCAGTTCGATAGGGACGCCGAATTTCATGTCAGCGTTACCCAGTGCAGGTTAAAATCTCAGGCGGCGGATTTATAAAAGTTGGAATCCGAGTTCGAATCAAAACACTTGTGCCACGCTTTGATAAGTGCCTGAATTTGAATGGCTCTTCTGTTGATAAATAGCCCAAGTGTATACTATAGTATAATAAGAGATTTTCTTTACAAGTTTAAAATTTTTTATTTCAAAACGTCTGCTACTTTCTGGACAACCCTCGTATTTTTCAATTTTTTCTTGGTGTGTTTTGTGAATGTTGTCGTGGTTTGCTATGCTGATGTCTATTAGGTATGTTGTTTTGTTATGCTGTTATGTACTAAGGCAAAGCATAACCATTTTTATGCACGGATGTCGCATGGATGTATTATAAGCAGCCAATTATAGACAACATTTATATGGGCACAATTGTCCTTTTAACGTCCTCGGGCGCTTTTATAGCGTAGTATGATGAGACATTGCATGAAAGTGTGCTATAATGAACTAAGGGCTGCCACTACTCTCCATTATCAAAATCCTTAAATTTCAAAAGGCCTACATGTTAATATAGTTATTTGTTTCATTAGTACAAAAAATGGCAGTTTTCGGGACGAGCAAGACAGTTGCTGGACGACGCGTTAGCGGAGTCCAGCAACCTTCCGAGTCCCGAAAACGCATTTTGTGTACGAATAAAACATAAATTTTTTTCTCCAATCCCCTTTACTTTAAATTATATTCGAATTTAGATTCAGTCACAGTTTCACTACTAGTATGAGAACTTTTGCTTTCTTGTCCTCACGTGTCATGCCACTCTAGTTTTTAGGTTTAACTTATATGTAACCTATTCGTTCTTGATTCTTACTTCTCATCTCTCGCGACTTTGTAGGGAGCAATCTAAGGTAGCATGTTCTGCCGTTTCTATAATCTCTGGAAGTGTGCAATCCATGTCGCTATCAGTTTCAGTCATTTCTATTGTATACACAATTAATATTGTTATATTTTGTATTGAAACAAAAAACTTACTATACAGTTTTTTAATTAAAATTAATTGCAATTAACTTTTTCAAATTTTGAATTCAAAATGACAGATAATAGTACAATGGGCCTGAAGTAGATGGCGTTACGCGTGACGGCGGGTTGTATACGTATTAAAATTACGTTCACCGAATATGTAAATTACGTTACACATGGTTTAAATAAAAATAGCGAGCGTAAATCATTTTCAATACATGTACATACGTATAGGTAACAGCATTATTTGCATTGAATATGCAAAAATATTTGATTTGTATGTATAGAAATATCTTACAACCTGCAATGTAAAACGATGTCAATGTGACATATCTCCGTGATTGTAATTTTTTAATTGGCCAACTTTCAAGGTCAATTTCTTTTTGGTACTAGGACCAAAAGTATCCACTTTTTGTACAGTTGCCATGGTGAAAGCGATTAATCCGCAAAACGTCAATTTTACGTACCGAACACTGTCACAAAATAGCGTCTTATTCAGGTGGTTGGAGAAAAAATGAAATTAATGAATCAAATATGCTGAAGCGTATTCCAAATGCAATTACAATGGATTAAAAACCAAACGGCAATTCTAGTAGAAAATTCGGTTAATTAACGGGTTATTTTAAATAAACTTTGTAATAAAGGAAACTGCCCCTAATTTTCCAAACAAACCCATACAAGTCTGTGAACCTTTGCGTTACCTTACATCAAAATTTTCGACGCTAGGCACGTTACAATCTCAACTTTAATTTTGTCCGCAAAGTTTTGTACTTTCATTTTCACGCATCTAATATTCAAGCCTAATCTTGAATGCAAATTGACTATGTGAACGTGAACGAAGCGGCGTGCCATAATAATGCTACTAAAGTCAGTCAAATAAGGACTCACTTGCACGTTTAACGTCATTCTTGTAATCTTGAGGTAATTTAGTCCCTTCGTTTTGAATTTCTTCTTTGATATTATACATACTACCAAACTAAAAACTCACAGTCGAATTTAACACACAATTCAAAAAACCAATTATTCACATTTGCCTGACTGATTCAATTGTTCACACTGCATTAGTAAAAAGTGCGAATGTTTACAAAAAAAATGTTAACAACAATGTTAGTTGCTGTTGAAAACACCGTAACATTGGCCTAAAACAAAGTTAATAACCCGCATAATGATTATTTTTATTTACTCTCACACTTTGTGAAAATTAGCTACTGCTATTTTCATATAGGCTGATATAGGTAAGCGAGGTGTAGGCATCGAACTAAACGTAAAATGGCTTTCTCTCGAAAGTTAAAACACCTGACAAATCTGCTTGCGATGAATATATTTATGTACACCTAGTCTTAATGAAAGTAATATTAAAGAGAAACTTAACTGCTACCAGCACGGATAAAAAGTAGGTATTTGATGTCATTCATAAAGAAGAAGGGTAAATTGCGTGTCGATTCGAATTTGGTATTAATACCAAAGACGAAAAAGACGCATTTTCTTTTAGTGTGGAAATCGTCATATGCATCTAATTATACTTAATTGTGATTAAACAGTCAAATAATTAGGTGAACGTTTCTACTAATTTTTATAGGAGGCAGTTTTTGTTGAAGGTTATTTATTGTTTACGCTTCAGGTGGGACATTAGGAAATTTTATAACTATAAATGCCTTTACTTTATTATACCTACTGTAAATATTTTAGATATTGTGCGAGTTTCTTTCGTTAGTATAGGTCGTGCTTAAATCGCCAAAGACGATGCTAACAAAACTACCTGAGCTGTTCCTAATCTGCAAAATCCTAGACGACTTAGCGTTCAAATCAAGTTGGAGGCTGTTGAATCAGAAAAACAGAACCAAGTAGACTAATTTTCGAGATCAAAGAACAGAGAACTATAATACCGGGTGATACGGAAATTATTATCCAGGCTCGCATTTCACAACGGCTTCAGAAAAGAATTTAAATTTGTGTCAACAATAGGATTCAAAATGCGCATATGTTAGGCAAAAAAAATAATTGACAGTCACTTCTGTTTTCTCCAGAAACAATCACAATTTCGTAATTTGGCAAATGGCAATTCTAATATAATATTATTAACGAGCTCCTAGCAAGTTTATAATTTTGCGGTGTTCTTATTTGTGGCCGGATTTTTACGATTTTAACAAGAGTTGCATGTTACAAATGGGAAATGAATGCAAGTGGAAATACGCTTTTGGGAAATCGTTTACGCGATTACTTTTTTAACTCGTTATTTATTTATGAAAGCATTTAAATGAAATTTGATGCACATGCATGTGTGGTAATTTGAAAGTACTGAATTTCCGATATATTAGAACAGGCATGTCAAACTCATTTATCATGAAGGGCTATTTTAAGGTGTCCACTTATAACTGCGGGCCATATCAACAATTTCGATTGTTTATTATTAACAATAAAGTACCTATACATAATAATACAAAAAAAGGAAAAAATACTAATAATCATAAAATCATTAGTACGCGCTCAGAGGAATGTACCGGGTGTCCTATTTAGGTTGAGACTGCAGTGTATTACTTACGTTGGATACAATAAACAAAACAAAATCTCCATGAATCCATGGTCTACTATCTAAAAAAGTAAAAAAATAAAGTTTTTATTCATTCTCATCGCTAAAATCGAGGCTAAAATTAAAAAATATATATACGTTGTGATTCTATAAATAACTTTATGACTTTCGAGAAAGGAATGCTTTAAAATGAAGTTAAAAATGTTTTTGCGATTAACCCCCCCCCCCCCCCAATCTTCATTACACCAATACTTTAATGACCCAAACTCGAGAACCCTTTGCAATTGCACCTGGGCTGTAAGTACCCAGTCCGCCTCTGGGCACTATTATGATCGTTGTAAAAATTAAGTACGTTATTGTCGAGGTTATTGTGTTTCGAGTGACCTTTCGAAAAAACAATATTCTGTTTGTGCTTGTAGTTTGTTTGAAAATGAAAAATAGGGAAAACGCAATGGATTATATCAATGGACAGAGAATAAAAGACTAGGGTTATAATGTCGTGGTTGTAAATGAAATCCATCACAGTTTAAACGTAATCGAATTAAATAAAATTTTTTGGAATTGCGCCATCGGAGAGTGCCATGATTGAAGTAGGTAGGTATACCATTTGTTTTGTTCGTAATGGCACTTTGGCCAAATGAATGTCACAATAGACTGAACTTTGAAACGTCATCATAAGTCAGAATGTCGGTTTAGGCTCGGGTTTAGGTATAATCTCGGGTATTATAATATATGGTGCGACATGAAAAATGTTCGGAATTTTCCGTAGAACTGATGCAATAATATATTAGTTTTTCAATCATTGACAAAAATTTCTTTTGTCTGAAGCTGTTTTAAAACGAGAGGCTGGATAGTAGTTTCGCTGTTACTCGTTATAGTTACACATAAAAATGCAAAAGAACAAACAATTTTATTTGAATAAGCTCGCTCGGGTTTCACTCGAGAGTCCATTGCTCTTTTGGGGTGAAGAAGTTTTGATACTCATATATTGCTATGTAAACCGGGTGTGCCCTTTAGGTTAAAATAATACCAACAATAAGGGTATGTCTTCCGGGGTGCTAAGTAATGCGCAAAAATGGCGTGATTTTCGTATTAAAGATGTGGGAATGACGGAGCGACACACCACACACACTGCATTTAAATTTATTTATTTATTTATTTACTTATTTATTTATTTATTACCCTTTATGTTCTGGGCGCTCAACAGGCTTTCGCCTAATTACAGAGTGACCTGCATAATGCTTTTTAGAGGCAATTAGGAAAACTGGTGGACTTTATTACAAAGAGGCACATAATTACTGAGTTTTATTATTTAATTTTAGTCAAAGTTGTACTTATGCTAGAAAAATTGTTGAATAATTTAATAGGTTATATTTGTTTTTGTTTATAAAACGCAACTTTTATTTGAAACTTTTTTCGATAGCTCTCGTTGTAACTGAAGTATTTCAACCTAGATTTGAACTTTTTAAAAATGTGGATTTTCACTTTTTCCAATTATCTACGAAACCATTTATTTTTTCAAAATATTGCTCTCGCAATTTAATCGAATCTGGAAGTATAATAACAACAAATATATCCATGTTATCCTACTCAACCTAAGACACCCTGTATACAGAGTGCTCCAGATCGAGTGGAGTGGCACGGGTAACTGCTACAGATAGCGATTGGGTAAACTAAGAAAAGTTTGGTAATTTCGTCTGCTAACTAAAAATTGCGTTTAGGAAAATTAAAAAAACAGGGCCAGATTGAAACGTATTTAAAAATGTGATTTCCATAATTATAAAAATTATGAGAAAAAGTTTAGTATGAAAGTTTTTTATTTCGCTAGTAAAATATCTCCACATCTCCAGAATAGAGCAGAGAAGCAGAAAAGGGACAAAGAAAGTGTCTCTCTCTGCTTCTTTTGATTTTTACATCTGTATTGACTACCCGTTTACAAGTAATTCCAGCATACTAATAAAAAAATTTAGTGTTTACCACAGACGAGTGAGTTCCGCTGACACGTCGGAATTTCCGTACTCGGCGCCTAAAGACGAAAACATAGTATATTGTTTACCAAGGACGAGAAGTGAGTTTTCGGCGAGGTTTTCGCCGGCGCGGCGTGTCAGCGGATCTCACTGGTCCGTGGTAAACATTAAATTTTTTTTATTAGTATGCTGGAATTTCTTGTATTTATAAACGGCTAGTCAACACAGATTTAGGAAAAAAAGCAACTCTGTATTCATTTTAAGAAGGTAGCCGTAAAAAACATATTGAAGATTTGACCTTCAGTGTGATTTGTTAAAACACAAGTCAGTATTACGCTGAAATATAAAACAAGTGGCGAATTTTGCAAGCTGGTAGTTTCTGTTGGCATCTAAACTATTGAAGTGTCATTAACTGTTAATGTCAAAGATTGATATGTGTTTGCAGTGATAGATGTTTCTACTTTACAATAATTTGGTGCCGTTTTATATTTTTCCTGTGTGTGCTTATCTTCAAACCCAGCGCCATCTACTACCTTCTTATAATGAATGAAGTATAACACTAACTGTGATACTGTGTGACATGTGGTTTGACCCATGGTACAAGACAAGGTGTGCCTATGCGTGACGTCATTGGGATAACTTGGCTCTACCGTTCAATAAAGTAATGGGGTTTGTGTAGTCCTACCAGTTAATAAAAGTGTATCCCCTTTACGGATGTGATAAGATTTGTTCAATCCATGTCAACTCAACTGCGTCAAGTTTCTCACATTAAATTTATAAAGTATAATTTATTGCATGTTATCAATACAAATATTTAAAGTTACAATAAAAATATGTAAGTAAAAAAGTAAAAATTATATTAGCGTTGTCAAATAAGGACGAGACCTCTAGCGGCAAATAAACACATGAATAGAAAATTCGCGTACTGCGTAGCTGTGCGTAGCCAATGTAATTTTATAGTCTTTGGAGCACATCTATTACACATGACACTTCCGAGGATTGCCACCAAAGTGATTTATTCATCATTATTACACACTAATTGAGTAATTGCGATGGCACTTCTAATTCAAGTGTGAAGCGTATGTCATATTCAAACTTGGCGGTGATTTTTGGACGTCATTGGGATAAAAACGTCATCTGCGTTTAGTTATAGGCATATCTTGTCTTATTGTACCATGGTTTGACCTAGGGTTTGACATACCGTGACAGAAGTGACAAATGACAGTTGGTATAGGTAGCGAACCGTTCAGCAGAATTAGGAGCGCTTATTGTGAGCCTGCGGTTAAGACTCCTCTGTAGTCAATCCGCCATATTGGAAAAATAACTAAACTTTCTTATGAAATGCTGCTTTTGTAGTTGAAGTCTTAACAAATTCTCGATAGTGGATATTCTTTGCAATGATGAAAAGAACGGCGGTACTTAAAAAAAGCTGAAATATCGCTCTTAGTTTTTTAGGAAGATCGTTGAATAGAAAAATCGGTTTTCGTAAATAACAGCCGTTGTAATGGGAGTACAAAAACCTACAGCACCAATTTGGAAATCCGACAGTATTTTTTACGGCGGTACTTAAAGATATTATTTCCATCTATTATGATAAGGCATATATTTAAAAAAAATAAGTTCCGCGATTTTCAGAAAAGAGCGCAACGTTAACATAAAGGTAAGCAACTCAAATTGCACTTAAACCCCTAAGGCGATATCTCATTACTTGCAAGGGAAAACAAAAGAAACTACCTGGCATTATCCTGGCACATTGTTACCTCATTCCTAAGTAGCCTATACCTTGGAGGTCCGCCAGACGGCCATCACTTTTAGATGTTTTAAGGCCCCCCTCTTTTTTACCCTTATCAAAATAGGGAGTTCGGGGAAGAGAGGGGCTAGTTTTATCCATACTCTAATGAAAGGTCTCAACAAAAGGAATCCATTTTTACCTCTTCGACGCTTCATCGTGATCGGTTATAATTTTTATCTCTATAGCGAATTGCCGGAGGAGGTACTCACAAAGGGCGATTGGGACGTGTGGAACAAATATATCCATTGGTAAAATTAACACGATAAGAGCGAATACAGTTTGTCGGAGGAGAGGCAGAATGAATCGTCTGGACGAGACATCTATTGATGAAGTCGAAGCGAATATCTTGACAACAGAAGAGCCTTATAACCCAACTATTTACTAAGCTATTTCGGTTTAAAAAATGCACTTTATCTGCACAAGAGTTGTGCACAATTTATAATTGTTTCAATATGATCTGATATCAACAAGGATGAATACTTGGTCGTCAAAGAAATAGAGGAATGCCCAATTTCAATTTTCACTACTGAATTAAGGATTTAATAAACCGAATTATGATACCGCACAAACGATGCCAATATCGATACTTACAGACCAAAAGTGTAAATTCGATTGCTTGATGTCCATGTGATATCTCATGCTTTTTGGTGCCGAATATGGTTCTACCCATAAAAATGGAAGATAGGTTGCAATGACAATATGTATAGACATGTGTTATTGTGTTAGTTACATTTTTACCAGCAGTTTTGTCTGTTCGTAAAAAACCTTCATGGGCCGTGCATAAATAAAACGAATACGCTAGGTAACTGTACAATTATTTTTTGAAAAGATAAGAACTTTTTTTAAATAAGTAAATTAATAACCTATTAATTATAAAAATGTCTAAATCAAAGTTGATCAGTAAAATTGATTAAAACAAATAACAGGAAATAATAATAAGGTGTAATTAACTAACAATCTATTGGGAATTGTTAGCAAACATTGCGAATTTTCTCCACTAATTACCTTAGAATCAAGTAATTTACAGAAGATCTCATTATAGACAAATGGAGTAAAAGGAACAGGTATTTGTGTAGCTTTATTCGAATATTGGCTACACCTTTTCAATAAACTTGTTTACATAATTAGTCCTTGATCATTATACCTGGTCTATTGTGTTTAACAATAAATGAAGAAAATATGCAAAACTGAAAAGGATAGAAATATACCGTTTTCGTACTCCACAAATATACGTAGAAATGTGTATTGTTGGTGGTCTAACCAATTGCAATAACATTGAAATGCAAATTGGTACACTTGAAGCGCTTCAGTATGGTGAACGCACCCAATACTTCGCTGTTTGAATTGATCACTCAAAGATCATACTACACGATCACTGAAATGTCACATTTGACGTACGTATAAAAAAGACTCACTTCTCGTCCTTAGTAAACAATGAATTGTGTTGTTGCCAAAACTTCTTACATACTATTTCGTGTTATATGTGTTTATATAAATATAAATATAAGTGTGACTACTGAATATCTCGAAATTCTAGAGTGTGATTGTCGAAGGAAGGGACCTATAAAGCGAAAATGCAATATTGCGGATAATTTCTCTAAAACCGAGTCTTCTTGAATTTGAATGTGTGCCACGCGGTCTTTAAATGTTTATGTGATAACTTTGCATCAGAGTTTGGGGTCTTATAATTATTACAACGATTTGGTGGATTGTGAACTTCTCAAATTTCATTTAGGTATCTACATATTTGTACCTATACACGTAAATAAAAATTACCTAATTAATATTAAAAAAGGCCTGCTTTTAGTTTCTCAAACTGCTATAATTAGTGGCACATTCCGATCATATCCAGACCACATTAACATCGATAGCATCATAACATGGGTGTACCTGTACACATTCCCATTCATTGACCAGTTGCTTAGAAATTTAAATGCGGTAGGATCGTGATCAATAAAAAGGTGTTTTAAGGACACATTAAAATTTTAAGAAGTTCATATCGATTAACAAAACAAAATATTAGAATGATATGAAAGTTACTAACTGTAGGGTATTGGTCCATAAACCAACGGGACATTTCCTGCGATGGTGTGTCGGTATAAGGCAGTTTCCGGCTGCCGGCGTATTTGACCTGGCGATTTCCTGCGGAGATTCGCCTCTCTAGTTGTCATCTTATTTCTTGTGTTATTCGACACAGCACATTCAAAAGTACACACTACAGCTATCACTGCACTATTTCAATTTCACATTACGTAAAATTTTACGTTTCATGTCGACATTATCAGTTTATCTTATCATTGTTCCATATTGGATAGGCACGGTTTGTATTAGCAGATTAATATCTACACTAATGACAAATTAGCGAGAAAAACATTGGATGATAAGCCATAAAATCAAACTCGCGTCGAAGACATTCAAGTTCGTGGCCAGATCCCAACTAAATTGCACCTACTTAAGGTAAAGATGTTGAATGAAAGTTAATTAATAAAGACTGCACTAAACAATGGCAGTGTCTGTAGGTGATTACGTGAGATTTTGTATGCAAATAGATTTATCCCACGTACCAATGCATAAATGAGTATAACAGGAAATACGAAGACAACATCAAAGTTGGCCTTCAGCAGGGATTTTGTTATTGATTTTGGAATATAATTTTTGATTGACTGCGTTGAACGTGTCACCTTACTAAAAGAAGTGCAAGCTGTTGCTTTCGTATTGTAAACTGTTAATTCAACATAAGTGTAGGTATTATGTAAAAATTTCAGTTCAGAGAACCGTGTTGTATTAGATAAAAAAAACATTAATGCACCTATGTGGGAAAATGAAGATTGAAGATTTTGCTCAAATTTACACACCACCATAAATTGACAAAGAAGACTCTTTCCATCATCTAAAACAACAGGGGACATATACGAGGGTTGTCCAGAAAGTAGCAGACGTTTTGAAATAAAAAATTTTAAACTTGTAAGAAAATCTATTATTGCATACATTTGAGGGCTACACCCTTGGGCTATTTATCAACATAAGTGCCATTCAGATTGAGACACTTATCATAGCGTGGCACAATTGTTTTGATTCCAACTTTTATAAATCCGCCGCGCATTTTGAATCCTATTGTCTGGCACACCTTCAAGGTATAGACTACCTACTGCAAAAAATTCCAGGACTCTAGGACCATTCCCCTAGAAGTAGTTTAAAACGGCAGAAGTGGGTCCTGTAATTTTGTAGTAATTTGCGATTTGTAGCCTCTGTGGGTTGCGCCTTGTGAGGGTATCTTTCGGAAAAAAGACGGCAAGTCCTGGCAGCTATTCGATTCCATTTACCGTGTAGTAATATTAAATTCAAAAAATCTTCATTAGTGTAACCCAAACGAGCCATTATTGATGAGAAGTATAAGTTCAAGCAGCGAAAATTTGACATTTAAACATTATGATAATAAAAACAAAAGAATAACATCAAGCGACTTGATTTTTTTATCAATTTGCCACAAGAAGTAACTAAAACATGGAATATCTCGGAAACCGTTTGAAGCAGCTTTTGACATTTTGTATCAAATTAAAGGTCTGGGAAAAAGGAAAACAACGGTGAAGAACAAAATGGAGGGTGCCATTTGAAAAAATGGAGTTACGGATATTTAAAAGTATAAAAGTTGAGAGCTTTGAAGAAGTGTTGTAGTCTCACTTTTTTAGCTGTTACGCATACCATAAGAAAACTCGATCTTTTTTTAATAAATCAGTGAAAACTGTGTTGCAATATCTCTCACCGTTTTCGAATCATAAATTTTTAAAATTACCCATGCAAATTCAATTTCTGACATAAAAACTTGAATATCGGCGAAGCCCTTGGAGCAAAGGGTCAACTATGGGGTATCGTTGTACTATTCGACGTAGAAACCGAATTATCAGTTTATCTTCATTTTCAAAGGTTTTCCATATCTTTCTATATGACGCTCGTCAAGAATGACCCTGTATATACAGGTACACTGATATTTTAACATAGGTATTGATATTTTATCTTAAGTTCTTTGCATTAAAACCAAAAATGCAACGACCGAACTTCTGTAATCGCTCATCCTAAATAATAAGCGCACACTAAGTTGCTAGATAGTTTTTTAACTTTGACATTTTTTTCTCTTCTTTTTTTATAATAAAACGTAGCATGATTTTGTTGTATTACACAAAAAAAGGAAGTCTTTCGAATAATTTAATAAAAATATTGCTTTTTTATTTGAGAAAAAAGTTGTATGGCGTCACGGCGCTAAAAACTAGATATTGAAAAAAGTTTTTGAATGAATGTTATTTTGACCAAAAATTTTGACCTAAAAAGCAGTTACTGTGGAAACAAAATTTCAATTTTTCAATGTAAGCGCCACCTTAATGTGAATCGGCTATAAGGAATACGAGCTCTTTTACACGAAAATACTGTATGCGACATACAGTCTGTCGTCAGAATTCGTATCCGATACACTTCGCAGACTTTGGGCATTTTAAATTGCTCTGGCGCAGTGAGGCACTATTTCGGCGAAGTATTTTCAATGCAGTGGCGGGAGGTTCTCTGTACAGTCACACTTGGTAATGGGCGTTAAAGACGCCCTGTTACTCTATACACCCTAATGTGTAAACATAAACGGAAGAAACGAAGGATTCGTCGTCAAATCTTATGACTATTTGGTCTCTTCGGGCGAAAGTGACGAACAGTGCTGACCGGTTGCTAATGAAACAGTATCCGCGTGTGAACAGTTCCATAATATTACCTAATAGCCCATCAGTCCCCCAAAGTCGTAAAATCAAAGAGCGAGTGGGACTAGCGAGAGAGCGAAATTTTAGTCGCTGATACTGTATGCGGGAAGTATGCGTGTGTAAACGACTCCATTGTAAGGTGTATCCGAGATACCAGTTTGCGAGCGACTGTATCCCCGTGTAAGTAGAGGAATGAAATCCTTGTAACACACGTATTCATCATTGCAACTGCCTATCCTATGTCGACCAGGCATTATCTATTTTACAGTCCAAAATAAATCAAATGATTTCAAGAATGATACAAGGTACAATTATGTACTACCTTGTCGAAGAAAATAATGAAATGCTAATGCCAAATACACCATCTGTACATCGAGCATTTGTAAATTGCTGCAGATTATACAATACCTATTATAAAGCTACATTTGAGTTGTGCCCAAACATCGGATGATAACGGGGACCAAAACAAACATTTTTTTCAAATGAACCAAGGGTCGCAAATGTTTCGTTTGGAAGCTACAATAAAAAGTCCCTAAGATTGATTTCTTATTCAATTTTTTTTAATTCCCAAAATTCCTATTCCAAGATGGCGCGAGAGAATAAATATTGATGTGTATATACAGGATACAAGTCCCGAAATATTCTATTGTCTACCTCCATTATTAACCAACTCCTAGCGAGTTTATAATTTTGTTGTGTCTGTTCGTCTATCCGTTCGTCTGTTAGCACGATATCTCGATAACTAATGGACCGATTACGATGAAATTTTGTAGGTGGATTCTTTATCAAATATGTAAATCGGAGTTCGTAAATGAGAAATGTAGGTAAAAAGAGACCTTTTTGACATCTTTGTTACTTATGAACCGAATTGCTTGAAATTCAATATGAGCAAAGCTCTAGCCGTACGACACGCAATTTCAAATGTTGAGTGCTCTTTTGGTATCTCGACCATTTGTGAACCGAATTTCTATTTGCGAAAGAATTTAAATGGTAATTTTTGATTCTTAAGCACTTGAAATAAAACCAAATGTACGCCAATTTAAAATTTTGGTTTTGTGCACTCGTGTAGTGTTAACTTTCTTATTTACAAAAGCATTTAAATGAAATTTGATACTTAGACACTTGGAATAAAAGTTTCAAAATTTGGTTTTGCGCATGTTATAGCCATACCTAGGAGCTCGTTTGCTATATTTGTTTACACGTTTATTTATGAAGCAATTTTACCACCCGCACATCAGTACTAAAAAAATGACACCCCTTTTTCGACGGATAGGTATACAAATACACGTTTTGACGCACCAGCAGTATGAACTCCGAATCAAACAAAATCTTGATGATGTTGATCGGTTTGTCGGTCTGGCGGTTTTTCTGTCTGTACTCCCATTTCCAGTTAAACGGTTGAACCGATTGTCACCAAATTTGGTACACATATTCTAAGACGTAAAAGAACAGAATCACGTATGCGCAGGTATGTGCGTGGTAACAAATTTTTTGATAGGCAATTGGTAGGCTTATACGACAAATATTTATGCATTTAGCAATCGTAATGTCATCCTTTTTAGCGCATTTCCACAAAAATAAAAAATGCGCTATTGTGGCCACTTTGTCCGTCCGTCCATCCGTCCGTTCGTCCGTCCGCTCGTTTTGCGACGGTACTAGTTCTTTATCTTAAGAGCTATTGTTCTACTTTTTTCGCTATTTGGTTCGTTATGGTGTCGAGTCTTGTACCAAAGAAGGAATTTTTTTCTGTACCGCTTACAAAAAAAGTTATTGTAAAAAAAACAAAAAACCGTTTTTCACATGTTCCTTAATTTTACACTTTTGCCGTTTATTAACGATCCTCGAGATCGTTTAGAATTTTGCATTGCTATCTGTCGTCTGCCTGTTGGTCTGTCCGTCTGTTCCTTTGTCTGTCTGTCCATCTATCTGTCCGCGTGAACGATAACTTTGTTTAGAAATGTTCGATCGCTTTTACATCTCCGTTAGTTATGAACTGAATTGCATGAAATTCAATATGGGCATAGCTTTAGCCATATAATACGCAATGCCAAAAGTTGAATCGAATCGATTCAAAATTCACAGTGCCCTTTTCGCATCTCGACCATTTATAAGCCGAATTGCAAACTTGTTTACTTATAAAAGTATTTGAATGAAATTTGATACATAGGCACTTGGAATAAAGGAAAATCAAACGCCAATTTCAAAATTTGGTTTTGCGCATGCGCAGTGCCAACTTTTTTATTATGGAAGAATTTAAACGAAATTTGATACATAGGCACTTGGGATAAAGGAAAATCAAACGCCAGTTTCAAAATTTGGCTTTGCGCATGCGCAGTGCCAA
>NW_022170403.1:10963817-11005373 GCF_008802855.1 Photinus pyralis | reverse complement strand
GAAACTAGGTCGCCCCCTTCTGTCGAGAGAATAAATCGCTCGTAATGCTTTACTAAATCTAACATGTCAATGTCATTCGGCTTCGCAGATAATTGGCAAATTAAAAGCGCGAAAAACGTATTTCGAGAAAATCTCCCAACTGGATGAAATAATTTATTATTTGGCCGAATAACATGGTAAATACAACGTAAGTCGCGGATTTACATAATTGGGACAAACACGCTCAACATATGATTCACAAGTACAGAAAATGGCAGTTTCGCAATAGAAAGAAGTGCCCCGAGCTAGGTACATTTAACCATATTTGCCATTTTATTTTTGAGGTATATATTTTATTTATTTCTAAAATGAGAACGAATACATATTTATTTATTTGACCAATAATTCATAACTGCACCTATGAAAATAATTAAGAGCTCGGCAGTAATTTATGTATGCTGCATACACGTACAGGATGTTATATTTTTGACACTTTTACAGGGTATCTCTCTCTATCAAAAAGTAATATAGGCGCAATGTGCTTGAAAAAAAAATTTTCAATTTCAAAAGACCGTATATTTTATAGTTAAGAGATAGGTACACAAAAATGTTTATTACAAAAGTTTCTTTCCAGAATAGAATAAGAAATTTGAACTCAAAATGTTCACCAGTTCCTAAAATATAGGAAGCAAACATAATGATTGTTGAATAATTTGCCGTTTTAAAAAAGTGTACAGGATCAGAAAAAGCGCTTATTGGCCCTAATTATTTTTAAATACGACACTATATAATTTAATAAAAAAAGATAGCATATTAAATTCTGTTTTCAAAAAGATAACACATAGGGATAATATTCAAAAAAGATTAAAAGGGTTTAAAAGAGAATTTTAAAAAAATGTAAAAAAGTAGGATTAAAAAAATTCAAAAAGACTTTTTGAATTTTTTTAAAATGTTTCTGAATTCTTGTGAATCAATATTAAATTTTTTTAGTAGGTACATACTTTATTTTTAAAAAGAGAATTTAAGATGCTACTCTTTTAGAATAAAATATATAGTGTCCCATTTAAAAAATGAGGTTAGATCCGCAGTGACGTATTAAGGGTCAAAAATGCCCTAAACCCTAGAAGATTTTGCGCGCCATATCAGACAAAAGATTGTTTAATATTCAATAATAAACCCACTTTTACGAAATTACAAATGACAAAATAAGATGCATTTACATAGAAAACAAAACAGGCATATAGTGTAGGAACGAATGTAATTAAAAATGTATGATTAATTTAAATGCTTCCTTGCAAGCCTTATTCTCTCCTTCATAAATCAAATTTCAAGAATAAGATAATGCATATCTACGCTCACTCCCGCTCACTACTGCTTTTCTGCTGATTTTAATGGTCGATTCACCTTACTCTAACTTTTCTCCTTTTAAAACAAATGGAGAAAAATTCTTGTACTTACAGTTCAGGACACAGTAATATACACTGTGTCCAAAGTAAGGATGTCTATCATTGGGATCTCTGAAACGACGATAGTCAAATTAGGGGAAAGTTGCTAAATAAAAATAAAAAATACACATAAAGTATCAACGTTTCAACTGTTTATAGCTAGACTAAAACCATCACTAAGATGATGTCGGGGACTACCGCATTCCCTTTGTCGGTACCCACTTCCGACGTCCCGTTCACCCGCAATTCGCATTTTGGTGAATTTCCCTAAAAACCCTCCACAAAATCCATCCACAATTTTTGGAGAGAGACCGCGATTCGAGCTTTAAGAAACTTTGGGGCGAGGGATGTAGACTATCGCTCGAAGCGCGCCTTGCAAAAGGTGGTTAATTTTGCCCCTAGGCAAAAAAACAACATTCCGTCACGCAGGAATTTACAAGATAAATACTAACAAAACTAAAATTTGATGGTACTTAATTTTTTCAATCCCATATACGGTACGATTGATCTGTCAAATCCTTATTTACGACGAATTGATAGTGTATGTCAAGTTCGTTAACGATTTACTTAATCGAATGGGATAGGTCATCGGCTGATACAGAAAAAGCGTTCGAAGTTATTCGGCGGTCGCTAACAAAGAGGCGGTCAATGGAAGTTACTAAACATGTCCCTTCCCCTTTCGAATGATACGGCGGTCGTAATCACTGGCTGATACGGAGGGGGCATTTGAAGTTAATCGGCGGTCGATACGAAACAATTGGTATACGGAACATGGTGGAGGTGCTTGGGTTTCCCCTCTTGGTGATCGATACGCAAATGTCGATCTTTGTCAGATGCAAAATGTAACCTTCTCTACGACATTCTTCTTCTCTAAAGCATTCAAGTTTAGACTATGCGCTTCTAAAATTGGTTTTATTAAAGTGTATCTACGTATGACAAGGAAGGATCACTTATTTGGTGTCTTAAGTCGAACTAAACCTAAAATTGTATTTTATATTATATCTATTATACTACTTTTGTCACATTAACAAATTACTCGTTAAACCCGGCATATTTCAATTTTTTAGACGCAGTTAACGTTATGTTATGCCCGTTTGCACCGGCAAATTTAAGTGGAGCTTAGCTTAAGCGTAGCTTAAAATCCATGATAAACCATTGTCTCAATAATCGTTGCCATGGATTTTAAGCTACGCTTAAGCTAAGCTCCACTTAAATTTGTCGGCGCAAACGGCCATAAGTCTTACAAAAATTAGCTGTCACTTCAGAACTTCAGAACTTAGAATGACGAAACATAAGTAACATAATCCCAGATGTCGACGAAATGAACTTTTAATTATGATTGTGGAAAATTTAAGTCTTCTCCCGCATTTTTTTGTTGAAAACGCCTAATTAAGGTGCCCTCTAGCCATTTTTATTAATTTCATGACATTCCTCGATAAATATAACGCACTAGGGATATTCAAATGATTCAAAAAATATATAGGATTAAAAAATAAAATAAAAAAGAAAATTTAAGATGTTACCCTTTTTGAATAAAACGTACAGGATGTCCCATTTAAAAAAAATGAGGGTAGCTCCGCAGTGGCGTATTAAGTCCTAAAGGAGTTTGCGCCCAATATCAGACAAATCCTTTAGTAGTCAATAATAAACCAACTTTTACGAAATTATTACGACAAAATAAAATGCTTTTACCCAAAATCGTCACGTCTGCCTACTTTATGTCAGGAAAGTGCTAGTTTCCATGACGGAGGCAGACCAGTCTGCTTTTCCTGTCGCCTGTCACTTTATTGACCGCACCTGTTACATTGTTAAATGTCTATAATGACTCCTGTCATCATTGCCAGATTTGCATTAATCAAAAGTTCTATAGGAAAATTGAAATTTTATGTTAAGATACGATTTCGGGTAAAATTGAATACAAAACTCGTCAGTAAAATGACATTAGGTACTTGATTCGGAAGTTAAAGTACTCGGCCCCAAAGAAAATCCAAGATTAAGTTGGTCTGTCGAAAGAAACGCAATTACTGATGAACGAAAAAGTTAGAGCTTTAAGAAATCCACTTTTGTGTTTTGATACTTGTAATTAAATCTTCTTAACGACTGAACGGGTGAACGGGTACTTGCAGAAATTTGCATCAATGTAACACTTTCATAAACAGAACGACGCCAATATTTAAATTCTTATCAAAACATCCGAATGGCGACGGCTACTTGCCAGAAGTTAACTTTGACATAACCAGGCTGACTACGAAGCCACAGTGATTCCTATATGTGTAGCAGTTATCACGCAGGTGTCCGGTTATCAAACCTGGCTAATTAATTTTTCCGATAACGGCTTTTACACACACACACATTTGTCCAGATATGTTCTCTTATTTATGCGTTCCTTGAATTTCAGACACTCGTTAAATTACTGATACAAATTCACAATTTATACAATACAAAAAACCAATCCTGATATTCTGTGTCCGTTTGACTCAGGTCCTAAACAAATAAATTTGTTGTAAAGGATGTCCCGCATGAAGCTTCTAATGCTAAACCTACATTAAGTTTACAGCACGTAAATTTTCAACTACAGGGTGCCTCGCTCTCATCGTTGGCATTATTTCAACCAAGAGAAACGAGATCCCCCTGCAGTTATACAAGAGTACGTACGTGTCGCACAACTGTTTTTTTCAAATAGTAACCCACAGTCTTATTAACGAACGAAGTTTTGGTTACTTATGCAAATACGACTATTAACCAGAAGCAACGTTGCTGAACTGTAGACAATACATGAATTATTAGTAATAAACACAAACAAAAGTTAAGAAAAAAGCGCATCAAGTCTCAACAATTTGGGGTAAATTATTCGGGTATAACAACGACATGTATACGATACTTTTGAAGCAAGCATTTTTTTCCTAGAAAAGATATCAGTTTCAAGGGATGATTTATTGGGGCTTAACCGCACCTGCATAGGCGTGACGAATTGGGGTGTAGAAGATTACGAAACTGGTAAAGTCGCAAAGTTTCGTCATCTTATGTTTGAAGGTCACTTAATTAATCCACCGACAGGGTGTCTCATTTGTCTTCAGACCCCATTTAATGATGCTATTTGCTATTTTGACATAACTGTCCCGAGGCCAAAGTAGGATAACTTAATTTTTTTAATATTAATAATAATAATACGTATACTTTTTATTGGATATTTTTATTCTACATCGGATGACGGATAATAAACTTTCGTGGGAAACGTTTTATCTTTATACTGACCATTTTCTGAAGACATTCTTCCAAAATCGCGATTTTTTCTTTGAGCTAGGAAGCTGTTCTGTTGAGAATGTGGGACATTTTGTTAAATTTGTATAGAGATTTATATGAAATTCTATAATGACCATAAGATTGGTTCATGATGTTAATTCGCTATTCCACTATGTGTATTGCACAATAGTCAAATGCGCCTAAGGATATAGGTATTGCATTGTCGAAACCAGGAAATAAAAACCGCTCACTATCAGTTCGCAATATAATTCGCACTCATTGGAATGAAAGAGTTATAGTTTTAAGTAATCCGCTTTCGGACATTTAAAAAGGTCCGAATGTTTTCAACTGTAAATATATTCACGTAAATAGCACATTTGCCATGTGACCTTTACGAAAATCATTTTAACTTGTAACGCGTCTATGCCTGAGCGCGGTAGATTGTAAAACTCCGTATCTTATTAATGTACTACTACTATGTAAACCTTAATTAGGAGTACGGATGTAGCTGAACACTACTGTGACGTAGGTATACTAGGAATATTAACTAACGCCTAGGGGTCTGTTAAGCGAATTCTCCTTTAGCATTTCCTTTCAATTAATATCGAAAGTGATGTCTCGATTCCACAACTTGAAAATGGAGCACGAGACTGGTGAAATCTAATGGCCGGTTGCACAATATTCAAATGTACCGAAAAATGCGACTGTTTTTAACATAAAGAAAGCCCTCGCGCAACTTCGACCCAAAAATGTTTGCTATTGACATTCAGGTAAAGAATTTGCCTTAGAAGAAAGACAATATTAAAATTTACGACGGTTGGGGTGTAACGAAATTTCCTTCCTTCGCCTTTCCACTGCAATAATTTATTTTGGCGTTAATATTTTTTTTCTCTTGTTTTAGGATGTCGATGGGGTGTACAGCGAGGCCGGCTTTGTGCTGGCTGTTTAAAACTGCAGGATAAATTCGCCAATAAAGCTTCACTGCAAAATCACAGGGTGAGTACTGTTTTAGTGTTTTCAAACGATCGACGTTAAGTGCTTTTTATTGCATTTCCGTATTTTCTGCATACGAATTTTATTGTGGTTTATTAATTTAATTTTCAAATTGCGAAATCCACGCACGATACGTACGTAAAATCGTAGTGCAACGAACGAAGCGTGCAATAAATTACGTTCTTCCTTTACTTTAGTGACTAGTCATTATACCTACCTTTAAAAAGACCCTCTCGAAGTTGCGTTTTTATAATTTGCACCGAAGCAAATCGTTTAAGTTTCCAATGGTAATAACCCTTTAAGAATCCGTCATTTTTGTCTAAATCGAGTAATTTTAAAAACGAAAACTAGGCAATGGGGTCATCCCGCCTTCATTTTTTATTTTTGATCCACAAAGTACATTAAAAATAAAAAGACCCGTGGGTCCTCAATTTTTATTTGCGAGTCAAATAAACCCAAAATAAATTATTGAAAAGCTGTGTTTTTAGTCCCAATTTGAAACGCTTCAGACTAAATACGTCACAAACCTACAACCAATCACGTAGAAGTGAGCTGGCAACCTTACGCGAGGGTCTGACGTTTGTCACATTTGACGTTTTGAGAGGGATGTTTAACTGCATCTAGCACGAAAGTGACAAGTGCCTGTGACAGATGACGCAAGTTATAAATGCCATTCTCCTGCATTATTGCCAAGTCGTTATGTCATCTGAATGGTTCTAGGAGCTGATTGGTCGGGCTTATTACGTCACAGAGCCCGCCACTATCATATCGTTTTGAATAAACCTTTAAAACCGCACATGTTCATTATTTTTTTGCTAATCAGGCTCTATTTTTAAATAAACTTTTACTGCCCAAAAAAATGTTTTATGGTTTCAGGTAGACGCTTATTAAATTAGAACTGCGGAATTCAACTATACTGTAAACCCCCATTCCTTTTTTATAGATGTAAAAATTGAATTTCTAAAGCGGCTCGATATGTATGAAGTTGCTCAGGCATACACACTGGTAATCAGTAATGGTTTTAAATTCACTTTGACATGTGCGCGTACAAACTGCACTAATTGTTATTATCACGATATCGTGGGGTGAGAAGTTTCATTCGGAAGGGCAAGAGGTTTCTCGCTAGGCCGGTTGAAGTTACGACTCTGGTATAGGGTTGTATATTTTGCTAACATGTTTTATTTTTGTAAGTACGCAATTTGCAGATAACAGTTTTAATCGTGGGGTAAGGTCGTAAATCCAGAAGCGCAGAGCGGCCACGGCAATTTGTTTTTATTTTTTTGGCGAATTTCGTGTTGCAGTTGAAATTTACCTTATACTTCACACTTTTATGTTACCTAAGTACGTCAGGAAATTTTAGTTTCCATGACAGAGGCAGAGCAGACAACGTTTCCTGCCACTGGGCGCACCTGTCACTTTATCGGCCGCATTTGTGACATTTCCAAATGTCTATAATGACTCCTGTCATCACTGACAGATTGACATTAATCAAATGTTCTATATATACAAATTGAATTACATTAAAATACAATTTTGGGCAAAATTTAATACACAACTCGTCAGTAAAATTACATTCCCTGACTCATAAATCAAAGTACTCGGCCCCATCGCACTTCAATATTTCTGTGCCAGTAATGTATCATTTATGAACTTGTATGTAAAACTATTGATACAATAAATTGCGTTGACATACCTAATAAACGAATAACGTTATTTTTTCAACGCAAACGATTGAAATTATATAATAGTGTAACGGAAACGCTCCAGACATGACGTCGCCTTTGGCGCTCTGGAATTTTCTAGACGCGCGGTGGTGGGGATGTTTGCAGCGTGTCTGGTAATTGCGCGAATGTTCTGGACTTACATTGCTTGCGTGTATAAGTGGTTGCGGACCGAACATCGCAGCAGTTTTTACTATCGAACGAGATCGAGTACGTATGAAACATTGAGCGCGAAAATCGGAAATATAAATTGCGAAGTGTGTGATATAAATAATCGATATAAATTGTACGGTTTTTATAGTGTTTTAGTTTTGTTTAATAAATATTGATATAAATCGAACCCGAATTTATAAATCACGTTACAATAGTTATGTACATAAAAGTCAGAAAAACTGACGAGTTTTGTATTAAATTTTACCCGAAATCGTATTTTAATATAAAATTTCAATTTGTGTATAAAACTTTTGTTAATGTCAATTTTCAGGTAATGACAGGAGTCATTCTAGACGTTTATCAATGTCACAGATGCCGCCGATAAAGTGACGATGCGGCCGGTAAAGTGACAGGTGCGGCCAATGGCAGAAAACGTAGTTTGCTCTACATGTGTCATGGAAACTAAAATTTCCTGACATAAAGTAGGCATGAAAATGCAGGTTTTAGGACGATTTTGGGTAAAATGAATTAACACACTAATTGTTTTCCTTAATTTGAGTTTTTTTTTTTCTTAAATTTGATTATGTAATATAAGAAGTTTATTTATTTATTATTTTTATTATTGTATCCAAAACGTCATGTCACAAATTTCCTGGTCGTTTTTTGAGCCTCGTTATTGGTTAGATTGCACGATCGCGACCGACATCACTTGCGACATGCTGATTTTATATGTGCAATACCAGCACCAATGGAACGTTATGATTTTGCATTCACCATTAATTGATTAACCATAGTTGTTAACGTAGGTGATTTTGGAAAGTATATTGCACTTTTTAATATTTCTATACAAAGAAAAATATCCATCATTACCCTATGTACGATAATAATATAATTATTAACGATCCTAGAGATCATTTATAATTTTGTATTGCTGTTTGTCTGTCCGTGTGCACGATAACTTTGTGTAGAAACATCCGATCGCTTTGAAAATTGACACATATTCTTCATGATATAAGAAACGTCGCTATTGTTTTTCGGCTACGTAGACCAACAGACCTAAAAGTTCAGCTAAAAAATTGCCCAAACCTCCAAAAAGGGTTTCTTTTTTAACTCTTGTTACAAAGAACATAATTATGAATGTTGGGTTTTCGGTGTTAGTAAATATTCCTTAAACTTCAGGCAAGTATTCAGATGCATGCGCACAACAACTTTTGTATTTGCGCAATCCCAATTTCTTTTTTTGTTATGTATGTTATTTAAATGAAATGTTGTATGTAGGCACCTCAAATAAAAGTAAAGGTAATGCAAATTTAAAAAATTTGTTTTGCGCATGTGCAATCTCAAATTGTTTATTTGTTAAGATTTTTAAATGAAATTTCACATGTACGCACCGCGAATAAAATAATGCCCATTAAAAAAAATTTGTTTTACAAGCTATGCTGATCTGGTGGGACAGAATCAACCCCTTAAAGTGTGTTGTAAAAATGATGGATACGTTTTAATTTTAATTTTCGCTACCTTTTACAAGACAATTTACTCTTTCATCAAAATCTCAAATCGCTTAGGAACATAGCACAGCTTAGATCACAACATAAATTTAAAAAAATATATGCTTCTGCGAGACTGGTCATGTGCAATTAGAGGGTATAAAATAAGAAGAACTAAAATTGTATGCTCTTTGGAATTAAGGTCTAGATTAAGTTGTTGGAGGAAAGTCTTTATGTATTTACAAATTTAGTCAGAAAAACGACAAAATAATTTTATTTCATGGGAGAGTTTAAATTTTATGTCATTCCTTTTTGGTTACGGTCCAGATTAAGTTGATAGAGCAAAATCTTCAATTATTTACGAATTTCGACGGAAAAACGACAAAAAATTTGGTTTTATGAAGAGTTTAAATTTTACGTCATTTCTGTTTGGTGAGGGTCCAGATTAAGTTGGTAGAGCAAACTCTTCAAAAACAAGAAAACAATTTGATTTGACGGGGAAGATCTAAATTTTATGTCATCTCTCTTTGGGTGGAGGGGAAATTAAGTTCGTAGAACAAAATCTTCAATTATTTACACATTTTCTTTGGAAAAACAAAAAACAATTTGATTTCATGAGGAGGAACTAAATTTTGTCATCTCTTTGTGGTAAAGGGCGAGGTTAAGATGTTAGAGCAAAATCTTTATTTATACACAAATTTCGTTGGAAAAAAACAAAATACCTGTTTTGATATCATGGAAGGAACTATACTTAATGCAAAAATGCTAAAAATTACACAAGAAATAAACTTTCGTGTTATTTTTACCGTTTGTCACCTCACGTATCCATTCATTGCCAATTACATCATGTAATTACAAGGTAACCCTACAACAGTCGCGCTAGTAATCAAAACAAATAGAAAGAAACAAGCGCCAATGTATCTTTGGCAATAGGATAGGAGGTACCTTAAATTCGTCTTTTAAGTGTCTTAGGGCCGATTCTACAATGCAGGTATATACTGAGAATAAGCTATACCTCGAATAAACGTCGACGGTTGCGTTGGTTACCATTGCATCAACCAATGGGATACTTGTTACTATGGCAATTATTCCAAGAATGTTATTCTGCGAATAGGTGTAATTGTAAAACCGGCCCTTACTGTCAAAAAAATTCATAATCAAGAGAATCAAGTTATTAGAAACCCTGGAAATAGATACAGGTCATAATAGAAGTTAATGATTGTTGAATAATTCAAAGAACGATACAAAATTACTCGTTTATAAGGTATATTTTATCGTAGTCCCAATAAAAGTTGTATGCTGCAACTCGTAACATTATACATTGCAATCACAGAAAAGTTTATTACAAAAAATTTATTTATTTATTTATTTATTTTGCCTTTATTTTTGAGTGGGCGGGGTTTCAGCCAAGGCTGCTCTACCAACCCAACCCACTATACATTTACAAATATCCATGCCCGAACCCGGATTCGAACCTGGGACCCTAGCACCACAGTCCAGCTTCAACTGAACTGCGCCACACGGACCGGCTGTGAGGAATGTTATCTTCTTTAACTTTCATTTGAACCCGTTTTTCGTGTGATCAACCGCTACGGAGTCCTAAGGTCGAAAACATGTTTTTTCAAGACCCAGCCTCAACATCATATTAAAAAAATTCAAGGCCTCCAAAGCAGGCGAGCGCCGTTTTATCAGGGGCGGCCCGCAGATCGTAAGATGTATGCTCCATTCACACATATAAATAATTAACAATAAACCGAGTTAAACCAATATCGACAACGAGCGACAATCACTGACGAACGGACAGATACTCCAAATGATCAAAATTTAATCAGTTGGGCCTATTTTTTCACTTCTCAATAACTTTACTCTCCGAATAAATTACATACATGGATACCATTGTTGATACAATCGTTGTTAAGGTACTTATTTGCCGAATCGATTTATCGAGAGATGGAAAAACTGGCCCTCGGCCCACTGTCTACCTATTACAGAAACAGAATTGGAAAATTCGAAACCCTCTCCCTATTCGACACACACAGAACTGATAGCTCCAGGCGACCTCTCAGTATGCAGGCGAGCGCACAGGCCCGGTCCTGACTACTACATCACCTTTTGTAGGACAAAGGCCTTACTAGTCCCCTACTGACTGCACTATTTTTTCTAGTCTACAAGTTGCGCATTCTGCGTGGATGAGTTCTTAGACGAACGAGCCAAGTTTTTACTGTAGCTTATTACTAGTTAAATAACATCATCAGAAACGGTCAAAAATCATTCTAGGCCAGTAATGAAAAAAAGTTACAGCATTTTGATTTTTCTATCTATTTGGATAAGCCTTTAGAGCAAATCTTTTCGTTAATTAAACAAAACGCCACAATGGGTGGAGGCTGGTCTTCCAAATTTAATTTTCCGAGTTCAAAACGATTTACAACTTATCGACCAGATGTGCCTACATTTAAACACGCAATTTCACGATTTACAATTAAATAAACAAATCTAAATAAACAATTGTAAAAGGAAAAATAACTACCGAAATACAAATTCAAATGAAATAAACCAATTCTGCAAATAGCCCCTTTAGATGTACTGTACTAAAATCTCATATACAGGGTGTAATTATTTTAGGTGGTTAAACCAAAACATACAACACGTTGTTTACACAACAATATTGATAGTCAAATCTGTACAATTAGATGTGTTTACTCTAGATACACCGCTGTTACTTTCGGCAGTACCAGAGTAAACATTTTGGTTACTTAAAGGCCTGTCAAGAGACAAAGAAGAATTGTTATAACACCGATTGTTCGGTATTATCAAAATTTTGTTTTTTTTTAGTGATCGAATCCTCTATGTAACTTTCGGCTACAGTAACACAGTAGTACTAGGACTTCCATCCCCCAGCTAGGGTGTTTAATCTCTGTATACCAGAGTGTGATAGAACGGTGAGTTGAGGTTCTTCTGAAACAGTGGCCAGTATATCGCTTTTCATCGGGCGGATTAAAAAATTTTGCCACAATGTTCGGCATTTCTCCGAATTTATTTATAACAACACCAACTACTTGATTAAAGCATTTTCGCTTTAGCGATTGCTAAAAGCGTTGAGTGGTTCTATTGATTCTTAAATATTCCAAACGAGTGATTGTATATAAGTTCGTTCGGGTATTATAATTAAAAGTGAACAGTGAACTTCGACAAAACGTTGTACGTTCATACCGAGGTTCATACGTTGTATAATCCGGAAATAACTGTGCCTATATCATCCTCACGAAGAAGTTCAATGAATGAAAGAGCAAAATGACCATAGAAACCAAATAGGAGTGTACTGTAACTGTACCATAACGGCGTAATAGTGGCGCATTAGGCTGAAAACGCAATAGCTCTGATTTGTTATCCGTATGGTTTATGGTACGTAAACGTTTATCGGTTTTAATTAAATATAAAACCCCAGAAGATTTACTGACATAATACAAACTGAATTGGAACACATTTCTCAGTCGAAGCTAGTATGAAAATATTGTCGGTGCAAAACTAATTGACGTGTGCTCGATTGATGATTAGTCTATTAAACAAATGAATATAAATAATGTCGCTTAGCTCTGATTTCGTGTGGGTCGGTGAAATAAATCGAAAACGTATTTTTGCTCCTCATTTTTTCAACAAAAAAGCAAAGGAAAAAAGTGATACAATAGGAATTAGATAAAACCACCCACCAGTTTGCGCTTGAGCACGGTGTAGGCGTCTAGATAGATATCTCACAATTCACAAACGCTTGCGTTTTTATGTTTCTTTAACAACGACAAAAGATATTTTCTGATGTTCTTTGCCAAGTTATATTCCCATTTCGATGTCTATTTAAGGGCGTAATTGTAAGTGATTACAGCGTTAAACACAAAAGTTTTGTTGATTTACGTTGCGAAGTACCAGGGCCGAACTGAATAAAATTTATTTTCAAATGTAGTTGGTATTTGACCCTTGAAAGATGTATACAATGTGTAATATATAAACATATATAGATTAAAAAATCAATGACATTGTATCGTGTTGCATCTACGTCTCCAAAAGTGTCACAATTTGTTTTTTTTCATCGACCATAGGAATCACTAGCTAGGTCTTTGGAAGCTTTATTTCAAAAATGTAAAAAATAGCGAAGATTGAAAGTTCTAAAACAGTGCACTGAGATTTTTGGCGACTCTCAAAAGCTTTTAAAGGATTCGTAAAACCTCTTAAAGATACAACAAAGGAAAATTTGTTAAAACGTGATTTTTGTTTGTGAAACTTGAGATTATGAAAGTAAATTTAAAATGGCGATTCCGGTTCCGTTCAATATCAAATTTTCTAATTGAAAAGGTTTTAAGTTGGGAAAATAATCAATTTTTGTGGAGATGGTTGTAATAGGTTTGTTTGAAACAGAAATTATTTATTTCCGACTTGAGCGGCATTGGAAATAATCTTTTCTCAAACCTTATTTTTGCCGTATTTGACCAAATATTTTCTGTGTTTTTACGTTAAAGACGCTTCATTTAAAGAAAAATATATATCATACCTTTCATAGTCCAGGTCCCTGGACATACGAGAGGCTCCATCGATTAGGTTCGAACTCGAAAATTCCATGTAAAAAAAAATTGAGAGGAGAAATTGCGAATTGTCATATCTTAATTTATTTTAACCTTCATAAAATAAGATCTCGAACGAAACGAAAAGGAAACTTTCCTCTCCCTGATATTTCCCAATTGACAAAGGGATAAATGTGAATTGCCCAATCTTGTCGTATTTCCGAAGGCAATTTGGAAAATTTGTAAATACCGCCTTTATTTCAGTTAAAGCTGACCTACTTTACTTTTTGACCTTAAAAATCAATAAATTACGGCCGTGTATACGACGTTCGCAACTTGCCGGAGTTATCTCATAAATTTTAATGATATAATGAAAAGCGGTAAAAAGTGAATCTTCTCAATTTTCATAGCTCGAAATGTGTTTGATAGCGTCATTTTATTACGGTTTATTTTTATATTAGTGCGAACGGGTTGTAAGGGAATTTGTGGTTCTCCATCGGATCGCCTTGGTGCAGATTGTGACGAGAATCGGGTAAAACCTGTTCGGTGCCCATCTATTTCACCCGCAAGTAATGAACATACAATCTTTATCGATTTATCATTTTTGAACACGCTCTGCCGTATCCCAATAGACAATAGACGCACAAAGACGAGAGACAAAGAATCTGATAGTTTGCCGAATTGAGAAGACCCGGGAAATTGCCTCCAACTATCTCGGCAAATGTCACAGTGAAAATTGTTTTAAAGTAAAATTAGAGCTGTAACTTTTCGGAACGAAAGTTCGAAGTTAGTCCCCATTTGAGGGTAGAGAAAAGTTTTAACAACGTTAGGTGTTAAAAAGTGAGGTATAAACTTACGAAGTTTGTACGTAATGAAAAGAACAGAACTTATATTAAGCTGGTAGAAATTTTGTTTAAACGTGCAATGGAAATTTGAAGGTTCGATAATTCATTTTTAGAGTATTTTCCGAGTTTCGTGCGATATTGCAGCCACTTTTTCCGTCCGTCCGTCGGTGCCGTAACTATTGCCTGTTTTCTTTAATTTTTGCATTCATAAGTCTCTGGCAGGATTGCTTGATCTTAACCAACAGAATTTTGATCAAAAGAAAAAGATGTCAAAATTGTTATTTATGGATCAGTTAAGTAAAACCTCCAATCTCATTTTTTCGATGTCACGTGAAGTTCATATCTCTTGCATAATTTTCCATGGCCGGTATTAAATGTCAATTTACATACCTGCAGGTTGTGCCATAATATACCATCAACGGATAGATAAGCCTTCCTCTCTGTTAAAAAATTGAATTAATATTGCATCTGTCAATTTTCACACGGTTCAGTTCCATGGTGTGTTTAGTTGAAACTGCAGATAGATACAGATGAATATATTTCTTCCAGACGTCTCAATCGTACTTTGTGATTATCCTCGTCCGACAATCCGCTCTTGAAATATAAGGAATATTACCAAGCACGATAAAGGGTTGTGGTTGGTAGAAATTGATTTTGATTTGCTTTCTTTTCTTTTGCTGAGACCTTTCATTAGAGTACCATGAAGGGTACAACGTGTGATCCCCCCAATTTACAAAAGTTTTACTTGGCACTAAAAGCATGCGTATGCAAAATCTGAGATCAATTGGTTGTCGTATGTAAAGGTTATGCACGTTTTACTATCAAAAAATAGCACCTCAGGAAATAATTTATTCCCCCACCCCAAGACAGCGCCTGGCACACCTTCAAGGTATAGGCTACCTATTGCACACAATTCCACTAGAAGTAGTTCAAAACGGCGGAAATGGGTCCGGACGGACGGACGGACAAAATGCAAACAATTGCACATTTTTTAATTATTAAAAAACTGCGCTACAAACTGTTTTAAGTTCTAAGTTCTTATCTTTATGCTCTGCGGTACCCTTGGTGGTACAAATTCTAAATGTTGTTTTTTTGAGAAAATAAGTTATACACTAAATGGAAACGTTGATAATAAAAATATTTAAAAAAATCATAAATTAGGTATATTAAATGATTGGTATAGATTTCACTTCGTAGTTTCATTCTGCCACTAGAGGTCACGCAAAGTATCTGTCTGTACTTCAATAATATTGATCGATTTTCCTTTTTTTGGTTTTCCTGTAGAAAAACTAGAGAGCTACGGTTGTTGACTTGCACAACTTAACACTGCCATTTTTACTTTAACGATCTTCCTCATACATTTTTAAGGGATTTGTTGGCTGGTGTGATATTTCTGTGAAGTTTCCTTTCATGTAGTAGTGCTCGCTTCAATGAACACGCATTTGGTGAATGGACACTTCACAGAGTGTCTCGCGAGAAAAGTGACACAATTTTACTACGTTTTCCTTAGGTGAATTCAAGTAAAAAAGGTCCTATAAACATTGGTCCGCAAATGCCTCGTTATCGAGTATTATTGAGACGTAAAAAAATAAATGTGTAAACAAACATAGCAAACGATCTGCTGGCATTGCGTATTATATGGATAAAGCTATATTCGAATTGACCCAAAACAAAAATGTTGTCCTTTTTTTACAAGCATTTAGGCCGTTGGGCTTCTTTTTTAGCGCACTTTCCAACCTATATTGGATGGCGCTTTTATGACCACTTTCTTCGTTCTTTTTTAATTTGGTGGCTTATAGCTCTGACACCTGAGCCAAGAAAAATCTCGACGATTAATTTTCGCATGTCAACTTTCTTATTTATAGCGATTTTTTGACATTTGAACTACAGATGCTTCTGGGTCAATCCACTTGAAATCACCCAATATAAATATAATTTGTTGCTCAGCATTTTTGCAAATTTATTTGCAAAAAGTAGCTTTTAATTTCACTTTGGCTGGCTGGCTGGCAGCAAATGTGGGCGCGTAGAAGACCTCTTCTAGAAAGGCAACGGGTGTACGTGAGAAACACCGGTAGGTATAGATAACTCGTTTGGAAGTCCAAATTTTGCTTTTGCTGTTGTCATTGTCATTTGAATTATTTTGTTGTTGTTGAGTGTTAGTTACGATCTTTCTTTTTTTGTGTTTGTATCTGATTGCAGATTTTATGGCTTCTGAGCTCAGTGAGACCGTGGCTTTTTATTTTCGTCAATACTCAATATTCCGTGAGATAACGTTTGTGCAAAATACGGCCAAATTGTAACTAAATATTTCTTGATAGTCATTTAAGAATTATAGTAGTTCCGTTATTTCTCCTGGAAGCCTATTTCGATAGTTATATATTATTTATTTGATTAGGAGTTGATCCCTTTGGCAAATTATTGTTCAATTTTTATATTGACCAAAAGCCTTATATAGTCTATGGGCCAACTGGCTAAATTTAAGGAAATGGTATAATTTGGGGGTACCAATTTTCCTTTTTACCACGGTTAGACACATGCATTAGGAGGTAAAAAAAACGATAATTGCCATCTCAAAGTGGTAGCTAATAGAAATGGCGGCCAATCCAAGATGGCGGATGTTGAGTTTTATAAAATTAACTATACCTATCTTTAGAACTATTGGTCCGACTTCATCATTTTCTTAAATGAAAGCTTTTGTGTGTGCTACAATATTGTCATAACTACATTTCCGATAAAAGCTGTTAATGAGATAGGAAACTTGAACTGTAATCTCACATGTGAACAATAATGAAACACGAACTTGTTGCTTTAACGTTTAATTGTCGTCTGTATGAGGTCCGACGCGCGTAGCGCCTCCTAATATCCAGGTACAAAAACTGGTTTAAAAATGGGCGGGTTTACAATATGCAGCAACAAAAGCAACAGTTAGTAACTAATGCATGAAGTAAACGAACTGAATTTTTTTGACTCTTAACATTTAATGAAAACTAAATGAACCCCATCGTTACTTTCAAAAGTTTCATATACATTAAAATCTGCTCCTTCTTCCTTTTCTTCAGTGACGTATCCACAAGTTGGCAGTCTGCATGCGCTTGTACACTTTAAGTTATTAGCATTACGTAATGGTAGTTGTAAAGAGCCAGCTTGGTAATTCTACGTGATGTGATATGGAAGCCAAACTTAGGGTTATCTTTCATCTTTTTGCTGCTTCTGGAATAGCATCTCTTTGATTTTGACGTACAATTTTCCAATGTATTTTTTGTTTTATATAATCTACTTATGTCAAATTATCGGCACAGTATACACCTTTCCATCAATATTAACAAGCTCTTTGCTGACGTTATGCCAGTCAGTCAGTCTTGTCAGTTGTAAAGTTCTTGTTTACCGTTAAGCGGAAACGTGTGTCACGTTTTACGAGGAAGTTAGTGGAAGTGCTGTGTTTATCGAACAGGCGTCGCTTATCTGAAGCCTTTCTTTAAGGTTTTCCCAGTAAAGGAAGTTTTTCACCATTAAAGAGCCAATTTTACATCTGTAATTACAACTATAGACGTAACTACAATGATTTTTGTATTTAGTAATTATTTTAATTTTAATTCAATTGTTTGATCAGCTAAAGCTGTGAATAATCGTTTACTTTTGGTTGTCTTATGAGATTTGGTGTATCTTCGGTTTGCAATATCTATTAAACCGAATTTATTTTTGCGTATCTTGCATATTTTGATATCCTTTGCATTTACATGATAGAATTGCATATTTTAAGATGTATTTAAATTTTTGTTAGATTTAATCGATTTTAATTTCAATTTTTAATACATTTTTTTGGATTTTTATAACGGACGCGATAATGAAAAAAGCCGAAAGGAAGATTTATTGATTTAATTGATGTTTAATTTCATCATTTCCAAACTATTTTATCTTTCTCTTTCTCTACGGTGATGATGGGTGATATTGTGGAAGGTTTGGAAATTGCTCCCAATAGTTTGTCCTTTTCTAATGCACCTATTATTTTAGTTGATGTAGAGTATAGTTTCTCTGCTTAGTGCTTATAAATTAATTCTTAGCGACAGCAGACAATCATTTCGTGCAGGAAACTTAGAGAAACATCTTATTGCTAGTGTTTATCGTAATTCCTTTTTTATTAGAAATTATGTAACATATATAATTTTGTATACGTGTGCATATATATATCAAAACTGTTTGCATATTTTTCACTAATATTCTGCATAATATGCGCATAATTTTACCATTCATTGTGTATTAATACAGGCAGTAAAGAACATTCGGGAAACAATTAAAAAAAACATTTTTTTAAATTACTTATTAACAGTTGATTTTATCGAAAAAGTACTAATGACAATATTTATAGCACATAGCTTTCATTAAAAAAAAAGATTAATGAAATTGGATCAATAATTCCAGAGATATAGTTTACTTTATAAAACTCTACATCCGTCATGTTTGATTGACCGCCATTTCTATTAGCTACCGGTTTGAGATGGCAATCATGATTTTTTGGCATCCTAATAAACCTGTATAACCACTGTAAAAAGGAAAATTGGTACCCCCAAATTATACCGTCATGTCGACTGGCCCATGGACTAATATATTTAAATTTGTAATTTTGAAACCACGAGTTTCCTGAGTGAGGAAGGTCGGATACTGGACACTTTGCTTGCCCCTAGATCGGAAGTTTAGATAAAAGGTTCATTATAGCCATGGCTTTTGTATAACAAGGTATCTCGGACACCAATAATGGCCCTCCAAGTAGAGTATGAGCCCTTGATGGGCATGCTTTCCAAATAAATCATTTTGACACTACGTAGAGATTATATCAGTTATTAAAATACACTTTAAATTTGACATCCTATTTAAGAAAGATAAAGATGTGGTGATAAGTGGACGTTTGGAGACGAGCCTTTCTGATTATAGATATTACATTTACTAATTTTATTGGGGAAGAAGCAAAACGCACGACGTAAGTATTATGACATTATGGTCACGGTAATCATTTTAGGGAAGTTATCGATTAAGAACTTTATTATTTATTAATGGCGTTTGAGTTGTTGCACGCATGTGAAACGTTTACTATTAGCACTACACTACATTCTTAGATACCAATTCATTGTCTTCTCCGGATCCACTTGTTGAAACCCAATTTACACGGGAGTAAGACTAAGAAATTAAATTTCAGTCAAAGTGAAGCGAAATGGTGAGGGATTTTTCACGCATTTTGGCAAATGAAACAATATTGCTGTACCAAAATTGTGCGAATAAATAAATTTCTGGGAGTATTTTTGGGGATCGTTATTCGTAAATAAAACTGGCGGAAGCTCACCGGTTTTCGTTATTAATAAATTCAAGGCTACTTTTACTATTCTAGAATTACGACAACACGGACTCGATTTATAGTTTTTTTCTCGTTAATCTCTCGCATTTAGAATGGACCTAGCCGAATTTAAGTAGGTACTTTTCGTTTAGTGCAATTAAATCGGCCGTTAGTGACAGCTGTATAAACACATGTAAAACGGCGATAATTCGTGTAGATTGATTTATTTGCATTTATGAGCGTAAGTTGCGATGTGATTTAGTAAACAAAGGAAGGCTTGCATGTTTCGAGTTGACCTACTTCCGGATTTTCTCGGCTTAAATTTCCGTTTTCGTCTTCAATTTATATCGAGCCTTGTAGGTTATTGTCAAGATTTATCTAGGATTAATTACGTTCGATCGTTTCACTAATCCTTATCCTTATTAAGGATCATTTTTTCACGTCGAGTGTAATATATTTTGGGTGGGATGTTTACCCCATATGCTAATTACATTCGAGAGCGGTATTTCAGGGTAGAGTAAATTACGTATAAGTAAGCGATTCTGTATAATATTAAGATGTAATAAATCTGCGATGTAGATTGATGAAAGGATAAAGCGATTCTATATTTAGCTTAGTATGTCTGGATTGATCAATTTTCGTGTTTAATTACTAATCATAATTGTCCTGAGAGTGAATTGCTGCTTTGGTGTTTCTTCAAATTTTTACAAAAAGTTACACTTTTTACATAAATCATAAATTTATTAGTAAGTAGAATTGCAATAACAATTATTTACACGTCAATAAATAATAAAAAAATAGTAGATATATAAATATAACAGACACAGACACACAAGTAATTACAAAGAAAACGAACACATAGCCGTAACAAATTCACGCTCATAGTAGATGACTCTATCCAACAAGAATGCCTTAATTCTGTTTTGAAATTGGCCAAGGTTTAGGCCGCTTTTCATTTGATCCGGAAGGGCGTTGTAAAATGCTATAGACTGGTACTCCGGGGATGTCTTGTAAAACGAATGACGTGGTTTGTCCAATCTCAGCTTGTGCTTGGTCCAATCTCAGCTTGTGCTTGCAGCGTGTATCGTATATGAGTGGACCTCGCTGCCAGTTATGAAACTTTGTTTATGCTTATGTATATATGAGACACAATTATATACATAAATAGAGTAAAGTGTCATTATCTTGTAATCCCGAAATACATATCGGCAAGTATGAGTTGGTTTTAAATTAAAAATAAGTCTAATCACTCTTTTCTGCAAAACAAACACACGTTCACGGTGGACACTACCTCCCCAAATCGCAATGTTATATTTAATTGCAGAAAACACGAGCGCGTAATACACGCTTATGAGAGCATTTTGACCAAATGAATTTTTCAAATTTAGTATTAAATAGTAGGCTTTGTTGATCTTCCCGCATATGTCATCCACCTGGTTGGTCCAAGATAGTGCGCCGTCGACGTGGATGCCTAAGAACCTGGTCGTAGATACACTAGGGATCACGTGGTTTTTTATTGCAAAGTTAAATTCGTTTTTAGATTTATATATGGAGTAAATCTCAATAAAAACTGACTTATTGTAGTTTATCGTTAATCTGTTTTTGTTGCACCACGAGTCGAATTGAAGTAGCATTTTGTTGACATCACCGAGTACATCTTGGATTGAAGCACCACTCGCTACCACCGTTGTATCGTCGGCATACATAAAAAGTTTACCCCGTGTGACATATTCCAGTAATCATTTATAAAAGCAGAAAAATTAGGGGTCCTAATACGCTCCCTTGGGGCGTGCCAGTATCCACTATAAAGATGTCAGAAATAGTACCATTTACTTTGACTCTGAGGGTTCTGTGTGTCAAATACGAGAGTATCCACGCATTGATTGGACCTCTAATACCGTATTTTTCACACACGATGTCTTTATGTACACTATCAAATGCACTTGGCAGATCAAATTGAAGGGTCACTATAATGTTGTTTTTGTCCAACTCCCGAAATAAATGTTGCACAAAGTCAAAGTTTGCCGTTTCAGTGCAGTGGCCCGGCCGGAAACCATGTTGACATGCTGTTATGACGTTGTGTGTAGTTAAAAAGGACCATATCTTTGCACTAACTATTTTTTCAAATACTTTAGAGAAAATACTCAGATTAGATATGGGTCTATAATTTTGTACGCGTTTAAAGTTTTGACTCCACCATCAGTAAAATCTTGTCGGGGACTACCATATTTCCTTTGCCGGTATCCATTTCCGATGTCCCGTTCCCTTCCAATGCGCGTTTGAAGATTTGACTCCAGCATCAGGAAGATCGTGTGGGGGGCTACCACATTCTCTTTGACGGTACCCACTTCCGGAGTCCCGTTCATCCGCAATTCGCGTTTGAATATTTGACTCCACCATCAGGAAGATCGTGTCGGGGGCTACGGCTACCACATTCTCTTTGAATTCGCGTTTGAAGTTTTCACTCCACCATCAGTTAGATCTTGTCGGAGGCTACCACATTTCCTTTTTCGGTGCATATATTTATATTACACTCACATTTTGGTGGATTTCGCTAAAAACCTTCCACAAGATTGACTTAATTTTTGGGGCACTTCTCATTGCTCAATAAGCTTCAGCTTCTATTGGCGACACAAGAACGAGAGACAGCGATTCGCGAAACGTTAAACCGCGTGACAAAATTCGCAACTGAAGGTAAAAGGCGCCCGAAGTTGACTACCTCTCGAAGACGCGCGCCTTGCAAAAGGTCGTTAATTTCGCCCCTAGGACAAAAAACAAAATTCCGCCACGCAGGACATGTGCGTGTTTACAACATCTTTTCGACGACATCAATTTGAAAAGAATCGGACCAAAACTGTAGTGGAAGATAGGAAAAAACTGAAAAACCTTCACGTTAGTAAACTACGCTCGAGGATGACGCTCAGATGTCGCCAACCCTACATCATGTAGACCTGTCTCTAAGGTTGATAAATTACACGGCCTTGTAGATACACGTACACCCGTTGCCTTTCTACAAGAGTTCTTCTACGCGCCCACATTTGCTGCCAGCCAGCCAAAGTGAGATTAAAAGCTACTTTTTACAATAGTACTTTGTGTACCAAGGCGGGAAAGTGGTTGTTTTCCGGGGCGAAGGAAGATATGGCCAGGCGAGGCGCAGCCGAGGCTGGCCACTTCCTGAGGCCCGGAAAACAACTTTCGTGCCGTGGTGCACACAATATTTTTTATCCTATACACTTACATTTAAAATTAATCCCTCAACAACGTCCGACCGCAAGCGCTTGAATTTGGATTTGCTTTAACGCGTCAACGTGCACGCGTTTGTTTTGTTTATTTCCACGTTTCCTGCTGACTACGCGAAAAAAATTTTACGAAACGGTGCAATCTAAGTGGGCCCACGAGTATATTTTTTACTCGTAGATTTACCCCTTTCCCTTATAATACAGTTCAACGCAAATTCAAATTCTAGCGCGCTTGCGATTGCACAGTGCGGAGTCACCGAAGGGAGTCACGGTGCAACAGAGCAGAGGTGCAAGTGGAGAATACCGATCATGTGCGAACTGAGTTGACATTTCCGGCATTTCACTGGCGCGTGATTATTTCCTTAGAAAATAACGGGATTTAAGGGGTTGTAATTAATACCAGGCGCATTTGAAATTATTACTGGTCTTGTGTATTAACAAATGTGTTTTAAAATTGAATGTGTGTTTTCAGGGACAAAATCACACCGGTTACATTTTAAATCCTTCGCAGTATCCATGTCTTGTCAAATGTTAGATGCTTTTAAGACTGGATTTATGCTTGGCGACGAAAGCGCAATGGGCACACTTTAAATCCTTGATGATCTTGTATTTAAAAAAAATGTGTTTTATAAATAGATTTATTCATTCCTTACAGTCACACTGGACACATTTTAACTTCGGGATAGTCTCGTATGTTAAAATGCTACTTATTGCGGATAAGCGGTGTTCTACTTACAGTGCAAAGTACATCTTGGTGTTAAATGTATTGATACAGATGCTCGTTATTGAAAGTAAATGCTAGATTATGACTTAAGTTTGAAACGTTTGAATTGGTCAAGTGATATTGGGAAAGTATTCAAATTCACGAAACATTGATAGGTATAGGTTCGCGGTAATTAAATAAATTCTTGAATTCAGTAAAATAAAGTGAACATAGGGTAAATTTAATTATTAAATCAGTGTTGACGATTTTGTTTCTTATTTAATTAAAAAGAAATAACTTCTTTGACATTTTATTACAACCGCGCCATCTAGCTTACATAAGGCGTATTTTTTTTCTCGCCTAGCCGACAAAATTGAATTTTCTCGCTCCATGCGTGCAATTGTCTTCTTTCGCGTCCTCACAGAGGCGAGAAAATGTAAGTTTCTCCTTGTATAGGATAAAAATAAAATTGCAAAAATGCGCTAAAAGAAGGTGCTATTGTTTGCGTTTTGTCCTTCCGTTCGTCCGGACATACTTCTACCGTTGTGAATTACTTCCACGGGAATGGGTGTCCTGGAATTTTTGGCAATAGGTAGCATATACCTTGAAGGTGTGTTAAAGGAGGGTTCCCCCCATGAATTATTTCCTGAGATACTGTTTTTGATAGTAAAAGGTGCATAACTTTTATACGACAACCAATAACTGGTCTTACATTTTGTGTACGAATGCCTTTAGTGGTGCTAAGTAAAACTTTTTGGGGGGGGGGGGGGGAAGAAACACACGTTCTACCCTTCTATTCTAATGAAAGGTTTCTCCAAAAATCCTTCACAAAATAGTATGAAGGTTTTGGGGGCAGTTTTTATAGCTCGATCGAGACCGCGATTAGAGCTTTAAGAAAGTTTTAGGCGGCCGAAGTCGACTACCCCTTGAAGCGCGCCTTGCACAGGTGGTTAATCTCGCCGTGGTTAAGTTCGTCCCAAAGAAAAAAACAAAATTCCGTCAGGAGTTGTGCGCGTTTACAAGATTTTTCCGACGACACCAATCGGACCAAAATTGTAGAAGATGTAGGGAAAAACTGAAAAATCACCACGTTACTTCGCCCGCCACGCTTGGGGATGGCGCCCAGATGGCAGATAAACATGCAATAATTTTTAATTTCTGATCGAATAACACCAATACCAAGTCTGTAGTTCCAGAGCCTTTGTGAACACTTTTTGAAAGCGAAAGTGCACAAAACAAGCACTCCCCATGGGTTAAAAGTACCTATAAGCATTGAATAATAATTATTCAATGATATAAGACTTAAGACAGGAATCAATTTTGTGGACTCGTGGTTTGAACTTTTGAAGCATTTCGGTTCATGTGTTGCAAAATTTTTGAAATTCACACCCATTTTTTACAAAAACTATGTTTTATAAAAACGGGGCACTTTTGTGCTTATCCGGAACTAAGGAACGTAACGGGCGATCAAAAATAAGTGGCGATCGAGTCGCCTATGGTAGTTCAAGTTAAGACGCTTTCCCATGTAAACAAAAATTTCAAATGTGACTCGAACTCGACAGAAACTCATTTTTGATTTCATTGTATATCATGAAAACGGGACTGTCCCTTCGAAATGGGATGTTTGGTAACTTTCTTACTGTAGGTAGTGTCTAAATATAAAAAAAATAATGAAACACGTCTCAGATTTTTTAAAGTTCATCCCTTAAAAGATGTAAAGAGGTGTGAAAGTTTGTATGAAAAATACCTATTACTTCTGCATGTGTGTGTGTCACTGAACTCTCCGATAGTTGTTTTTTTTTAAATTATTTTGTAGATTTCCAGGGAGGACAATGTCGGTCGCTTCCGCCAGTGTTACGTAGGTAATTAGCTGAAAAAATGTCGAAAATTAATTTTCAAAATATAATGTAGTTATGATTTCATTTCATAACAGACAAATTTTAAACCTAATTGTCTAAAGTTTGCACCTTTTGTTTTTCTTCCAAGTGATTATCTACACAAAGTGTCATATTGCACATTGAACACTTGTAGTTGACCATTACTTGCATAGGCAAGTTCTTACAATTTCAACAGTGTAATAAAAACGAATGAAGAAACTACAATTCCAGTAAATTTATTTTTGTTATACAATTTCATATTAACACAAATGACAAAGCTTTGCTCATATGTTGAGATATCAGAACAAATGTAATAAGTCTTAATTACGAAAAAACTATTATCCATTACACCTAAAACTTCAATTGCGTACTATGATTTTCAATAATTTACTACACCACATTAAAAATTTCACATTTACATTAAGACTGCTCCATAGACCTATTTCTAGTTTCCAAAGAGAAACTAATCAATTAAAAAACATCTTAAAAAGAGTTACCACAATATTTTACGCTAAATGTGTAAATGGGTTCAATAGGAAAGGATACAGGTATGCCTTGAAATGCACTATTCTGTAACAGTGAACGTGAACGGCCAGCGCTCAATGTTACCATAGGTTCTACTATACATAAACCGATGTGTTTTCGGAAATGCTCTTTTCCAAATAGATTCTTTTTCGTAAACACAACACAAGGTGTTGAGAAAAGCACGGAAAACTAGTCTAGTAGAAACGGACCCTTTCACTCAACACAACAATTGCAGATTTATGTTCTGTGGTTTATGCAAGCAAACCTACTTATAGCCAACTTCAATAACACAGCCCAAGGTTCAGAGTGCCATCATTTGGGATTCTTGGTGGACAAGGACAGCTAAAACAATTACATACGAGAAATTAGAATAATGATCTAGGCAAAGAAAGTGAAGGTCAGTTAAGACGAAGCACCTTTGGTTGCTCCCACGCGAAACCGTCCCGACCGAAATGTCCATATATGCTGGTTTTTTGGTAAATTGGCTGCCGAAGATTTAAATCTCTGAAAAAAGAAATTTGGAATTAATTAGCTGAACTTGCGATACTATGCATACGCACAAAAAATAAGCATTACTCACTTAACAATTCTTCCAGGGCGAAGATCGAAATTATTATTTACAACTGCCAGAAGTTCTTTTTGTGTAAGCTTTGATGTTCCATAATCAAAAACTGTGATGGACAGAGGTTCCGATACTCCAATGGCATATGCAACTTGTACAAGGCACCGTCTGCACAAGCCCGCTTTAACTAATGATTTGGCTACCCATCTTGCAGCATATGCACCGGATCTGTCAACTTTTGTAAAATCTTTTCCTGAAAATGCACCACCCCCGTGTGCGCCCCATCCTCCGTAAGTGTCCACTATAATTTTTCTTCCAGTTAATCCAGCATCGCTCTTAAACCACAAGAAGGTAAATTAGTCATCAAACACCTGAACTTTAAATATTCTAGATTTGTTCAAATTAATCAGTCAAGGTTTTCCAATCAGTGATTCTCATTAGTAGCAAATACAAAAAACATCATCTTAGAAGAGAGTATTATGGTAATTTAAAAAGCACATACTTGTGGACCGCCAATTATAAATAATCCACAAGGATTGATGTGAACAGTGGTTTGGTCATCCAAGTATCTTGCCGGAATCACTGCTTTTATCACTTTATTATAAACTGAGGTTCTAAGTTCTTCCAAAGTAATTTTATCGCTGTGTTGTAACGACACCACTACTGTATGTACACGGACAGGTATGCAAGCTCCATGGTCAAAGTTATACTCGCAGGTAACCTGAAAAGAAGAAATACAAGTTTTAGTATAATGCAATGCAATGGTGAATTCTGGTGATCAGGTGTTCGCATTTGTTTGTTATAAATGCATGAAGTCTAAGTGTGCGTTTACAATGAACGTATACGTAAGAAATACATAAAACGTAAAAATTTCGCAAAGTTGAACTGTATAGAAACATACGAAGGTGTTTACAATGAACGTAATTTTTACGTACGTATATGTAAGCGATATGTAAGTCTTGCGCATAGTCGCAAAGGTTGAAAATGTTTCAAAGTTACGTACGGTCAAATATCATACTACTTGTAGTATGATCTTTGGTTTATTGTAAACAGCGAAGTAAATTTACGGAAACGATACGGATATGTACGAGTTACGGTTTATGAAATATTTACGTATACGTTCATTGTAAACGCACACTAATACCCTACAGTTGGGTTACACGCTACACTTGTTTAAAAAGTGGACTATTTGCCAAGTCGATTGGTAATAAAAGACAAAAAAAAGGGAAGCTGTGGCTTTGCCATTCTATGATGAGTTACATTATCCGAGACATTATCATTGTGGCCTGTGGTCATTATGCAACAATGTTTACTATGCAAAGGTGCTGTGTGAGAATATAGTCAATGCTGGCCACAGGGAGGAACTGGCGCAATATCTTTACATTGTTGAAAATTCTGACAGCTTCATCACAATAAAATTTGACTGTTTTGTTCATTCATCAAAATCAATCAGATTATAATATAAAGCATCATAATGCCCATTTTTACCAATACACTAAACATGAATTAAATTGATAATGAAGATTAAGATTAAAAATGTTGTAACGGTACATAATTTTATGGCCCTGTATACAAAATGAAAATTTTTATGCGAGAATCCTATGCATAACATCAAGAGTTTCTAGACGAAAGATCTCAAATCTTTCACGCTTGTTTAATTAAGCGGTAGAGCAAAGCGATGCAAGCTATATAGGGAAGTCGATGGTGTCCGTCTATCCGTCCGTGAACATGATAACTGTCAAACCCTTGACCATAATAAGCCTATTGAAAATGGAATCAAATCCAATGACCCTTGGAGTCACGCCTTTCTATCTTCTGGCAAACGCTTGAACATATTCGGTTCAAAACTTTGCACAGTTAACATATACACCACATGTAAGAAAGCAATTGAAAATGGGTCAAATTCCAGGACTCCATAGGGTCACACCGACGTGCTCTGCTGCTTTTTTAGATGCTTTTTAGGGGTTTATTTGTATTTTTTTAATTATTTCTTATCAAGGTGTCTCTAACTTGGAATAAACCCTAATTTTTTTAATGATTATTCTTAAAGAGTATATCAAGCTACAGCTTGATCATTTTTTGTCAAACTGACCCATCATTTTAACATATCACAATTCACAATGGTTTGTCAAAAAATCAGACAAGAAATAAAAATTTGGCATTTGGGTCAAATTAGTAACTTGATCTGCTTTTGTCATCCGAACAAATTACTGAACTATACTTAACTGGAACGCGCACTGGCGGTCTCTGCCATAGAAACGTAGCGCGCCGAGAGAGAAAAGTGCAAGGGGAATTTTTGCCACCGTCACTCATTGGGCAACTGATCATTAATATAAATTCAAAACATATCAAATAGGCGGCTCTATGATTGCGCGAAATATCACAACTTTGTGACACCCTATATAACATTTTATTACATCAAAAAGAGCTCAGTTTAAAATACTAACAGACGGGTCCGAGCATATTAAAAAAAACCTTTGATTTACTGAATTTATTTAAAGTTAACAGAGCGACCCTGTATGTTTCAAATGTCAATGTTCAATACCTTTTTCAGACAAGTATGAGCATCGCTCTAATGCATTAACACAAATAAATATAATTGTAATTTAATTATACAAGTACAAAAAATAGCATATATACCACAGGACTAAAGTGCATCCCAATTCCTCGGGCAACAAACTGCAACCTTGGGATTAACACAGCCTTCGTAATAATATACTATTTCGTTTTTGCGTCTAATAAAGGTTTATGAATGCCCTTTGTGCGTGTGTACATTTTTATCATTAACTAACATAATAAATTACATTCAGAGATTAAAATTACAATAGAATAAGTACCAATGCATGTTATTTAAATTGTATAAAGGATTAAGGAGGTGCATTTAAAACGACACATGAGGAATTCCATGTATGCATTCTCTTAGCTTATTCAATTATTGCCCCCCCCCTTCCCTTCCGCAAAGACGTCTTTCAAAGTCAGATTCAACAACTTTTCATAAAACATTTTCTTTATTTCTTTTAACTAAGAAACATTTTGATTTGCCCCCATATCTCGTAAGCAAGTGAAAATTTTCAATTTTGGTTTTACAAGCGCAACTCAAAAAAAAATTGTCAAGCCGCCTGTGAGCAAGAGGCGAACAGTGCACTTTCAAATTTGCAATGAAGTATATTTTATTTATATATTTTCTTACTTCTTACAAAATTTCTCTATAATGATTGTTGAATAATCTGCCGTTTTCAAAATAAGCATACAGGCTCAGGTTAGGTCATTGGATCTAATCAAACATTTTTAAATAAAACACCCTGTATACTATTAATTAAAAATTACCAAATTAAATTCTTTTTTTAAAATAAATACCTCGATTATAGAGTTTTTGTGTTATTGATTTCTGAACCCTGCACCCCTATCAACCCCTTGGTCTGTAGTATGTATTTGAATCAATGTCTGATTATGGCGCGTTCGAATACAATTATAAAATAAGAAAAGTGGTCTTATTTCATTTTAACCCCTTCCATCCCCTACAAAAAGCGATGATTATTTCAACACCCTATGGTAGTTATTGTTCAACTATTAAAAATTATATTGCTTTCGAACAGAATTACAAGTTTACTAGAACAGAATACAAATCATTATTTTATATGAACATAAACAGTAAATATTTTTAGCGCGTTTTTGAAAAAAAGGAAAATAAAAAGTTAAAATACAAGTAAGCCTTTAATAATTGTGTTTCGTGATTATCAGATACTGGTCATGCCTTCTTGGTGCCTTTTATATGCTCTACACCGTTTTTGAATGTTGATACCAAGCGAGACCAAACGAGACTTGACGAGACGAGACTTTCGAAAGTCTCCAAACACAACCTAACATTTTTATTAAGGCATTCGAAAGCCCTTATTTTAACTAACCTACAAAAATTGTGCCAAGTTTTTTATTACATAAAAATAGAAAAACGTCAAAGTAAAAAAAACTAAAATATTTTTTTTCCGCAAAACTACATTATTTCTGATTGGGAATTACAATTATTAATTATATGTTGTCTTTTGACATTAGAATCAAAAAAATAAATAAAATCAATAGACAAACTTAAGCAAAAATTAAAAAAAAAGAGCTGGTTTCAAGCGGTCGTTCAGCCCAAGTCGGACGAGAACCGGTTGCTATTGTTGAGGAAATTATTGTTCTAAGGAAACAATTGCAGAATATTTTCCACGCTTAGCAAGAGAACACGAGGGACCGGGACGGCGGTGATTTTAATAGAACTGATTAAAACTAATACTACAGTTAAAGTTTTTAAAAATGTGCGACTAACAGTGTTTTGTCTTACCGGTACATTCGAATCTAGTGCACGATGAAAAAGCACTGCCTCGATGGGCAGAAGCAACATATTGAACACTTTTAACATCTGTACCGTTCTGCAAATACTGTCATTCTACAGATGCAAAATGCACCATTGGTGTCCACAGATACCTTTCAACGCCTTCTGCAGGATTGCTACATTACAATTCTGAAATGATACAATAACAGTGCATTTCTCAATATTGCAATCATTTTTGGACCTTGTATATTCCTGAATACAATTTAAGTTTAAAGCTGGTTGCACGTAATGTGTGAATGTTTCAATACACATTCATGAAGCTACATTACACATAAATGAAGTGAAATGTAGTGGTGGAGCATCTCAAAAATAGCACATACAACAGATCCACTAATTAATTAAATGTGATTGTGGTTTTTGAAATTTCTAAAAAGTCAAAAATCGCAAATGATTAATTAACAGAGATTTTGATTCTGAATAAGATCTGCTGCAAGTGGCATAATAAATTAACAATCAAAATTTACCTGTGTTTTTGAATCTGGTCTCGCCCACCAAAATTCTCCAGACCTTCGAAGTTCTGCAATTCTGTGGTTAAGTTTGTGTGCCAATACCACTGTGAGTGGCATACATTCTTCTGTTTCATCTGTTGCGTATCCAAACATTAAGCCCTTAGAAAAGGAAAAGAAAATGCTGCAGATGATTGGTACAAATAAAATAGTTCATAAATGGTTTTTTAAAGTATTATTAGCCAAAATAAGAAGCGATAAAAATTGACACCAAAGTGTCATAAGTGCAGCAAAAAAATACACCCTGCATGCAAACCCTATCCATGCTAATTACTGAATTAACAATGATTGCAATTGTTTATATTATGTCATAAAAATTAAAACAAAAAGCAGATATTTTTAAGTTGCAAAAAGAAAAAACCTTGAACCATGACTTTTCGCCTATTTTTTAACACAAAGATTGTATTAGAAACCCACAATGAAGGTGATATAGCACATATATCGAATTACAATTATCATGCCATTATCATACTAATTTTAATGTTACGATTCACCTTAATTTGAAATGGAAAAGTTAAAATGTCTTCAAATAAAATCACATCACATATTCCTCAATTGAAATTATAAACTGTTCATTTATTTGTGTTATTATTTGAAGACTAGATACAAAGCATATCCAATTAAAGAAGTATTGCACATAACAAAAGACAGAAAGACAAGAAGTAGACGAAAGAACCAGAGCAAGACTTAAAATTCACCTGATCTCCGGCCCCCAATTCTTCCTCTGGTCGATTTTCGTGTACGCCTGCAGCAATATTGGAAGACTGCTGGTCCAAAGCCAACAGTACATTGCATGTCTTGTAGTCAAACCCTGTATAAAATCATGCAGATCTTATGTTAACGTCACATATTATTGTAAATTAATATCTTAAAAGTAAAAGCAAATAAAGCAAGCAGGTTAAATCCCTAATCAAGTCATCACGCAGTCTTATTGTGCAATATGCTGTCCCCAACCGAATCTTATACCTGGTCGCCGGCACCAATATCAGGTTCCTGCCTGTCTACGTGAACTCCTTGAGCAATGTCGGGAGACTGCTGTTCAATAGCCACAAGAAGATTCAATGTACGCCAATCAAATCCTACATTTAATTGTATTTGTAAATTTTTCCATTAACAAAAGTCACAGCCTAATTTGATCATTGACGTAAAACCTTGATCTTGCAAAAAGGATTACCGCATTGTTTATTAAGATTAGCAAACTAGATTATTTGATATCAATTGTGCAATTATTTGTCGATGTGATTACAAAACCTTTTGTGTATAAAGTTTTTAATGATAAAAAATAAACCTTAAAATACATACTATTTACTTACTGATTTTTGTAACGGAGAGTGGAACACATTAGAAATGGACATACAAATATTTAAATGTTTGTTCTTTAGTAGATCTGCAAAAAACTTGTTGCAACTCTGATAGGTTAATACATCAGACGTTGCCCTCAAGGCAAAAATAATCTAGTGGATAAAGATGGAATTATAGGATTATAGGAAAAGACAATATTTGCATTGTAATTTAGGTTACATTGTTTTTAACTTCAAACAAGTTTAACGCCATCTTAGAATACTTTGTTAAATAAATGTCGACATTTCTTCCAATTCTGTGCCCACAAATTACAGTCTATTGAGCTAATTGAAATGAATAACTGAGTACGAATGACGTTCTGCACTCGAAAATAAGAGTAAAAAAGTTCAAAAAAAAACACAAAACATTTTTTTACATTTTTTTTAAACCTCAATACCTTCAATACTCAATTCTGAATTGTTTGAAAATTAAAATTATAAAATTAAAAAGTGAAGAAGAAACAAAATGTAACCCAACACATTACTAAGAGTGTTTAAGTAAGACTCCCAAAAATGTGTAGTTTAGTTATAATTTCTATGTACTTAACACCAAATACACACAGAGTTACTCCATTATAAATTTTTTAATTTTATAAATCCATTGTTCGATAAACATCCTACATAATTTGTTTCTTTGGCAGTTCTTTTCTCTGCTGAATAATAACACATGGATGTATCCATAGAAAGTAAATTTCTTTACAGTGTGCAACGTCTGGTGCAACGTAAGTTCAAATTCCATTGGGATCTCCATAAGGGTGAGAGATACAGTATAGATTAAATAGCGAAGTTGTTCCTTTTTGTGAGTAAAAAAAGGATTTGAAGTTTTTGAAAATAATTGAGACATTACTCAAAAATTAAAAATGTTAAATTTAGTTTTCATTTTCCTTATATTGAACGGTCGGAAAGGACGGTTCCTGTTAGTAACTTTTATGGGCATTTTTGTTGACAGGCTACAACTTTCTTATTTCTTACGGACGCCATACTGGATTTTTACAGAATGAGAAAGAGGACAAAAAAGAAATTCATTTGAATGCATTGCCATCATAGCCATGTTAATTCAGCAAGATCTAGTTACCTGTGGATGTTATGTTGAGAAATGAAAAACATTAAAAAAGGGAATTTTAATAAAGTAGATGATAGTTTTCATAAAAAAAAGAAAAATTTATGTCATAACTCCTCGCATAACTCAAAAATTATAAATGACAACAAAAAGTTGGTTACACTGAACACAATTTACTCACCTTTTCGTTTAAACACTTTTTGAGTCCACAGTAACAGCTATAGACATTGTTATTTTTTTGCCAGATCCTAATACGCAATCGTATTTAAATTTTAAAACACTATCCAATATCCAATTTATTTTTTCCAATTTCATTCATTTCATTAAAAAAAACATTCATTTTCTCTCAGCAAAAATCTTACAATTTTTGTTTTCGAAAAAATTAACAAATATTTCAATTAAAAATCAATGAGTACGAATATAATGAAATATTTGCTACTTCCTTGCTTGTTATAGAGGTTATCAATCTCCTGCAATTTGTGATTGTGAAAAATATTAAAGCAAATTGGTTTTTGAGCAAAAAACGCGATTATTGTTGTCTACTGGAATCTGAAAGTTTCAATTTTTTCCATAAGAAATGGGTTACTTACACAATTTAAAACTTGTTTCAAATGTCATTCACCCTAAATAGTTAAGACAAAGATAATTTCTGTTATCCATCCTTTATATACACAATCTCAATATTTTGCAACGAAGAAATTCGCAGGAAATTTACAACATAATTTCAAATGTGTCCCACATTCCGCTACATAAAAAAATTAAAATTGCGTAAGTACACAGTAACCTTTTATCAGTCGTTCGAGATTTTGGAGGTTGCTGCTGTGTTGATATATTTACGTAAACTTCTCTTTTTTATCTATGCCAACCTTTTGATATCTATTGCCTAAGGAAGATTATCTACTTTAAAGTATGTACAGAAATTATCCAATATAAATCACCATTGCTTTTTTGTTTCAAAATATCCAGGTATCCCTGGCAGCCGCTGGTAGAGACGAGTTGAATGACATTGAATGTGCTATAATTTCAGATTTTGACTTTTTGGTGAACTGAATCATAGGTATTAGCAGTTTGTTATGCAACCTCGCCAGGATGGCTCAAAAGGAAAATTTTTATTAGAACTTTTTTACCCAGAAAATAATGCGAAATCACGTAGTGAAGACCTTTACCTATTGAAAGGATACACCTTGTGTATCTGCAAAATTTTTAAAATTCGACAGTACTTACACTGATGTCAATAAGAGGAATTCATCTAAATATTTTCAAGCTGGTGACACTTTCGGTTATACTGAAAGCGGATGTCAACTTTATTATTTAAAATGAAACTATACACTGCATCCAAGATAAGGCTGTGTATTGTGGAGTAGAAGATACGGTGATCGTCAAATTAGAAAAAAGATGCGCAATTAAACAGTATTATGCTGTAAAGCAAACCTGATTACTTCCAAAGATATGCCAAAAAAACCGGACAAGTTCTTCAATTTTACAGGACATTGGTCCGATAGACGTCTGTATCACACTATTAGAGCGTTGTGCGCGGGTGCACCATCCTGTAGAAGCCAACAGAATTTTTTTGTATTGTACATCGTATTTGTAGTAAAAAACGCTACTCAATACAGTATGACCTTTTTTTTTGCGGGCCATATAAAAAAATAAACTTGATGATATCTCCGAAACGAAACGTTGTATTGAACATCTTTCAACTGTATCTTGTAAAGCTGAAAAAGTGGCAATGAAAAAATGTTTTAAATTTTTCTGTATCTGTTCAAGTAACACCAGAAAAAAATAAAAACAAAATCGGCAAATTTCGGATTTTCTGGCATCTCTTCGGAAGTAAACGGAATTTTCTTTACTGCATGATAATAACCCTTTCATTTCGCAACTTTTCCCTAATTTGACAATCATCGTATCTTCTATGGTTTCCGAAATCCCCATGATACGATATCCTTACATTGGACAAGATATAACACTATAAATCGAATTGAAAAAATCGTTAAAATCAAGTTTTTTTTAAATGGGAACTTTCTACTTTTATAAGTGGCTTATTAAGCACAAACAAAAAATAGTTTATTTCAAAAATTTTCAGTTTTCGAAATGGCTATTTAATATGCTTTCCATTGTAAAAATGCTATTAAGTTTTGTTAGTTGGCCATGACACTTAAAACCGTATTTAATAGCATTTATACGATAAAAAAAAGTCAAGATTTCGAAAACTGAAAATTTTTGAAGACTATAAATTTATTCTTTTATGCTTAATAAGACCATTTTGTATAAAGTAGTTAGAGCGCCTAGGTAAAAGTAACAAGAAGTTGGTGAAAATTTGGTCACTTATTCTTTGAGAGACGCACTTTCTAATGGTCAAAAGAAGAAAGTGTTCCTATGTGCCGTTTCTGAGATATTTGACAGTAAAAACAGGGTGGACAGACTCAGTTTTTCTGAGCTAGCGAAGGTTTTTGTAACAAGACTTAAATGAGATGGGTCGCATTAGAAGCGAAATTTTGTGACGAATCTAAATATGCACGGAAAAGTACATGTTCATGATGAAATAAGTAAGATATTTACCGCCGAAGCGGCGTCTGCTCTGGCGTTTACCGTAAATAATAGGTAGGCCGAGTACATCGCTCGACTTCAGCCGAACGCGCTCTAACTACTTTAAATGGGAAAGGTGCTACCCCTAACCCAATCATATGCTGTACCTATAGGAAAAAAATATCTACAGCAGTTTCCAACATATGGTGCAAACACCAAAAAATTGAAATATTGTATTGACGACCACGATCAATTGAATGATGTTATACTAACTAATTTTTTCTAGATCTTTTATTTTTTTGCAGCCATAGTCAACTTTTGTTATTCCTTATATCTGCCATACTGAATTTATCTGTTCAAATAGAGCTGTTCAACCATGTACAGCAAACCTATCTTTGGTTGATGGAAAATGTAAATTTATCAAACATATAATTTTCATTTAGCAATTGCAAACAATTAGGTAGAATAGCTGGATAATTTCCCTACATATTAAAATCCTACAATATAGATGTGCATAAATGATGCAAAATACATACACAAATGTTTTCTTTGATAATAATAATACTGTGCTAATTGAGCACCTACAAACATAATTGCTTCATACCAAGCGACAATTGAATTGCATGTATGCGATCACCCTATATAGCATAATCAGAATTTACTATGCAAAACAATTATTAATAGAATGCCAATTTTTGTACTTCTCTGCAGGGATTGTAGTTATTTTTGGAAAATGTAGGTCAACTTTTCCAACTGTTGCAAAATTTAAAGCTATTATGGTTGACATTTTCAAATTTGTATTGAAGGATCAATGTTTATTTTCAATTAACAATCAAATTTGCATATACAGGTATATTGTAATTTGTAAATGTTTTCAAACTTAAGAAAATCACAAAAATATATCTACACAGTTACAATTAAACTCTGCAATAATATCTATTCCGCATTCACTATTCAACACAAGGTATGTTATTTATTAGCTCATTTTGCACCTTTACACGCCATGAGCCTGTAACGAGCAAGAAACAAGCGTGTAATGAAATTGGCGAGCTAACTGATTAATAAATAAACATACCTATACTAAGAAAAAGGATTTGCACAAATAAGCGCTTGAGAAATTGTACGAAGAGGAATGCCCCTCTTCTAATTTAAAAAACTAGAAGGGAATGCATACAGTCTTCGTTTACTTTAGCACACTCTTGGGACATTTAAGTACATTATAATTACAAAAATGTGGACAATGCAATGTGCAAAATTTCGACAATTGCAAGTAAATGCGAAATATAACCTAAAAATTTGGCATGCACATAATTATCGCTCACCTTTGGAGGAGTCATCGTAACCGATGTGTTCCACAGTTTCTCTAACCACTTTTTGATAATCGACGACAGCTTTTGAAGTAATTTCGCCGCACAGTAATATCATTCCAGTTTTTGTTACGGTTTCTTAAAAAAGACTCGTTAAAGCACATGTGCTTATCTATTAACCTAAATGGCATACCACATGCTACTTTGGCGTTTGGATCTTGTTGTAGGTGGGCATCCAGAATTGCGTCGCTAATTTGGTCACACATTTTATCTAAAACAAAAACAAAGAATATTAATGTAGCGTCCGCTGAAAAGCACGTGGTGCCAATGATCTTGGATATGTCATATATTTACGAACTATATAATTCACTACATTCCTAACATGAGACGAAAAAGATTCACTTCAAATTTGTTTTATAAAAAGGAAATTTAGCGAGCGACAGTAAAGCGCGCTTAAATTTAGTTAACCGGTAGCCATCTTTTACATAACATTTCGAAAAAATAAACTTACCTGGATGTCCCTCTCCCACCGATTCGGACGTAAATAAAAAATTCGATCCATTTTCCATTTCGTATTCAATGTGGCCATTAGCGTATCCGTTAGTTAGATTATTTTGCGGCATTCTGAACCTAGAATGGATGCGTTTATCACTACTAATCTAATCGTTTGTATAGTTCTTCGGCTGTAATGGAAAAGAGACCTCTGTAGGCGGATATTTAGTTATATACTAGCGTTCGACACGTGATCTTCGTTTATATTCGTATTCAAGACAATCTGCGATTGGCTGATTACTGAATAGCACAAAATTCAGTTTTGATATTTGAATACCATTTTTGCCGTTGAATTAATTGATATTTTTTGGGGAGTAACACTCTTTGATATTGGATATCAGTCATACACGAAACTATATTCTATAATAATAACCTAGCTCAAAACCATCAAGTTATATTATGCACTTTGAATAAAAGTATTTCAGATAAAGATAAGACAAACAAACTAGTTTATTTACATACGCTATTTGGACGTCGTCGACTGCTGCAAAAAAATCAATCACGCAGTCACTCCAATGTGAAGTCGTCACGGTTTCTTGTATGGCTCGCGTCTTAAATACCCTTTTTTATCATCAAACATGATAACCCGACCATAGTGATATACTTTCGAAACAATAACAATAATTTCATTGGAATGTTAATCGCGCGTTTTAGGTTAAACGTAATCGAATGCCTTGAAAATCCCCATTTACCCGCAATTCTCAGTCAGCGACTCAGCGAAAGTTATCTACAAGCAACTGAAGCAACGCAGCATTAGATTATGGACATAAATGTATTCCCATTGAGTAAACTCAGATCCCGTTGAACTATAAGCTAAGCCTGCCTAAGGTAAACCTCTCGCCAGGAAAGATTGCCGGTCACAGAACACTTGATCCCGATATACAATCTATGTATCAATGTTGAACAAAAAGACTTTTCGTTCAACATTGGCACGATTCTATTCCGGAAGTCGTTCGCATCTTAAGAAAAACATAGATTGTAGATCGACACAAGGTGTGCTATGACCGGCCATCTTTCCTGGCGAGAGTAATAGATAAAAACGATTTTGTAAAAGTAGCTAGTGTGAACTTGCCACGTGTGTTAGAAAAGTCAAATTTCAATTAAGCATGAGTCATGACATGCGCTAACGGGTAAATAGTGAGTGTTAAATATTGATAATTTTGAAAACAAGTCGATATCTTGCAATGACGTGACGGCATAGGTAGGTATTTGACGCTTCAATCACTTCTTCAAACGTTATAACAAACTTTTTCGTTCCACTTTGATTAAGGAAATTGTACTAAGTCCATTCATTAACGTCACGGAACCGGGAACTTAGATACTTAGATATGTACGTCTACGGACTACGTCTAGTCTATGTACAGTGATTTTTTTTAAAAGGCGAACATAGGATTTTGTATGCAATGTAATTTCCCCTTTCCTTGTCTAAGAATTTCAATGTGTTCGATTTTTAAAAAAACCCATCAATCTATTGAGTAGTTCAAATGAGTAGTAGATAAAATTGACAGCTGTTACATTTTTAAAAATACCGCCGTCCAGCAAAATGCTTCCTTTAGAGATGAAGGTTCAAATTGTAAATTGGTATGGTACAAAAGTGAGAACAGTTTTAGGAGAGTTCGGGATTTAATTGCAATAATGTATGGAATAGATCAAATTAGTAAAATAGCAGATGTATATAAAGTCATTACGTAAACCTTAGACTATGAAAGAAAGTTCCTTCCCTAAGACGTAAACATTTAAAGGTCGTCGTGCACACGTTTAAGAAAAATGTGAGTTTAATATACATTCAAATTTCAAATGTACAAATTTCAAAATATTTTTACTTTTTTCGTAAAAGATAATTCATAACACCTTCATCTGAGACAACTAGGTACATGATGAGGTACATATTTCGCATTAATACAAAAGATAAAAAAATATTACGTAGTAACCTTTAGAGGTACACAACTAAATAAATAGCAAATAGTGTAGCGAACTATTAGTGTCTTGTCACAAGTAGTACCCTGAAGAATGATGTAGTATTTTGGTTTCGGATGAAACTTACTTATTTTTCAAGTTTTGTACATTTTAGTCAAGGTTAATAGAGAAAGTAGGTTGTCTCGTAACTTTCAGCCAATAAACGTTCAGTATTAAAATACGCGAATGACGTCACCCAGAATCCCATTTTGTCCACATCATAAAAATTAATTATTAACGAAACAACAACAGAGCAAGTTCAAAAAATGCAAAATGGATCGAAATGGTACTTTACATGGATGTGCTGAAAAGTTCCTGCATTGCATAGAAAGAAACATGCTGGCGAAAACGCACTTTATTCAAAATAGCTTACATTTCATCTTCATAGTCTTCGGGCGGAAATGCAAACTGCACAGTCGGGGTTCAGGTTCCCATTTCTATTGCACTTTGTAACCCATTCTTTTTGTAATACAGGAATTACTTTTTGGAAAAGCAAAAAACTGAATCTGCGATCCATTTGCTTTCGATTTGTTGGAGCTGCTATTGCATATAACAACGTCACAAAGATTTCCATCCGGCATCTAATACCCTATATTGATACTTAAGTATCCAACAGTAAGTATTCAATCGAATTATAATAAGTATTCGTAATAGAGTCTTCAGCACTGTCTGACAATTAAGTACTTACACAGTTCAAATATAACTGTCAAAGTCAACGAAAATTTAAACACCAATCAAATGGGACTTCCGGATTCTCGATGACGCGTCTCTCTAAAGTTACGAGGCAACCTACTCTCTCTACTNGAATAAAAAAGCTACAGAATTGCAGATGCAGAGGTGCGCGGGAATTTTTTTAAGTAGCTTTGACCCAATTTCAGCTGTTTTTTTGTTAAACTATCTATTGATTGCCGCATTAATTTCCGGATACCCAACATTCTGTACCACCACATTCAATTAACTTAACTTGCCAAATATGATCCCAATCCAATTTAAGCATGAACTTTAAAAAAAAGCAACAAAAAGCATTTGAAGCGCCATTGTTCAAAACAAGCAAAAAAGGCAAAATAAAAATAGGCTCAAACGCTTTAATTTTTCATGAAACGTATAGATCCAAAACTAATAACCATTACATTCTGCATTCAAAATTAACGTATTAACAAAATGCCATAAATCCGCACCATATTCATTATTATGCGGTGGTAATCAGTGCTGAGTGCATTCTATTTAATTCGATTATTATGTAAACCTAATGAAATAAAAAAACAATTGAGCAGTATGTTTGGGGGGGG
>NW_022170403.1:10919950-10963717 GCF_008802855.1 Photinus pyralis | reverse complement strand
AAGATTTTTAAATTTTGTTATCACTTTTTGGGTTTGATGAGAAATATGCTCGGCTCCGGCGGCTTTGCCGCCTCGCCTCGCTCTGATTTGTAACGGTCCATAGCTCGGCTTCGCCTCGCCCTGTTCACTGTTCTACAAAGACAATTTCTCAGTTTTGGTAATTTTAAAAAAATTTCGTCCGCAATAGCAGGTATAGCAATTATAATAATAATTGCGATTTCCCCATTATCGTATATCGAATCCCGATCGCCTTCCGATCGATCGCCTCCAATAGAGAACTAATTCTGCCAAATTTTTCCCATTGTAAGTGCATACCTACGAAGGCAAACTTGGCAAACACGAGACATAATCGTTTTTTTTTACAAAAAAATTTCCAGAACCTTTATTTTTCAATCGATTCGGACGGGGAGCGGTGCATATGATAGCTAATAATTCGAGCTAAATATTTCCCATTGAACGTATCCGTCTGGAAAGTCTCTTAAAAAAATTATAACCAAAAAACTCACGCGTCTATGTCACCCTTAATTTAAAAAGCCTTCGGATCACTTCCAATTTCAAAATATACCCAAAACGCAAGCGGTCACGTATACTTTACGTCTTCCGCAATAACTTTTCCATTGTAACATTATAACTATTCTCGTCCCTTTTAATTAAAATAATTAATACAAAAAATTTGTGACATTAAAGAAAAAAAAAGCGAGCGCGCTCAGGTTCGAACACGCGAACGCCAATCCAAAATCCTACGTGCTAACCGTTAAGCCACCGTGACTTTCAATAGCACGTCTTTTAAACCATTATAAGTATGTCGAGAATACTTAAATTAGCAAATTTTTTAAACACACATTATTTACTCCACACTTATTTGAAGCACTTTTAAAGTTTATAATAGTCAATTTCGAACACTTACCGACGATTTTAATACGTTAATTTCCTTTTATGAACACTTTTAAAACTTGACGGAATCCGTTTGACAGTTAACCGACACGTAAACTTTATCACTTAAATTCGAACACAAATCGATCACGCACCGTCCCGAAACCGATTTTAACACGTTCCTCGTAGTTTTCTCGAATTTTTGAGACCTCGATCGAAATTCTCCGTCTCAAATTAAACTCGCAATTAATTAAAAAGACAGTACAGCGCGTTCGGCAATCTTCGGCGCTTAATGTGGGCGAAAAACAAAACGAAGCGGTCACGTGACTTTTGCAGACCTTCGGGAGAAAATTTACCACGGCGCCGTCGTCCGAGTTACCTCCTCGCGGTAAACGGAAAAAGAAAGAGAAAACTTGGCCGCAGGTATCGAAGCCGATTCCGACGCCGTATCTCTTCGCCGGAACGCGCTATTCAAAATCTCCGGTTTTTCACCTCTCACCCCCCTCCGGGGGGTGGTAGGGCGACCCGCGACCCCTCGTCTCGTAGATCTCGTCGAGATCTACAATCGCGCAATTGTACGTTTTGCTCTAACTCTAACCGTTCGGCCTGTAGAAGGCGTCAAAGTTGGAAAATGCGAAAAACCACCTTTTCGAGAGCGACCCTCCGGGTCGCGCGGTTCCCGAACGGGGCTATAGAATGGAATCGCACCCCGGCACAAATACGCTCCTCCGCGTCGCCCGACGGCTCAGAAAGCGCGAAAAAAAGTTCCGGCGAAGTTTTCGAGTTACGAATTTTTTTCTAAAATTTTCGATTTTTTCGCTTCTTATGGCAGCTACCCCGACGGGTGCCCCCAGAATTTTCTTAACCCCACCGAAAGTCGCGCCAACTATCTAAACTCCCCGAACCGGCGCCTCGACTCCCTAACCCCGACCGTATAGCCAAGGCGAATTTTTATCCGCGCCCGCGCACCTCGACGACGACGCTCCCCAGCCGCTCAGGAGAATTTCCCAGGTCCCAAACTCTCAGAATCGATGCGAAATCGTCTCAAAAAGGTGTGATAAAATTTTCATCAAAATCGAATCATTTTTAATTAAATTAAAAATGAAAATTGAGTAAACGGTTGAGTTCCTTATTTAAGGATCGAAAAACCGAAGCTTCGCTTCGGTTTTTCGATCCTGTTAACTAGATAGGTCCTTACGGACCTATCGGCGCCGTTTAATTAACGTACGCCTTTTTTTGTTGTTTACCGTATAGAATTAAAAAAAAATTTTTTTTTAAATTTTTTTATATTTTTTTAAAATTATTTTATTATTTTTTTGTTTCTTTATGTGGTTTACCGTTTGTCAATTTTTTTTAATTTTTTTTTTTATTTTTTTATTTTTTTTTATTTTTTTTTGGTTATTTTTTTGCTTAATGGTTGTTACAATTTTCTAAAACGGGAAAAGAAATTTGATTCGGTTCAAAAAAGCATCGATATGTCAATGGTCAATCTCATTACATAGGTTGGTAAAAATGCTTCGCATTTCAAGACTGCGCTAGAGTGAGTATATTTTGCACAGATATCGCCAAAAAGAGGGGTATTATACGTTTGTGTATTAATTTTTGGAGATGTAATCTATGTTCGGCGCAATACGATTTTTGCACAATTTAATTAGATGAACCTACCTACCGCGCACTTTTCATTTTACCGCACTACTGCAAGAAATAGTCTAAAATGATTTATGTTTTTCGTTTGTCAGATGTCAACACGCACTATGAGGTTTGAACAAAGACAATTTCTCAGTTTCAGTTTTGATGCGGTAAGAAAATGATATTGAGCAGACTGAATTAACATTTCTTTTAAATTTGTTTTTTGGATACATCACATACATATACAAAGTTGTTAAATTTCGATTCCAGATCAGCTCATAATTGCACATAAGATTTTCTAATTTTGGGAACAATTTTTGGGTATGATGAGACATACTCGCCTCGCTCCGATTTGTTACGGTCCATAGCTCGGCTTCGCCTCGCACTGTTCGCTGTTCAACAAAGACAATTTCTCAGTTTCAGTTTTGGTACAGTAAGAAAATTATATTGAGCAGACTAAATTGACAATTTTTTCAAAGTTATGGAATATTTTGTATTTTGGAAACGAATCGAAATTTTCAAAAAAAAGTCACTTTCCATAAGTGATGTTTCCAAAAAGAAAATATTCGTCACAATTTTGAAAAAATTGTCAATTTACTCTGCTCAATATAATTTTCATACTGTACCAAAACTGAAACTGAGAAATTGTCTTTGTTGAACAGTGAACAGTGCGAGGCGAAGCCGAGCTATGGACAGTAACAAATCGGAGCGAGGCGAGTATGTCTCATCATACCCAAAAAGTGTTCCCAAAATTAGAAAAACTTATCTTGTCGAATCCCGGTCTGCACATAAGATTTTTTAATTTTGGGAACACTTTTTGGTTTTGATGAGACATATGTACGCTGGGCTCCGGCGGCTCTCGTCTCGCTCTGATTTGTAACGGTGCATAGCTCGGCTGCGTCTCGCACTGTTCGCTGTTCAACAAAGACAATTTCTCAGTTTCCGTTTTGGTGTGGTAAGAAAATGCTATTAAGCAGACTGAATTGATATTTTTATGAATTTGTGAGGAATATTGTTTATGAAAACATCACCTATACAAAGTGACTTTTTTGAAAATTTCTATTCAACTTGTTGCATCCAGATCTGCACATAATTCACATAAGATTTTAAATACTGTTATCACTTTTTGGTTTTGATGAAACATACGTTCGGCTCCGGCGGCTTCGCCGCCTCGCCTCACTCTGATTTGTCGCGGTCCATAGCTCGGCTTCGCCTCGCACTGATCACTGTTGCACAAAGACAATTTCTTAGTTTCAGTTTTGGTAATGTAAGAACATAATATTGAGCAGACTGAATTGACAATTTTTTTGAATTTGGGAAGAATATTTTTGTTTTTTTGAAACATCACCTATATTAAATGCCTTTTTTTTGAAAATTTCTATTCAGCTTGTTCAATCCAAATTTGCACATAAGATTTTTTAATTTTTATTATCATTTTTTGGGTTTGATGACAAATACGCTCGGCTCCGGCCGCCTCGCCTCGCTCTGATTTGTAACGGTCCATAGCTCGGCTTCGCCTCGCACTGTTCACTGTTCTACAAAGACAATTATTCAGTTTCAGTGTTGGTGTGGTAAGAAAATGATATTGATCAGACTGATTGGACATTTTTTTTTTTAATTTATGAGGAATATTTTTGTTTTTTGGAAACATCGCTACGGTTATAAAGAATTTTTGTTTGAATTTGTATTTCGAAAAAAGTTAAAAAAAATAGCTTAAATCTACAAATAACCTAATGTCCACCGGTGCTTGGTGTCACATTCGATTTAGCTTCATTTATAAATTTTTGTTTAAATTTGTCTTTTAAAAAGTTAAAAAAAAATTTCTTAATTCTACAAATAACCTAATATCCACCGCTGCTTGGTGTCACATTCGATTTAGCTTCATTTATAATTTTTGTTTGAATTTGTCTTTCAAAAAAGTTTAAAAAAATTTTTAAAAATCTACAAATAACCTAACGTCCCAAACTGTTTGGTGCCACACTCTTCATATTCAGTTTTTTTTAAATTTGTATTTTAAAGAAGTATATATAAAATATGTAGGTATAAAAAAGCCTCGCGAGATACAAAGAAACTTTTTTTTAAAATTTCGATTTAACCTGTAGAAAGTATATCGGGCCGAAACTAATATCAGCGAAACAGTATTTTGTTATTCGTTTTCGCAAGGATCTCCGTTTTTTTTATTAGGTTTAGATGAATGACGGGAAAGGTGGGCGCGTGTAGGGCCGTAAGTAAGCGTCGTTTGCCGCCGCGAACGGGGAGAGGCGGGTCTACGGGAGAGCCCTCGTTAAGCCCAACTCGCCTTCGGCTCGCTCGACATTGATGGAGGAAAAATGCGAGCCGTTTTCGTCGCGAGAACGGCGAGCTCGAGAATTTTTGTTTGAATTTGTATTTCGAAAAAAGTTAAAAAAAATAGCTTAAATCTACAAATAACCTAATATCCACCGGTGCTTGGTGTCACATTCGATTTAGCTTCATTTATAATTTTTGTTTAAATTTGTTTTTCAAAAAAGTTAAAAAAAAATTAAAATTTTTTTTAATTTACAAATAACCTAATGTCCCAAGCTGTTTGGTGCCACACTGTAGCTTCATTTTCAGTTTTTGTTTGAATTTGTATTTTAAAAAAGTTAAAAAAAATTTCTTAAATCTATAAATAACCTAATGCCCCAAGCTAAGGGAGGGCCAAAGTGATGCCGAACTCGCCTTCGGCTCGCTCGGCATTGGTATACGAGGCGCGTGTGTTAAGAATCGAAAGTCTTCGGTTATTTTACTTAGTTGGGGAAGGGTTATTAAGAATTTTTATTTCGGATACAGTTAAAAAATAATCTTAAACATACAAATAACCTAATGTGCAAAGCTGTTTGGTGTCACATTTTGTTTAGCTTCATTTATAATTGTTGTTTGAATTTGTATTACGAAAAAAGTTAAAAAAAATTTCTTCAACATACAAATAACCTAATGTCCAACGCATTTCAAGTCTACGCTAGAGTGAGCATATTTCGCATTAATACCGTCAAAATTACATATTATATATGAACGCATCTATTTACAAATTGGAGAGTAAAAAAAATTCGAAATTTGATTTTACATTTATTATGATTTAGGTATTTAAAGAAAAATTTACATTTCAAATATTGATTAATAATTATCTTCGCAGGTGAGAATTCTTCGTAAGGTCGCGGTCGTCTGTTTAGGTGGAACTGAAAAATAGAACAAAATAATTAAATGTACAAACATTATTTTTCTATACCTGTCCATTTTTGATAGTACCTATTCTGTTGCGCAGAATTTTATTCGTGAAGAGCGAATCTATAAATTGAAAAAAATGTATTAATATTGATCGTTAACAATTCGTGAATGCGAAATCGTTTTTCTAAGAAACATCGGTACACAATTTTTAGTGAAGCTTGAAAAAAATTTAAATGATTTCGCATTTACGTAAAATTATCAAAAAAATATATTCCTTGCGTTACGAAGATAGAGACTGATATTGTAGACGGTGGTACCTTCGATGATAAGAACGGACCTAAAAAACTCAAACAAAAAATGAATTAACATGGAATGGTTTACCTTACAAAAATTAAAATCTGTATCAGTTTAAATTCACAAATGTGAATAAAATAAGATAAAGCATTTGGTGTATGAAAATGCGATAAAAAATTTAAAAAGATTATCGAAAACGGTTCGTTAGTAATGTATTTTTCATATCTTGAGAATCGCACCAATGCGTTTCGACAATTAGCAAGCAAACACAGAGTAGTCGGTCGATGCCTGTCGTATATTGTGTTTGACTGTGTCAAAATAGTTTATCGGCACATGCAGTGCGTGCTCGCTGCATTTCAAGTGCTCGAAATAATTCGACGTTGTCAAGAACATCGACGTAGTGGCAGTCAGTTGACAATGATGCTGCTATTGCTAGAATTTGTCGGCATAAGTGGTTTAGACTCTAAGCTGAGACATTATTAGATACACCAAAAATGAACCGTTGAGAAGTAAAAAAAAAGATGGCAAATTAGTTTTCGCATTAACATATGTAATGAAAAATAAAATTGATACAAACAATTTGAAATTTTACGTAGTTTACGCAAACTATAAATATTAATCAAAATGTGATACGTTTTACCTTCAATTTTAAGAAATACTTGCGTACAAATAGTGTTGTAGTCTTGATTATTCTTCTCGTAGATGCAAGGTGGAATGTCGTATCTGAAAAAGAAACGAAAATTTTAGTTTAAATTTTCAGTTTTCTCATTAATTTTTGCGAACGAAAGTAAAATTGTTATAAATATTTTGGTATTTTACGCAATTACACAAATCGTAAGGTGCAATTTTACTTTCGTAATAATACTTGCGAACGAAAGTATGATATCGTAGTCGTACAATGTCGATCAATTTCCTCTGTGGCACGAGATGTACTCATCGATCTGGACTGAAAATTAAAAAAAGTTTAAATACTTCACAACACACTGTTTTTGTACTTACCAAATTTTTAAGTTTTGTTTATTGTAACTGTGAAAAAAAACTGTAAAGGAAAAAAAACAAATTAAAGTTTTAGCTCCGATTTGAATCGAAACTCATCTCGTAATGGCTCAAACACTTGTGGCTTAAAAACTCTTAGTTGCTCTGCGCGTGTTTGTATAGTCGGACAATGTGCGCAGGGGGACGTACGGGACCGTTAATTCGGTCGTCGTTAAACTATTGCTAGGTGCACGTGTACGCGTTTGACAATTAGCAGGCAAGCACAGACTGGTCGGTTGATGCGCATCGTATATTGTGTTCGACTTTGTCAAGAACATCGACGTAGCGGCAGTCAGTTGACAGTAGTGTTGCAATTGCTAGTGTATGTCACGCGATCGTTTATATCGTCGACGATGGACGATAGTAGCAGTGTAAGTTTTTGACAACGTTAGATACGGTCGCAGTACGGCTAACTTGCACTACAAGTCGACGTAACACGTGGCAACAATGTATTATCGTGTAATACACGAGTCGAAAAGAGTTTATGGGAGACGCACAAAAATGTGGTTTCTCCTAAGCCCCCTCCTCTCCACGGCCCGTGAAGTGTTTCATGAGCTTACGAGGGTTTTGTGCATGTGACGCGCATTTACCCGAAGGTAAATTGTGGTACATTTTCGTCAGGGCGAGTCGAAGAATCTGCCTCGCCGAGATATCGGTGAAAATGTCTTGCGAACGTCGACGATGCGCACGAGCCTGAAATCAGTCTCAAAGTTAATTGCAAGTCAAAATTGAACGTGAATCGAAGAACAAACGACTTTCGGCATTAATAATCCCCTTTCGGAGGTGCAAAAATACCGTTCGTCGAAGTTCGGCGTTCGACTCGCAGTACTGTTCGAGAGAGAGGCGAGTCCAGGTCTTAAGGATGTCCGTGCGCATTGATGGCGAATCGGAATTGTCGCGCGCGTAGTCGTAATTCGGCCGTTCGGCATTAACAATCCCCTTTCGGAGGTGCAAAAACGCCGTCTGACCTTTTCTGCGAAAGCGCGTTCGTTCAACTCGGCCGCTTAGCGATCGTCGACGTATCGGCAGTCTGAAATCAGTCTCAAAATTATGTAGCAAGTCAAAATTAAGTGCGTGTCGAAGAACGAAGACGTTTGGCATTAATAATCCCCTTTCGGAGGTGCAAAAATACCGTTCGTCGAAAGTTCGTTCGGTAGACGCGTGTTCGAACTCGCTGTGCGATTGAAGAGACGACTTCGGGAACGTCAATGTTGATGATGCACAAAAATTTGGACGAATCGAAAATTATCGCACGTTATGGGAACTCGACCGCTCGGCATTAATAATCCCCTTTCGGAGGTGCAAAAATACCGGTAGTCTCGTCGCCGCTACGTGCGTGTTCCGACTCGATCCGAAACTGCATAGCGTGCCGGTCTAGCTAGCGCGTCGTCGAACCTAATCGGCATTAATAATCCCCTTTCGGAGGTGCAAAAACACCGTTCGGTTCGCTTCGCGGCTCGTTCGGTTCGGCAGCGAAAATCTGAAACAGTCTCGAATATATTTGGCAAGTCAAAAAATTTATTTATTCTATTTTCTCGCACGAGTGACTCGCCGGGCTTAGGAGAAAATATTTCTAGCGACGATGTTTTTGATCGTACAAGGTCCATTCTTGCCGCTGCGCGGAGCGCAGATTTTGATCGCGAGTTTGGTTCGCACCCTGCTCATCGCCACGTACAGCTGTCCGTGACTGAACAGTGGAGTTTTAAGCAAAATGCCGACTTTGGTGACGGTTTGACCTTGCGCCTTGTTGATCGTCATCGCGTACGCCAATTCGACGGGAAATTGCATTCGGCTGAAGTGCAGACCCGTACCGTCGGGACGACGGTCTTCGTAAGTGAACGGTAACATCGACAGCACGCAGGTTTTTCCGCGGTACGGTCCCACGGCTATTCTGCAGTGCAGCAAATTTTCGCCCATATCGGTTACGATCAGACGGGTGCCGTTCGACAGTCCCTGCTTCACGTCTATGTTTTTCAACAGTATCACCAAGCAGTTCGACTTGAGGACGAGACGGTGAGGAGGAAAACCCGAAGGATTCTCCTCGTTCAGGTAGACCACGTCGTGAACGGCGGCGTGTACGTCGAGTATCGGATTGTCTACCAGCGACTTGTCGGCGGAGAGGTACACTCTCTCTTCGCCGGGCAAAACGTTCAAGATCTTGCGATTGAGCTCTCTGACGTCGACGCGTCTGGCGCTTAGAATGAGCCTGTCGGCCACCTCTTCGACGTTCGTTAGAGCGCTTTCGTCCGGAAAGACGAACTTTATAAGATCTTCCTCGCCGTCGGCGAGCATTTCGGAAGGAACGCGGAACGTTCCGCTACCGTCCGCGTCTTTGCCTATACGCTCCAGTAGATCGACGAATTCGACCTCGTCCGCGTTGACCCGCATGTTTCTCGTCAGTTTGATTTCCTCGAACGAAGCGAAGAGTTCGGAATTTTTTATCGAGGCCATGATCTGATCGTGTATATTTCCGAGAACGACTATTGGAAAGAGCTGCTGCCAATCTCCGCCTAGCAAGACTACCTTTCCGCCGAAAGCGAAGTTGGACAGTTGCTCGTCGGCGGTATGTTTGCACGCTTCGTTCACCATTCGGAAGAGGTTTCTGTGCAGCATGCTGATCTCGTCGATTATTAGCAGTTCCGCCTTTCGGATTCGGTACGCGACGATGCTGTTATAGGAGATGGGAGGAACGTAATCGGTGCACGTCACATCTCTCGGTAACTGGAAGGCGCTGTGAACCGTCGTTCCTCTTGGGAGTAATTGTGCCGCGACGCCCGTCGATGCCGTTACCAGCGCGTACCTTTTGTACTTGACGAAAATGTCGATCAACGTTCTGTACACGAACGTTTTACCCGTACCGCCCGCGCCGCTCATGAAAATCAATCTCGGCACGTTGGTGGCGGCGGCGACGGAAGGAGAAATTTGGACGGCCGTTATGACGGCGTCGACGATTCGCCTTTGTTCGACGTTTAGCCGTTGATATATCGGCAGATTCGCGTAGTTGCGGACGTGTTCGGTTTCGATATCTTCCTCGTCGACGTTTTCGGACGGTAGAGCTACCGTCGGATCTAACAGATTTTCGTCGTCCAAGACTCGATCGTGACCGAAGAAGAAATCTCTTTCGTCGTTGCAAACGGAATCGTAATTGACCGGCATCGGTATGTGGTAATCGGCGTTGGTTTTCCATCGACGGCTCAACAGACGATTTAACAGACACAACGCAATGTTAATCCTTCTCGACTTTTCGCGATCGTCGTTTTCGCGTAAATTTCTGGTGTCGTACATGAACGGAAGGAATTCGTTCCATAGCGCCAGCGGATCGGTTACGTGACCGCAGAGTAGTATTTGCGCGAATAAATTGCGCATCATTCGCGGATTGCCGACGTTGCTCGCTTCGAAAAGCGTTCTGCGCCAGATCTCTACGTCTTCGAGAAGACCCATGACCTTCGCGCATTCGACGAACGTCTCGCAAGGCGTCGCGTGGTTGGGAGGAGTTCGTAAATCTTCCCAATTCAACGGACCCTTTTTGCACATTACCAACTGGTATACCGCAAACTTCTCTAGTTGTCCGGGCTGGACGGGATACAGACGACCGATAATTTTACGCTGAACCTTCCTCTTCAGCCAACGATTGGATCTTCGATCGAACCAATGCGTCTCGGGCAGTTGAGGAAAGGTGACGTTTCGCATTTCGGATATGCCCTGTCGAAGTTCTTCGGAACACTGCGCCATGTACATTTCAAGTCGGGACAGTCTGGTGGTGCTGTCCAGCACTCTGGCGGCGAGTACGTCTTCGAAACCGCGACGATAGTACAGGGGACCTTCTCCGGGCAAATGTACGTCGAGACGGTAAACCGTGTGCGATAGACGAATCCTTCGCCACGAATAAAGCGACGTGTGCGCTTCCGGAGCGGAACGATAGTATCCCTTCATTATGCCCTCGGTTTCGTCGTAATCCACGGTCGGATCGTTTGGATCGTTCGCGTTGGTAATTTGGACGTACGCGTAGTTGCCGACCTTGAAGCTGTACTTGACGGCGTACTTGCAGGCGTTCGTGCCGTAGCAAAACTCCACGTTGTGGTGCGCGTCCCACGCCAACAGATAAGCGGGATTGTACGCGACCACCGAGGCGTTGGTGATCACGCGTCCCTTCGCCGTACGATGTACGGCGCCTCCGTCGTCGGGGGATCTTCGCCTGTACAGCGCCGGTCTGTCTTCGTATATCGTGGTCTCGCTAGAGAACTTCTTGGGAAAGCCCTTGTTGCATTTCCCCTTTTCGTTTAGACAGAAGCTGCTGCAATCGTGAATTTGATACTTCACGACCAAATCTCGCAGTTTTCTTTGGACCTCCGCCTCGTCGCTTTTGTCGTCCTCGCTGGGCAAGTGCGGAATTTCGGCGGATACGTACTCGTCTACGTATTCGCTCGTGTTCGGGCAGTCTAAACTGATTAGACGATGCGTGTGGGGCCCGCCGCGCTTCTGAAACTCGAGACTTTCAGTAAACGCGTTTACTTTGCCGAAGATGTGCTTGTCTTCGATGAGGTGTCGCATTTTGTTGATTTTCACGAAAAACACTCGATTAACGATATCGGGACGATCGGTAGCCTTTTGACCTCTCATCAAATGCTGCCTGACCTCTTTCCACCAGGGGTTGCCCGTGGAGGTAACCATAAAGGTCGCCTTTCCCTTTCGTTGAAACAGTGCCATGGCGTCGTGAAACTTTTGCTGATACCATGCCGGAGAACCGACCATTCTGGAAGACAGCCGTATCACCTTCCCCAATTTTTTATTGTTGTTCGCCCGATGCAGCTCCCTTTCGAGCGCGTGACGAACTTCCGGTGCGGTCGTACAAAAGATTTCGGCATTCTTTTGAATGTACTGATACACCTGTTGATCGGCTTTTATGCTCTGATCGATGATGTACTCCTGAGCGATGCTACCGAACGGGTACAGAAAGTGCGCGGAGGCCGTGGGATCGCCGCCGCGAATTGCGAGATGGTATCTATAGAACTCGCGTATAGACACGTTCTGCTTGTCGTCGCCCTCGTCCTCGTCGTCGTCGTGAACGGCGTCAGGAGGGCTGGCGATGTCGTTCAGTTCGGCGGCGTTGTCCCGTCGCCGCACGGGCGCATTTCGACTCGCGCGTTTTGCGATACCGCTGTGGTAGCCGGGGTCGCCGTGTGCCAAGTTCAGGACGTAGTGAGCGCAGTCGTTGGCTTGATGGTAAAGCGGCAAGAGAATTACTTCGCCGCTGTTCTTTTTCAGCCAGGTACCGTGACGATAAATCGGCTCGTTTCGTTCGTTGGTAACGTAAAACGCGCACAATTCGTTAACCTGCGGCAAGTTGACAGTGCGCGGGTGCAGGCCGGGATCGGCCACCGTGTCCGGTACCTTTTTCGGATTCACCAAGACCAACGTGACGTGCTGCACGTCTTCGAAGCCCTGCTCACGAACTTCCGCCAGTTTTTCCTCGTAAAGCGTGTGCATCACTTCGAACGCCTCGCATAGAGGATGACAGCGTCGGAGTACGGCGAACAGCTTATCGAGGATCTCCCGTCGAATGCCGAACTTGGAGTAGAGGGGATCCCTGGCGACCGCCTCGTGCATCGTAATCGGATCCAGCATGTAAAGTTGACCGTGCACCGGCGTTTTACCGTCGGAAGCGAACAACGGACTTATGTTTCGCTTAATCTCGCCGTTTATGAGTAGAACGGGAGGACCTTCTCCGGGCGCCTTCTTCCTACCGGCCTCTACGCTACCGAACCTCAGCAGCATGTTGTAGATCCGGAAGTACTGCAGGAAGTGTTTTCCGTGCACGGCGTCGCTCGTGAGTTGGCGAATTTCCTCGGGAACCGGTCGGATTTCCGGTAAGACCACGTCGCCATTTTTACAGCACATCGTGCTGTTTTCGTCCTCAAATAAGAGTGCCTTGCAGTGCGGGCACACCTTGTCGCCGATTTTGCCGCAATCGAGGTAATCGATTCGATGCTTGGCGCATTTCGCGAAACAACCGTATTTGCCGTGCCGTTTCTTGCAGTGTTTTAACGGTTTCAAAGTTCGCTTGGTCGTCGTTCTGCTCTCGCTGTAGCTGGCATTGCTTCTACCGGATCGGGTAGATCGTCTGCTATCGGTCGAAGATGCAGACGCCATGCTAACGTCGGAATCGGATTCGACGGGCGAGGTGCGTCGAACGATCGGCATCTCCTCGTCGACGTCGCCCACTTCGACTTGATGGAAAGGATCGTCGTGTCTGGCTTCGTACTGCGGAACTCGTCCGTGACACAGTTCGAATAGCATACCGTTAACCCTTTGACGTTCGGTAGCGATATTGAAATCTGCCAGAAGCATCCTCTTGTCGTTCGTGAGGTACGTTTCGACGTAGAGAGAGACGTAATAACCGCAGTTGTACCCGTCTCTTTGAACGTTGTAACTTGCGGGGTCGGCAATTTCGATGTCGATGGCGTCGTCGGACGCGAAGAACGGATCGAATTCGCGAATTGCGTCCTTGATGGCGGGTATGTAGCGGGCGTTGTCGTCGTCGAAACGATTTTTGTTGGGCAGGGGGTCGTAAAGTACGGTTCGACCTCTTCGCTCGTGTATTACCAGCGCGAAGTGTCCCGGGAAGTAGATCGGGACGAACAGTACCTCGTACTCGTGACGATCGCCCCACGCGCCTACGGTCGACGAGACGGGCGCGTTGCTCCATACGCCTATCGTGTACCCGATGTTAATCAGGACCGACTTGATCACGTCCTGCGCCAAGTATGCGACGTACATCATGTAGCCGAATACGCTGTTTACGTTCATCTGCGATGTCGGATCGTGGAATTGCGCCATCAGATCGTATCGAGCGAGATCGTAAAACGGGGTGTCTAAATAGCCGGCAGTGATGTCGGTGACCCGTTGCGGTACTCGCAGGCGACGTTCGGCGATTTGTAGATTTGCCATCGCCAAATCGTCAACTTCGTCGAAGTAATTTTCGACGAGAACCTCTACCGGAAGCGCGGTAGCAGGTATTGGGGTAGATGCGGGTGGTGGCATTGCGGACTGCGACAAAGTAAGCGGCGCGTCGTTTTCGCTACCAGAAGTGCCCGCTTTTCTGGCTGCATATTGGGCCGCGATACCCGAAAGTACTTTACGCTTTCTGCCGCGTTTTTTTTGGGACCCCTTTTGTGCAGTCTATGAAGAATGTAAAAATTTGTTAATTTTAAACAACGGATGGATAAATATCGTTAGAAAAAGAAGTAAGTTCCCTTAATGATGCAATATTCCATATAACAAAAAAGTTGGTATTCATATATTATTAGTATGGGTCATCTTGAATTTCATTTTATATTATTGTAAATATGCACGTTCCAATAGCGAAATTCAACATATTTTTTCAAACTTTGTTACTATTAATTCGGTAATAAAATTATATATCACGCTTATCTATTCAAAAATGTATTAAACAGTGATCGCAGATTTGTCACTGTGAAACATTCAAATAGAATATTGGAATGTTAAATAAAAGTTATTAAAATGAAGATTTTATACGTGCGCAAGTAATTTAAAAAATAAACATATTGTTCCTACCTTTTCAACGTCCACCGGTGGCAGAATTGAGTTAGAGCCGCGAGAAGTCGAAGAAGTCGCATCACTCTTCTTCGCTAAAAATCAAAGAAATTATGTTTTTTTAAACTAATCGAAATTTAAAATAAACTTTAGAAATTTTTAAATAAAATAAAACAATTTACCTTCATCACGTTGCTCTTTTCTCAATTTATTAGCGAGAGCGACGCCACGAAGCTGCTTCGTCTTCTTCTTACGCACGCTCTGAAAACAATTTAAAGATTGCTTCGAGACATATTATACAAAATTTGATTACCTACGACATAATATGCAAAACGACTTCGAACATATCAATCGTTCAAAATAATAAAGTACAATTTTTTGCGCATGCATTTTGTTTACTTTTATTTTAGGGATCTATCATAAANGATGGGAGGTTTATTATTGTCGGTGTATACAAAACATCCTAACAAATGTATGTGTTGGCCTCTAGGTTACCAGATGTACAGCATGCAATAAGAGATTCAAACAAATAATCATATATAATACCATAAGTAGTCGAAGTATTGTCGAATATTTTTGAGGTGCTGTCACGAATGCTAGTTACGCTGATTAATACCACGAGCGCTTGCGCGAGTGGTATTAGAAAGCGTAACTAGCATGAGTGGAGCAGCAGCTCAAAAATAATCTACAAATACTTCGACTACGAATGGTATTCGGAGGACTATTCAATGAATCCAAAGAAAAATTAAGCATAATTACCCACGCGAATGTATTTCCATGACAACAATAAACGTCAAAATAAATTATGGAAGTTGCTTTTCATTTTGCTATTGATTCTATTCGAACTTTTGTGCTCCAAGCTAATTCGTTATGAGTGATTAAATTAAAAGATGTGGTGATAAGTCGGTTGTCGAAATTGATTAACAAACTAAGAAGAATGTTCCGGGTAATACGACAAAATTTCGCGTCATTTCACTGGTGGAAGTTTGACAAATGTCATTGAATAATCGAATTGAATTGTCGCTGAAATACCACACGTGAAATTATCACTATAATTCGTTCCCATTGGCTCAACAATTTGAAATCTCGACATTTCACTGGTCATAAATATTCATCCCGAGAAAAAATTGTTCAATCACCATCTAACAATACCTATTAGAAAACACCTATTGAATTTAATAACACAAAATGACAATGTAATTTTGTGGCAAAAAGGCACATTTTGGTTGTAACAAATGTAGTGTAAGATCTCATCTTCGAAACTGTTTCAAATTATACTGCACAACATAAAAAATTTAATAACATGTTTACTGCCTAATGTGTTTGTCATGCATGGTGTCTGTTTAAACGGACGGCCTATATTGTTCAAAACAACACATTTAAAAAAAATTAACCGGGAACACAAACGTAACTAAACATGTAGTAACACACAAGATATTCACAGATTTACAATGTGGTCAATGTCATTACATTGTCAGAAATAAATTTAAAAAGTGCATTGTAATTATGCAGTATCGGATAGAAGTTGATTTAATTATATAAAGGGGCACACATACTAAAGTATCGAGTCCGAAGCACACCAAGGTTTTAATGAATCAATAAGAAATGATCAGGTTAAGGGTATAAATGCAGCACAACCGAATGTACCTCGTACAGTCCGGCAGGCACTTGATGCTTATTCTGCCTTGATTTGTCCATTCGTAATGATTACTCGATAAGTGCCTTAACAGTACACTTTCAATCTAAATTGCAACTGATTGTTTGGACAAAACTTTTACATGATTTTGCGTGTAACCGATTCAATAATTCGTTTGCTCAATTCAATCATAATATAAACGTAATTTTCAATCTAACCTCCTTTCCCGATTGTGAAGCAACCGCAACGATTGGTTGGACATCATCGGTCACGCTATGATTGGAATCGGTACTTGAAGCTAAAAGAATAGTGTTCATTAATCCGTTAACAGAATCAAAGTTATGCATACATAGTCTACGAATCTTTGCATTTCGACTGGCTAATGCAGCTCCAGTTAACCGTTTGGGTCGGGGCATATCGATACCGATGAGGTAATCTGAAAAACTAAAAGAAGTGTTTTCACATTCGCACAATATATATTAGGAATTTGTTACTTACAAGATAATTAAGTACAGAAACAAAGACAATGAATAATAGACGATCGTCGAGGACTATCTAATCTTCTTCCTTTAACCTACAAATATAAATTTAAAAAACGTGTTCTTCGAAATCTGAAAAAATACTTGTTACATAAATTAAATCATATAACACTATTGACTTACCAATAAAACAAACACTTCAAAAACTACATAAATGTGTGGATGATCGAAAATGAAATTAAAAATCTTCTACAAAAGAATGTCGTCCAAGTTACACCGTGTCGTATCCGGAGATGATCACGAACTTTAGAAGTGAAGTGGCACCACTGGCGTAATAAGGTAGCGGATGTAGATTCAAACGTGACTCTTTTAAAAAATATAGTGTAGGGGATCAACACAGCGACTTGATAGTATCATGTATACAGCGATAAGAACCCATCTAGTCACCTTACCCTGATAGGTGACGGGACATACCCTCAGCTTCGCGTCTCGATTAAATAATTCTTTGCCAAATTGCAAAACCGGGCATTACATTCCCAATTTATTTTTACAATAGAATTTGTAGAATATGGGGCGAGTAGAGGGAAACAAATGAAAATCACCGGTATCATACCGAAAAAACCATATTGGACACAATTTTAGCTAGTCGTTCCTTTATTATTATAAAAGTTTGAAATGCAGTTTAAGAAATGGGAACGTTAAATTGTGGGATTTTTTTAAGAAATGTAAACGTTTTCCTTTTATTATGGAGATACCACTAATCTCTATTTAATTTTTATTGAGATCAGTGGAAGACACGCAGTCTGTAATACAAGGGTGTGTGTGTGTGTGTGTTTCCTTTTTAATTTTCATTAAAAGTGTGGTAAGTATTTTTTGAATTACCTTGACGATTGATAGTAACTTATTATATTTATCAACATTTGTAGTGATGGAATTTTATTTGGGAGACAGTATATTAAGAAGGATGTTGGCAACGGTGTGCAAACGGAAAGTTCGGTGGATGCACGGCAAGCGTTTGGTGGATTTATGTATCGGGGGCCAAACTATAACGCAATTAAGACGAAGAATCGAGAGGTCGCGTAATGCAGCTTCTAAATGGTTTGTGCCACGGAATGTTCCTCTGGTTATTTTGATTGGTACGAACGATATTTCAAGAGGCGTAAAGGCTTCCGTTGCCATTAGAAATTTGAAGGGGTTATTACGTACCTTAAGGAAATGGACGTTACAATATCGAGCCCTGCTGTGCACCGTTCCTCCCATGATCCGTACTGGGCAAAGCGTACAAATCGAATTGTCCCAATACAATGCGGCGATTAGAGATATATGCTCTAATCGCCGTGATGTTTTTAAACTTATCGATTTGTACGCCTTGTTTCAGTGCGAGAATGTGGAACGTATATTCGAACGGTAAGTTTCATATATGATATTTTGTATGTGGTATTAATTTGGAAAATTTCAGTGATGGTATACATCCGAACGCAGCAGGGTTGAAAAAAATATACCGTGCCATTCGAAGTAAGTTGAGTGCGTATATGAGTTATAATTGAAAATAAAATATTTATTTTTATTGTAGGTACGTAATAATCGTTTCAGATTTATGATGGCAATTGAAGACGATTCGCCTTTTGAAATACGTTATACAGGGTTATTACAAATAATGTTGATAATTGCAAGCGTGCATTAATCTAGTTTTATTTATCATACAAAGAAATAAGATAGATACATTCTTAGGAAAAATATTTAGTATATTATAAACATACCAATCCATTTTTATTTTCAATCGAAATCGATAACATCATCTATCTGTAATAATCCTGTATTATCAAATCATTTAGTTTCTGCTTATTCGTTCTTCCGATTCTTCTTTTTAATTGAGTCGAATTGCTGTGCATTCGCCTGTCAAAGTATTGCATGGCATGCCGTTGTTAACATCAGGTAAAAAAAGAAGGTACCTACTTTTTTCATTTGTAGTAATTTTCATTTTTTTTTGTAGATTCATCACCTAACTAATTTCAACCGTCTCGCTTCAAATACTTAAGTTAGCGCTTTTACCCGGTGAGAGATTACGCAAATGACATTCTGTTGAAAAAATTTCAATTTGCATCCTTAAGTACAAGCAGGAAGTGTATAAGTGTTGCTTTTCTATGTAATTTTTATTGCAAAATAATATTGACTTTACATGTTTGTACAATTGTATAACATTTTTTGTTCCACGTCTGTCATCTAGGCATGTAGTTAACTTTTCATTTACCTATCTCAATGTCGAACAAACTCTTAAAAAAATTCTTCATTTTATAACATGTGATTTTTATTAATATCTGTATTACTAACTTAAAGCTATTGTTAAATGTAATTAATTTATCATTATTTTCATATGTTGTTGATGCTGTTGTAAATATAATTTTCCGCATCATTTATGTAGCCTCACGGCAAAATAATTTTTATTTTTGGGTATTATTCAATTTCATTCGAATCTAATATTGCTTTGTGTAGCTTAGAGGCAAATCGATTTTATTTTTCGATCATTATGTTAACGGCAACGTTTATTTATATTGCATTCACTTGAGCTGTAGCTATATAATTTTGTTCTTTTTGAAAGCTTCTATCTGTTGGGACAATAAACATTATTATTATTATTCAATTTGAATTTTAAAAGCGTATATATCAATATTTGAACTTTTTCGAATGTGAGATTATCAAAAGTTATATTCAACAAATGTGTATAGGTACTTTCGTAGTAGGTACCTATATGATAATAAATTGTAAATTCGAATAAATTTATTTATTTATTATCCCTCTTTTGTTTTGGGCTCTCGAAAGGCTTGCGCCCAATTACAGAGTGACCTGCATAATGCTTTTTAGAGGTCCTGTGCAGAAGGTCTTAAGTTGTTCTATACTACTGCAGTATTTACCTTACGAATTAGGAAAACCTGATTCGGAATAGCCGGCAAAATGCAACTGGTCTAAGGTAATTCTCATCTCTTGCCACAGATGAAAAATTCACCTTAATCCAAATTCGAACGCCCGACCTCCGGTTTTATAGTACAATGCTCTACCACTGAACCATAAAGCCGATCAAGTACATCTCCGCATAAAATCCATGGTAATTAAATTTGAAATCGGGTAACCTTTAACTTATTTTTTGAACGTTAATTGTTACAACCCAAGGATCATCAACGAATTACGGGGAAGGTTTTTTAAGTTAAGTTGATCGCTATCCACATATTCATTGCGAATTTTATTTATAGATCTATAACATATCAAAATAGCATAACTTTAAATTGTAGCATCGATGGATGAAGGAAGTAAGCCAGTTTTACCGTAAAAATACGCGTCTCGTTTACCTTTTTACGTTTCGCGTAAGCCACCCAAATATAACGATCACACCTCATATTACAAACTTTTACAATTGCTATTAATTATCTTCTCTAGATGATCAATTAGCGTTGGCGTTACCAATATTATTAAACCAATTTGTATATTTTGTTGTAACACGCCCTGTATATAAGGTAGTATAAAATTTGTTCATTATAAATATAATCTTCTTTGGCAAATTGTCGACTGTCTAAGGGCAAATTTTATAAAAATTTAATACCTAACCTATAATTATTATAATAAAATAAAAATGTACCCATGGTAATACATTGTAAATTGGAACTTACGAAAAGCAAAGTTTGGAAAAGATCGCAAAACTGCTTATTCTCTTGATTATTTAGTTATGCGGTACGATTTAAAACTAAACACTAATTAGAAAACTCTTACAGGGGGATACTGTATGTCGATAGAATTCATGTCAAATATACTTTGTTAACTTTGAACATTCTAAACTGTTGTTTTGTAGTGATATGTCTTTCTGGCATCGTATTCTTAGTGCAGCGGCAGGCTAATGAAAAAGTATCCTCGTGTAAACAGTTCCATATGAACCAATAACCCATCTACCTGTCGCAGGTGATATGACGCTTGCGGTGAAAGTTGACATTTCGCAAGTGGTTCTGTTAACAGTATGTCTAAACACCTGTCGCACTCCACCTTTCGACTTGTGGATATGTCAATGAATTACCGAGTCGACGTGCCAATTCTCCACCGTAGATAACTCCGTTCTCAAACATGTTTGACGAACTGAAATTAACGGTGAACCGAGAGTTGTTTTAACGGATAGATTTTACAGATCGCCTGCGACAAGTAGAATTGATAGTTACACCTATAGCTACTATAACGTTCAATGTTACAGGTATATCTGAGGAGATATATGTCTTGTGAGCGACTGTATTTCGTTCAAAAGCACAGTCTTATAAGGTATAGCTACACACCTACAAGTACACCTGTCAATTTTACCTGTCACAGGTGACCTACAGGTACACCATTCATCTTGGTTGGTTACAAATGTTTAAGAACGGAGCCATTTATCCAGGACCAGTGACAGGTCGAGTCAGGAATTCATAAACATTACAAACCAAAAGATCGGGTGCGATAGGTGCCTAGACATAGTACGAATTCCTGTCATTCAAATAAAGAAAGCCACTTCGATATTGACACGTTCTTCTCGGGGTCGATCACTTAATGCCAGTTGATGCAATGATATTTATCATTGTTGTAATAAAGCTAGGAAAAAAATGTTCAGAATTGAATTTTTTTTGTAACATGTTTTAAATTTAAATGTAAATGAAATAAGGACTAAGATATGGTAGTAATAATTTTTTTAGATTTGATGGTTCAATTTATGTGGCCTGTACGAGACAGATCGGGATAAAATCTAAACACGTTATATAATTAAAGTATGTTTATTTTAAATTATAATAAAAATTAAATACGAATGTATTGCCCCCTTGTGAGGGGGCATTTTGCTGCGCCGATGTCTCAGCCGGTGTTGGCGGAGCCGGTGTCGGCGGAGCCGGTGGGCTGATGGTCTTCTAAAAAAAAAATAAAAATAAATTACTTTTTTTGTATCTCTGAAATTTTTGAATTTACATTTTACAGAAGCAATCAATCAATCTTGTAACTACCAGCTTTTGCTGACGTGTTAGTGATTTTAAAATTTATTTTTTTAAAATCTTACCGTTGTTTCTTCTCGACCACGATGTCGTCGTGGCCCTCGTCCCCGATCCCGTCCACTTCTCCGATACCGTCCACGTCCCCGATCCCAATTCCGTCCACGTCCCTGGGATCTTCCACGTCCCCGGGATCTTCCACGTCCCCGTCTACTTTTATTGTTCTGAGTTCTACAGAAAGAAAAATTGTAAGAAACACTTGTATAAATAGAAATGCTTATGTACTTAATATAAATTTGATTCTGTCGTTAACTTACACATCCGTCTTCGGGTCGACGCTTTCGGCGTCCCGATGGACCTCGGCAACCACCTCCTCAACTACTCTAATTTCATTTTCTAAAAGAAATATACAAAAGTATTAGCTATTTTATTTTTTACAATTACAATTATGTATTACCTGACAGGACAGACATTGTATGTTCTGAAAAATACAAAAAAAATACGTTAACATAATACCTAGGAGACCAGGTTTACCATTGATTAAATGACATACCTACTTTATTAATTACAACAAATTCAGAAAAACTAATTTTGAAATATAAAAATGCCAATCGGTAAAGTGTTATACTTACGATCTTTATGGTTTGAAACCTGCACTTGAACTAACTCGAAAAAATAACATTTCACCCTTTAAATACTTGTAGTATCTGCAGGTGTTTATCTCAACATTATCTCAAATGCTGCCGAAGCGGCGGCGGCGGCTTTTGTGAAGAAATACAATATCTAATGATTGTGCACAGTTACAAGAGCACGTGTTCTTTACCGCTAAATTATCTCTTCAATTTTTTTTGACACGTATTCACGTCGATAAGGAAGCACATCTTAATATTTTTTTTCTTTATCTAAGGCCCGCTTGTGACGAGAAAATTTTAAACGCAATTATAGACATCAGGTAGGTAATTAGTGTTTTATATAGATAAAGATAGGTAAACGGTAAACCTATTCTATTCAACAATTCAGAACCTCTTCGAATTTGAAAATGTCAAAAAACTTGCACAAAATCTCTACATTTTCAATAAAATTATTGGACAAACGTCCGTTTTATTGTGATCTAGTCCCTCCCGAAAAGCTCCAATTTTTTACAGGGGAAAATTTGTTTAAACCTTCGGGAGAAAATTTACCACGGCGCCGTCGTCCGAGTTACCTCCTCGAGCTAAACGGAAAAAGAAAGAGAAAACTTGCCCGCATGTATCGAAGCCGATTCCGACCCCGTATCTCTTCGCCGTAACGCGCTATTCAAAAACTCCCGTTTTTCACCACTCACCCCCCTCCGGGGGGTGGTAGGGCGACCCGCGACCCCTCGTCTCGTAGATCTCGTCGAGATCTACAATCGCGCAATTGTACGTTTTGCTCTAACTCTAACGGCTCGGCCTGCGGAAAGCGTCAAAGTTGGAAAATGCGAAAAACCACCTTTTCGAGAGCGACCCTCCGGGTCGCGCCGTTTCCAAATTCGACTTTTCCCCGGGATGCTACCGCGGCACGATTACGCTCCTCCCCGTCCCCCTCGATCACCGGAAAACCGCAAGGGGAATTTCGGTAACGTTTTCGAGTTTCGAATTTTTTTCTAAAATTTTCGACTTTTTCGCTTCTTATGGCAGCTACCCCGACGGGTGCCGGGGGAAATTTCTTAACCCCATCGAAAGTTGCCCCAACTATCCTTACCTACCTTAGCCGGCGCCTCGACGTCCTCACTCAAACCGTATAGCCAAGGCGAATTTTTATCCGAGCCCGCGCACCTCCACGACGATGCCGCTCAGGAGAATTTCCCAGTAGCGAAATTCTCGGAATCGATTCGAAATCGTCTCAAAAAGGTCTCATAAAATTTTCATCAAAATCGAATCATTTTTAATTAAATTAAAAATGAAAATCGAGTTGTTGCCCGAGTTTCTTATTTAAGGAGCGGATTTAAATTCCAACATGACTCTCTGGTTTTTGTTATGGGAAATTTTTAAAAAATTTAACCCCTCGCCACGGGCTTAAAACGATTTCGATTTTCTTCGGAGAGGTCAATTTAAAGAGAGAACTAATTATGCTAAATTTTTCCCATTGTAAGTACGTACCTACGAATTACCGTTTAAAAATTATAAAAGAAAATTGGTAAATACGCGACCTAACGGTTTTTTTTTTTTTACAAAAAAATTTCCTGGACCTTTATTTTTCGATCGTTTCGGACGGGGAGCGGTGCGTACGATAGCTAATAATTCGAGCTAAATATTCCCCATTGAACGTACCCGTATGGCAAGTCTCTTAAAAAAATTATAACCGAAAAACTTGCGCGTCTACGAAAACTTTAACCTAAAAACCTTTCTAACGGCTTCAAATTTCAAGGTATGGCCAAAATGCAATTCCCTACATATAAATTAAATCTTCAGCAACAACTTTCCCATTGTAACATTATAATTATAATTAATACAAAATAAAAAAAATAATTAATACAAAAAAAACTTGTCACAAAAAAAAACGGGCACGCGCTCGGGTTCGAACGCGCGATCTTCAAATTCCAAGTCCTAACTGCTTACCGCTAAGCTACCGGGACTTACATTATCACTTCTTTTAAACCACTATAAGTACGACGAGAATACGTAAATTAGCAAATTATTTAAACACACTTTATTTACTCCACACTTATTCGAAGCACTTTTAAACTTTATAATAATCAATTTCAAACACTTACCGATCATTTTAATACGTTAATTTCCTTTAAAAAACACTTTTAAAACTTGACGGAATCCGTTTGACAGTTAACCGACACTTAAACTTTATCACTTAATTTCGAACACAAATCGATCACGCACCGTCCCGAAACCGATGTTAACACGTTCCTCGTAGTTTTCTCGAATTTTTGAGACCTCTACCGAAATTCTCCGTCCAAAATTAAGCTCGCAATTAATTAAAAAGCGGTTAGCGCGCGTTCGGCAATCTTCGGCGCTTAATGTTGGCGAAAAACAAAACGAAGCGGTCACGTGACTTTTGCAGACCTTCGGGAGAAAATTTACCACGGCGCCGTCGTCCGAGTTACCTCCTCGAGGTAAACGGAAAAAGAAAGAGAAAACTTGGCCGCAGGTATCGAACCCGATTTCGACGCCGTATCTCTTCGCCGGAACGCGCTATTCAAAATCTCCGGTTTTTCACCTCTCACCCCCCTCCGGGGGGTGGTAGGGCGGCCCGCGACCCCTCGTCTCGTAGATCTCGTCGAGATCTACAATCGCGCAATTGTACGTTTTGCTCTAACTCTAACCGTTCGGCCGGTAGAAGGCGTCAAAGTTGGAAAATGCGAAAAACCACCTTTTCGAGAGCGACCCTCCGGGTCGCGCCGTTTCCGCACCGGGGTGTCACTTTTAATGGCACCGCTGCAAAAAGACGCTCCTCCACGTCGCGCGACGGCTCAGAAAGCGCGAATCGAAGTTCCGGCGCCGTTTTCGAGTTACGAATTTTTTTCTAAAATTTTCAATTTTTTCGCTTCTTATGGCAGCTACCCCGTAGGTTGCCGGGGGAATTTTCTTAACCCCACCGAAAGTTGCCCCAACTACCCCTACCCCCCCGCGCCGGCGCCACGACGCCCTAACCCCGACCGTATGGCTACGGCGAATTTTTATCCGCGCCCGCGCACCTCGACGACGATGCTCCCCAGCCGCTCAGGAGAATTTCCCAGGTCCCAAATTCTCAGAATCGATGCGAAATCGCTTAAAAAGCTCACGATAAAATTTTCACCGAATCGGTAGTACAAATAACGAAATTAAAAATGAAAATCGAGTACTTGCCTGACTTTACTATTTAAGGATCGAAAAGCCGAAGCTTCGCTTCGGCTTTTCGATCCCGGAGGGGAACTTTTAGATTTTAAAGATCTTGATTTGTGGGTCGCATTAAACGTTTTTCGAAAAATAGCGGTGTTACTAAATTGATATTAATGTTAGCAAAAATGTTTAATTACAAAACATGGCCACGGGAAGTTTACCGAGCTATTGCAATTAAATGCTTTAGTGGAAAATATAGCGTACATGTTGTGCTTTCTATAACATAAATGTCAAACAAATGTTTAATGGTTTGGAGCACTCGGTTATTTTAGTGCATTCAATTTAATTAGATGCATTTGTGGTAGAATTTCATTTCATTATCTCCAAATGCGACATTGCGAATAAATTTCTATATGCGCCAAACCAAAAACGTAAAATGTCCATTTTACACCTCGTTATTATGGTTTGCATTAAAACTTTGGTAATAAACGAGTGACTTTATATTGACAAGACAATAATGACCCCCATTACAATTCCGCCAAGTGTGTTCCAATAAAATCGTTATTGCGTGTCAAAGAAAGCGATCGCGAATAGCATTTTATTTGTTATTGGGGAAACATTAGTGGTTTATACATATCCAGCACATGAAGCCAGCAATAAAAATAGAGGAGTTTTGAATCCTTTTTGTATGTATCAACTTTGAGCTTCATCTATAAGATCCCTTCTTTTTATTACGTTCACCTTATGGTAATAAGCATAGCTGTATACTTTCCCAAGCTTTTAAAGTGTACTTATTTTCATTTGAGTTAGGTAAAGGACTTTGTGAAAGTATCGTGTATCGTTCGCTTATACATTTTCTCATTAGATATTTAATATCTTCGCCAAATAATTATATAAACTTTTTCAATTTCCAGACCTCCTGACATGCGAATATTCATAAATAGTAATTAGAAAGGGTAAATCAGCTAGCAACGTAAGAGTAGTTCATTACACATAACCCTACGGACTAATTAAATTACTGTCAACGTATTAAAAAAAATATGACTTGTTAACGTGCAATTAATTTGGAACATGTCTACGTTTTTGAGGAAATAAGTAAATTAGATAGTTGATGTCTTAATTACTTCTACTCCTTCATCATACCTCTGGTTAGGTAATCTTCATACGCCTTAATTAAATTACTTATGTATGTTACGTTTTTGTATGTTATGGTTGATTTGCCACAAACACATTCACAGGATATGTAACGTGGTAAATAATAAATGACATATGAAATTGGGGGTGGTTCTTGATATGTAATTATTAGAATATTAATACATATTAGTAAATGGGGCTTGAGGCGAAACGACCCTGTAAAACAAATGTCATTGGGCGCGTTCACCAGACGAAGCGCTTCATGAGCGTTACCTAAAGGCGAGGCGGGAATACTCTAGCAAGGTTTCTTGCTCTAGTTGCTCGCTGATAGCACTGTCGAAGTGTACATACCACAGTAAGTCAGAGGTACGTTGGTCTTTACACCTCGACAGTGCTATCAGACAGCAACCCGCGCGAAAAGCCTTGCTAGAGTATTCCCGCCTTTAGGTAGCGCTCATGAAGCGCTTCGTCTGATGAACGCGCCCATTCATTCGCAAAAACACTTCGCATTGATAGGAAATATTCAACTTTATTTATAAATGGACCAAACGCAATATAGGTATAATGAATAACCGTCAGGTACTAAAAGCAAATTAATTGTATACTTTTTCTACAGAGAACCTGTACGTTAAGTTTAATGTTAGTGATACATCACAAGGCGGATTGTCATATACAGAGTGCCCCGTCATTACTTTTTGTGTGGACGAACCGGTTATATGATCCTAGTTTGACACCGTTTTTCCAATGTGGAAATAAAATTGAATCTCCAGCTGCTCTTTGCACGGACTGCTTACAAAATCCTCGTCTTGTTACCGGATTGAGAATGGTGGTCGGCAACAACACTAATATTTACAACTATTCACAACATGAGTGTATTACGCACCGAGTGCGAAAGTAGGTTATTTTTCGAAGAATTTTAATCACCCTAGGCGCTGCATGGTGATTATATTCTAAGAAAAATAACCTTTCGTCGAGGTTCGTATACGATTTTATTCACGATCATCATTATAATCATTCCATTAACAACTAAATTGTACTACCTTCTAGCGGGCGATCAAAAATGAGTTGCTGTCGAGTCGCCTTTGGACGTTCAAGTTAAGTACGACTTCCCGTGTAAACAAAAATTCCAAAGGCGATTCGACAGCAAATCATTTTTGATCGCATAGTACTGCTCAAATGTCAAATTTGGTGAAAAAAAATGGAAGCGTACAATTACAGCAAGCATTTAACTTCCTGCGTTCTCGATGGGTGGCCCTGTACATTCAAATAATTGACAGATGTGATGAGTTTGTTCGTCTACCTTTCCTCGTCTAACTCGAGAACAAAACGAGACAGCGATGTCAAACCTTCGCCAATCGATTTGTACGAGTTCAAATATCCGTGTCGTGTAACTCCTCCACTTAGAGATTAGATGGTCGTATTATTATAAAGTAATACGCTCACATGCGCCAGCGATATTAACTCTTGCGCCATTATCATTTTTTAGCAATCCGAGAATACATTTGGGAGGGGCCAAGTATACGTAGTCCCCCCCCCTCCTTATAAAACGATTTTGCTGCAATTTTAACAGTAAGGTCGGGGGGGGGGGAAGGAGTTTATCCAACGGTACGATACATTATCTAGTAGTATCACTAGCAACGGAGATATATAATGTATTTTGGAAAACGAAGTGTCAAAACAGAGCACTACTGTTGTTGAGCGACATCAACAAGAAATCGGCGAAATCTTATAACTGTTTGTCTATGAAGTGTTCCATCTTGAGTATAGTACTAACGTGGTAAAGAATTTCAGGTACTCAAGTAAAATTTATAAAAATTAATTTTACTTGAGTACCTGAAATTCTTTACTACGTTCATATAACGGTTTTTGGCTTCACGTCAGTGGCGTACGCAAACCTATGCTGACTGAAACGTTGAATGTGTTCCTTTATAAAATGAAGTTGGCTTAGTGGACTTCAAATAAATGAAAACCTGTTTGCATTAACTAAGGTGTCAATTACCTTTGCGATGATAAAATAGATCAGCTAAAAGTAATTGGATATGGATACCGGATGCGTAATTAAGTACCTACACATCGGAAGATTTCTTAAATAATAAATGTTTTGAAGCAATTGCCGGCAGCTCTAGCGTTTTTGAAATTGACTCCCCATCTAGAATGAACATTTCAATTTTAAGTCACCAACTTTGTCATTGTAATAGTGTGGTGTCACACTATGCGTTTTTACCGCTCCCGCTAAAACGGATGCGGTTTGACAGGATGAGATCTACTTGTCACACTATTCCGGTTTAACGGGATGCGTTTTTGCTATATTTTGGCAGTCTAATAGTGTCATGTCTCAATTATTGTTAAAGATGGTTTGTGCGCTTGAGGTGGAAGGGCTATTGCGAAAGCAGATATATCGTCAATATTGGATTGATCCTTTTAATTCAGGACGAGAATCTAATAATAGGTTCGCGAAGTTTAATGAAAAAATTCGAATGAACAAGAAAAATTTTTTTGTATATTACCGAATGTTCAAAAATTCAATTTCTACCCATGATTTCTACCTTCAGTTTTTATCTACATACTCTTTAGATTGTTTTTCCCACAGTGCAGTTTTTGCATGCACGCATTCGATGAATAAATCGACATCAAACATTGTAAACCTAACAAAACACCCGGTTGCAACGCTCAGTGTGACAACTGATGACAACCAACGTGTAACAACACGTGGTTTCATGTCATTGTGGTTGTCATGTCATCCTGCGCGGCGGCAGCAGGATGCGATTGCATCCGGTTGGTGCGGCGAAAACGCATATAGTGACTGGTACCATTTAATAACGTGTGATATTATCATCCCGTCAAACAGGAGCGTTTTAGCGGGAGCGGTAGAAACGCATAGTGTGACACCACACTTACGTACACAAAATGATGGAAGGAACACCGGACAGTCGCATTGTCAACAGCGAAACCTATATGAATGGCATCCATATCAGGATAGCTAATGCAAACAGTAACCCTTTTCTCATTAATCAAAATAATCTATGGGTATCATAAATCGAAAAGTAAACGAAAACAATAAATTAGTTTGAGTTACGAGAACGAGCCTTATTTTCATAATGCAACGTTCAAAACACAAAGTAAATATTTATTCAAAAATCTACTCATGGGGTAGTTAAGGATATACTTTGTAATATAAAACAAATATAAATTTCTTTCAATATATATAATAAGAACACGGTACTGTAAATACACATTTGAGGGTTTGCCCATTAGTATATGTTTTACTTTTTCAACAGTTTCCAAGATAGGTATATATATAAACAAAGTCACAAGTAACCAATACTGTGGAATATCTGCGTTAATATTGGTAGGTAAAATAAACTGGATGCGATTGAAAAAATTCGTATATGCGTGTGCATTTAAGACGATCTACTATTAACAGATAATTAATTATTTATTATAGAGATTTTTGTCTGACACCTACTTCATCAATTCATTCTGCTAGATATTACATTTTCTCGGTCTGAAACGTGATACCCGGTCAGATTCTTATTCTCTCAAGTCTCAATTCGCGTTAGATAGGTTTCTTTCTGTTATGATTAACCATTAAGAGTGTGAATCAGATAATATGATATAACACATAATTAACTTTGTAAATAATATCTACTTTGATTAGTTCTCGAACAAATTTTGTTTACTCGGGAACTAAATCTATAAATATGATTAATTCGGGTCAGCGCCAAAGAAATATCGGGAAAAAAATCGTAATAAATTTTGCAATTTGAGAATCTTTATTACGCCCCTCACAGCCCCGTTCTATAAAGAGTTCTCATTCGAAAAATAATAGTTAGCCTACGCCACTGATATGAAGGTACCTAAATAATACCATAGACCTTTGGTCTATGATAATACCTAGTTAACGGATTTGTTTGAATTTCTTAATTTTGGTGCATCATGTCAATAACAATAACGATACTCGTATACTGCAATCAGATTATAAGTTAGTATATTCTTCAACGAGTGTGGAATGGTGGCTATTATTCACGTGGATAAGTTTCTCACACTAGTGAAGCGAGTGTTGGAATCATCGAAGTATTCTAAGACGGGACTCCACCAAGCTGGGCTAGCCCGGTGGCATCTCCGACCTTCCCGGCGGTACAACATGGACTTAAATTCGACTACAGCAAACTGGGCAGATGTGTCGGCTTTGCAGAGAGTTCTTGTTCTTCATCCGAGATTATTTGACGGCAACGAAATTTTTAGCACTGGAAATGCTTATGTTTTGTATGGGTATGAATTTACCAAGTTTGCCGAGTAGAAAAGAAGACAAGTGGTGTCGCGTCTAGTGTTGATTGTACCGTACTCGACTGCAATCGGTAGATTCAAGAAAAGTCGCGGATACTGTCGATACGGTACTCACTTAACAGTGCGCAAGGGTTTTGTTAATTCGAATCTAAATTTTTCGCACATCGCCCGTGATGGTATTACACGCATGTTACGACGCTCAGTTCTAGAACGGATTTTGTTTTTATTTTTTCACAAAAAAGTACGTACTGTATTGATTATCTTTTTTACGATGACGGACGAATATAACGATGTCTGTACAAAAAAAAACAAAAGTTGAAAACTTTGTTGGTTTCAACAAGATTCGCATTCGCGCAAAATGCCCTAATAGTGTGAAAATATCTATCGGATAAATGTCCTGGGAAATGAAAAAATTTGTCCGATATTTATTTTCGTACGATTTGGCGTTGTGCGCAGGTGGACCATGCTGTTTAACACCAACAGTTTCCAACTTTTGTTTTTTTTTTGTACCATACATCCTTGTATTCGTAATAAAAAATGTTGTTCAATACGTACTTTTAAAAGAATTAAGTTGATGATGATTTCTCCGAAAGGAAACGTTGTATAACAATTTCTCAACGCTGTAAAGCTCAAATAATGGCAATTAGAAGTGTTTTTTATTTGTTGTATCTGTTCAAATAAGATCAGGACAAATTAATAACAAAATCGGCAAATTTCGGTTGTTCTGGCGTGTCGTCGGAAGTAATCGGAATGTTCAGGTTTTCTTTACTGCCCGTTAATGATCCTTTAATTGACCAACGTCTTCCTAATTTGACGATCGTCGTATCTTCTATGGTTTCCGAGATCCCATGATACACATCCTTATCTTGGACATAGTGTATACGTACCAGTAGGTATACAGTGCGTTTGATATAAGGTCACCTCACTATCTCTTTTATTTGGCGAAATACAAAAAAGTTGTCAAACATAATTTTATATGTGACATTACGATCTTTCTGATCGCATATTGCTAGGCATATTGAAACTTCCGGTATCTCTTCCGGTTTAATCTGAAAACTTTTGTTTTTCAAATACAGTGCTTATGTTTTTTTTACGATGTTTGAAAAAAGCAATTAATGTGCGACAATATAAAATATGCATATGGTTCACATACAAAAAATTCGTTAACCCGCTTGTGAGCAAGAGGCGAAGAGTGCACTTTCAAATTTGTTTTTTGGACTTTAATAGTCCTTATGGACATTTAATTTTTAATTTCTGATCGAATGGCACCAATACCAAGTCTGTAAGTGGTGCAGTCCCGGAGCCTTTGTGACTCAGACAGACAGACATCAAGAGCGCAAAAGTGCACTTTTTATTTTTTTAAAGTGAAAATGCACTAAAAACATAGAGAAATTCGTTATTCAATATTTAGAAAATTTATGAAATTTAGCATGCCGTCCTCCATATCACACAGAAGACCTACAATAACTTGTTTAATGTTTTGTTTTTAAAATTTACTTTTGCACGATACGATCTCCCCGTGTAATGCACACGGCATGTTAGATTTCACAAATTTTCTAAATATTGAATAACAAATTTCTATTTAAAAAAATCAAGTTACCTCTGATTGAAATTTTGAAAATTGACGGAGTGATTTCTTTTAACAAAAAAAAATTTAACGTTAACTGTTCGGCGTATGTTAGTACATTTCATGATTAGTGCCACTGCAAAGTCACGCCCTTCTAAGTTTTATGATACCTGCGATATTCAATTTTTACTGGACATCTACTTTTTGAAAAAACGACGAATTGCGGCTAAACTACTCACTTTAGATATGTGTAACACATAAAGTCACACTAAAATTGACCAAAGAATCGAAATATGTAATAATATACAGGGGGTTCCATTAAAAAAATGCAACTTTGATATAAATCACCCTGTATAACAATTGCAATTTCGGTGAAAATATTTTTAGGTTGTAGCCCTAAGGGTCCTTCAACATTCCCCCACAATGAATTTTAAATATGCGCGTTAACATCGGGTGCCCAGTTGTCGGACGAAAACACGTCGTGTCCGCGCATGACGTCACTCTAGTTACATCTGGCGCGTAAGCCCATAAGGATTCAATGGTGGGCCTCGTTTTCGAGGTATTATTATTTTAGCTTTTTCTCGCTTTATGCGGTTGACCTACAGATGACGGGTAATTACCAAGTCAAAAGTAGAGTATATCTATTGCTGTAGAAATGTTCGAGTTATGGATGCCGTTTTCAGAAGTACTGCTTTTTGTATTTTTGTGTGTAAGTATGGGTGAATGTCAAGTTTTTTAAAATGTTGCAAAAAGTTTTTGCTAGTAACTCCTGTGACTGAGATGATGAGTGGAACTATTGTTGCCTTATGCTGTTGCCAGAGTTCTTTTACTTCTATGGCCAATGGTAAGTACTTTGTAATCTTTTCCTGCTCCTTTGTTATTACATTGGTGTCGTTTGGTATTGCAACATCTATTATAAATGTTTCTTGGTGTACTTTATCTATCAGTGTGATGTCTGGTCGATTACTAGTCACTGTTCTGTCCGTATGTACTGTCCTGTCCCAGTAGAGTTTGTGTGTTTTGTTTTCAAGTACATTTTGTGGTGTGTATCTGTAATAGGGTGTTTCTGTTTCAATGAGTTTGTGTTTGTATGCTAGTTCTTGATGTATTATTTTGGCAGCCGTGTTGTGTCTTTCGGTGTATTCTGTACCCGCTAATAGTTTACATCCCCCCGTGATGTGTTCTATGGTCTCTGATGTTTGTTGGCATTTTCTGCATGTGTCTGTTTCTAATGTTTCCTTGATTATATATTTTCTATAGTTACGTGTTGCTATAACGTTGTCTTGTATGGCTAGTATGAATCCTTCGGTTTCTGGGAAAAGTTGACCTTTTTTAAGCCATTCATATGATAGCTGTTTATCTATTTGCGGATTCTGCATGATATTGTAATGTTTGCCGTGTAGCGCTTTTTTCGACCATTGTTCCTTCTTCTGCGTTTCTATGAGTGGATGATGCTGTTGTTGATGTATTTGACTTAGATTTAGGGGGGTGTATTGTTTATCTGATTGTTTGATAGCGTTGTGTAGTTTTGTGTCCTGTGTCTGGAAGTACTGTCGTAGGTTTTCTATTTGTTTGTTATGCAATGTATGAAAGTCTAAGAGCCCTCTTCCTCCATCACTTCTACTAATTGTGATGCGTTCGATGCATGAATTGGGGTGTAGTTTTCGGTATCTTGTGAGTTGTGTCCTGTTTAACCTGTTAAGTTCGTCTATTTCTGTATGTGACCATTTAATTATTCCGAAACTATACGTGATGACCGGTATTGCATATGTATTTATGGCTTTAAAAAGGTTTTTCGAATTCAGTTTTGACTTAAGTAGACGTGACAGTCTTTGCTTATATTTTACCTTCAATTGCTGTTTAATTTGTGTGTGGTTGATACGTGTACTTTGTTCGAAGCCGAGGTACTTGTACATTTCTTCTGGTCTTAAGGTGGTAAGTATTTCGTTTTTGAGGGTATGTGGTCGTTGCTCAGTGTCATATTTCCCTTTTTCACAGTAGAACAGTTTACACTTGTTCATGCCAAATTCCATACGTGTGTCGATTGTGAATTCTTCGATGACCTTTAACAGGGCTTGCATGTGTACTTTGTTGTCTGTATATGTCTTTATGTCGTCCATGTAAAGTAGGTGGTTTATTGTATGTAGTACGGTCTTATGTCGTTTGATTTTAAATCCGTATGTCGTGTCATTTAGTGTATTAGATAGCGGTTGAGGCATAAACAGAACCACAGCGCGCTAAGGGAATCCCCTTGAAATATTCCTCTGTTTATTTTTATAGCTTCTGTTTGTAAGTTGGCATGTGGTGTTGTTAGATATATTTTGGTGGTCCATTTTTGCATAGCTGTTTGTAAGAAACGTTGTAGGTGAGTATCTATTTTGTAAATACTTAATACTTTAAGCAGCCAACTGTGGGGAATGGAGTCAAACGCTTTCTTATAATCGATGTAACAGGTGACTAAATTTCTTTGTTGTTTTCGCGTTTGTTCCATGATAATACTGTCTATGATCACCTGTTCTTTACATCCTCTGCTGTATTTTCTGCACCCTTTTTGCTCTTCAGTCAGTACCTTGTGTTCATTTAGATGCTTGTCTATTTTATTTGTTATTATGGATGTTATTATTTTGTAGATTGTCGGTAAGCAAGTAATTGGTCTGTAGTTAGCTGGGTTTTGAGTATCCTGTGATTTCGCTTTGATATAGGTTTTACCTTGCGTTAGAAAATATGGCATTGTGTCAGGTTTTTTAATAATTTCGTTGATAACTCGTACTAGGTGTAGGTACATGTAGAGACGTGAATTTTTTATACCAGAAATTATGGATGTGATCTACTCCTGGTGCTTTCCAATTATGTGCTTTTCTCAAACTCTCGTTTAAGTCTTCTTGTGTGATGTCGTGATCTGTCTGTTGTGGTAAGTCTTTTTGTCTGTTTTCCTCGGTTTGTACCCACGTTGCTGTTATGTTGTGTGTTTCGGATTGTGACCATATGTTTTCCCAAAAGTCCTGAATGCTTTTGATAGTTGGTGGGCTGAACTCTAAGCTTTCGGTATTTTCTAAATTTTGGTAGAATTTTTTTTCATTTCTGTTAAATAGTTTATTTTGAGATTTTATTTCTAGCGATTCCTTATATCGTCTAAGTCTTGTCGTATATACGGCAAGTTTCTGTTTATAGGTATCTAATGCTTCTACAGCTGTTTCTTTTTCGCTTTCTATTATTTTTCCAACCATTTTGAGTATACGTTTTGAGCGGTTTCCATTTAGATACTGGGTTACTCTTCCTATTACTTGTCTTAGGTTGTTAATTTTGTTCTCTAGTCTTGTTTGCCACTTTGGTTTTTTGTGTGTTTTTGTTTGTGTTTGTGGGACTGGTACATGTGGATTATTGAATTTAATGACGGTTGTTGCAGCAGCGTAAATGAGTAGATGTAGGTCCTCTATTGTTGTTATATTTATTATTATTATTATTATTATTATTTATTAAAAACGGTACATTATTTTACACAATTTACAATGTTAATGCAAGTATATCACAGCGCTTGAATTTTCTTTTAAAAAGTCTCGTTTTGCTACATTACGTCAGTTCATCGCATAGGTCCAGTTTGTTATTTTTCACATTACATAAAGCACCTTTAACACACCACTGTAGTTTAAAAAAGTCCACACTATTATTATTAACGTGCCACTTGTATTCAGACATTATTCTTGAAATTAAGGCGGTTTTATATTTCGAGTAAAACTGACCGTGGGTTTCGTCACTTTTTATGTACGTTATCTGCTGTTTATATATATAACTGGTTGAAAATACCAAAAGAAAGTTGGTTAAGTTTACTTCAGCTTTTGTCCGCGTTTTATTGTACTTATACATGCAGTACATGTCTTTCACTAAGACTTTCGGAATACACATTAGACACTTTACTTTATTGGTAACAAAATGCCATATTTCTTGAACAAGATGACATGATATTATTATGTGCCAAGCATCAGCCACCAAGACACAATTATTGCAGTAGTTTGTAGCAGCTAACGAAGCCTTTTGCAAGAATGTTTTATCTGATAATCGGTTTTTAACAAATCTCCATACCACTACGCTATCCGATGCCAACGAAGGATGTTTGAACATGTAGTTCCAGTTGATCTCTTCGTCTCCCCAAGCTCCTTTCATCTTTTGCTTAACCCTGAATTCGTTGACTACCACGGCTTCTTGCAAATATCTCTTTGTATACTTATTGATGGTATATGTACGATCGGGCGAGTATTCAAAAATAATTTCAGGTGGCCATTTGCTTACTCCTTCTGTCTCCGTTAAATGAGGATAGAAACGTAGACATTGCTGTTTGAGTTCTCTGTACCTTTCAAATAAAAAATTCCGCGCAATGTAACGTAGACATTGCAAAGTTCTTCTTTGCGTTTCCATTCCGAACCATCGATACAGTCTCCGATCAGATATAGGCCGCATTTGAACCATATGTCACTGGACAATATTTTCGCGATTGGTTTTGGCCAAAGGAAGCATTCGGACAAGGGTAGGTTATTAAAGTCATTTTTGTTTGATGGAAAATTGGCGAAGCTTGTGGGAATTCGGTTCCAAGCATTTATTACGCTATCTGCGAATTTTGTGAGAGCTGTTGGTAACTGCAGTTCTTTATTGTACAAAACTTGCCACTGTATTTGCGTTCCCACTTCCTTACTGATGTTGTAGTACATCATCCTAGCCCATTTTGTTTCTTTTTGACGTATGCACTTTATGGCTGTTATAATTCTGAACGTTGCAACTTTCGACTTGATGTGCACCATACCTAAACCACCCAGGTATTCTGGCAAACATAGGCTGTCCTTTTGAGTCCAGTGTTTTCTATTCCGCCATATGAAGTTTGTTAACTGGCTCTATATACTATCTATTGTTCTGTTTGATACTGGCATTATTTGTAAAATATGCCAAATTTTTGGTACTATGAAAGTATTAACAATTTTAATTTGATGCCTTTAATCGATAGTTTGTAAAATATGCCAAATTTTTGGTACTATGAAAGTATTAACAATTTTAATTCTGCCTTTAATCGATAGTGTTCCAGCCTTGTGATTCCACTTGGAAATACCATTTGTAATCTTTTGATGTATTTCTTCTTCTGCTAGCCCTATCATGTGCTGTTCTGACCCGGCGAAGGTCACCCCAAGAACTTTAATAGTATCAGAAGTCCAACAACAACCTAAAGGAGAGTCCGTTCGATGTTTCCATTCCCCACACCACAAACCTTGTGACTTTTGAAAGTTCACTACCGCTCCCGATTGGACAGAGAACCGTTGTATGCATTCCGCAAGAATTCTGAAGTCATCGTCATGGGACACGAATAAAAGCACATCGTCCGCATAAGCTGACATACATGCTGTCTGAAGTGGGTCATTTGGTAAGGCGAATCCTCTCATTTTTCTGTTACACATCTTTAGAAAAGGTTCCATAGCTAATGCGAAGAGGGGGCCCGACATTGGACACCCTTGTCTGATTCCTTTTCTTATTTGTATTGGCTGCGACAACAGGTGTTGAATCCGAATATGTGAAGATGCTTCCGAATATAGTGCTTTGATTAACCCTATGAGTGATGTGGGAAAATTCATTCTTTGAAGTACTTCAAATAAATATCCGTGTACAACGTTATCAAATGCACTTTCTAAATCAATAGAAAGTACGGCTAATGTTTTGCTTTTGGAATTTGCGTATTCAATAATGTCTCGTAGTAGGTGAAGATTGTCGTAAATTGATCTTCCAGGTATAGTGTTGGACTGGTCTGAGTCGATTCGGGCGTCTATTACACCCATCAGTCTATTCGATATTGTTTTTGCTAATATTTTATAGTCTGCAGTTAGCAACGAAATTGGTCTCCAGTTTCTTAGATTTAAAGGGTCTTTATCCTTCTTTTCTATTAAAGTAACTATTGAAGTCTTCATTGTGTTAGGAATCATTATTTCATGTTTAAGACTGCCTATCACAGCTTCGTAATAGTGCACTCCTAAGTTCTCCCAGAACTGCATGTAAAATTCCGCTGTAAATCCATCTATTCCGGGCGACTTGTTTTTGCTAAGACTTTTTAAGGCTGTGGTTAATTCTTCTAAAGTGATTGGCTGATCTATCTGTTCTTTGTTTGTATTGTCGAGCTTTAGTAGGTTCTTAAATATAGATGAATTTGTTTCCCCCATAGGTGTTGTGATACGTTGCCTGTCGTCAAAGAATTGATATGCTTCTTTGCATATTTCCATAGGTTTGCTATAAAAAATGTCCCCAACCTTGATTCTGGATAGTCTGCCGCCTCTAGACTGACCAATCAGTTGCTTTTCCGGTGAATCCTTATTTATAATATCCTGATATTTTTTGTTGATTTCGGAATTATGGGAAAATGCTGTGTAAGTTTTCCTGCATTGACTGATAATGGTTTGTATTTGTGATGGTTGTGATGTTGGATTCTTACTGGTGTGATGATTGTACATTCGCTGTAAATTGTCAATCTCGAAAAACTTTTTTTGGTTGTTGTGCTTGGTTAACTTTCGTAATATTTGAATTGCCATGTTATAGTTATGCGGTAAATATATGCAAAAGAAACTTACAGTTTCGTTGCTGTCCTCGATCGATAATTTTTGTAAGTAACCTTCTACTATAATTTTGTGTTGGATAATTTTAGCGCTGTCTTTCTTTAACATAATCGCAGTGCCGGTATAATTATCGGATTTAGGATTAACTAGGAAATGGTAATTGGGTATGGACGTATCTCTTAACATTTAAGGTTATTATTTTGAAAATTGCCATGATTTTGATTTATTATTATTAGTTTTGGTTTAGTGTTAATGTGTTTTACGATCAATGCTATCCACGTCAATTGATTCCAGTGATGAGGCGTTAGAGAGTTGAGATAAATTGTCTACTTCATTTGGCCATTTGTTCTTCTCAATCCCTTTCAATAAAGCCTTAATAAGTCGTTTGCATCTTTCTTTTAATGCCCTCGTTGTGATATGTGGTAATATTTCGGCAGTCATGCTAATGAGCCCCGAAATATCTGTTGTGTATTCTTGGGCGATAGTGCTTGGTGTTTCACTGTTTTTGACATTTATCATGAAATGTTTAAAATCTTCATGGTTTAAGATAAATGATTGGTTTGGCCACAGTTTTTGTAAATTGTCAAACAGTGTGCTATCTTCTGGAGTCGTGCTCCTTCTTGTTTTTTAAGGGGTCTTTTTTCATCTCTTATAGTTGACCTATTTTTGGTTGGTATCTCCGTGTGTTGCGTTGATTGCTCCGTAAGTTCTGAACTGGTGGATGGTGCTGCACGTTTTTTACTTACTTCAGTATGGACTTCTACTGGGACAGTAATTACATGGTTGGTCGTTGTGTGTGATGAGATATCGCTAGAAAGATCTTCCGTTGTATAATTTGATTCGGGGCAAGAAGGTTGATTAGCTGGTCTGGATTCTCTGAGTAAGCATGGTGGTGGTTGTAGCATTTTGGTGCATTTAGTAGCAATATGTCCCAGTTCTTTACAATTGAAGCATTTTATTTGGCTATTCGTTAGAAAAATTCGATGATCGTCGCCTTCAAAATTAACTATAAGTGAATCTGGCAAAGTACTCATCTCCTCGGGCAGTATGTACACCTGCCTTCGGAAGCTGTACACATGATTGTAATCTTCTATGCCTATGCCCGCCCCTATAAAGGAAACGGGAGACACGGTTTTTATCTGTTTGGTTTTTAAACATTCTTCTATTACATTGTGTGGAATAGATGGGCAAACATTGGATAGAATAATTCGTTGCGCCGGTGTCACATATTTTCGCGCAGTTATAAAGATTCCATTGACAGTGATACCGTTGTGATTAACAATAAAATTTTGGATGACTTCGTTAGACGATAAGAAAATACATATTCTGTTATTTGAAATTCTGGACGCGAACAACACGTTTTTTGGGCTTACGATTGATCCAACTCCTACAACGTAATCTCGTACTATGACATTCTCCATTGAAGGTAAAATTATTGCTTGATCTTTTTTTGGGAATGTGTGCTTGACAACATTCGCGTACAGACTGCTCTCGCTGTTGACGTTGAAGGATTGATTAGAATTTTCGGGATCCCTGGTATCAGAAACCCCTACATTCTGCGTGGTGGTACTCATTTTTCATTGAATGAACATTTATAGATTATGGGCGAATGTTTATTTACAAGTTTGGATGGATAAAAGTTTGTTATTTATCGGCCTTGCGGCCTTCACTTACATGTGTGTGTCTTTATCACTATTTATTAAATTATAAATTCAGGTGTCTCTATCACTAAAATTAAACGAAAAACGTACGGTAATAATCTTAATTACTAAATTTAATTCATTCAACACCAATACCAAGAGTAAAGAAGAACACGTCTTAACTCTAGCGCGTACGAGTGAGTTTTCGAGGTATAATCTGCATTGTGGTGCATATTACATTTATCGTACGTACAGGAAGGGCCTATACATATGTGTAGTTGATAGTCCTGCATTGCAAACACTCTAGTTTTTGCTTCTATTAATAGCGAATACCTTTTAGTTCCGCTTTTATTACACCGCGAGGATACCGAATAATAAACATTTAAATGATAATGCCTGGTTGCGCGAGTGCAAAATGTAATAATTATTCACGAAAAATGAAGGGCTAAGATGTTAAATACTTCGCAAGTGAATATACGTATGCGAAAAAATTACGAGGAGACGCTGTGGCCGAGTCAAATAAGAACTTTCTTAGAATAGAAGAATAAGCTTGGTACAAAATTACATGCAAAAATTAAAAAAAATAAGCTGAAAGCAATTTGTTTAATACAGGGTGGGGCAGGGAAACATCCCTACTTTTGAGGTGGCATTGTCAGTAGTGGGGACATGTTGGAGGAGTGGGGGTAGGTTCGAATGACACTGTGGCCACGGAATTTTCCGATAGTAGCGCTGTCAGTTGTAGACATGGCTTGGTCGAATGAGCAACGCGCTTTTGCTGTCGAGACGTATTTTTCTCAGAATAAGTCTATTGTTACAGTGCAGCGTGCGCTGCGAACTCGTTATCGGATTCCCCCTCGCAACCCTGTTCCTGACCGCAAATCCATTTTGTTGTGGGTGGAAAACTTCCGTGCATGTGGTAGTGTAGTGAAAAAGAGAGTTGTGGCTCGGAGAACTGTCCGAACTCCAGAAAACATTGACCGTGTCAGAAGATCGATCTTGCAGTCTCCTAAGCGTTCTGCCCGCAAGCATGCATCCGCCCTTGCATTGTCTAATCGCACTGTGCGTCGTATTCTCCACGAAGAACTCCACTTCCATCCATACAAGATGGTCATCGTTCAAGAACTCACACAACGGGACTGGCAACAACGAGTACAGGCATGTGAAACTTTAATTGCTGACTTGCCTCATGATGCACGAGTTTTGTTTAGTGACGAAGCGCACTTCCACATTTCTGGAGTTGTTAATAAGCAGAATATGCGTTATTGGAGTGGTGCAAACCCTAGGGTAGTTCATGAGAGGCCTCTACACAGTGAAAAAGTGACTGTTTGGTGTGCAATCAGCAGTGAAGGCATAATTGGGCCTTATTTCTTCGAGGAGGACAATCGTTGTGTTACCATCAATTCCGAGCGGTATGTAAACATGCTCCAACAATTTCTTGCACCACAATTGCAACAGAATAATTTTGGAGTAGTGTGGTTTCAGCAGGATGGTGCCACAGCCCATACTGCTAGACATTCGATGGCTGTTTTGAGGGAAATGTTCCCCGGGCGATTAATCTCCCGGTATGGTGACATTCCATGGTCTGTGCGCTCGCCGGATTTAACTCCGTGTGATTACTTTTTATGGGGATACCTCAAGAGTGAAGTGTTTAAACATCGACCCAGAACCCTACAAGACTTGAAGGATGCAGTTCGCGTTGAAGTTGCCCGCATTCCACAACAAATGCTTCGCAGAGTTATGCAGAACTTCAGAACCAGACTAGATCAGTGTGTTGACAATGAGGGACATCACTTGAATGATGTATTGTTTAAAACAAAGTAAGAATTAACTTCCATCTGTACCCTTTTGATGCCACAATAAAGTTTTGTTCTAACACTTTTCGTTTTTTTTAAATTTACCTTCAAAGTTAGGGGTACTTCCCTACCCCACCCTGTATAATTAATCTGATTAATACGATGTAGGTGAACTAGGATATTTACAGTAGGCGGAAATACGTTTATTGCTTCGATCATTTAGATATACGTGAGTGTATCAAATTATTAAATACATTTTGATTGATTACAAGCCCTAGTGTGCTATATTTTCAAACTGTTTAAAAAATAGAGGTACATGATCTTCGTTTTCCATTTACCTATACGCGCTTGGCGCACCATTTGAACAATACCTCTACTTACATTTTATCTGCTTTGCATTTCATTGTAATGTTTTTGTGCGAGCTTGCATTTGTGTATGTAATATTACATACTCAAATAAACCTAAATTTCGCTGACAGATACACAAATAATAGTGCGTTTCCGTAACCTCTTCCCTATGCATTTGTATACGCGCGCCGGAGTTTGTTACGTGATTGACGTCATACGGCGTGGGGAAAGGGGACACGATGCGCGTTGCGATACCCTTTTTATTATACCATGCGCGTTAATACCCGCAATCGTCCACCCACACACTAATGGCCCACCCTGTGTATAAGTGTAAAAACGGGATTTTTTGCAGTAGCTAATTAATGCAAGCTATAATTGTTGGTCAGAAGTCAATTATTAAGATGCGACAAATCTACTGTAAACTCGCCTTTCATTAAAACATTCCTTGATAGTCTATACATACACGATGAAGTTGGTCGCGCAAACAAATATCGTAGTGCTTATCCGCGGTCAAGCAATTAATCAATTTACCTCATTGGGGTGCTTTCAACGAGGGCACTACAGTACTACACAAAGGGGGGTCGATTTCTCGGAAACGACCGGTCGTGCTGATGCAAGTTATGGAGCACTAAGCACTAAGTTGCACCAACTAAATTAAGCCTTGCTTAAAGTTAAGTCGAACTTAAAATCTATGGCAACGATTATTAACACAATGATCGTTGCCATGGTATTTAAGTTATGCTTAACTTTAAGGGATGCTTAATTTTGATGGTGCAATTTGCCCTGAGAAGCACTAACGATTAGTACTTGTCCGGTCGTTAGTGCTTTCAACGAGGATAGGAAGTCAGCACTACACAAGGGGGGGGGGGGGCGATTATTCGGAAACGGCTGGGCGGGCTGATGCAAGGTATGAAGCACTAGTAGTCAATCGTCCGTCCATTAAGTCTTT
>NW_022170403.1:10886430-10919051 GCF_008802855.1 Photinus pyralis | reverse complement strand
CTACGGAAGCGCTGAAGGACCATCAAACTTTTTTTTTTATCTTGAACGGTCGACTTTTTATCTTGAACGGTCGACTTTTTATCTCGACCGGCCGACTTTTTATCTCGACCGGTCGACTTTTTATCTCGACCGGTCGACTTTTTATCTCGACCGGTCGACTTTTTATCTCGACCGGTCGACTTTTTATCTCGACCGGTCGACTTTTTATCTCGACCAGCCGACTTTTTATGGTTTTTATATTTTGAGTTTTATGGGATTACTAAGTAAGTAACTGTCATATGGTGTGGTTTTTGTTCATCTCAAGTAAGGAGCAATTGTTTTACATTATTCGGTTATAGCGCTCTATGAGTTGTGATTGACTTTTGTGGATTGTAATAGAATTATCAGCAGGTAAGATTAGGTGTTTGATGAATAATGAAATTAAACGTAGTTGTTTTCTAATTTCAGCATAAAATATTATGGAGCTAAGTGACTTAGATACAGCAATTAAATATTATTTTCATCTGGGTTTTCGCCAGTATGAAATATGTTTATTTCTTTTTTTGCATAATTGGTCTATTAGTCTGACGACATTAAAAAGACACCTCAAGCGTTTGAATTTGTTTCGAAGAAAAAGTTACTCTACTTTTGAAGATATTGTTGCATTTCTAAATAATCAAATTTTTTCATCTGGACGGTTACACGGTTACAAGTGGGTTCACCGAAGATGTATACAGGCCGGTCTCAATGTTAAGCAGAAAGACGTGAGCGACTTATTAAATATTATGGATCCAGTTGGTGTGTTAACTAGGAAACGTAGAAGATTACAAAGAAGGAAATATTGGAATAAGGGACCTAATTACATTTGGCATGTTGACGGATACGACAAACTGAAACCTTTCGGAATTTGCATTAGTGGTTGTATAGATGGATTTTCTCGTAAAATAATGTGGTTGAAGGCTGGTTATACCAATAATGATCCGAGAGTAATTGGAGGGTACTATATAAACACCGTGAAAGAATGGAATGGCTTTCCACGAACAATTCGAACAGACATGGGTACCGAAAATGGTAACATACAACACATACAAAAATATTTTGATGAGGTTACTGTAACTTATCAAACTAATAGTAGATTGCCGCCTTTTTTATATGGAAGCAGTCATACCAACCAGCGCATTGAATCGTGGTGGTCGATCTTAAGAAAACACAACAGTCAGTTTTGGATAAATTTATTCAGTGAACTAAGAAACGATGGACTTTTTAATGGGACTTTTCTTGATAAATCTATCGTACAGTATTGTTTTATGGATTTGATTCAGGTAAGTAAATCTTTTAACAAGGCATGAATTACGCCTCATTTTTCTGTTACAGAATGAACTGAATACCATCGTACTGGAATGGAACAGCCACTATATACGAAAAAATAAAAATGGAACTTGTCCCCCTGGACGCCCTGACTTGCTTTATAATTTTCCTGAAGTTTATAATTGTGAAAATTACATTACAGAAATTAATTCTCTACATGTACAGAACTGCGAAGATGAATGCATATTTTTAAATAGCCCTTGTGCTGATGAAGATGTATTCAACTTATGTCAGATTATTGCGTTCGAAATGAATCATAATAAACCTTCCGATGTGTTCGAAGCTATTACTTTGTACACAAATTTGCGAAACCAAATTCTGTCATTATTGTTATAGTATACCCACTATGCTGGTCTTAGACGTTGTATTGCACTGTATTGTAGTTGCGCAGCACCAGTAGGTACATGCTAACATGAGATGTACCTACGTTTAAAATAAAGCTACTAAAACACATGAATTTATTTAACAGCTACCTATGTTACAACAAACACTAATATTTAAAAAAAACGAAATTCTTAATCCTTCTCAAGATATCGTAATTTAAACTATGCAAATCCAAAAGATTTGCAATTTCCAAATGCAAAGTCTAAATTTGCTTTAAAGTCGTCATACCGCTTGTGAATAGTGGGAATTTTCAAATTTAATGCGCATGTGTTAGCTAGTGGGTACTTCCCGCTGTTCTCGCCGTGTAAAAACATAATTTTTGGTACGATTGGAAATCCTAAAGGCGGCACACAGTCTGCACCAGTTGCAAATATTAAGATATCGGCTAATGTAATCGCTTGGCCTTCATTTTCATCTGCATCGTCCTCCAACAAAGTCTCTAGAAATTTCTAATTCATATTCATTTTTCTTGATCAGTAGGTACAGCTTACCTTCACAATCTCCTATGTAATCTCTAAAATAAGACATTGCCCTATTTTCCAGATCACGTTGAGTAGATCCTATATCACTGTATTCTATCTGAAAAATGTTTTCTAATGTTTCTCCTGTGAGGATCATTTGATCTTTGCAAAACATGTCTTTAAACAAACGAGGATACTCCCTAATTTGATTATAAATGTCACATGTTTTTAACCCTTCTATAAATTGCTTTATTGGTTCCTCCACTCGCTTTATTGCATAAAACTTTAACATATCTAAAACATAATATTACATTAAGTATAACTGAGATATGACAAATAGTTTACCTTCACCGATACGACATTTTTCGTCAAGATTTGTGACATAATGGCACCCAGCAATTGAAAAAGCATTGTCAGATGCAATTAATTCTTGTAAGTCTAAGATATTTGTAGTCTGTTCCAGTCGAACCAATAAATCTTTAATATCAGATTCAACATCTTCTATAGTAGGTGTAGTTTCCTCTATACCATATGCTATTAACGAATATAAACTTTCTGAGAAGAAATGAGGTGCTGGTCCACCATGTACCAGTGCTAAAGCTATAATTCTACCAGCCTCAAAATAATAATTTTGGTTTAGTGAATTATTATTTAAAGAAATATATTTTTTCTTCTCACCAACGAATAATTGACTGTCTTGTAAATAAAGTAAAACAAGTCGGAACATTTCTCTAGCGGGCCCCCCTTCGTCTATTGCGCCTTCTGTGGTTCCCTCAATATCACTAAATTTAACAGACGTTTTGAAAAAGGGATTGAACGTTTTTCGGCGCATTGCACGGACACAACAAACAAAAATATCACTGCGGAAAATGTTGAACTTGTTGATTTTATCATAGGAAATTTTTCGCTGTAAGTCCAATAAAATATCAACCGCTGTACAATATGGTTCGCACCCTTTAGTACTAACTGGAGTCAGTTCTTCATTTATAGGTGGATCATTATATTCATGTATAATACTATCAACTAATTCATTAAATTCGAAATTTAAGGAATGGGTTACATCAACACTTTCCATGCCTAATGTTAATATAGAAATTAAACACACTAAAAGTATATGACACAACTTACGTATTTCTTCATTATCAAGCTGCACTAGTGATACATCTTCCTGAAATAATATCTATTGAGTACGGAACGGTATTAATATAGTATTATTGTGTTATGGCCATATAAAAGCCGTACGTGCTAGGTTGATATCCAAGCGCTAGCGATGAATTTTAGGGAAAGCCGTTATACTGCCATAACATTAAGATTTGTTCAATAAAACGTGTAGTTATTTTCTTACGTTACTATGGTTTTCATCTGGAAACTGCTGTAATGTATACTCGACTATAGTGTCAAGCGTACCCTTATTGGTATCCACTGGCTCATTTATGGTGGGATGATCAGGCTGTAAATAATAATAGTATATTAAGAAATCAACATGTGCTGAGTCTAGATGTGTTCATTGGTTATTGTTTTTATTCAATGGCATTACCTACCTCTAAAATCTCAACTACATCTTCAACAGTTTCTACTACAGTTTCTCTAGTTGCAAGATAAAATCTTAGTTTAGACAAACCAGTTTTTTCCAATAGTTCAGCTACTGTTGAATCTTTATCAACTTCGTGATTTTGGAAATCAAATAAATTTATGTCAAATTTACTTAAATCTCCTTTTGAAGAATGCCCGTTCGGGAAAAACAAATCTAGAGCCTTCGTTAAGATAAAGTCCTTGTTTGCTTCCTTAGGCACCTTCATTTTTCTTGTACCGCCACCTCCCTTCTCCCGTACTTGTTTATATTTGCCATCCAGATTCATGTGGCATAACCATCCTACCTCAATTTGCTTAACGTCTTGAGGATGACCTTTACACCTCTTTGGACTGCTATTACCGCCTCCCTTCAGCTTTTGCCTTAAACTCTCTAACAGACTTTCTTTTTTATCAGTCATTAAACGGGTCGAATCCAATTGTGCTTTGCAATACTGCATTAATGCAATACGGTCACCATATTTTGGTACGAATTCTGCTAATTTGGTATCGTTCATTAATAATACCACATCCGGAGTAATCTATAAACAATTTTTCATTAAAATAATAAATGATTACTAGCAACCGATTATCTTACCTTTTCTTCTAACATTCTAGATATTTTTTCCTCTGGAATACCTCTGCTACGTAAAAAATCTTCCATTTTACCTCAGCACAGTAATTCCGCAAATTTCTGTATAAAACCACGACAACCGATTAGAGAAGTAAATGCATAAACGAAATACTGCTAATGGATTATTTAAATGAATAAGTATAATATAAGCATAATGCGACGCGTAAGTATAGGTACCCTGCGCAATATACCTACGTATCGCACAGCTACGTTCATTGTTCGTTGTTACTTTTAGCTGAGAATGACCGAATGAGATATGCAATAATGTTCATCACTCGTGGTAAACATTTTCATTAGGCTATACACTGTACATGGTCTTACCTGCAAAATTGTGTAGCACAATTAACAATAACTCACTACAATACACAGTGTTAAATGATGACTACTAAAGCGTTTTCTCTTTGCTAAAAAATAACACATTAAAAGAGCAAAATACAAGCAAGCAATAAAGCCAATCGGGCGAGGCGAGATAGTAAGCCGACCGGTCGAAATAAAAAGTCGACCGCTCGAGATAAAAAGTCGACCGTTCGAGATAAAAAGTCGGCCGGTCGAGATAAAAAGTCGACCGGTCGAGATAAAAAGTCGACCGGTCGAGATAAAAAGTCGGCCGGTCGAGATAAAAAGTCGACCGGTCGAGATAAAAAGTCGACCGGTCGAGATAAAAAGTCGGCCGGTCGAGATAAAAAGTCGACCGGTCGAGATAAAAAGTCGACCGGTCGAGATAAAAAGTCGGCCGGTCGAGATAAAAAGTCGACCGTTCAAGATAAAAAGTCGACCGTTCAAGATAAAAAAAAAAGTTTGATGGTCCTTCAGCGCTTCCGTAATTTACGGTATATTGCTAATACGGAAATTTATACGAGTTCCTCTCTACGTGTTATGTATATTTGTGTAGCGATACAGCGTGTAAGTCAGTTGCCAGCGGCGTTCGCGCTGTACCTACGTGTGTAGAAATAAAGTATGATCTGAGTATTTGTTTTCATTTAATACAACCAATATTTCATCTGTTCCAACTTCGCTTGTCATAAATCATAATTATCAGCGCGGAAAATAATATTTTCCATTTTCCAGGTTTGGTTTATGCTTTATCGATGCCATCGCTTGCGCACATATTTAGACATTCCATAAATTTTATTTCTGAACTGTGAAATCTAAAGGAACTGTAGCAATTTTGAATAGGATTTGAATTGCATTTGATTCGTTTTTTATCCTGCGAATACCGTTTTAAGCATTCGAAGTTTATTATTCATGCATGCGGTTTGAAATCTATTTGCTCTTGGTGCAAGGAAGCAAACAAATTTTATTATGTATTTGATGTTGAGGCTGCGAGAACAAAGAATTCGCCGATTGACAGAGTTTCAACATTATATTCACGTACTTCTGTGTGGAAAGGAAAAAAACCCATTTTGCAGGGATTTACTTTTCAATGCGTTGTTCTATTAACGTGTTTTTATATTTGATTTCGTTTGAATGACTTTTACAACTTCTGGTTTGAATTTGGCAAATGGATGTAGTAAATTCGTTTAGGAAAATATGATGTTTGACTTCATGTGATTCAAATGAGTTTAAACTGACCCATTAAAACGTTCGAGTAGTAGTATCACTACGCAAGAGTAATAATAAGAACAAACAAAATGTGCAACCGTTAATGATTTACATATAAAGTGCAATGAAAGTCTGAATGTTTCCGAAATTGGTCGTTCCTTTTTGGATCAGTATTATGTAAAGAAATCTTTTTACTTAATACTTAGATATCTTGAATACTCACTTATAATTGCACAAGAGGTTTGTATTTTACCGAGTAAATTTGGGTCGTTTAGGTAATGAAAATCTGATTGTTACTTAATATTGTGTGTGTGTGTCAGAGTGCAAATTTCCAGCCGGACATATAACATTGGACAGAGACATTTTCCTTGATTCTTCCCCCAAATGTCAACGTACAGGAAAAAGAAAACTGCCATTGGATAGATGATTAGGGTCTACTTCCGACGGTGCTCAAATTGGCCTTTAAAATTAAATACCAAATTAGGTCTTATATTTTGCGCGTCGTATATTTGTGGATGACTCTTTTTAAAATCGAATGGGTTAAGATTCAGTGAACGGCAGTCGAGGCTAAATGCGCTGTTGTGGCCACTATTCGTTTCGGCGATGTCACTATCAGATCTCTATCTTAAGAAGCACGCCTCCCACTTTTTTGCTATTTAGTTATTTATGGTGTCGAGGTCCAGGATTTCTCTTCGATCAACTTTCGAAATTCCAAAGAATTTATTACAAAACCTGAAATAACTCTTGGACACGAAAAGAAAAATCTCACATGAAGACTCTATCCGAGTCGCCCAATGGATTCAAATAAACACACAATTAATTGATTGACAATGACAAACATTCGTTCCGAAGCACATGAAAGAAATAAAAACAAAATCCCTGAAAGAAAGAAAAGCTTGTTTGGACATATTACCCCGCACGCAATCGGTCGACAAACAAACAAATAAAACATCTTAAATTAGAGTTTCATTTTAATAATCCAAATAATGTGGTCGTACAAGGTTTGCGATATTCAGCCGCACTTAACTCACACACAATCGCTAACAGCTTCAACACTAAACTTAATGACAAAATCTGGTTTATTGAATCCGATAAACACTGTAATACACTGCTTCCTTTCTCAACTCGAGAAAACTTTTTCCGTAATCGAACAAAACATATTAGTCTTCCCACACAATTTTAGTGAACTTGTTTCTGTAGAGATTTATTATTTAAAAAATTACGAACTGCGTCCTTAATAAAACAAATCGGGCTGACTGCCCACACGCATTTCTTATCTCTTAATGGCGATAAAACACGTGCGATAATTAAATATCACCTGGTAATGAAACTCCTTATCGCAGACGCCCAGATGTGTCTTACTTCGAAACCCCTATCTAAATTGAATAAATTACAAAGACTAAGAAGAAAAACAAGCACTGAAATACAAATTATAATAAATCAAACTTACTCTGTATTTATTTCGTAAATAATCCCCCGATTTAGTTAATATTGAAATATTTTCAATTACATACCGTCTATATGACGTTGTTTACACAACAATATATAAAAGCATTTAATGTTGTAAATTCTCAATGACTACATTCTTTTAAAAAATCAATCATTTTGTGACCCCGCTGGACCTAGCCCCCCCACCATTGTGAATCAATTTAAGAATGGTATCCAATTTATGAGCTATTTAGGAGCTTTTCATATCGCAAGCTTAAAATTTTAGAGCTCGCTTTAATCACTAGGAATCGAACATTTCTTATGGGGTGGCCGAGTCTACTTGGACTAAGCCCCCCCACTGATCAGAATTATTTTTTTCACATTAAACTTTGTACTGGAATTACGAGCTATTTAAGAGCTTTCATTTACAAGTAAACATATAATCCTTGGGCCCGCCTTGGATTGCGAAGATGTATCGTACGTGGCGAATCAGTCCTGCCGAGGTAAGGGTGGTGACCGGAATGATCTCGGGCCAGCGACTCCGTGCATCTATTAGTATAAAATAATTCTGCCCATTGTAGACGCAGTAGTCGATATGGACCCGTTTCCAATGTCCAGTTCGTGTTGGCAATGACTTGTATGTACAGTGAGATTTGTGAAGACGTGCTCTGCATATACAACAGGCTTTGACTAACTCAACAATCTGAGTGTGTATACCAGGCCACCATACGGCACTGTATGAAACGTCCCTCATCCTGTTAATGCCTTGGTGCAGTGTGCAGGTTGTTGAGGACCCGTTCCCGTAGTGTCTTAGGGATAATCATACGATTACGCCCACGCCGTAGTATAAGTGTATCCAGAAAAGTGTAAGACCCTACTAAATGATCTGTTTTACGGTTTTTTTCGCTCATTAAATATTAAATTTACAGGTGTAAAAATTTCGAAATACCTCAATAACATTTTCTGCAAAAAAATTGTATCTTTAAACATATAAGGATTGCCCCGCTATTCCTCAGCCAGGTGTGCAATTCTGTGTTTGGGTATTATTGGAGAAGTATTGGACAAGTTTTCAGCGTACGTCATATACCTACCCAAAAATGTCAGCCAGCTCTAATTTGTGAAGGCAGAATCGCCATTAAAAAAAAATCGAAACAATTTCCACCCTTTGCGCTATAGTGTAAACCGTAATTGTTTTTGAATTTACCACAAAATTAAACAAGTTAATCACAAATTCGCTTCATTGCTTGTGCACTTATTGCACTTAAGTATGTCAGATGTTCATTTCTGACACAAACTCTCAATTAATTCAACTTCAACGCTTAATTAATAAACATTTAAAATGGCTCTGCAAATCCATTTAAATCGTTTTTTCTCTGGAACTACTGATCGGATTTGAAAAATAAAAACAGTTCTGAAAACATAATGGACATTCCTTTTGACCTATCTAACATTTCATCCCCTTCTCAGGATTAAAGTTATGTAAGTAGTATTACTTACTTAATTTAGGTGTCCCCCTCAAAACTAAAATATACATGTTCGAGCGTTTCTGGCAAAACTGTCGTTCAGTGGGCGAAATTGCCATTGACTGTTTTCAGTGGGCCACCCTGCATGTCCTTCCGAACTCACTCTTCTTTGGCTCCATAGCGATATATTTGTCATATATTGATATATCGCTAGAATAGGGAGCAAATGGGAATGGAAATCTGAAAATTTTAATGCTTTCTAGACATGGATGTTTCTCATTATACCATTGAACGCTTATGCCAAACTTTTGATTGCGCATGCGCGCATCCAAATTTCTTTTTTTGTTAAATTTGAATAAGTCTTATAGACACACGTCAAGAATCTGGAGTGCACATGAGCAGCTACTAGTTTATAATATACTCCTTGCAGTTGTCAGAAGTAGGCACGGTCAAACTTCAAAGGGCGTGTTGCTCATACGTGCGAGAAGATACATACTTTTTTGTTAAAAATAAACATTTATCTCGCATCAACGAATAGTATGGTAGGTAGCTAATTTTCAAAATTAGCACAGTGGGCTTTTGGGTATACACTACGGTCCGTTTGGTAACAGGCGATCAAAAAAGGATTGACGTCGAGTCGCCTTTGGAAAGTCATGTTAGTCCTATTTGCCATGTAAACAAAAATTTCAAAGGTAACTCGACAGCAACTCTTTTTTGATCGCATAGTATAGGTACGGACCGTGTTGCTAACCGGGGATCTTGACGAATCCCTAAAATACATAATACAATAATAAGACGCCACTACGTTATTTGCGTTGTATTAGAATATTTCTCATTTTTTCAAATTTAGTTACATTTCATTTTCTTTGCAAGTTGATTTTGACTTATTCAAATGTCCATTGTACCTCACCGAGGCAATGAGATGCATGTTTATTTGATATTCGTAAAATTGAGATACAGATAATTACACTCTTCTTTTTGCTTAGTACGTTGTAGAGTTACTTGAGCACTTTGAGTGTGCCTTGCAAAAATAAATGTGTACAATTCCATTTCTCTTCCAATGGTTCGTTAAAATGAGACTCTTCAATTGCTAAGTATGTTATCTGTTGGTTAGTTACGCTTACGGTTCAGAAAGCCCCACGTTCAGAAAACTCTATAATAATTTAATAATGGCGCGCGACAACTGGGGAAACTTTTAGCTTATTGTGTTATTTGATGTACTTTACGTCCAATATTATTATTGCTAATGTTCACTTACAGAATTTTAGTCACACTTCTAATGTTATTATGTTTCTTTCATTTCAGGACACGCAGCACGAAGAACCTAATGATAACGGCAACCGGCGCGCGTATTTCTAAAATTCTATCAAGTATATTATATATATTCCGATCATTAGCTTCTGTCTAGATATGGTTTTTCTGAAATTGTGTAGTCTATTCGTGTGCGTGTGTGCGTTCTCTTTCGTAACAATTGGAGCTTCTAATCGAAAACAGCCAATTTATTCGAACCAGTTTGCGGTTTACATTCCTGAAGGGAGAAATGTAGCTGATACCGTCGCTTCTAAGAGTGGCTTCCAAAATCTTGGCCAGGTCTGTATACTATTCTTTTTTTATGCGCAATTTTCAGTGTGTTGGTACTAACCAAACTCGTCGTCGATGATTGTCTTAAAATCCTAGTAATAAAATAGAAACGATGTGGAGTGATGCAGTTAACTTAATGAGGGTAAAGTCAATTAGACCGACAAATTTGCTCATTATTTCTCTCTAATACTATCAAATTACCGACCGTATAATTGCCTACCCTACGATTAGGTTAGTTTATAATTTTAAAATAAACATTTTAGGGAATCGAGTTAAGAAACCGTTTCAAAATTGTTCGCACAAATTGAATATGAGAGATGTAAGTATACGCCGAAAGCTGACATCAAATAGCTGAACAATTCCTTAATGTCTCTCATCTAAATTTATCATAGAGATTTCTGTCAACGCGTCTCCTCGCTTCTTTAAAATTGTATATTCCACTCAAGTAGCACTACGAAAACAGGATAAAACGTGACAAGAAATTGGCTTTGTAATAGCATACAGATAAATCGATGTTATGAGTTTTTAGAAAATAATGCGGTCCTCGGAAAGAATGCATTACGGGAGGTATTTGAAAAATGAATTGTTATTCAGTCACGTGTCTACCATTAACTCACGTGTATAGGCATGTGTAAACGTTGCTTGTAAAATATAATAAATCCTTCTATATAAATAGGTTGCAGAACAAATTCGTTAACATGTGCATATGTCAAAATTGGGTTTATATCCCTTTGAACGGTATTATGTATATTTCTTTTGGATATTATTAAGGTCTGGCCAATTTCCAAAAATGACATGGCGGGTAAATCCTTACATATTATTACATACCTGTCACAGAAATCAATTCGTGTTATACAAATTGTACGTATTTTTTGTCTTATCCGTGTTTATATCTATATTCTTAAAGGAATACTAATATAATTTTGACTCGGATTTTTATTCCACAGTAGATCAAATCTGAACAGGGCAGAAAAGTTTCCTATCCATTATACATAAACATTACCATTTTTAATGGCTGCTCTTCGACTGGAGCTATATGTCGCGACTCGACCCGTGATCCCCACAGCTCTCTTAGAAAGAAATTTTTCTTTGTTGATAAAACAAAACCGCTCTCATGCTGATTTACCATTTTTGCTCAGAACTCCCATCAAAAAACCCAAAACGGAACAGAAATTCAGTCAGTGCTCGTACATACTCGGCGCGCCTCACCTTGTTTCCTGTCATTCGCAACCAATGAATAAAGAATACCAGGAAGGAGAATATCAACAATATACGTGCGACCGCGATGGCTTTTGCAAATGGTGGACAGTAGTTTCCTGTTCCAGTGGCGTACCTACCTTACAGTTGTAGAAGGATACAATTATAAAGAATTTTACACGAAAACAATCTAAACCCCCATGTGTCTACTCCGCCTATGACTTGTGTTTAACTAACCTTAAACTACATTCCGATAAAAAATTTGTAAATTTATATCTATCTTAGTGTAAAGAATAGAATAGTGAGACAACCTCCATGTACGTTTTGGAAACCGCATATTTAAGAGTTATAGATGTCGCGTGCGTGTCAATATTACCATCCACTAAAGATTGTCGGTAAAAAAATACAGATGCTTTTACTCGAAATGATTACGCTACTCAACGCTAGTACTGTACAGAAATCTGCAACATGAACGATACAATTAAATTACCGCTCTTTTATAGCAAGGTACACAGCACAATCAAGGTATTGTTCATGAGCGCGGGTATGCGATGATGTCATGCTGTATAAGATTACAATAAATTCTGTATATACACACTTGATTATTTTTGTTGGCAGACTTTTGATCTCCTTCCGTGTTGATAGTCGCTTTCAATATTTATTATGATTTATAGTTTACTTAATACATATACATTTTAGAGCAAAACTTCTGCATATCGACCCGAAACTCGAATCAGAATTCCAAAATTTGCTTCAAAACTGTGTTGAAATATTATTCGTATAAAAATGGTACGAAAACTCAAAAATTTCATAATCATTGTGTTTTAATGTCAGATAATAAACCTTCTTATAAAAAAAATTTAAAGCTCTATACGGAACAACTCATACCTTACGTTCTGAATTCCATAATCTCGAATTACGTTTGTGTCCGTCCTTTTTACCGCACCATAATTCGGAAACAAAGGCGAATTTTGAATTCCGTTTTCGGAAACAGTTAACTAAGGGCTACAGTTCGTCGACACCCATTAACGACCAAGGCCTTTATTTGTTAAAAAAAACATTTTTTTTCTAATAATCTTTATTATAACAAGCTATTGAGCAAAAAACTAAATGTAACCCATATTGTAAAATTTTTACTTTGGGCCCTATGTAGGTGTACTCAAATGAGTACAATGGGCACATATGGTATTAAAGAAAATTAAACAGGTTATTTTACATCCACATTTAAAAAGAAACAAAAAATGTATTTTATGAGTGATAGTCTTTAAAACAGTCTCGCTCAATGCAGAGAGTCACCTTGCACTTTGAACAACTCCATCTGACTCTCTGATGACATTGAACACACCTTAGCTGTTTATCCAGTTTATTTGGAAAATGTCCACCTTCACTCCTTATGACGGTCATAGGTAATTCGCCAACCGGTTTACATCTATAAGTAGACTTCTCATAGCAAGCCATATAGTGGCGGACTATTACTCTCTGGAAGTCCAATAGAGCAATGGATTCATTCGATGCCAACTGATACAGTCTCCATGCATTCACCATAGTCATATTTAGCATGTTCGTGAAAAGCACCCACCACCACTTTTTGCTGCGAATAGATACCCTGTAATTACTGACCGCTTGGTCGTGTAAATCGACGCCTCCCATTGACCTATTATAGTTTTGGAAAATATTTGGTTGTGGAATTTCTAATCTTTGTTTAGCGATAGATGACCACCGTTTGACTCGTTTCATTGGTTCTAAGGTGTCGTAGTTAGAAACCATGGTAACTGTATTGTTGTCCTGCCATCTAACAAAAAGAAGAGACGAATCCTCGTCATACATATGCTCCCAATAGCCACGTTCTTTCTTCTTGAAGATTTTAGTGTCTGAAAAAGGACATTTTCTTGTTCTATTGTCTCGCACAGTTCCAGTCGCTCTTTGACCTTGATCCTTCAACGTTCTCAGCAGAGCATGACTGCTGAAGTAGTTATCAAAAAAAACTACATGATCTGAGGGTACTGCAACCGTGGTAAGAAGATCAAGAACTACTTTGGATCCCAAAGGAAGATCGCTATTTTGATTCCTTGAGTTCTTTGCGCCACAATATGTATCAAAGGAATAGCAGTACCCAGTAGAACTACAGAGCGCCCAATTCTTGTACCCAAAGCGTACAGGTTTTCCTTTTATATATTGTTTGCTCGAATGACGGCCAAAAAATTTTACCATCGCTTCATCAATTGATAAATTTTGATGGAATACTCCCCATTGCTGAAACTTTTGATTCAATAATGACATCAGCGGTCGTATTTTCGACATCTTGTCCTGTCGATTTATACAGCTGTTATTGGCCAAATGTATATATTTTTTAATTTCCAGAAATCTATTTCTGGACATCGAATTTGACACAAAAGGTACTCTCAAATCTTCATCGAGACTCCAATAATTTCGCTCACTTGGTAACTTGTGGTAACCCGTTAGTAGCAGGATTGAAATGAAAATTTGTATGTCAGCCTTGGAAACAAAAAAATCATGCTTATTTTTTTGTGAGGAATACAAATTAGTTTGTTGAACTATATGATCAAGTACTTCCTGATCAAATAACTTCTCAAACACTTCAATGGGACTCAAGTGTTCTAAATCGTGTTTCACTACCTCTACGCGATCTTCAAATCCGCAGGTCGATGGCATACTGGTATCAACAACGTCTTTTGTCCACTTTGGCTCTAATAGGTTTCTTCTTTTGGTTTTTGTAGCGAGGGATTTCTCAGACGTTATGTTTTGTCGCAAAATTGATAAGGGTAAATTAGACTCCTCATCACTGGTTTCAATGTCACTATCCATATGTTGTAGCTCAATTTCACCTGCGACATCATTCGGCATTGAGAATTCTTGAATGTTATTATCATCAAATTCCTCTTCATCTGTCTGTTCATCCACATTCGGAGGAATAATAACAATGTCTATTTCGTTCTGGTTATCCGAAGAAGAAATATCTTCTAAAGCAGGATTCAGATGACAATAACTTCTTCTGCCATAAAAGCGAAGTGATGATATTCCAGGAAAATCTACAGGTTCCATCAGGAACTGTGAAAAGAAGGACATAAGAGTTCCAAAATATGAAAAAAGTTACTTTGAGAATGAAAAACATTACCTTTGGTAAATGACTGACTTTAGCCCAATGTACTCATATGAGTACACATAAAATTGTTTACTTACCAGCTTTTAGTAAACGATTATACTGTTGCAACTTCTTATAATATAACACCACTATACCTAAATAAGGCCGTATAAATCAACTCCAAGCTTATAAACCAAAGGTATATGAATATTTTACGTCACTTATAACAAGCGTGTACTACTAAATCCGAAAAGCACGTGTTATTGAATTTGAAACATGTGATTTAACTCTACCGGCAACGTATTGCAACGTTTTATCTGATTCAGGTTAAAGAATGCACTTGAAAGCAAACTTTTGCATACTTGTAGTAATGTAAAAAAGTCAACAGATGGGGTGTCTATGACCTTTTTGGCACTGTACTCAATTAAGTACAGTGGGCGTTAATGGGTTTTAAACAGACAAATGGTTAGCTCATGTCAAAGCAAGCGCGTACGCTCAGGCATAGTGTAAGAATAACACTATTCGTATAATAAATGCTGGCACTGCCAAATTTGCCATGACACCACTGACTCAACAATATAGCAAATATTAACTATTGGACAGCTTTGAAAATGGCCTGCTGTATTTTGGTCGAAACATGTGCTCGAGGTAATTGTTCATATTTTCAACATTATACTTGATGAAGATTACATCGTTTTGTTTATTTTTGTGAACCTGTACCTGTATGGACACAATCGATTTTTCATATAGGAATACGTATTGACAGTACTAAAGTGCTGAATTATGTATTGGAAAATTTGAATCGATTTACTTTATCCGAGACTTTATATGAAAATCTTAATACTGGAAATTTGCAAATACTGGTATAAACAATTTGTCTTATTTTGAATCACAATGTAATTATTTCTGAGAGACCTATGATGACTAAATGAGATATTATTACGTACCTGCCTACGATTCAATGTAAGGATGTCACATTAACCCTTTAGGCCAAATAAAGTATTTCCCAATTCTAGAATTTCAGAACTGAGCATCTTGTCAAATATGATATTGGCATTCTATGAGACTATTGAAACCGAGGCTGTATATAATATTGATAAAAGTACCGAAAGAATTTTATAATTTATGATTCGTTTGTCTATTTTACCCTCCCTATCTTCTAATGAGGGTGTAAGCTTAAAATCGTAAAACATCCGATACCTAAAATATACAATGTAATTGTGAATCACAGGACGCGGACTAGAAACAGCTTTGCAAATGTAAATACTATTTTAACCCGTTGTTCATATACCCATAACCATAACCCACGCATAATTTCCGAAGTTTTTTATTGATTTGTCTATTGGTGTCAATTGTTAAATTATAGCACTTATAGCGATGGTTGAACAATGACAAATTTTCTTTAAATATTTAACGTTACGTTACGTACATTTTCTAAACGCATTTATACAATCTTTGATCAAATGCAGTTATATGCACTCCCAGTTTTTTATATTGAATTCAATATCGACTAGTCCCAGAGAGAAATAGATATTTAAATACCAGTATGTTTTTTGAATGCAAGAAAGACGTATATTTTGCATAGAATCTTCTCGCTGGACGGATCCTTTTACGTTAGGAAACGCAAATAGTACACGCAGAAAGGCGTTTTAAAAAGTATAGTACCACAAACAGTCCTCACTTCTGAGAAATGGATACAATAATGAAAAAGTGTATGAAGGCACCTAAATATTGTTATTATTAAGCGGGTTAGCTTTAGTAAAAGCGCCCACCAGTTCTCAAAACGTACCGACTATCTTATGGGCAAAGAGTACCTAATTAAGTATTCTTTGGTACGGCCGACAGTTATGCACTATTTCGAAACAATAATGCCAATAAAAAAATCCGATTTTTGCAACAGTAAATTCTAAATTTTTTTGTAAATGGTTATACAATTTCAATTAGGTATTCTGAAAATTTTACGCCCTTAATAAAATTACGTGCAAACGCGTGCTTTGTCTCCCTCGCTACGGCACTTGTACGTTTTTGCTATTACGTCTATTACGAGAATCCTATATAATAGTGTAAAAGTGGATTTTTTGCACTACGCCTGAATCGACTGAAATGATCGTAATTTCACCTTAAAAAAATAAAAAGTGGACTTTTGCCACAGAGTAAGCTGTGCTTTTGCGCTCCTTATGTCTGTCTGAGTCACAAAGGCTCCGGAACTACACCACTTAGCTTAGGTACATTGGTATTGGTGCAATTCGATCAGAAATTAAAAATTATTTCATGTTTGTTTACTCGTTGGCATGAATGTCCATAAGGGCTATTAAAATCGAAAAACAAATTTGAAAGTGTACTCTTCGCCTCTTGCTTAGCGGCTTAACGAATTTTTCACTTTGTGCGTTTGCACATGTTTCATCATATCAACCAACACAACCCCAAATGAATACTAAAATTTGATACTATCCTATTCCTGCACCGAGGGATTATAGCATACAGCAGCACTGAATTAAAAAATCCCAATTTTTATATTCAATTATGATAGTTGCATAGGTGTATTGTAGTGACTATTCAATTCATCTAACATTTGTCACATTTCAACCAGTGAAATGTCTCGATTTCAAATTGCTGCGCCAATGGGAACGAATTATAGTGATAATTGCACTGTGGTATTTCAGCGATAATTTCACGTGTGGTATTTCAGCGACAATTCAATGCGATTATTCAATGACATTTGTCAAACTTCCACCAGTGAAATGTCGCGAAATTTTGTCGTATTAACCGGAACATTCTTCTTAGTTTGTTAATCAATTTCGACAACCGACTTATCACCACATCTTTTAATTTAATCACTCATAACGAATTACCTTGGAGCACAAAAGTTCGAATAGAATCAATAGCAAAATGAAAAGCAACTTCCATAATTTATTTTGACGTTTATTGTTGTCATGGAAATACATTCGCGTGGGTAATTATGCTTAATTTTTCTTTTGATTCATTGAATAGTCCTCCGAATACCATTCGTAGTCGAAGTATTTGTAGATTATTTTTGAGCTGCTGCTCCACTCATGCTAGTTACGCTTTTTAATACCACTCGCGCAAGCGCTCGTGGTATTAATCAGCGTAACTAGCATTCGTGACAGCATCTCAAAAATATTCGACAATACTTCGACTACTTATGGTATTATATATGAAAATACCTCGAACAACACGTGCTCTACATCTTTTACTTTTAGCGCTTTTCTCGAAGCAAAATGTCAAATAAGGCCAGATAAACAGGAACAGTAGTAATGCGTAACGTAACCTTCACCTTACTTTTAATCTTTATTTGCAGAATGTGATTTAAACTGAAGGCAGTTAAAATAAAAGAACAAAGGAGCATTATTTCGCGATCTTTTTAACTACATCTTTTTCTTTCATATGTAACAAAGTGAAATGAAAAATTATAATAAATAGATCGTTGAAAAAAGCGTCACCTTAACTCGTGTAGTATAAGGTGGCAATGTAATGTGGAAGGTTTGTAGCATGAGTCACTTTTAAAATCCTTGACAGCAACGCCCTCCCTTCCGATTGTCGCGTCCAGAACTAAAAATTCTCGATGTCCAAATCAGTTTCCCTTTTCCTTCGTAAGGTTGTTTCACTATTCTATTCTTTACACTATGGTACTATGTAATAGTATTTTACATTATTAGCCAGGTAAGTGAGTTTTTACTGGCGATAGGAGAAGTTGACTAGAGAGCCGTTAGGCGAGCTTGTCATCTCCTAGAGCCAGTAAAAACTATTACCTGGCGTATAATGTACAATATTTTATTTGTTACTCATTTGTAAACGTAAATAATTAGTTCTTAAATTAATCTTGAAGAAATGTCTAAAATATCATGTGATCCATGTAACAGAGACTTCGCATTAATTCTGGCCAATGAAATTACTAGATTACTAACTTGTAAAATTTTTACAGGTCTGCTGTCAGTTTTACAGGTCTGCTGTCAGTTTTACAGGTCTGCTGTCAGTTTTACAAGTCAGTAGCGTTTAAACATGACGTTTACCCGTTTGCGTTTTGTCTTGTTAATCAACGTTTACAACTGAGTAACAAATAAAAATAATATTGGTATCAATACTTACACATGAAATGTAATTCCCAAAGTTTTATTTTGTTCTGTTTTGGAGCAACCACAAGCATAACAACTAACCATTCTTTTTATGTCACTGCAACAGCCACAACAAAAATGACTCATAAGTGGCTTTTGCAAATGGCCGACTTACGTCGCACTCTCTTTCGTATACAACTTGATTAATGCTCCTTCCTGGTATTCTTTATTAATTGTTCGCAACTATGCTCATCTCACATCTGTAAATCGTGCCGGCCAGAAAAACCGAAACGACCCCAACGCAAACAGGACAATAGCAATCTGCTATCGAACCATGATACTACAGTATCATGCTATCGAACCAACGCTATCCAAACGCAAACCCATCTGGCTTTCACCATTAAATTTACTCAAGATTACCATTCGCATGAAGCGTTATTGTTTTAGCAACCTGACCAGGGGGGTACTACCCTTCCAATCTTACATGAACTCTCAGATTGTTGCGTGACCACCATAGAACAACAAACTTAGAATGGAAACTCTAATGTAATCTAAAAATGACGCGCCATCTCGTGTATGTTCTCAGCGGCTTTTGCGTGAATGGCGCCAAATTTAAATATTAAAATGTAAGCTACGTCCGCATTATACTGCATTTCTCCGGATCTGTAACAATAACATTGGATTTGACTAGCTGAAACCTGAAAGGTAAATGAATCCAGCCGGTGAAGTCCAATTTTGTTTGTTAGGGATCCAGATAAATTCAGTTTAATGCCGATGCACCTCAGCAGTCAGGGGCTTCAAAGAGTACAGACCACTTGTTTTATAAGTAACAACTCCAATTAATCCAATCAAGGAGTTATATTTAATTTAATATGGATATACAAGATACAAGATCAACTTCATGGAACTCTACTTTATGATGCTCTCAAGATCGTTCTAAAAACAAAATATGTAGCAATTTATTACAATTCAATTAGTGTTACCTGCTAAAGATAATGTGCGAACTTCCACATTATATTCTAAACCAATTCTATAAAAACTTCGGGCTCCATTTTTGGGAAACGTCTTCACAATTTGTCACACAACATTTACGTTTTCGATTTGTATATGCATAATTCATTGTAATAATGAATAGTAATTATATTTAAAGCACAATAAGCCGTCAATCAAAATTCAAAATTCAACTGTCATGGTGGCGACACCTACTAAAGTCACTAGATTTAGTAACTTTAATACACACGCTTACTATGCGCCATCTATTGAATGTTCTCCTAACTAATTATATTTGTACTCAGTTGTTCCCGTTTACGTTTCCCTTAGTTTTTTGTTCTGGGGTGACCACAAAGAAATTCAATGTTCGACCTAACCTGGAAGAAACCTCCCTTTAAACCGTTTAAAATTAAAATCAAATTAAAAGGGCCACCATGGGGATCTCGGGAACTGTAAGAGATAGGTAGGTAGTTTAAATTTGGCAAAGTTGCGTATTTTGATGCTTAACAAAATGCAGGTTTTAAACTTAAAAAATTCCGACTACCTACTTTCGGAGATATCCGGAAAACACCGAAATTTTGCAAAATCGTTTTTATTTTTTACTGAAGTTATTTAAAAAGATATTTCTAAATAAATAACACACTATTATGGCCACTTTTTCCCTCTACAAGATGCCACGTTTAAATTTTAAGTTTGACGTTTCGTCTCCAGTCAACCATCATCAACTTTGTTTTTTCTTGTGGAAGTAATGTTTACTTTTTGTGTCATTTGATGGAGTGTTTTGTTAATCACACGATCCACTCACTATAACTTCTTAACGCGAGCTGCCAAATTAAATAATATTAGGCATAGACCTAAAATTTCTACGGTCTTCTCTCGATCAAAATTTTGTTGCTGATTGAGTCACCTTATTAAATTAATATAAGTTCTTATATACGCCAAAGATAATTTCCCATTTTCCAATCGTTCCCAAAATCTTCTCAACTTTCAGAACCATTATAGTGTACATTGGTACCAAATTTCAGCCAAATCTTTTTGTTCCTTACAAAGTTATAATTCAATACAAATCGATTTTATTGCCAAAAAGGCATTTGCCTTTTTCAAATTGCCTCGAGACCATTTAAAAGAACCTGCTTCAAATTTCAACCAAATCGGTCTGGTAGTTTCGGCTGAGTCTTTTTTACATAATCATTTCGTCACGTACACACATACACACAGACGTAGATACAGACATTTTTTTAAAGCACAGTTTTTGGACTCCTGGGACCTGGGACCTTGAAACGTAAAGACGAATATGAAACTTTTGAAAATTCGAAAAAAATTTCACTGCAACCACGAAAAGAGAGAATATTATATTCGAGATTTTCTTGTTAAAAAACTCCCAGATACAAAATTTCGTCGAAATCAGAATTTTTTTCGCACCCCCATCTAGGGGTCCTGCGTCCTTTCGTGGTAGGAATTTTGAAAAAAATTTTGCAAAATCGGAAAGGGCATACCCGAAAACTTATTCAAGGACGTGCCACCAGTCTTTCTAACTCTTATGTTTGCTGAGAAGAAATACAAATTTCACCACTTCTTTGGGGGTGGCTCCCAAACGAATCACGTTACACGTTGGACCCTCGGTTTATTTGGAAAAAGTGCTTATTTGATTCCCTCTACCATCCATTTTTTTTACATTGTGATAAGTAACACCCTGTATAATTGGATACTTTTCCGTTCTCGACGACATTGCACGTGATAATGAGAACAGCGGGAACAGTGTGAACGTAGGAAAAATTGTGCATGCAGCGTCAAGAAAAGAGAACGCTGCAGTATTGCATTTGACATAGCGACGGATCGCCTTGGTCTGAAGTCTCTCGTATTACCTCATGCAGAGGAACATATTCTAGCTTGGAGAAAAATCCGATATAACTGAATACCGAACGATTCTCGGGATCATTTTTGGACTGTAACTCTTTTGACTCCGGGCGTACCTGAAAAAGCGACTTTTCTATATCCTTAAGAACATGTGTACCAATTATCAAAGCTATCGGACGTTCCTAAACAAAGTTATCGTGCACACTAACGACGGACAGACAGACAGCAATACAAAGTTATAGACGATCGTTAATAACAAAACTAGTACCAGCTATGAACGAAGACAGTAGAACAGGTCACACCGATGCATGATACATCACCAATTCCATATCTTCCCCTCTTTCATTTTCGAGCGATGCAATAATCCAAATCAAGTAAATCGGCACAATATTTACAAAGAAGAAGAATCACTGCTAAATTTAGAAAGGTGCGATAATTTAATATTGTAACGTGCATTTATTTACGTAATTTATTGGAATGAATTGATTTATAACAGTAATTATTATTTATCACTCACAATTTATAACATAACACGAACGGTAGCTTAATTAATACTTTACTTCAGCATCAATGTTGAAACTGACTCGAAGTATAGTCCGATTTGCGTATATAACCAACAGCAATCTTTCTAGAACGTTCTCCAGTGCTCCCAAGCGCTTCCAAATGTTTTAGAACAAACTCGGAACAAACTCGGAACAAACACGTCATATTTCCCGGAAAGAATGCGTCATATTCGCCGATTACTAATCTTTGATGGCGCCTAGATGTCTATGGGGGTTTCTTGAATATTCCCACAATATTATACCAGATGCCACACAGATAAACGCTGTGATGAAACAAATTTTAAGAACGTTCAACTCCTTAAAATGTTAACCTTACATCTCTTTGGTAAGGAAGAGGTAAACTAAACGTTACAACAATAGAGACAGTATCCACGTTGGTAAACTGCTCACACAAAAAGTCAAAAACGTAATATGCTGTAAATAAAGTTTCATTGGGGTCGCCATTTGGTGCAAATTCTTTATTTGATAACGAGAGAACGAACACATTTTAACTTGAGCATAAAATCGCATCCATTTGCGTCATAAGCGTTTTATATGATTTTTAGAAACCCTTTTCAGGAGCTTTTTAGGTAGGTATTTCAATTTATTATAGCGTGAATTGACAGAGGTAGTAGAAAATGAAGAGATGTATACAAAATAAAGCTTCCATCAGTATATAAAATCCGAGATAAAATCGTTTGTTTAATCAGTTTTGCATTTCATTGTAAATAAAAAAAGCCAGATGGGCATAATCGAAATCACGAAATTGATCGCAATAAACATAATAAGATGGTTATAGTTATAAACATTAACACTGCACCAGTCGGTATGTGACGAAAATGATTCGATTATGTTTTTTGCTTGTAATAAAAACGCCGCTTTCTAAATCTTAACCAAAATTCTATTTTTATTTGTCATAACTAAGTACTAATAGTTACGAACTTATTAGTAGACGGGCACCTTTTTCATTTTTGCCTGTATTTGCATATGGTACAATTTCTATGTGTTACATATAGACCGAGAGATAGCAATAGAGTTTGTGTGATGATTAGTGATTAGTGAACATCTATCACCGCAATTTTCTGTTTACATAGGTTAGAACAGAGATTCTCAACCTAGGGGTCGCGCGTAGATTTTTGAGGGTCGCGGTAAGTACGGGACAGGCAAGATAATTTTGATTTCAATTCCGAATTCAACAAAATGCAAAGTGCATAAGAAAGTTGTGACGGAAACGTCGTTTTGTAGTAATTAAAACTTACATTGTCAGCTACAACGACGGGGACTTCCGACTCCGAGACGCCTAGTAGTGATACCACACGAACTCGCCTGTTGTCGAGAACATCGCTCCAATTTGCCAATAACTTTATGTGTGTGATGTGGTTAATTTATTTAGTTTCAAAATGAGCAAGCAATCAAATCTGTTTGGATTTTTAACGAAATCTGGAAGTGCTAAAGACAATAACAACATAAATCGCTCATTGTCAACATTTAGTTTTTTTTGTTAATTATTAATTTTTGTTAAATTGTCTTAATGAATATTGACTTTATTGGTACCACTGGAAAACATTTTTCAATAGCTTGCCAACGATGTGTCACAAGTATGGGGTTGCCATTTAGGATTTTTGAAGAGGGGGACTGGGGAGTTAAGGGGGGGTGGGGGGCTGCCACTCATAACGCCATTCTGGTTCACTCTCGATACCCCCGAAACGGTTTTACGAGATTTTCAATATCTTCTTTAGTTTGGAAAATATGGCCGACTGCATAGTTTTAAAATTAACACCCCGTATAAGGGCATTGCATAACTGTTTTATGTATTCAACTTGCTAAAAATAAATTAGCGTGTAGTTCATTTAACAATTAACAAGAGGATTAAGTACTAGGGGGTCGCGGTCATCAGGCCCAGAAAATAGGGGGTCCCGATTACAAAAAGGTTGAGAATCGCTGGGTTAGAAGTAGCGTATAAACCTCGGTATAAACGTATACTTGAAATCACGAGTCTGTGACCCTGCGTCATTGATTTGTGAATCAATTTCAGTTTTTAGCATGGGAAAAGCTTCATGTTTTGTGTATGGGTGTGTTACCAATTTCTCGCTCAAGGAGAGAAGACAGCCGCGGTGTCGCATCAAGTGACGATTGTACCGTACTCGACCGTGATCGGTAGGTGAAGGAAAAGTCGGGGATACTATCGATACGGTACTTTCTGTTCTGTTAATTATAATCTACGCACGCCTGTGTGCAAGCTGGCGCCATGCGCCTTTTTGTATTAGGGCATCGCTTAATAGTAAATTATATATCAAGGTAGAGAAGTACAGTATTATCGCCCGAGTACCAAGATTACATCTCGAGGCGCTTGCGCCGACGGGTGTAAGGTGCGAAGGCAATAATAGACTTCTCTACCGTGGTATATATACTATTTTTTTCACTACTAGCACTTGAAGTCCTCTAAATTAACATATTATATTGATAAGAAAGTGAACGGTTGGACAGAATTTTTTGTTTATTAATTTAACATGTCAATCAAGTACGTGGAAGTACAAGACAAACAGGTCGTATTTTGTTCTGTCATTGAGATATTTTTAAAGAGTAATTTCGTTCGAATTTTTTCAAAATGTGATAATTTTAGGTATGTAATTTCTCTGGAAATGGCGGATGGTGGCAATTATTCATATTAGAGAACTTGTCTAAACGTTTATTGAGCGAAAATTCGGGTTGTGTTTTCTAAAAGTGACAGCGTGACATTTCTCATTATTGACTACTAGTTAATAATGTCCACATTATTAACCACTTTGAACAAATGCCGAGAAAGCTTACTTTACAAGTGGAAAAAAGGTTAATAATCATGTCATCAGACGCTAGTAGTGAAAAAAAAACTTTATCAAATTGTGTAGATCGGAGTTCCTGAATTGGTAATGTAGGCAAAAAAATAAGAAGGCCTCTTTGACATCTCCGTTAGTTATGAACCGAATTACAGGAAATTTTGTATGTAGGCACCTCGAATAAACGTAAAACTAATGCCGAATCAAACAATTTGTTTTGCGCATGCGCAATCTGTTAATCTGCAATGTTTTAACATATTTAAATGAAACTTTGAATGTAAGCACCTCAAGTAAAAGTAACACTAATGACGAATCAAAACATATTTTTTGCGCATGTGCAATCCGATTTTGTAAATTGTTAACATTGACTTTAAAACTTTTATAAGTTTGAATGAAAAATTACGAAGGTCTTTATTAAAATCCGTAAATTCTAATAAAAGCATTACTAAAATTTGGCATTAAAACAGTCAGATTAACAGAAATGTGTAAAATCAAACAATGAAAATTAAACTTTACCTGGATCTCCAATATGGATTCAAATTGGCGCACAATTGATTAATAACAAGAAATGACAAGAATGTCTTCTAAGATACATTATGATAAAAAATAACATCCTTTTGATCATTAACACAACCCGTTTACAAAACGGACAAATTAAAAAAATCCAGAGATCGCAAGAAAAAAATGAGCACCCACAGATAAGTCAAACTAATATCCAAATTAACTGATCCGGACCAAGGATGCTATATAATATAAGGATTACTCGATCTCTATACTTGTAATGTTGCCCGCGTTTAAGTCATATGTGACGTCACTAACAGACCTGGCTGTCAGAATTGACAGTTATAATTTGCTAATTTGTCAACGTTTTAGCATTAGCGTTATAACTGTGTGTATAGTGTAACGATCACGACCGCGACCGCGGTTTTGTCCTTCCACTAGCTTAGAGGCGTTGTGGGCGAAACTTTAAGTGGAACGCTTTTGAGTACGGTGTGACGTCACGCGTGAGTGAACAGTTTTCCAACATGGACGCCGTTGGGAAGATCGTAATGCGTAAAGGATACAAAGTGGCGTGGATTATGAATTCAAAAGTCACATTAAGTTAGTAAATATTTATTTATGTCTTACTAACCTATAATAGCACATTTTATACCTGATGTGATACGCGGGCATAAAGTACCACTTTATGCCCTAGGGCATTAAGTATCACCATAGTAACTCATTTATACTTAATGACAAACCAAACAAATATTTGCAAGACATTGAAAATTAGAAACGTCAATTATTAATTGTCAATACCTACTAAATCACAAGATTGGCCTTATTTCGTACAGTTTCTGGAAGTTCTTGCTCATTCACGATGAATTGAATTATTTAAAATTACGTTTGACGTTTGGATGGTTTCAATCACATTAACAAATTCGAACCACGCATACTCGATCAAACATAATGAATTATTTTGTAAACGAATTTTGATGAAGAAAACTATTTGTAAAACATAAAATTGTGTATGTACCACGGGCATAAACTGATGTTTATACTCTCGGGCGACTAAAAAGCTCTCGGGCCATAGGCCCTCGAGAATGTAAACATCACCATTATGCCCTTTTAATACATAAAGAACTATTATTTTTCAGTACCAATTATTGACACATACTTCTTCGCTTTACACAAGTTATTGCTTCTTGTTAATGAAATATTGAAGACGACTTTTGAATTTCTATCATAAATTCTGCGGCCATACTTAATTCTATGATAATGAACACTTCTCTCCAGACTTTCTTGTGGGAATGCTGCTTCGAAAACAATTTCTCTTCTACATTCAAAACTAACGTGTCATTTTCATCAATCGTTGCATTACCATTTATACGAGTCTCATTCGCATTCCCTGGTAAAGCACTTTGCAGCAAACTATAGACCATTCGCACCTTAGTATGCAGTATGGGACTTATGGAGAAACAGTACATGCTTGCCAAACTTATTATAGGATCGATTACTGCACCGTAAAACGGTAGTTTAGACACTATTTATTACTTTTTAACCTAACCTCAGAAGTCAAAAAAGGTAAATTAATAACAAGTTGTAATTGTTTGTCAAATGTGGCCGAGAACAGCTTGTATTTATTAAGTCCCCAAAAATTTACAAATGTACAGTATACATATTAGTCACTGGAATCGAATTGAAATTCATCGGAAGATGACTGCGACACTTGAATTATAAATTCTTCAACATCATCTTGAAGATAATCTGCTGCCCACATGCCATCTTCGATAGTTTTCACGTGATTGACATAATGTTGCCAATTTTGAACCGTAACTTGTGAATAACCCATTTTTATTAATTCTTCCATGTCCTTTATTTTAAATGTTTTGTTATTCATTTTGATATGATGTTTAACTTGAGCCCACACCATTTCAATGGGATTTAATTCACAATGGTATGGAGGTAAACGGAGAATCTCGTAACCTTTTTCTTGTGCAATAACATCAAGCTTATTTTTGTCGTAGTGATGCCGAACATGCGCAACAGAAGCCAGTAGGTCTCGTTTTAATGGATTTTCTTCAATCGGTACATTTTTCTCACGAAGCCAATCTATAATGTGTTCTTTTCTCCACGACATTGTTGGTATCTTCTCCAACTTTCTACTGTGGTACGAGGCATTGTCAATAACAATGACTGAATTCGGTGGCACATTTGGTAGAAGCTGTTCAAAAACCACTTTTCATAAGTGTCTGCATCCATTTCGTTGTGTGCATCAGCAGTGTTCTTTTTGCAGAGAAAAGTCAGTTCCGCGCCCGGAATAAAACCATTATCACCACCAGCATGTACTAACGCAAAGCGAGGCCCTAGACCAGTGGGTGATTTTAAACCTGTACTGAGTCCTTTGATGAATGCCTGACGATTGCTTTCAACGGTGGTGTCATGCCACGCCCTGCTCACCGAATGACCAATGTTAACCCATGACTCATCCGTATACACAATATTTTTACCTAAAATATAAATATTATGTAATTTGCAATTAAATATAATAAAAAGATTAAGCACCTTCTTCTCTCAACTTCCTGATGCGACGTAGGTATTTATGTCTCCATCGTATAATATCATCCCGTTCAATAAGGATACTCTTGCGGCCAACCTTCTTAAATTCAAAACCCATATCTTTCAAGAGATTGAATAATGTGGTGCGTTTAAAGTTGGGTAGATCGTTATCGTCATTTACGGAAGCTAAGATGCTGTTCATAGTTGGTGGAATATTTGTAATGAAGAAGTTATGCACTTTACGTCGAATAACTGATTGCACATTTTCATCATACACATGAAGACGATCATTGCTTTGTTTCCCTTTTCTTTGCTTGCGTTTTTTCGGGCTTGATACACCTTCGTTTCCGTCTTCCTTTTTAATGGCATAGATGCTCCGTTCAGAACAACATAAAGCTTTACTTGCTTCTTTCACAGCTGCAGTAACGTTCATCGTTCCCGAGAAATAGTTCAGCACGTTGATAATGAGGTGTTTCTCCTTCCGGCTAAAACACTCTCCTTTATGGCGTTTCACGTTAGCAGATCCTGCTTCAGCTTCGGCTTCCATTTAATGGGATATTCTAAAAAGATGAAATCAAATAACGGTTCTACAAGAACACTCAAAGTTACCTTGTATATAAAGTACGAGATGGAGGCGTTCTTAAAAGAACGATTTTTAAAGCAATGAGACAATAAAATGTGTTAAATACGAAAGACAAAAACGAACCACACACGTAATGACAATACAAGAAGATTTGACGTTATATTTTGTTTTAAAGCTTAAATTCAATCATATGTAAGTTTGGCATCATTGCGGCAAGGAATAAGGATAGCGTTATTGAAGAATGACGCAAATTAGTAAAGGAGGGATATAGTCCATAAGACTCCATACTGCATACTAAGGTGCGAATGCTCTATAGTTGCAAATCTAAGATCTACAATAAAGAAAATTGTGTTAAAGCAGAATTTTCCTTAACAAATAACTTTAACATTCAGGAATCAGCATTACTTACCAGTTTGTGCATGTAGAACATCCATTAGTGTAATGTCCACCACAAGGTTACGTTCTGAAACACGTAATTATATTTTCTCCATAGCGAAAACGAAAAATTTGTAACGCATGCGTGTTCAAACAATCAGTCAGTTAAATGTCTCCTGTCAAGAATGTAACGTTATAAAATTAGAACGCCCACGCTGACCCAGGTACGATAGGCGAGCGCCGTGGGCTCGTTGCGGTCGCTAGTAATGACGTCATGTCAGACGTCGCGATTGCGACCATAACGACTATGGTCGTTATGTGAAACGGCTGCCGGGCGTCGTGGTCGTTGCGGGCGTTAAGTGGAACGTACCCATATTGCAACAAAAATGTTTGGACGCCAACGTGGCGTATTGGACTGTAATAACAATTTGGGGTAGTATATTCACATTTTACACTCAATTGGCGCTCATTGTAGCCAGTGTCAAAAAGAACATCGAGAAAACGTTATTTTAAGATGGACAAAGTTGAAATAAACTGATTTAGCTGCAATTTCCATGGATGATGAAGAGTAAAAAAACAAAAAAACGCAGGATGAAATGGGTTCACGACATTTTGAGTATGCGAAAAACCGAAGAAGAATTTGTAGATTTGTCGATGAATGACAAGTGTTTTTAATTTAAATACCTACCTACATCCATTTGGACGTATTAGAGCCCCTTCCTACCAGGCGTTTTTTGAAGCGGCTGGTAGCGTGACCCCTTCACACGGTACGTTTTGCACCGCCACAAGTAGCACGAAGCAATTTTCAGAAGCTCCTTCACGCAGCAAAACCGCACGCGCCAAGAAGGGGCGTCGTTTTTTTAAAAAATGGTGTCTGGTTTGAGGAGAGTTCATTTACTTGTGTATCATTTACCTTAGTAAAGAGCGTACATATACTCAGTGACATTGAAATTGCAATACCAAGAAGGAGTAGGAATTTTTTGACCAAACTTGGTAGAAATGTTTAACTACTAAAAGGTAACAATTGATTAAAATTTAAATGAAAAGGAACGTAATATAAACATATTTTTATTAATAATAATAATAGCCCCTCCCTATTGGTTAAGCACTCCATCACTCTTTGTAGCATCAATTTTAGCAGACGGTCGATTTCCTCTTGAGGTATTGTGTACCAAGAAACTGAAGCAACCTGTAATTCATTTTGTTGATGTATTGCTCCATATGGAAATTATTTATGATATATAAGCAGGTAAGTAGAGGTAAATAATTTAGATTTTATGTTTTCTTACAGGTTATCGATTTCGAATTTTTATTTTCATCATCAGACCTTGCTGAAAATAATTGAATAGTTTTACATAGAAATTGTATAATAAAGCTTACCGTCATTTAAATTATTGAATGAAAGAGAGTATGTACATCTGTATGAAGGACCATGAGTTACATTTATATTTTGATGGTAGTTGTGAATGAAATACAAATTTTAGTAGTTATTGTGGACGAGATCTAAAAATAAATATACAAAATTGTTCACTATGTGTGTTATGTCGACTTATATTAAGTCGACATAACACACATAGTGAACAATTTTATATATTTTAGATCTCGTCCACAATAACTACTAAAATTTGTATTTCATTCACAACTACCATCAAAATTATAAATGTAACTCATTGTTTTTGGGTTGGATCCATCGTTCCTCGAAATGGGGCGTTGAAATATATTGTGTGATCAAAGGAAGGTTTAGGAGTTTTTGATCACACACAATATGTAACTCATGGTCTTCATACAGATGTACATACTCTCTTTCATTCAATAATTTAAATGACGGTAAGCTTATTTATACAATTTCTATGTAAAACTATTCAGTTATTTTCAGCAAGGTCTGATGATGAAAATAAAAATTCGAAATCGATAACCTGTAAGAAAACATAAAATCTAAATTATTTACCTCTACTTACCTGCTGTAATTCATTGTTTAGAGCTTGCAGGGTCTGCGGAGGATGCGGTAAGTTCATCAGTCTTTTTTTCATTGTCCAACACATGCCCGATAGGCGATATATCGGGAGATCTGGATAGCCATGGCAAGAAATTGACATTATCATGTACAAATAGGTCCATAGACCGTCTTTTAATATGGGGATGGGTATTATCCTGCTGGAAAAGTGGGTCTTCCAACTACTGAAGAAGTGGAAGAATATCGGGTTGTACCACGTCATCCACATATCCTGGGCGTTCATATTACTTCGAATGAATAACAAACGAGACCTACTTCCATAAGTTATGGTACCCGATACCATAGTCCCCACAGCTTGGTGCACATGTCTCGTAACAGAAAATTCAACATTGCGACGTTCTCAACGTCTTCGGCTGCCCCTCATACGGTCATCGTGCATACCCAAACAAAATCGGGATGCATCACTGAACACCACCCTATGCCACTCGAGGTTCCAGCGTAGTCTCAACCTACACCATTCCAAACGCTGCTGGTGGTGTTGGGCTGTTAATGGAAACACAAGATGTGGCCGATAGGATTGCAAGCCGCAAGGTCTGATTCTGTGGTAAACCGTTCGAAGTGTTACAGGGCGACCTTCGTTAGCTAACCATTGATCGGCAATTGACCTGGTACTAGAAAATTGGTCTCTTGTTGCCATAGGTCCAAGATGGCGGTCCTGCACTTCAATTGTTCTTTTTCGCCCTCCCTACCTCCGTTTCCACTCTGCGACGATCCTGACCTTCCCAAATCCATGCCTGATTGCAGCGAATCATAGTGGATTGGCTTCGGTTAAGGTGATTTGCAATTTTTCTGGCAGAAAAACCACTTTCGTCCAAACCAACAATACGACAGCTGGCGACTTCTCTTAATTCGCGGTAAATTCCACGTTGGCGTATTCTAGGCATGATCACAGCCTCAAAAGAAATGATTAAAAGCGAAAACAATAAGAACTGAACAAAATCTCGCAAAACATACACCATATAAAATTAGAAAAAAATGAAAGAACTGTCAAATAAGCCATTACCACTTGATCCATATGAATGAAATTTTAATCAATTGTTACCTTTTAGTAGTTAAACATTTCTGCCAAGTTTGGTCAAAAAATTCCTACTCCTTCTTGGTGTTGCAATTTCCATGTCACTGAGTATATTTGTGTACTGATATTTTGTATATAAAGCTAAGTTTGTTATGTTTAAGATTGTTATTACTGATATGTGGGGGTTGTAGTTCGACCTTTGAAGGAAGGCGAAGCCGTATTAGGCTAAACACTTCATATTGTGTGGTAAAAACCATTGTAGCACGGTGTGGAAAGCTCCAAAATTATAACAGAAATTGTACAGACGAGACTTGTAATAAATTTCGGTTCTTACTCATCTGAGAAATAAAGCTAATTTCTCATCAGGAGGAATGGTTTTCCGCATAACCGTATCTTTTTTTCGAAGAAAATTTCCACTCTGCAGCGTTTCAAAAACGCATCGTGAGAAGGAGCTCTAGAATCTTACATAATATAAAATACAAATGAAAGTGGTGCACAAATCGAAAAATCAAAGCATGCGGTGTGTCTGGGTCCGCCAGTGACGTATCACTACACGCGGCGAAAAAATTCAGTGATCGAGCAATCCTTATATTATATAGCATCCTTGG
>NW_022170403.1:10885740-10886330 GCF_008802855.1 Photinus pyralis | reverse complement strand
ATTGTGATTATTGTTTAGTGATCCATTAAATTGATCCACCACTGCTTTTAAATAAATGACATTTGGTATGTTACCAACTTTATAAATGTTTTGTTTTGTGGGAAATTCAAACTGTCCGCACTACTTTCCGATCACCCGGTACTTCCAGAGATAACGAGAAAGATCGACATTTGTCGATTTTGGTTTATTTCTGATGGTGAGTATTTAAAGTTTAAACAGCTACAAAAAAAACCACGTTCTCAATTCTCATTGCCACTTTTGAGCTCTACAAGGCACTATTGAGCTCGCCGTTGAGAGATTTTTAATGCAACATTTCGTTTCGGAGAATCAGCAACTTTATTTCATTATATGGCCCGTACAAAAAATTACCCACTGTTGTTAAGAGAATACCTCGGGGAATACCTATCGGCCAAATTTTCCATTTTCGAGAAAATTTGACCCCCCATTAAGGCGTTTTGCGCAGGTGCACCATCCTGTTAAAACCAATTTTCAAACCGCTGTTTTTTTTTTTGTGTGCCGTATATCGTATTCATAATAAAAAATGCTACTCAATACAGTGTGGGGAAGCGTCGTACAACCCTGTAAATTTT
>NW_022170403.1:10723141-10885640 GCF_008802855.1 Photinus pyralis | reverse complement strand
TTTTCCTAAAACGCACGAGAACCGAAATATTTGCCAAAAATCAATTTTTTCAACAAAACACGATTTTTTTACAATTTCCACAAGGAGTTCGAGGTCGCAAAATGAATATGTTGTTTTTGACACTTGACCTTACACCATGCACCAGAAATCAAAACTCCTTGAATTATTTTTAGGCAAAAAGTACCTGACGACTGGGCTACTATATAATAACAGAAAAGTTGAAATTTTAAACTTCGGTGCTTATCATAATATTTATTACTTAATTTTATCGCTACGCAAAAACACGAAACGAAATCGTGTAAATTGGCCTTTAATGTCAAACACAGAATACGGCCTTATTCTGTGATGTCAAATTTGGCATGACATTTACGTGGGCTAACATTTAATAAGTCAAGTGTAGTATACCTATGAATAAATCTGAAAATAGTGACAACCCTTCCTTACATTTATCAGTTCCAGGTTAGAAAATAGACTTGTTGATTGGATGATATTGAGTTGTTTTTCAATAGCGAATAAACACTGCAACATTCCAGTGCCTGAATGTGGAGATTCACGTCCTGAGGAAACGAAATTAAGCTTCAACTATACAAGTATACGTAAAAATCAGTCTAATTCTAACAAATCTGTTCAAGAAACTAATAAACGCTATTCCACAAGGAAGAGAATAGATCACGGAAGTAATACTGATCAATCCAATCTCGGTGATGTTCAAAATTTAACAACTTACCCAGCGTTGGATTCCCCCAGTAGGAGCAAAAAAATGTGCATTCGATCAGGCAGTCCTCTTGGTATGAGTGACACAACGGATCAAGAAGTTTCTTCAGCGTGGGAAGAAGCAGTGAACACCACTTTGAGGCGTAAAAATAAATTAAGTTCCCCTTCTAGTAACTGCCACAGCGAACCTGGTAAACCTGTTAATCTACTTGAATTCGGTTTTAATATACCGTCAAGCATTGCCAACGACATGGCATTTACGTATAAACCCTTTCGTCCACGTATAGTTACAATTAATAATCGATACAAGGCACGTCGAAGACTAAAAAAGAAAAACAAAGTATGTCCCTCCGTCTCCTCAGAATCTTTGTCACCATCAACTGACGATAACCGGTTAATCCCGAAAATTAAAATACGTTGGCAAGATCTAGTTTGGAAGTACTCGCAAGAATCCCCAGATTTATCCCCCAATGACGCGTCTACACCACCTTGTAATATCTCAACGTGCAGTTCACAGTCACCCACTTGCTTGAGTGCTATCACAATACAAAATTCCCCTATAAACGTTAAATTAAAATCAAGATCTGACGATATTACTAAACCACGCTGCTGTGTACGATCGCACAGCTCAGAAATTTTTAACCCGATTTTCTCATCTAGTTTAGAAGTACCCAGAAAGTATATTTGTTGTTATCAATTTCCGGCCATCTCGAAAATAACAACAGATTTTCAAAAGTGTGACTACAACAGTGTTGTTGAAGAGGAGTCCCCGCAGAGCGTAATGATCGACACTGCTGGAGAAGTTGATACGAACTCGCCTGAGGAGACATGTTCCGTCAGCACCAGTGAAAGTAATAAAAAAGATTCTCATGCTGGTAATGGCATAGCGCGTATAGTTTACGGTAGAAGAGAACAATCGAAGGAAATTGAATTTTACGTTGCCCCTTCAACAGAATCTGGCTCAAGAAGGTCAGTTGAGCGAGGTGATTTTGATTATACACCCGATTCAAGTGACATTGACGATCATCGCAAATTCAAGTGTTGCTGTTTTCCAAAAAAAACTTCGCACTATTTCAAATAAAATCGCTGTATTCAGTTAAGTTGATTCTCACGTATGTATGTATAGTAATACACTTAATTGTAAGATGTAAACAAGTACTTAATACAAAATACAACTTTACTATGTGCCAAATACATCCAGCAGCTAATAATTTCACTGATGAAGAGAAAGTACCAGGTCAAAATGTCTAGATAAAAACCTAGGGAAAACTTCTCCACACTTTGGGAAAACCTTGACACACCGACCAACGTAATCCTGCTCTATTGAAAAGGGCGGCACTATGTGGAATAACCACGAAGTAATACAGAGCAGAAACAAGAGCAAAACCGCCAACTCCCGCCGTAGTAAGACCTGCATCCACCACCAGAGTGGAAGGTGGAAGGATATAAAGCATCAAAAGGTTTATGTTCCATTGATCTTAAAAGAAAGAACCGTGCTGCACCACGCAAAACAGGCGAGAGGAGTTAAGGGAAGAGTCCCGGATTTTATTATTGCTTTTCTGAAACATACCTATACACTTTACTTTAACCTGCTCAATAAAAATATAGTAATTCTCATGATTACCCAAGATGAAGTGCAATGCTAGATAGTAGAGTTTTCTGATAGCCCAATTCGTTCCCCCGTCAAGCTTTTAAAGGTAAAAAGCATCTAATGATGTTTTTCTGTAGTGTTTGGCCTACTAATTAACCCCCTAAATTCGTCTGTTGATACCGATGTCCAAACGGCCCAAAAAAGGAAAAAATTGAAGAAATTTTCAAAAAGTTCCTATTTTTAATTATCTTTACAACGGTGCGTTTTGTTTGTCGTTCGCTCTAATGGTAATGAAAATATAAGGATTTTTCTCCGCGCATTTTACATTGCAATACGGCAAGAACGCACACATAATCGTTAGCCATTCGCTTAAACAGTGTTTTGCAAAATTTAACTTTTTAGAATATCGTTTATAATAATTGCTCTTAGACGAATCAGAATTTTAAAAAACTTAAAGGTCGATTCTCACTTTCGTGCAAGGCACGTACTCGGCACAGGCAAGGCATCGACTCGGCAAAATATCTATATTATTGAATCTTATGAATTTTTTGGGGTGTAATTCACACTATGCGAGCAACGACTCGGCAAGCTACGGCCTTTGCACGCGGTGTTCTTCTGAAACAATATTTGCCGGGCATGTACCGTGCACGTTCCGACAAGTGTGAATACAATCTGTGCAGGTCACCGACTTTAGTTCAGTTTTCATAGTACAAGAAAGGTTGAAGGGTCAGCAAAGGAACACTTTTTCAGCGGAACAAGATGAGATGCTGATTGAATGTGTCCGAGAGAATGATTTCGGTCATAAAAGATACTTCTTATGCATTTTATATACACAAAAACGTATTTTTATTTTTCTGCAATATGTACTTTCTTGTTCTTCGTCATCTAATATTAGACCTATTTTAATTAACGTGGAAGTTTCGAACATTTCCACAGTTGAAACTCACGTAGAAACTGCTTACCTGCGGCAAGCGTGTCGCAGTGTGAATTGAACTCAAAAAACTTTGCCCGTGCCGAGTCTGTGCCGTACCGTTGCCGAGCCGGTTCTTTGCACGAAAGTGAGAATCGGCCTTAACGAATCCCACGAGGAGTATAGTTTGAAAATATCTTTATAATTAAAGGCACAAGGAGAAAAGATGTATGACGTTGCACGGAGTAGCGGTGGTCGCTTTTCAACCGATTCGACGAGTCCCCTCCTTCAAGCAATGTTTTTATTCACTTCAACTCGCGTAAGTAGACATCTTCTTGTTCATTCTCGAACTGAATCTTCTGAAAATGATTTATTTTGATTTTTCTCAATTTAATAACTTATAGAGGTCTTCATCGCTGTGCTATGCTCATCTTTGAGTCTTTGAGGAGATTTTATTTTGCGCACGCGCACAGCCACATGTCGTACGGTCTAATTATCTGGGGCATGGCTTCGGATTGTCAGCGAATCTTGCTCCTGCAGAAACAAATTTTAAGAAGAATCTCATTCGCTAGTAGTATTGAGCATTGCAAACCGTTATTTATTAGACATAAAATTATGACAGATTTTTCGGCATTCATATACAAGTGTATATTACACACTTAGGTTTACGCAAACCGACCAGAGTTGGACTGGGTCAAGCATAGAGTGACCCAGTGACCCGGTGACCCAGTTAGTTTACTGACCCAGTGACCCGGTTAGTTTACTGACCCAGTGACCCGGTGACTCAGTGACCCAGTTGACCCGGTGACCCAGCTTGACCCAGTGACCCAGCTTGACCCGGTAACCCAGCTTGACCCGGTGACCCAGTTTGACCCTGTGGCCCAACTTGACCCGGTGACCCAGCTGGACCCAGCTTTACTCAGTGTCCCATCTTGACCCGGTGCCCCAGTAATTAAATTATTGTTAGGTATCATCCAAAACAATTTCAAGTAACTTTTAATTAAAAAAAAAACTTCCTCAATAATATTCGCCAACAAGCACGTAGCCCAATTTCATTCAAGAGAACCAATACCTAAAAAAATCAAATGCATTTGTTTATAGTTTGTAGTCAAGTAGTAAATGAAAGTATTTAGAGAAAAGATTTATTTGGATTAAGCTAACTAGTAGAAAAAAATTAAATGTGAATGAATACCTGTAAGCAAACTGGTAAGCCCTGAAGCAAAGAAATGAAGGAGGGAACTGTTTAGAAATAACATTACTCTAATACAATTCGGGACATGGAAAGTTTTTTACGGCAGTATTAAAGCAAACATCACAGAAATGTCAGTTGTCAAGCAATCGAGTATTATTTTCAACAAACCAGCATTTCATTTATTTCATAATCTGTACAGACACTTGAACCGAGGGCACTGACTTAACTACGTTGTTCGATCAAACTAGGTTACTGGGTCGAATTGGGTCCCCGGGTGAAATTGGGTCGCTGGGTCAAACTGGATCAAGTTGGGTCACTGGGTCAAACTGGGTCACTGGGTCTAACTGAAAAGAGTATGACGTGACCCAGTGACCCAGTTTAATTCATTGACCCAGGTGACTCAGTTGACCCGGTGACCCAGTCCAACTCTGAAACCGATGCGGACATGCGGACGCGGGAGCGGGAGCGGTACCGCATGCGGGGAATATGTCTACAGCGGGATATGCGAGCACGCACACCGATGCGGCGGTTCACACGCATACACCGCTGTAGAAATATTTCCCGCATCCGTACCGCTCCCGCGTCCGCATGTCCGCGTCGGTTTGCGTAGACCTTAAACAAATTTACATACGTTTAAGAAAAATTCGTATTTCAATACAGGTATGTCAACAAGGTACGCTGAAAAACTCAGCACACCATGTCATCGCACTGCTCATTTTGAAAAAAACCCTAGATACATAGATAAGAACATATACACAAAAAGAATAAAAGCATATTACGTTCTTCGCGGTGATAATCCAATAGTAGTTTCTACGTATTGAAGATCACGGTGGGTACAGTACAAAATAAAATTTCGGTTATGGTTATACCTTGTAAACGTACGATATGGACGGATTGCTATGAACCTTAACAAATTGCACTATTCGTTTGACGGATCAACGCAACGGATAAACGGAGAGCTATGAACCCACCTTTAGACTTGTAGTACATGGACTGCTAATTGTAACTAAAATATGGTCAAGGACATCGCCTGGGTATGTGATTTTCAGGGTAAACGAGTCTGTCCGAAGTTGTCCGATGAGACACGATTTGAGACTGTCAACCTATAAATTAACACACGTCAATTAATTAATCGCCTAATGCCAAAAAAGCAAACCTATTCTTATTTGTGGATGTATTGAAGATAAGCAAGGGTATTTAAAGCTTCTCGTACTACGCGGTTTCTATAGGCGAGTAGCAAATTCGGATGTGGCGCCGTCTGGTGGCGAATTTAACATAAGATGTGGTGAAACAAGTTTATCGACCGTTTATTACTGTATTAATATTTACAAGCTTACTCCAAATAAAACAACAATTATGACTTCGAAAAACACTTTTCATTCGTCCAGAGTTTCTTGTTGTGTTGTGTTGGATGCAGTAATTCGTACATAAATACGGACTCTTCTGTAAAATTCTACAGCTTTCCCAACGGGACCATATGAGTTGCAAAGAAGAGAAAAAGCGAGAAGAGTGTAAGTACACATCTGTTTTGCTATTATTTTACATAGTTTCGTCTCCAGAACGGCCGTTTTTTTGTAATTTTTCTTTTGTGTGCAATAATCCAATTTGAGGTTACGATCAAGCTATTAAAAGAGATCCCCGCGTTAAATGACTTGTAAAACGACTCCTTGCTCCCGACTTGTTGTGTAGATGGTTTCCTGATATTTTCCACATTTCATCCACCAAAGAATATATTAAAAATGGTGTTTCTGGAGACAATTCTTGTCAGAAATCGTGTTTACGAACTAATTTGCACGTTTGATTATTTTTACTGTTTCATATAATATTTACGTCTCTATTTAGGAACGAAATTTAATATAATTAAACAATAATGCAACAAGAAAAGAAGCCTGAATTTTTAGAATTCCTGCAAGACAGCTGGCTGTAACTACACTGTAATGTAACACGCAACTGACCCAACCTTAATTTCTACAGTAAATCAGATGCAAATCAAACGTGAAAAACTATACTCTAATCTCTTAAACCGTACGGACTGCTACAAACCACTCATTAAGGCCGAATTTTTATTTAACATGCATGATAAACAATGCGATCAAAGATTTGTTTCACCTCACGAAATGTCAGAGTCGTTGTGTGGAGGCGCTGCAGTGCAATATTCGATACTTGGCTATAAAAGATATGTACTCTTTACGTGATCCGAGTGGTGTTTAGACGACTTTTAGTACTAGCGGTATACCAAAAGATACTGCATTTTCTTATACCAAGGTGCCACTTGGTACAGCTGTTCCTTAGAGCCATTTAGACAATTTGGCCCGAAGAACACGTGACATTTTCCGTGTGGGTAGATTTTAGAGGGGGTGGGTGTGATTTATTGTAACATTTTTTTAAAAACTAAATATGGCCTAGAGACGAGATCTGGGTGTCGATTGCGTATGATTTTAACCCGAGGAATCCAATGGTAGCGCCAAAAATGTAATCCGGATACAGGAAGTCCGTGAAAAGCCGCCATTTTCATAAAATGACAGACTTTTGATCGAATTATATTTCTAAGGCACACCGGGTCGTGTAAGGTGTCTAGACTTATGTGGTCAGGGAATTCATTTGTGATAACAAAAATAACCTACTGGCATCGGAACTGCATGAGAGGCTTCCCTAGTGCACTTTTTGAAGACGTCGCACGCGGTGAAACCCAAGATATTCCAAAGTTTTAATACCTATATAAATTTGTAATATTTTATTTAATAAAAATACACATTAACAAAACATAAAATATATTAAAACATGGGGTAAAAAATTTATAAGCCTATGAAGGATCACCAAGTACATCGCTGACCTCCTCTGAGATTGCGTTATCACCACTGAAAAGGAATTTCACATACCGGGTGAATATTTTAAAACCGAACGTAGGAAATTAACATGCGAAAAACGTTTTTTTGCCGATATAGTGAGAAATACACCTGAAAATGAACTAATTCGTATATCATTAGACAAGGAAAAAAATCTTCTTTCGATTGGTGTCATGATCAACCTTCTAAGTTAACATGGGGAGCAACTATCTACAAAAACCCCTTTTCCCATGTTAATTCCCTATGTTCGTTTTGGGAATATTCGCTCGGTATAAATACGAGTATTAAAGGTTCGGTAGTAAATTAGGTATATCGAAAGTATGCAATATTCTTACCCTTTGTTTGAGCAATCTCCCACACATTTTTGGCATGCAGGGGAACATGGCAATCCGTGTCGCCGGCAGCTGCACCGAAGGGTCTCGCAGCCTGTCGCGCAGCCACACCTGTTCAGAGCACGGACTGCCTTCCATACTTGTGGCAGCTTGGACTACAGAACCTTCCTGCCTTTGGCTTCAAGTGTCCATCCCCATCCTTCTGGACTTGTAGAGCTTCTCATCACCTGGTTTGCACATCCCCAGATATGGCCAGCGACATACGCCGCCCTCCTTATGTGCACCTCCAACTCGTGCTGCGGCGACACGGATTACCATGTTCCCCTGCATGCCAAAAATGTATGGGAGATTGCTCAAACAGAGGGTAAGAATATTGTATACTTTCGATATAATTTAGTACCGACCGAACCTTTAATATTTATATGTAAAATTCCTTTTCAGTAGTGATAACGCAATCTCAGAGGTCAGCGATGTACTTGGTGATTCGTCATAGGCTTATACATTTTTTATCCCATGTTTTAAGATATCTTATGTTTTGTTAATGTGTATTTTTATTAAATAAAATAATATAAGTTTATATATTAAAACTTTGGAATATCTTGGGTTTCACCGCGTGCGACGTCTTCAAAAAGTGCAGTAGGGAAGCCTCTCATGCAGTTCCGATGCCAGTAGGTTATTTTTGTTATCATAAATGAATTCCCTGACCCCAAAAACATAACTCTAGACACCTTACACGACCCGGTGTGCCTTAGAAATATAATTCGATCAAAAGTCTGTCATTTTCTAAAAATGGCGGCTTTTCACGGACTTCCGGTATCCGGATTACATTTCTGGCGCTACCATTGGATTCCTCGGGTTAAAATCATACGAAATCGACACCCAGATCTCGTCTCTAGGCCATATTTAGTTTTTTAAAAAAATGTTACAATAAATCACCCCCAACCCCTCTAAAATCTACCCACACGGAAAATGTCAAGTGTTCTTCGGGTCAAATCGTTTAAATGGCTCTAAGGAACAACTGTACCAAGTGGCACCTTGGTATAAAAAAATGCAGTATCTTTCAAGAATTTCCGTTATACCGCTAGTACTATTTAGTGTACCCTGAGATTCACATACCCACGACTACGGTGCCCTCTATCCGTGACCACCCATTTTGTATTGAAAGGATAGGGCTAATAGCAGTCCATGTATATACATACATACTAATACTATATGCTCTTAGATACACCTACATAAAATATGCACGTAATGACGTAACGTAACCCACGCATATTTCTCTAAGTAGCATAAATATTGTGTAAACAATATAAATAATTATTTCCCTTCTTTAAAAGGTTTCCGATTTTAAACAATACAAAAAAACAAACATTAAAAAAAAAAGAATTATAACGTGAGGTTAGTTCGGCGCTGTAAAACTCAAACCCCGCCGCATAAACGGCCAGCTAGCTCAGATTCTTAATTAAAAGAAGGGCTCGAGATGAGAATCTTCCACAGCGGTTTGTTCGTTTGGGCATATAACATAAGTTTTTGATCTTTGGTAGTTACTAGAAATGGTTAGTTGAGCGCCACCCAATTTTGCACAAATTCTGACCTCTCCTGTATAGAAATTGGGAAAACACAAGAGAGCCAAATAATAAATTCACTACGAGCAATTCTGATTTATTAATCCTGGCAAAAACGGTGCAGGATCGGCAAATAAAATGTATCTTCAATACGACAATAACAAATACTTTAAATGACAAAAATAATCCCCAAATAAATTCATGAACACTTCCCTAATAATTACGTTACCAGCCCCCTACAACAATGATCGAGCAAAAATGTAGTTAAGATTTCAACGGATGCAAAGATGGAATTAAGTTAACCCGAATAACAACTCATATAGGCAACACTGGGTACAAGTAAATTAAAAATCTTACCTTGAATAACACATACGCTGTCTTCTCCGAAAAAGAGCTCTCCTTCGAAGTTCCAGTTCTGTAACACAAAAACAAACCCCAAGCTACAACGCTCGGAACGATTATATGAGCCGGAAGGGCCAAAAATAGCTTACTCGTAGCCGGCTCGTTTACCCATACGTTAAATACAGGTGCGTTGCTCTTGAAGAGAGCCACGACCTCAAACACTTGATGCGAACAAAATACAAAGCTCCAATCATAAATCGTCGGAAGGTTACACTAGATTAATGGTATTGAAGCAAATAACAAAAAGGTTGTGTAAAAGATCGTATCTTCCGAAAATTCCACAATCAGCTGGTCGCTCCCGGTATCGTTTAGGTGTTAGCGCTTATCTACTCGGTGGTACGCCGGATAGCTGCCGGCAATCAACAGGTGTTCGTACTCCGGAATATTCGCAAGATGCAAATTCATTTACATACAAGGATTCATCTACTACATGGATTGACCGGTACAAGAATTCATCTACTACATGGACCCCCTAAAAGTAATGAAGATGTAACACTCCCTTAACGAGATTTTTAATAACATACCTGAAATCGTCAGGAGGGTAATGAAAAATACTTAAATCAATGAAATAGGTATGGAAATTATCCAAGAGGTTGTGAATCTGAAAGAATTTTAGATAACATAACGTAAAAGAAAGCCAACGCCATTTCACTTACATGTAGGTAGGGCGATGAACTTCCACCAGATATATAGCCTCGCAATGGAGAAAACGGCTTCTGAGTTACTCTACTCGACAACGCCAATAAAAAGGTAAAATTGCCAGAGATTTTACGTGAATGATGGCAAATATTACCCACTGGTTTTAGAAGAATTCACAATGCCACGCTCTACAAGTACAACCTCGTTGGCTTTAAAACGGAAATGAAGTGAAAAATTAACGCGATTCTGCGCGAGGAAAGAAGCACGCGTACAAGTGACGCCATCTCACCTATATCCTGCCTAACGTAGCAAGCGGTAATTTTGAAATTTGGATATGAATAAACTAAACTGTTACAGAATCATACAAATCGGAGCTGTTTCCGAAGACTTCCAGAGAAAAACCTTCATTGACGCGGAACGACGTACCTATAGACGGACGGAAACCTGATGCCTAAGCACTCCACTTTCGTTGGTTGCGGGAAGATGCCTTCGTAGTTTCGTATGATTCCTATGTTGTCTTTTAGTTACTGACGATGATAGCTTAATTGTGGTTTGTGGTAACTGCGTTGAAATGGCAGCTGCTGTGTTTTAGCTTAGAGCAGTCTCACCGGGTGCTCCATTTTCCATAAATGAAAACATGGACAAACGCTGTACGCATTTTGAATCGTATAATCCGTATGAAATTGTAGTTAGGATTATGCGTATGTAGAAACTTTTCTAATTTTTTTTATAATACTGTGGAAATAGGCAGCATTAATCAATTTTTGTTGGTGGACTAACAACAAATAAAAGTGAATTCGAAACCCTTAACATTAGATACGTACCCACAATTATTATGGAGGTGGAGGCAGATTTAAACGTTTTGAATGAATGTGAATCGATTTATTATAGAATTAATTGAAAAACAGTTAGTTACAGCAGTTAAGAATAAACAGTGATATCCGTACGTCATTTCAATTATAATAATCTATTAAGGTCATAAATAAACGATAAAGTCGGTAATCCAACACAACGAAATTTAGTAAATCAATATTGTCGCGCGATACCGTATAATCGCGGAAGATTAGATATTTAACGCATCAATTTCCTACATCCTCTACCGCGAGTGCGAGATAAGGAATGGAATTCCAACGTTAGGGAACTCCGTCAGGTGATTCACAATGTTTATTACTGAATTAAACAAATTATTGATAAAATCGAAAGTCGCCATCTACCAATTTCGCGTAGAAGTAGGTTTCGTGCGCGAACGAAACATTCCGATGGCGTAGGTTCACGTTCGTGCTGTTATCGTAGTAGTAGTTCATTTACTTCACTTCGGCATTTTGCAGTTCGCATTGAGCGGTGATACGGTTGTCAAATGCGAGTTGCTGTTAGGTGGATTATGTTTTCGTAAATATTTTAGACTAATTTGCATATTATTACTCGCGCTAGTAATATGCATATATGTTAGTGAAGTAAAATATGCTAGAAGTAATTTTGTGTTTTAAATTGTGCAAGTGTCACCAGCAACCTGGTGGAAAGTGTTTAGTAGAAAGTGGGTTCGCTGTTTGTAAATTTCGCAAGCAATCGTATTTCGGTAAGTTATTTTATTTACCGTTTACTTGTTTATTGCCCCAAATCGCATTGTGGGAGGCAAATGCCTTTAGAACGAGTCTTTTACATTTAGGGTTATGTTCTTGATCCATTTTATTGAGACAATGTAAACTGCGGTTCACACTCTTCAAAATCAAAAAAATTAGATGAAAAAGACTGGAAAGATTTGCGAACGCAGAGAGATGTAAGCGAAAGTTAATTTGACAAGGACAGTCGGTCGAATTACAATACGTTTGTAACCTTAATACAGTTCCAGTAAAGACGTTTGCACCTATATACCTACTGACACAAAAATGTCTCGAATGTTTATATTAATAATAACTTACGTAATTCATCTCTGGCTCTCTCTAATTTTCGCAAACCATTCGTCAAAGCTTGCGCAAATTTATTGAAAATGTGATCGTGGCTAAAAGAAAAGGATTAGGCAGGTATCTCGATTTTTTTGCGATGATAAAGGAAACTAGTATTTTATTGTTGCAATGTGAAAGGTTTCGATATTCCAAGGTAGGTAATAATTTCGTTTCGCAATACCTACAAGGTGGAACTTGTAGTATATGTATGTAAATATCGTAAGCAAATATTCCCAGCAATTACGATCTTTGCCGCTTTAAATATAAGTAGGCTAAGTACACGATTTAATAACAAATTGTTATCTGAATTAAAGACAAACGGATATTACGGCGACATGCTGTCTAGAAAATAGCGTACAAGACAATCGATGGCATGCGACAATGATTGTAGTAAGAGGATAACGGATCCGTGCGAAAATTGAACGTTTTGTGACCGACTTGGCCTTGGCTTTAGGATCGATTTAGTTTCCGTTTTTGATATATACGTAACGGCAATCTGAAGTGGTGAAAATTACGTTGACGAAATACGTTGTCACGTAATAGTATTCTAGGGCGAAAGCAGAAAGGAACTGTTCCGTATCGAAATTGTGCGACAATTCAAATGATTAAGAAATTGCACTTACAATCAGGGTAAATCGAGGGGTAAATATTTATTCTTTATTGAGAGTGACAGAAGTAAGATAGAAAATAAGTGATCGTGACTCCGACCGTTTTGCAATCGTAGGCTGTATTGCGCTTTCCCGTAATTTGTAAATTGCAAATTTGCTACGCTAGAGCTCTTGGCGAAAAGGTGGGTTATATAACGTATACAATATAATTGACAATAAAAAATACGTAATTTTCAATAAAAGTCTAGTTACGTATGGCGGATTATCTATTCGCAAACTAAAAGGGACCATGCCATAGGTGGCTGGTTTTAACCAGTATTGAAGTAGTTATTTGTATATAGACCGAGAGCTCGCGTGAAAAATACCTATGCGATTCTGCAATGTTAATGTTGTGTATAGACGCCCGTCTGCCACTCCTAACTGGTACTGGACGCTTTAGTGCGAGGGCGCCGTTTGAAAATGGCGAAAAAACGTAGATACCTTGTTATGGGTACAATGGTATAACGGCTTTATCGCACGCATCGAAGTATAACAAGTAGGTACAGGGTGTCCCATCTTCGGAACGTTTGTAGGGTATCTCCGTAATTGTTGATATATCCACAAAAAAAGTAATATAATATGTTATGTGCTGTTTTTGGGTCAAACTTAAAATGGAAAAAAAATTGAACATTTTCGCTCGCTTAAGACATACGGAGGGAAATCAAAAAATTGTCAATTTCACGATGCCCCTATTATTGTCTTAGTTAAAATCTCGGTTAAAACCTCTGTTAAAACATACAGAATAATGTTTATTACAAAAGTTTATTTATAATGATTGTTGAATAATCTCCCGTTTGTTACAGTTCAAATTTCAATTTCCTATAGCATTTTAGTACCTGGCTTTATACAAAATTTGTTAGATGTCGTTTAAAGTTTAAAAGTAAAATGATAACGCCGATCGCTATTATTGGAAAAATTGTGGTATTGTTGCTTCGCACTTGGACGTTGTTGCGTCCATTTTGATATTTATCGAGTGCGAATATAAAAGCAATTTGAGTTATCCTTAGTAAAGGTAGTTAGAAGTTATCTACTTAGCATTGTCTTAGAAGACTTGATAACTCAAGAAATAATTGATATAACCAGCAACTTATATCTGCAGGCCGCTCGATATCTCAGGTATTATTTCCATTGTATTTCGCGGTTTTATCGTCAATAATTATTTTAGGCCTTTTAATTTTTCCGTTTTCTTTTCCCATTTTGGATTTCGTCTATTTTTTTTTATTGGGTTGGGAATAATAGATATATAAAGGAGTTCGTCCGGAAATTAGACGTATCACCGTTTCTACTTGAAGATAATTGCCCAGGAAGCGCCGCACGCCAAGAAAATTACTACCTTTACCAATTTATCGAACTGGCCGCTGTCGTCCCAAAGATAAGCGAAACTTCAGTTGGCCAGCTCTCTTTTATATTTATTATCACCAACTATTGGAGTTGCCGAATTTCCGTTTGCTATCGAACATCGAATAACAACTGTAACTTCGGTATATCGAAGGAATACATTTTGATTAAGGGTGCGTTTGCACGCCATGGTGTAAGAAAAGTGAACTAAGAAGTATTTTTGAAATATTCGTTGCTTTGTGCTGCCATCCCGAATCCGCGATCCCTATTTGTACTTCGTTAGGTCGCTGACACTCGCATACATTCGTCTTGAGATAAAATTAAAAATAGTATTTTGCTTATCTTTGGTTACCACCTGTAACTGTAAATATCGTTCCGTAACTCTAAAAAGGGAATTTATTGCGAAATAAATTCTACCTAAAAATACTTATTTACCATAATATGCGGTTTTGTTCCGTAATTCAATTGAATGCCAATAACAGTGCGTAATTGTAATTCCTGAAATGCCATTCAAAGTTGGGTTATGTTATGGATTATGTTTACCTGATTTTCTATTAACTGCAAAATAACAAAAAAAACCAGTACCTACCTAGGTAAGTAAAGTTGAGGATCTTTATTTTAATATAGTTCTATTAATGGATTGTTTTAGGCTATCCTTCGACTGTACACATTTTCGAAGATTGACTTCCGACACAGAGTACATTTTTTTCCGATTATCATTTTACCGAACGATGTCATTGCAGTGCGTTTATATAAGGCCATCGGTCACATCATGGTCAGAACACGGTGCGGTCAATTATTGTAACCGTGTATTTCTGTACTGTTCATGTTCTGACCGTAACCTGACCGATAATAATGTGAATCGGCCTTAAGGAATACTCAGCCTTTATGATCACAAAGGACAATCCACGCAATATTTTTAGGAAAACCAGATTTGCAAGTCAGCAATACTAACTCATAATTGAATGTTATTTGTTTGGGTGTGAAATCATATTTTGATATAATACCGATAACATTGAGATCCTTCACTCAACGATTGAATTATTCAATGCCGATAGTATGTAGTTCATTCAAATTATGGGAACCAAGATGGCATCCAATCGGTGGGGTTTCGTTATTATTAATAGTGCTTAAATTTAGTTGTAAGTGACGTGTACATTTATTATCGAATAAATATATAATCTTCAGTTACTGATTTCTTGCAGAGTTGTCTGATAGCACTTCCGAGGTGTAAATACCATCGTACAAGTCGACAGTGCTATTAGATAGCAACTTGGGCGAGAGTATTCTTGCCCATAAGTAGCGCTTCGTCTGGTAAACGTAAGCAGTATTAACACTGTATTATCAATTCAGAAACACCATCCCACATAACCTCTTTTTGTTGTAAGCTCTGAAATTTTTATATTAATTAATTATAACGTAGAGTGAAAAATCCCATGATCCTAAACTCAACGTTTATAAATACTTCTTTTGCCAGTTTCCTAACCCAAATTTTGAATGTAGGTAACGTTAACCAGTGTAATTCCTACTTATGGTACGGTTTTTTGCTGGATACATTTTATCTGCATTAATAACCAACAAAGCCAATAAAAGGAATAAGTTATACTGCTAAAAAATAGATACATTAATACATTCCAATAAGTACTCCAGTTTAAATTTCCCGCTTTGTAAGAATAGTATACCGTAGCCATCTTAGTGGATACACGTTGAACTACACTGAGCACAGATTTCTTTTCTATAATTGTTTTACGAGTTATTATTCAAGTGTACGGAGTTCATACCGTTTGTGCTTTAGAAACCACATATTATCCATTTTTACATCACGTTTTATTCCTTATATGTTCAAGAATCTGGAGAAACAATTTATATTTCAAAAACTTCTTTGACCTTTGAATTATACACAAAAGATTGCCATTGCAATCGAACGTCTACTTTATACACTTTCAGAGAATGTGCTATGAGTTTTAGTGCAATATAAACTGTTCACTCATAATTTACATACATTTAAGAACAATAAACAACAAACATTTCCCAAAAAAAATGTATAGTTTTTAAAAACGGTATGAATTCCGTTAGGCATGTTTCCCATAAGAAAGCTATTGTGAGATAGGCAACACACAATACTGATAGCGCGCCCTTAAGTTATTATCACTAATTAGAATCAAATTTTGAAGTAATATTCTGTCAGGGAATCTACGAGGTCGCTCCAAATGTTACTTAAACCCGTTATAAAGTTGCGTGTATATTTAGGGTGTTCCCTTAGGCGGTATCGTCAAACCAAGTTAGCCTCCAAGTTAGCATTACGCATATTTTAGTTTATTAATTTTAAAGCTTGGTTTGGGGAACCGAGTTGCGAGCGCTCCCGACTCACACCTACGGCCCTTCCGTCGGCACAATTATTGCAGTTTATTTTTTTGGTTTTATCGCAGGTACCATAATTTAATACAAGTACCCACAGTTATAGTTATTTGAGAATTCGTAGATTTTCATTTGCGTCAAATTGTTAAATCAAATATTCAACTCAATTCACACATACTTATTGTTTTAATTTAATTCTGTATTCGAATCGAATCGACCTTAATTTAATAGAATACTGCTATTTTAGCACTGCGTAATTTATTTATTTATTACTAGAGACTTTAATGGACTTATCCTGGGTCAGGTAAGCAGTACTGAATTGGTGACAGTGATTAAATACCCTGACGCCCTTATCTCATACTTATCTATGCTAAGAACATACAGGGTGATTCCTATAGTACCTGCCACCGTTTGGGAGCGTGTATGTGGTGCGTAGGGGAGTATTTTGATATAGGACACTTGGGGTCGGAAATCTAAAATAAGGGTGCCAGAGCCAAATTTACCTTCTGGAATTTCGCGCCTGTAGGTAGGCAACCCAACCGGCCGGCGGTGCACACGGAGCGATCTCAGGCGGCGATGTGTGGCTGACACTTGATCAGAATTTTGTTTAAACCCACGAAATCCCGTCTGCAACGACGCGTATCAAGTGAATAAACACTATGGCAATAGTATAATAATAGTTGGCTAGATGTAGGAAGTGCATTGAGAACAACGGTGGCCACGTTGAACACTTGTAAACGTTATTGCTTTTGACTGTCGTTTTCCCTCCTTCCCTCCCATGTCGCTTCCTCGCGTTAACTCGCTCTGCATCGCTCCGCGCGAAACGTCGGTCGGTTGGGTTGCCTACATACAGGCGTGAAATTCCAGAAGATAAATTTGGTTCTGGCGCCCTTATTTTAGATTTCCGACCCCAAGTGTCCTATATCAAAATACTCCCCTAGGCACCCCCTATACGCTCCCAAACGGTGGCAGGTACTATAGGAATCACCCTGTATGCCCTAGCGGCCGTGCATATTGTTCCAATAGAATTTGTTAGCGTTCTCTGGAAATATATTATTTATTTTAAATTGCGGTAGCACGTTTTCAAAATAAGTCTACGGGGTCAGGTAAAAAAGTTATCTTACCTAACCTCAGTTTTGTAGTGGAATATCCTATATATTTTATTCTAAAAATAAAATTCAATATTGGTTCAAAAATACGAGATGTTTCAAAAAATTAAAAATGTTGTCTAATCTAAACCCTCGTCTAAACCATACGAACCTTTTTAATATAAGGAATTAGGAAATGACCATCAGTGGTGCGAAAGTAATAGACTACGCTTGAATATAAGCATTGTAAAGTATTTAAACAATGATATAAGCAAATGCAAATTAATTACATTGCGTAAGCGTACAGATGATTTTGAATGATTTGAATTGAGTTTGATTACAGCATTACCCGAGGCATTACCAATACTCCCTTACTTAGAACTAGCTCGGCGAGTAGCTCGGTCAAAGATTTAGGGGTCGTGTTAAGCCGGGAATACATCTGACAAACGTTGTCATTCGTTCGCGTTGCCAAACATATATGTCTTGCGTTCGCCATGTGTGGACCGCGATTCGCAGCGATTTCAATATGGTACAAATGACTAGCAGTGCGAATGAATGTTTTCCATCGGATGTCGGTAAAAATTAAAAGATCAAAAAGAAATGGCAAGCCACAAGTGACAGCAAACGTTGCTATGTAGACGCGTTTTAAAGCGTTTAGGTGCAGTCTGCTTACGTTTTAGTACGAAAAGATCGATTTAATTGTTACGGGGAAATTTAATTCAACAATGAGCGATAATCAGTTAATTATAGCGAGTACTTCATACATTGTTATAAGTACAATTTTAAAACGACAAAAAGAAAAAAAGAAAAAAAAACAGAGAAGTGTATGGATGCACGAGTTATATAGAAGTAGAGGTATATACGATGGTATGAACTTAGTATCAGATTTGAATGACACATTTCAATAACAAAAAATAAATTTTTACAAAATAGCACAAATGCGCGCGAATGTGTGGAACGCTAGCGTATGCACTGGCTCAGCACGTGTCTGTCGCTCATGACTGTTACCACAAACGTTGCCAGAGAATGGGTGAAAACGGGTAACAACGCGAACGAACGCGAACGAACGGCAACGTTTGTCAGATGTATTCCCGGCTTTAGATAAACGTTTATCCTGTTCACTCCATGTAAATGAAGTAGTCAACCAATCTTTGAAGGCTCTTGGGTTTATAATTCGGTCAAGCATTGGGTTTGAAGACGTTTCTACTATCAAGTGTCTATATTGTGCTCTTGTCCGATCTAAGTTGGAGTACTGTGCTTGCATTTGGCAACCATACTTAGTAAAATATCGAACAAATCGAAAAGGTTCAACGACGATTCTTAAAATATCTATTTTTTCGATGTGAGGGACGATATCCAGTTAGAGGATATTCCCAATCGCAGATGCTGGAAAAGTTTAATCTATTACCACTTTGTGTTAGACGGAAACGTATTGGTATGGCGTTGTTGTTCAATCTAATGAATAATAATACTGACTGTATAGCACTACATTAATTACATAAAACTAAGCATACCAAGATTGTCGGCAAGGCGTGCCCTCACATTTCACATACCAAAGTGTAACACGCAATAATTAGTCTGAAGAATTCGTCAATGTATACCCTGTGTCACAATTATAATTTAATATGTTATATAGTAGACATTTTTAATTGTACATTAAAAACGCTAAATAACTTCTTAGTTTGAGATAATATTTTTTTGATTTTATTTTTGTTTTAGTTGTCCAATATTGGTGTTACTGCTGTATGGACAATAATAGTTATTTGTGTACCAAGGCCGTAAAAGTGATCTTTTTTGGCCGAAGCTGCTGTTTGTGGCCGAGGCGGCAGCCGAGGCCGCAATTCAGATGAGGCCAAACAAATCACTTTTGGCCAAGGTGCACACAACATTTTTTAGGCGATCATCAAAAAAGAATTCAATAATTTGCTCATAAACATATTTTTTCTGAAAATCATAGTTATCTTAGACAATTAAAAACAAATCATTTCCTGTCATATGTAATAAATTATAATTAGCATCTTTGTGTTTTGTGCGTATCAAAATGGGTGATAGCGACAGTTCAGATACGTACCCAAAATGAAATTTTGGAAGCTGCAAGCGTTGCGACCCTATGTCATATATGATATAAGAGCAGGCGTTTGAGAGTAAAAGTACAATCGCAACTTCCTCCGCTGCACAAGATTGTAATAATGTCAAATGCAATAGGTCCTTCGTAACTGTGGCTTCCAAGATCTTATAGTTAACATGCTGTACAATTATTAGAAACCTGATTACCTACTTTGATGGTAGGTATAGGTAGCTACTTGTGTTTTAGGTTAATTGCTGGTGATTCTTCGTATAATAATGTAAGCAACAACATATTCCTCATGTTTTGGTTCTACACTTCAAAAAGGTCTGCAAGCAGCAAAGATTGAAACGTCAAACTATAATTTTAAATGTGAACATTGTGATTATGCAAAATGGTGTGAAACATTCCTACAAGTCCGAAAATGAAAAAAACGCACTTGGATGGCCAAATCCTTGATGGGGCGAGGCGAGACCAGATAGACGCTTTGTATCAACCAGATTACTGTTTCTCAAACATCAGTTTCAAATAAGTACAGTTTGACAGATGTGTACAATAAAGTAAAGTTTGACAGAAGCGTACAATAAAGTGAAACTTTATGGCCGCAAAAGCGACCATAAAATCAACGTTTTTGTGATGATAGCCTAAAAAGATTATTATTATTAAATAATCTTCCAGTTTCTGAATAATTTTTTTTAATCTTTGAAATTTTTTGGATCACTATCTTTTTAATGTCATCCCGAGTGTCATCCCTAGTGTGATATTTTTACAGAATGAATTTAATATGGTCATGTTTTTAGTTCAAAATATACAGGGTGTTCTATTTAAATAATGAGGTTAGATCCGGTTACTTTCTTAGCTGACATCGTATAATCCCTCGGGTAGACCGCACACTACATTAGCACCAAATAAATTAAGACTTGATTATCTATGGAGCATCTAAGAGTAAGACCCTTCGGGTCATAATTCTTTTACAATAAAAGATACCGAAAAAAATATTGGAGCAAAATGGTGCACAATTACAGTCGCCATGTTTCTAAAATAGTTCTGATTACAGTGAAAGCTTTCAGGCCGTGGAGGCCCAGTAAGTTGGTCACCAGATCTTACTCCCTTTGATCACTTCCTCTGGGACTACATCAAGAATGAGGTCTACAGGACGGTACCAATTAGGGGGCGATATTGCGTTGAAATATCTATATTCGATACTCTATTGAAATCGATATACCGGGTGGTGCCTAGCGCCACGCAGCATAGGGATTTCACAGTGGCGGATCCAAGGGGGGGTCATGACCCCCTCTTAAACATTAACCTTTCTTTATTGTGGAATTAAATTATAAGAAATTAATGGAAAATATTGCCCATCTAAAAATCTAATGACCGTTTGCACCAACAAATTTAAGTTGAACTTAGCTTAAGTATAGCTTAAAATCCATGGCAACAATTGTCTCCAATCATCCTGCCATGGATTTTAAGCGATGCTTAAGCTAACTAAGCTCTGCTTAAATTTGTTAGTGCAAACGGCCATAAGACTCTAAGATGATTATCGATTAAAAACTATTGTTTGATTTATTTCTTCTCGAAATTTCTGATTTTTATTAAAATTATGTATAATTAAACAGCCGATAACAAATATTTTGTGGTGAAAAGCTCCAGAAGGCGAGCTGAATTTGTAATATAAATATATTGTTCTTATATACAGTAAAAATGTTTTTCTTTTTAATATTCTGATGTGCACACCACTCCCCACCCAGTCACAAAAATCACTCCATGACCCCCCCCCCCAAAATCGAAGTCTGGATCCACCTCTGGATTTCAATGGTAATTTCTTTATAGTCAATTACTAGCTCCCCTAATTATTTTAGAGCAAAAGTCTAAATAGGTTTTTTTTAGAGAAAAAAATACTGCATCTGTTCATACTATTACTTATAATTTTCCGTTTTTCAAAACTGTAGAAATCGACAAAATTAAAAGGTTCATTTTACAATAAATCAAATATGCCTTGGAATTACCTAAAAAAACAGCGATCACGTTTCATTATTTGCCTTTGACGTTTATTAAATTTATACTTGTTTATAAATTAGTTAAAGAAGTGCAAGTGCAATAACGTTCAAAATGTCCGTCAAAAACATCAGGAAAACGACAATACATTCAACCTCGCATTCAACGTTTTGGCTGCAGTAGCGGAAAATCCGAATATAAGTTTAAGAACGATTCTTCCCCAAATCAGTTTTTTTCTTCGATGATGGTACTCTGATTCCGGAAAATGATAAACAAATAGTATCTGATGCAGATGCAGCATACGTTCTCTAAAAAAACATTACCCTAAGATGCCTTTTATTGCGTCGGTTAGTTGAAACAGAATTAAATATGAAAATCGTTCGACGTTAAACAATGATAACTTAGATGGGATGCGCTTGTAGTTTGTTAAAAGGTTCCAAAGCATCACTGATTTATTAAAATATAATTTTTTATTTTGTCGATTTCTACGGTTTTGAAAAATGGAAAATTATAACTAAAAGTATGAACAGATGCAGTATTTTTTTCTCAAAAAAAACCTATTTAGCTCGCTATTTAGACTTTTGCTCTAAAATAATTTGGGGAGCTAGTAATTGACTATAAAGAAATTACCTCGGAAATTACCATTGAAATCCCTATGCTGCGTCGCGCTAGGCACCACCCTGTATATCGATAGATATACCGGTATATCTAGATATCAAATGGAATGTTTTGTTTTTGTGTTGGGCAATAAAGAAAATGTTTACTTTTTGATAGGGAAAGGAATGATTTGCTAAGAAAAACGAAATACTATCGTGAAATAGTTAATTGTATCACTCAATTTGGATTGTAGTTTCAGAAAAAATTATGTAAAATTTGAGAAGAAAGTGTTTTGCAACTCTCGATCAATTGACTTCGAACTCAAGTTGAAATACTTCTCAAGTTTTACACACATTTTTTTCTGAAACTACAATCAAAATTGACAAAATATCGTAGGTATGCAATGATTTGACACATAGCAATCTAGATACGGGTATGTTTCAATTTTAAATGTCATTATTAAGATTAACGCAGCAATTGTTTTTCACCTCGTTAAAGTAGTTTCTAAAGTAGTTTCAGAAAAAGAATGTTTTTAGGATCTTAATAATAAACAAATTTACTGTAGCTAGCACAGATACCACCTGCGCATGCGCGTTCTGCCTAAAAGAGTTTCAGCCCTTTCTTTTATGTCTAAGGGTACGTTTATGTTGGAGCTGCGAGCAGCGAGCAGAGCTGCGATGAAAGCGGAGCGACGTTTTGCAAAGTATTGTAGTAAACGGATGTGCCTATGTTGGAGCGGTCCGCACGCATAGCTGCATCACCACGTAGCGCCCTATAGGGGGAAATGATTGGGGGTGAATGACTGAACGTACCTCTGTATTTCTCCTTGACCTACTTTTCAAGGTCACCACTATGTGTCAAACGACCTTTGACATTGAACCTGTCATATGTGGCACCGCAACCGTCGTTGACCTTTGGTAACCTTGAAAGTGAAATGTGGCACTACATAAGAGGTCCATTTACCTCTGACAACTTGGACCGCGTATGTCCTTGAGCATTACCTTTCCCTACTTTTCAAGGTCACCTCCACGTGGCACGCGACCTTTGAATTTCATTTTGAATTATTTTTCAAGGTCATCGCAAGGTGACGAGCAACATTGAACTGAGTTAGGTTCGCCCTTGTATATCTATTCGGAAAATTGTCAACATACGTACTAGCACGTACGTACGTACATACATACAGACGGTAAAAATTGTATTCTTTAAAAGGTTGCTTAAAATGATTTAAAACGTCGACATTTGATGAATTACACTGGAATATAGCACGACACTGGTGATTACAAATCCATATTTTTTCGGTAACTTTTATAGTAAAGTATAATATATAGTATATAATCCCGGGGGTGCTACTTACATCCTGTATTTGTGGAATGTTACTTCTAGCTTCGCACAGGTTAATTATTACAGAGGATTGGAATCACATAAGGTTCGAATCCTTTGGATCCAGGATATCAAAACCTTATAAAAGAAAGACATGTTAGGCCGAGTGTTAGGTTTGTTTGTTTGTTGTCCTTCAGACACAACAACCTGAAAAATGTTTGAAATTTAAATGTGTCGTCTTTAACTTAATTAATTTTTTACATCACTTTTTCCTCTTGGTAAGTTTCACTCATGATTGAGTTAAGTTCTAATCTCGGTTCTAATTTTAATGTTTTTTAGCTATCACTCATGTAATGATAAAAATTTTGTAACACTTGATAATGAAACGAGGTTCGTTCCGAAACATGTCGTGTTTTTCATCAAAAACTACCTGTCAACTTTAAATTGTCATTAAATTTTCGATGCGTGGAGAGATTTAGTGTTTTACAATTCCCGAGTGTTAGGCTATACCTCGGGCTATACAGTGTTCCAACGAAGGCACTACTACTAACGTTTTTTTATTATTGGAGGTGCAAAGTAAATTATCAAATATGAATCATTAGTATTCCTGTGTGTAATGGTTTGCGGTCACTACGCTAGCCACAAAACACTAACCTGTCCAGGTAGCTCAAAACAAAACAACTTGTATCTACATTTAGAACTGTAATTATTATGTCCATGAACTTGGCAGGCCTACTACAGCAGACCATGGTTCTGCTTACTCATATCGTTAGTGTTCCGTTAGTGCACGTTAGCTCCCGCTGAAGAAATCGTTAGTGCACAAAAGGAAACTTACTATTTTTAAAAAATATTTGTGGGCCTGCTAACTTCATGCCAGCAGACCCATTTAAGAAAATCGATGCAATCTTTACACTAGTTAAACTAGCAGCGTTAGTGCTCGTTAGTGCCGCCAATATAAACGTTAGTGCTCAAAGTATAACAGCTCAAAACGTTGTAAAAAGGGGTCTGTTAACTTCATGCAGCAGACCCACATTTGTCAAATTGGCCCTGTCCTAATGCGAATTTGAAGCAGCTCGTTAGTGCTCATTAGTACTTCACATGCGAACGTTAGTGCTGCAAGGGATCCGCGTCAAAAAGGTACCAAACTACCTCAAAATTAAACTTGACTTATTGGGACCTGCCAACTTTACGCCGGTATATCAACAAACGAAATTCGTTTGGTTTTCTACTTTAATCGATCAATTAGTATTAGTGTTCGTTAGTGTCGCAAAAAAAAAAGCGTTAGTGCTCAAAGCGCAACAGCTCAAGATGTGAAAATATGAGTTTGCTTTGTGAATAACTATATAACGATTAAATTAGTGATGTCTTTATTAGCTCTGGTTTCTATTTCTGACGTTTACAAGTGAAGTCCTAACGAGCACTAACGAGGAGCTTCAGATTCGCATTAAGGCAGGACCACTTTAATAAATGTGGGCTTGCTGCATGAATTTAGCAAACCCATAATTTCACGCTTGAGCTCTTGCGCTTTGAGCACTAACTTTTTTTTGCAACACTAACAATCACTAAAAGTGATAGATCGATTAAAGTAGAAAATCAAACGGATTTCGTTTGTTGGTCTACCGGCGTGAAGTTGGCAGGTCCCAATAAGCCACGTTTAATTTTGAGGTGGTTTCGGTACCTTTTTGATGCGGATCCCTTGCAGCACTAACGTTCGAATGTGAAGCACTAACGAGCCGCTTTAAATTCGCATTAGGACAGGGCAAAATTGACAAATGTGCGTCTGCTGCATGAAATTAGCAGATCTCTTTTTACAACGTTTTGAGCTGTTACACTTTGAGCACTAACGTTTATATTGGCGGTACTAACGAGCACTAATACTTACCGGTCGATTAAAGTAGAAGATCAAACGGATTCGTTTGTTTGTCTACCGGCGTGAAGTTGGCAGGTCCCAATAAGCCATGTTTAATTTTGAGGTGGTTTGGTACCTTTTTGACGTGGATTCCTTGCAGCACTAACGTTCGCATGTGAAGCACTAACGAGCACTAACGAGCCGCTTCAAATTCGCATTAGAACAGAGCCAATTTCACAAATGTGGGTCTGCTGCATGAAGTTAGCAGACCCCTTTTTACAACGTTTTGAACTGTTACACTTTGAGCACTAACATTTATATTGGCGGCACTAACGAGCACTAACGCTGCTAGTTTAACTAGTGTAAAGATTGAATCGATTTTCTCAAATGGGTCTGCTGGCATGAAGTTAGCAGGCCCACAAATATTTTTTTAAAATAGCAAGTTTCCTTTTGTGCAGTAACGATTTCTTCAGCGGCACTAACGTGCACTAACGGAACACTAACGATATGAGTAAGCAGAACCATGGTCTGCTGTAGTAGGCCTGCCAAGTTCATGGACATGTAATTATTACCATCAGAGACGTTCGGCTCCTGTAACGATGAAAAATCTCAATGTTGACTTTAAATCTTGTTTTAAATTAATGATTTGAGAGATTCAGTAGCCTAGCATCGGTCAACTTCGGATAATCCTAAGAATGAACTACACAAATTTTCATGAACACCTGAGATAAATCCTGGACACAAATAAAAAAATCCGGGTCGTACAATTGATTCCCATAAACACAAAATAAATTGATTGACAGTGACAAAAATTCATTCCGAAGCACATGAAAAAAATGAAAATAAAATCCCTGAAAGAAAGAAACGTTTACAAAACTTGTGTGGATATATTACCCCGCAAGCAGGAAATCTTAAAATTACTTCAGTTATTTTCTTAATAATCCAAATAATCTGGTTGTATAAGGTTTGCGATATAAGGCGCACTAAACTCACATACAAACGCTGACAACGTCTGAACTTCACTTTGCCTTATAACACAGAATTAGATGACAAACAAAACTGGCTTAATGAATAAAGATGTACACATTTTCGATGTCTGTTCGGACGACAGAAACTTTAAACTTTCAATAAGAAAACAATCCCAACAATCCCTCGCTCTACTACACTGCTTCCTTTTTCAACTGTTTTTCCATTATTATTATTATTATGGTCGGTGTATCTTGTGAGAACTCAGGTCTAGCCTGGTTAACTAATCGCACGGATTAAAATCAAGTAACGATTAGTGTCTGTGTCTGTGTCTGGTGAAGTTATGTAGGGTCCTTAAAAAAAAATAATAATAATAAATAAAATAAAATAAAAATTCACACACTCACACTGGAAATCTAGAGATAGTATGTAATTCATACTTACCAACATAGCTATTGATGGGCACAATAGCCAACGCTATCAGGACAAAACAAAACAAAAAAAATCATTATAATAATTCCTGTAATTTTATTAAAAGGAGTTTATTGTGTAAGTGTTTCTTTGGCTTTGCGTTTGGGTTGAATACGAGTGGGTTGTGATAACGTGGTGTGTTTCTGTGAAGAAGGAGTTTTGTGTTGTTTAATTGTATTTATGGTGTTTCTTTGTTCTTGAAGTTGTATTTGTGAGGTTGCTTGGGTTTTTGGTGGAGACGTTACAGTATCTTGTGAGCCTGTAGTGCTGTTGAGGTTTTTGCGTTTGGGTTGAATACTAATGGGTCGTGATAATGTGGTTTGCTTCAGAGGTGAATCTCTGATTGTAGTATATGTTGTATCATTTGTTGTACTTGTTTGTTCGGTAAGTTGTATTTGTGTGTTTGTTTGGGTTAGAGGTGGAGATATTACAGTATGTTTTGTGTCGTGTTGTGAGCGAGTACTGTTGTTTACATGTATACGTTTTGGATCATTTGTGTATGTAGTATCTTGTGTTATGTTTAGAAATTTACGAACAATATGGCATGTGTTGATAATGACTGCTTTTTGTAAATGTTTGTATGTGTTTTTGTCTAAACCTAATAGTTGTAAATTGTGGTGTATTGTCTTTGGTATAACTCCGGTAGCACTAAGAATAATGGGAACTATAACAGTAGATTTCATTCTCCATTGAGTCTTAAGCTCGATAGCTATATCGGTGTATTTGCGGTGTTTTTCTGCATGTGTTTTAGTTAAGTTGTTAGTGTTGGGTATGGCAATGTCTATAATACAAATGGATTTTTGCGTTTTATCTATAAGTGTAATATCTGGTCTATTATTGTGGATAGTTTTGTCTGTGAGTAGTGTCCTGTCCCAATATAATTTGTGTGTGTTGTTTTCAAGTATGATCTGTGGCGTGTATTTGTAGTATGGTGTCGTATCTGTTATGAGATTGTGTTTAAGTGCTAATTTTTGATGTATGATTTTAGCTACCTGATCGACGATCGTGTCGATGTTTGTATTCAGTTTGTGCAAGTCGTGTGCATGCCGATATTATATGTTGGATTGTTTCTGATGTTTGTGAACAGAGTCGACAAGAATCGTTTGTCACTGTTTCGTCTTTATGTATGTGTTTTTTATAGTTGCGTGTATTAATGACCTGGTCTTGTATTGCTAACATGAAACCCTCCGTTTCCGGGAAGATATCACATTCAGACAACCAAGTGTGCGTTGCTTTAGAATTATTTATTATTATGATTATGGTCGGTGTTTCTTGTGAGAACGATTAGTGCCTGTGTCTGGTGAAGTTATGTAGGGTCCTGAAAAAAAATTCACACACGCACATTGGAAATCTAGGGATAGTATGTACTTCATACTTATCAACATAGTTATTGATGGGCACAATAGCCAACGCTTATCGGGAAAGAGGAAAACAAAACAAAAAAATAATTATAATAATTCCTGTTAGTAAGTTTTGTGTTTTTTAACTGTGCTAGGGCGTAACTTTATTGGCTGTACCTGTCTTTGTAGTGCATGTTGCGTTACTTGTACTTATTGCGTTTGTTTGTTCAGGAGGTTTATTATTATTATTATTACACCACTTTGGTTAACTTTCTTCCGTACAAATTTATTATAAAAATGACGAACAGCGTCTTCAAGTAAAGAAATAGGATTAACTGCCCGAGATTTACCGTAACTAATTTTTCTACGACCTCCTTGAAAATGAAAAAAACTGTCAAGGTTTGGGTTTTGCCTTAGTTTTATTTCGAAATTCACGGAGGTCCTAGGAAAAGTATGATACGTAATTTTGTTGTCATTTGCGTATTACAGGTTCGTAGAATTGCCGCAATTTTTCTACTTCCGTGCAATACGCACTATAACAACTTTATGAGGTAATATATATACTATTACGCGCTCTACCGTCGTGGAACTCGCAGCGGCAATAGCAGCAGCGCTGTTTACTCGTTATCTCTCGTATTTAAGGACACACCCTCGGACACACCAGTTCCACCATCAAATAAACTCCTCCCTTTAAGAATTTTCATACGGAAACGCACCAAACGTGGCCACTCTCTAAAGAAAATGCGCAATTCTTCGTAAAATCTGCATTTCCTTATCAGCACCAGAACACGTTGCCCAGATAAATTACAAAAGCGATAAAATTTAATTAGAAATTACGCAATTACAAAATTTCTAAAAGGAAAAATATTGAGACAAAACCGAGGACAAAACTCAAATAAAACCAACTAACTTTGTGCTTATTTCGTAAATAATTCCCCAGATTTACTTAATAAATTGAAACGTTTTTCATATACAGGATGGCCCGTCATGATTTTTGGTGTTTAGACCGAAATAATGTCTACATGACGTTGTTTACACAATAGTATAAATGACGTTTGAAACTTTGTAAATAACGTAGTATTCTTGAAATTATCCCTAACGTGCAACCGTAAGGGCCGGTCTCTTATGTAACCAATGTAGACCACAGAAACAAAATGTATTCACATACTAAACACTGAGACCAAACTACCATGCAAAAAATTCTAGGTTAATAGGTACTTATTAAAATTAACAGTAAAGATAATTACGTAAAGAAGTAGAAGAATACTTTTCAGTAGCATGTAGTTTAATTAGTTTTTTTATTTGATGAAGTGGATTTTCGGCACTAATACAAAAGTTAGAAGTTCTAAATAAATCGGTGAAATTTTGCTTGAAAAGAGAGTGACATTTCGACGTTTTTACCCAAATCTCATTTACGAACAGAAACTGTATCTTCTTCCCGACTGGCTTCAAAGTGAATTAATAAAATAAATAAAATTGGAATAGAAGGTAAAAAGCTTTATATTTCCGCCAAATATATATTTTTATCAATTGACATCTAAAATGTCTTGAAAATCCTTCGTTTTCTTACATTTTCGGAAATCAGAACGTTATTGCTTTATTCCCGATATATTAGTAACAAAATACTATATTTTGATGGATCCAAATGAAAATACTATTTTTTCTCGGAACGCAATAAAATTACGAGGGAGCGTGGTGTTGCTGTTAGTAACGTTTCTGCCGACATTTCTATGGTTTCTATCAACCACACCCCGCTGTCTATACAATTTTACCTTGACTTCGTGAGGGACCAAATTCGTTATCACGTTTGCACAAAATGTGTTTCTAATAATAAGCTTTTACGTGTTGAATTGAGCTCTTACCCTTCCCGTTACAAGTCCAAAGTTGGATGGCAGAGTAGATGCACATTAATAATAGTGCCTGTACTTACGAGTGTAACAACATTAATTTAGAAGGTCGTTCCAATCTATAATTTCAAAGAAAAGGTGGAGATCAAGGTTTTGAGAGAAATCTAATTCAGCATAGGAAAGGTTGTATATTTTACGTGAACGTACCATTATGTAAATGATCAGCTATTACTACATCACAATATGATACCCTTCCGACATATTGTTTTCGTTTACACAATGAATGCAATATGTAATAGTTTTTATGTTACCGGTAATTTAACGTTGACTCGAGCGTTTTATTTGATGTTTAAGTTGCTGGAGCGCTAGCAAATGTCACATGCATGTTAAAATAGAAATTCGGAAGGTAATTGAATTTACATATAATAGGAAGAAGGTAGGTCCTAGTATTTATCCTTGGGATACACCCTGTTCGCGCTCGTGAGAATGGGAACAGTTAATAGATGTTTGAAAGTAAATGGAGCAGGACTATTCAGAAAATGACCCTGCATGCAGATTGTTATCTGTCGTTTACATTAGATCCGCAACACCTGGAATGGAAATTGGTTCACTTTTGTCCGTTGAAGTTGACCTCTTACATGAAATCAAAATGCAATCACGTTTTAGCTGTGAACAAGTAGGTAGTTGCGACACGCGCATGTGCATGGCCCTACAATTTCAAAAATTACTTAACTGTAGGTGCGTAGGGGATAGTTGATTGTGACGGAATTCTTCTAATTTTAGAGCGGAGGGCGGAGATCCTGGAGGTAGACCATCACTAGTACTCTCAGGTTTCGAGTATTCTTTGACAGCCCCGTGGACTCGGATTATGTACTAGGGTGGCGCCAAAAAAACTCGGGCTAACATCGATCCAGAGATCGCAGTCTGCCAAAACTTTCACAATATTATTAACCTTGGAAACACAACATGAACTTTGAAATTTAATTGTTATTGGTTCCGATTAGTTCCACACCATGTTAAAAATCACAAAAATCAAGTAACGAGCTGTGATCAAATTCCTTACTCCGGAAGATGATTTTCCTTAAGTAAAGACATTAAAGGTACAGTTGGATAGGGGTGTTGAATATTTTTAAAACATTACAAATTTCGACACGCGAATTAAAATATGAAATTGGTCCATAGTCAGAATAAAAAAAGTTGTCTCGGTTAATCATATCAAATCTTGCGATTCACGGGTAGTGATCAGTAGGAGACTTAACATTTGGAGGTTCGATCGAGATAATTGGAAAATAAGTACAACAAACAATTTTCAGGAATCAGGAAGCAAGATAATTCGATTTAATTTCGAATTGCTTTTATTGCTGTAAAAGTGCAGAAAAAAAAAATAGTAAAGATGTTTTAACTAAAACAGTTGAACATAAGGTAACAAAAGAGAATATTTAAGCAACCATTAAAGAGAAGCAAGATGACAGATTTCGAAAAAATCTATTAACATCCAACACGTTGATTTATCATGTCAAAAACCGTGTATATCTTAAAACTGTTTTTCCAGTTTTTGGCGATTTTCTCGAATTTTTGCTACAGGAATAATATTTTTTTATTTTTGTTTATTAAAATATAAATTTTCCCGAAAATTTTGCTACCCCGCGCACCTCTGTACGATGAAAAAAATAGATTTTTCATCCCCTTGAAAAAGAGATGTTTTTTTTCAGAAATCGTGAGATCTCGGAAACGGTACAACTTTAAGGGCCCAAAAAATTGTCTCCTTTTTTTGTCATAAAACAAGCTATGTTTACTCCAAATTTCAAACCCCTACGACTTTTTTTCGCAAAAACAAGAGTAAAAAAAAGGGTTTTCCGGTTTTCCAGGAAAATTGGAGGTTATGTGTACATAGTGCAGATACAAAAATTGTTCATTCTTTTATTCTCTATAATTTTTATATTTAATATTTTCGCCTAAAATTAATAGTTTTGCCACAAATTGCAAAATACCAGTTCCCACCCCTTTCAACCCCCGTCATTTTACCCGCGGAAAAATTCATTTGTTTTAATTATGTTTCCCTAATTTCTAATCATTTCACCAGCATGAAAAACCCGGTTTGAACCGGTAACTAATTTTTTGTGTAAAAAAATATTAGATATATAGCCTGGACCTCGGCCTGGACTATTTATCAGGGCGCAGGCTTTTAAGCAAAGTTTCATTGCATCTCATAACGCAGTGTATCGTTACTTCAGTTACAAATCATTGGGGGAAAAAATTGGGATTTCTCTGCATTAGTGTTTCTCATAATGAAATTATTACCCTTTCCGACAACTGGCTCCCTCTTTAACGGTTTAGTTTGCATTTACTTGCATAAAATAAATGTTATTATCTACGACACTGGCGCACTGGTAAACATTTTACTGTAACAATTAATTTTTTGTAATGATTTACGGCTAGTTCGGTAATAAGTAAATTTTTAATGACTCGTCCCCTTATAATCTGAAATATATTACCTAATGAAAATAATCTCGTTCTAACTCCTTTCTTCTTTACATTTTTCTTGATTTAACATATTGATCTAATTCATGTAACAAATATAAAATAAAACTTCAATCCCTATCTCGTGTTCACGTTTCCAATCTAATTATTTATCTGGTACATTTTCGTATTCAAAAGATTGACACAAATTTAAACCACACAAAAAATTGTATCAATGAACTTGAAATTTAACTTCACAATTTTATTAATGAGAAAAAATCGCCAAAATCTTTTGCTTGTCATCCAACAAGAATTTCAACTTCTACTTCCTGTTTATCTTTCTTACGGCCGGTTGCAGGAAAGCGAATTATAATCAAAATCCTACATTCTTGCCAAATATGAGTTTAAACAAGAATTTTGACATTTGATTGGCTGCATACTGAATTATAAAGCCAATCAAATGTCGTAATACCGGATTAAACAATGATCCTGGATTTTTTTTGTGCAACTGTCCGTTAGATCAATAAATTTACAGAACATAATTTCTCTAGTAATAAATACTGATATCACCGATCATAGGGCCACGTGCTTGATTTTATCTACAATAGGATGTATCACTCCCCGTGTTAATCAATGCAAATATTTATCGATTATAACAATGTCCTTAAGTTATTAAGAAATGAGACATGGGGTAGTGTATTTACTCGCGTATTTATTAGCAAAGATGTCAATGATTTGATATATTTATCAAAATTCTAATCTACATTAATTCGTGAAAAAAATCTATTACCAATCCTCATAATTCTAATAACATAAAAACTAAAGCCGTGGATTACCGATGGGTTATGTCTCGCAATTACTAATATGGATAAACTTTACCATAAATTAAACAAGTATAAATTGTGCACAACTCTTGTGTAGATATAAAGCGCATTTTTTTAAACGAAATAGCTTTTGTTTTGTTTGATATCACCAATGGATATATTTCTTGTAGACGCCTCAAGAGACCTTTAATTAGAGTACAATGAGAGATAAAATTAATTTTTAACCCCCCCCCCCCTCTCAGGCTCCGTCGCTCACTGATCTCGAAAGAGTCGCACGGGAAAGTTATAATTTTTACAAACCAATTTATTTCGATGAGACCTTTCATTAGAATATCTGAGACCAGTTGGTTGTCGTATGTAAAAGTTATGCACGTCTTACTTTCAAAAACAGCATCTCAGGAAATAATTTAAATGAACACACAACAATCATTTCGTTGAAATGTCAGCACAGTTTGCCTCGAGTTTTCCCTTGTAATTCGGCAACTTTGGCAATAAAAATTTCGCCTTAAAGGTTTGACGAAAAATTCTTCTTTCCCACCCAATTTTAACAAAAAATTAGGGGGTTATTGAAATCACTCCATATTTTGATTGTGATATTTCATTGGATCTTTACGTTTCAAGGTCCCAGGAGCTCAAAGAAGTGGTTTTAAAAAAAGTTTCTGTGTGCGTCTGGCTTCTAGCATGATTCTTGTAAGCAACGTCAAAACTTCGGATTAATAACTTAAAAATCTTTGATGCTGAGGATGTGAGATACGTGGTATCAAACGACGTAGATTCTCATTTAGATTTCAAATGTAAATAAAATACGGGGTGTTCTATTTAAAATAAGAGTTTCTATTCCCATTCGGTAAAACCGGAAGTGAAACGATCCTGATAATATTTTCTTTCTATAAATCATGAAAAACTACGTCGATATGCAAATTTTCAAATTTAATTTATTGTAATTAGTCCAGTCAAATAAGAAAAAATAAAAACATTAATCGGTAAAGATCTGAATTTTGGTACACATGTTTATTAGTGTTCCCGATTGGACATAGTAAAAGTCCCCGTCAAAATCTGTTGCGCTCGAGGCGCGAGGTGGGGACACTGAGGCTTCCATGCGGCATATATACGTCTACCGCGGGCGAGGCACTCACATGTCTCCTGGAAATACACTTTCCAGGCTCTGGGGACCACTTAACTTCGGACCCACGAAAAGGAGCTACTCGGGTCGGTGTAAGGCCGATCAACTGGAAGGTAGCATCCCGGGTGGTTACCGAGGGATCTCTGAGATGGGCGGTCAGCACGTTCAACCCATTTAAGAGTGCAGGGCCGGATGGGATATTCCCGGCTCTTCTACAGAAGGGCCTGGAGCCGCTGCTCTTACACTTGTTGCATCTCTTCAGAGCCTCTCTGGCTTTAGGGTATGTCCCCGAAAGCTGGAGGAAGGTAAGAGTTGTGTACCTACCTAAGCCGGGTCGTGCTAAATATGACGTGGCGAAGGACTATAGGCCCATCAGCCTATCATCGTTTCTTCTCCAACATGCTTACAGGGCTGGTATGTCCACGTAGACGGCTCTACACAGCCTGGTCTGCAGGTTGGAAAAGGGAATGTCTTCCGGGGGGATAGCTCTGGGAGTGTTTTTAGATATCGAGGGTTCGTTTAACAACACCACGTTCGATTCGATTAGTGAGGCTGCTGAGAGCTTTGGTATTGACCTGTGCACAGGAAAACCTCGGTAGAGGTTACCGCAATAAGCATATATACATATACAGCGATAGTCAGGCGGCGTTGAGGGCCCTGTCGGTAGACAGGTTCCGATCAGCTACGGCGCTTGATTGCAGGCGAACCCTAGATAGATTAGGTGAGTCTTATAGGGTAAGCTTGATTTGGGTGCCAGCGCACTGCGGAATAGGGGGCAACGAAAGGGTGGACGAGTTGGCTCGTGAAGGCAGTAGTGGGGTCTTCGTCGGGCCCGTGCCTACCCTAGGGATTGCTCCCTCCGTTGTTAGGGCCAGGATTAAAAATTGGTTGACCAGTCAATTCCAGGCTCAGTGGCAACAAGTAACCGGACTCCGACAGTCCAAGGCCTTTCTAACAGGTCCCCTTGGCAAATGGGAGTCTTCTAAGCTTCTAAAACTGAATAGAAGCCAGATTAGGAAGTTCACCGGTGTCCTTACGGGACACTGGATGGTCAACTATCACCTGCATAACATTGGGCTCGAGGAGGAGTCCACGTGCAGGTTCTGTGGCGAGGCAGATGAAACTACCGAGCATGTGGTCTGTTACTGTGACGCTTTGATCAGGGACAGATATCAACTCCTTGGAGACAGATACCTGGAACCGAGGAGGGTGAAGCAACTTAGGCTAAACAGGGTCCTATCCTTCATTGAGAGGAACGGGCTCTGAACTCAGTTGCGTAGAAAGGGGTAGGCACAGTGGGCCTCTGGTGTGCCTAAGTGCCCGGTCGGGCTCCCCTGCGAATAGAATAGAATAGAATAGAACAAGGGGTAACAGTGCTAGATTCGGCTATCAGAAATCATTTTGTTGCTCTAACAATTTTAAATATTTTCGCTTACCTTTTTGGAAAAAAACATGATGTATCACACCCAGTAAAGGCATGTGCAAACAAAATGTAATTCTGAGTCCCTTCATGTGATTGCAAGATACCCGAGAAATATATTTTTCGCTCAGTTATTCCCTTTCGTGGTTTCTTGAAAAACATATTATCCTGCGGGGCCAATGCAGTTAGGAGAACGAGGAGATCAATATCAGCGCCAACAATGACATTTGAAGGCAGAGATAATTCCATTCCGATCTTGACTATAAGGATATCGTCTGAGCTCACTCTTCATTTCAAAATCTACCATTGATATCAATCGAGATGTGTTCTTATCGTTACCCAAAAGCTTGATTTGAGTTACTGTAGGGGCCATAGTAGCATCGAACATTATGTCAGTGCTAGAATGCTTTATCGCACGACGATGCTGTTCATTTTTTGGTGCTGTTGCAGCTATCGGTGTAGCCATAATAAACGTCCTCCTTCCTACAACTACGAAACGGGGCCTAAACGCGTTCTAACGTATTCAACGCCAGATTACAGCTAAAGTATTGGAGATACAAAAAAAATGTAAATACTCTTTTTTGTAGGGAATTTAGTAAACTATATTTTTCATCTAAACTATTTCTTCTTATCAGTAATAGTTACCGAGATATGGGCAAAAAACTGGTAAAGTGTATCGTTTTTTCAAGATGGCGGCTCGAGCGCAACAGATTTTGACAGGGACTTTCAGTATGTTCAATAGAAAGTCCCAATAAATGTGTATACCAAAATTCAGATCTTTACTGATTAATGTTTTTATTTGCCCAAAATCGCGCTAATTTGACTGGACTAAATACATTATGAATACTTTTAGGTAACGGTTTGCTTGAAACAGCCTGTATGGTCAATGCCTTACTCCTTTTGATATTCGACATTCAGATTCGATTTGGCGACTTGATAAAATGGGATTTGCCAGTACGGCTTCAATGACACCCAACAGTTACCTTCCCCGAATCTCCTCCGCTTCTTAAATGCTCCATAATTGGTCAGATTTTCCGTTAATCTCACAAAAATCTATTTATGAAGTTGAAGTCTCTCTGAGTATTGATTGAAATATGCTTTAGCTTCCGAATTGTTATTATTATTATGAATAAAACCCGAGAGAAAACGTCTAATATAATATATTTTTCAGAATTTTCGAAAGCCATATTCTCACTTTTGCGAGAAAGCATACAAAATGCGACAACTAAAGCAAAATTTGCACACCGCCAACTACGATGATTGTCATAGTTATTCTGAACCTTGAATACTAGATCACGAGGTAGTAGTAGTTATCTTGTCAACAGACGGACGGACGGACGGAGCGACGGATGGACGGGCAGACAGGTGGACAGACGGACAGAAAGTGCAAAATCATGAACTCCCTAGGAGCATTGTTTAAATAAAAGTATTTAAACAATGCTAGGAGTTCGTTAATAATAATCTACCGACTAATCTCGTATTTTGTATTGACCTAATCATAATAAACTGCACCAATATAGACAACGAGCGACAAAGTCACTTCCGGTTGGCGAATATTTACCAAAATTTAATCAATCAGTCCCCTGACCATTGTCTACCTAAAAACAGAATAGGAAAATTCGAAACCGTTAGTGAGTTGTCGTGTTCACAGACGGATGGACGGTCGGACAGAAAGTTCAAAATCATCAACTCGCTTAGTGCTTATTTTGCCGTAAATGTGAAGGAGCTCTCATCTTAAAACCACCCACAAATAAACAAAATACGAAGAATCGCATACGATTTTGCCACTCAGCTCGCATTCGGAAACACGACTTTTAATCTCGCTCATATTCAATAAGAATCTAATGAAAACTAATCGTTGAACTCGTAGAAATCGATTGGCGCTGTCTCTTTTTCTTCCCAAGTTAGACGAGGAATACCTAGACAAACGGACGGACAAAACTATCACATTACAATTTCTTTAGAAAAATTCCCCTAAATACACCGCATCATTATCACAACAAGAGCAGAGCACCTATAAGCGTGTCCGAGATGCTTTATTTGATCTCAATTCTTCCACGATGATTTTTTTATAGCACACCATGCCGTTCGTTTGTTAATACGTAAGCCACATAAATAATGAACCTTTCATTTTCTATTTTATGGCGGTTCAGGTAGAAAGTAGGTACCTACACAAAATGTATCCTCCCAAGACTTGCCGATTCAATAATAAGTACAGCAGCGAATCTGAGATACAAGAACAGGAAATTCGCAAAACCCACTGTGTAGGTGCGTTTGTTTATTAAAATATACATAATTTATGTTAATCAACGTGTTCGTGGTGATAAGTTATCAAACAACACAACCGGAAGTTTTAAATTTCAATACAGAGTGAGCATGTTGCCCGTCCCAAATTAGTTTACGCAAAAAGCAAGGGAAGTTATCATAAACACAAACAAAAAAAAGATAAGGAAATATTGAATTTTCTTCCTTTAATTTTAATCCATCAACGGCATTATAGGACTAACAAGGATATAGGTACAGGCATACAAAAACTCTCCAATTTTAATTAAATTAATGGAAATTCGAAACTCTTTTGGCTAAGGGAACCTTGTTTATTTTTAATTAATAAAAATGCTGACGCAAAAGGTGTACAGAGAGTATCTAAAATACCTACTGGTTGAAAGTGAATAGATGTATACCTATATGTACATACTTAATTTCTTCAGACATGTAGAAACCGTCGCTCTAGCGATTGGTAAAATCCGAGGTAAAATCCTATTTTTCAGACGTAGGTACCTACCCAACTTTCAAAGCATATTTTTCACGTTATTGGCGTATTTTGCGCATTTCAATTAGCGTTTATGGAGCATACGAAACTACACATAGGGGTAAGCGAAGGGGTAAGTTAATTGTTTCATGTTATAAGTAAATATGGTTACGTTATGTTTCATTAGCAGATGCATCTGGCCAAGTACTTTTCTCTTCACTTGTCTGAGCCAGTCTAGGACGTTTCGCCATCGCCATCTCGCCGGGCACCTTATCACTTCATATATCCGTTAGTAGTGATATGATCACTGCTTTTGTTGGATTCGTCTCAAGAGGATTTATCACTGTCACATTGTCCGTACCTTAGTGTAATTCTATTCTTACACTATGTTAGTACCTACCGAGTTCTGAGTTTCTGACATTGCGTTCTCGAGATATTCGCATTTTTTTCTTTCTTGTATTCAGTCAGTAAAGTACTATTATTATTATGGTCGGTGTTTCTTGTCAGAACTCAGGTCTAGCCTGGTTAACTAATCGCACGGCTTAACGATTAGTGTTTGTCTGTACGTCGTTCGTCTAGTTAAGTCTTGTCGAGTCCTAAATTCTATAATTTAAAAAAATAAAAATAAAATAAACTGAAATAGTAATAATTAAAAAAAAATGAAAAAATAATAATAAAATAAAATAAAAACACATTTCCTACAAGTTTAGCAATTTAATTAAGTGAGTTTGTTTATTGTGTCAGTGCTTGTTTGGTTTTGTGTTTGGGTTGAATACGAGTGGGTTGTGATTACGTGGTGTGGTTCCGAGAAGAAAGCGTTATATATTTTTTTTAGCTGTGCTAGGACGTGTAACTTTATTGGGTGAATCTATCATTATTATTTATTATCCCTCTCATTTTCTGGGCCCTCAACAGGTTTGCGCCCAATTACAGAGTGACCCGTATAATATTTCTTAAAGTATGTCGCGTTACTTGTATTTATTGTATTTGTTCAGTAAGTTGTGTTTGTGTGATTGCTTGGGTTAATGGTGGAGATATTACAGTAAGTCAAAAGTGCTGTTTAGGTTTTTGTGTTTGGGTTGAATACTAATGGGTTGTGACAATGTGGTTTGCTCCTGGGTTTGCTTCAGAGGTGAACCTCTGATTGTAGTATATGTTGTATCATTTGTTGTATTTGTGTGTCTTTGGGTTAGAGGTGGAGATATTACAGTATCTTGTGTACCGTGTTGTGAGCGAGTACTGTTGTTTACATGTAGGTATACATTGTGGATCATGTGTGTATGTAGTATCCTGTGTTATGTTTAGGAATTTACGAACAATATGGCATGTGTTGATAATGATTGCTTTTTGTAAATGTTTGTATGTGTTTTTATCTAAACCTAATAGTTGTGGTGGTGTATTGTCTTTGGTATAACTCCAGTAGCACTAAGAATAATGGGAACTATAACAGTAGATTTCATTCTCCATTGCGTCTTAAGCTCGATAGCTATATCGGTGTATTTGCGGTGTTTTTCTGCATGTGTTTTAGTTAAGTTGTTAGTGTTGGGAATGGCAATGTCTATAATACAAATGGATTTTTGTGTTTTATCTATAAGTGTAATGTCTGATCTATTATTGTGGATGGTTTTGTCTGTGAATATAGTATCCTATCCCAATATAATTTATGTGTGTTGTTTTCAAGTATTATCTGTGGCGTGTATTTGTTGTATGTCTTATCTGTCATGAGATTATGTTTAAGAGCTAATTTTTGATGTACGATTTTAGCTACCTGATCGTGTCGATGTTGGTATTCTGTTTGTGCAAGCCGTGTGCAATTGTGCATGCGGATAGGTGAGGCGGCGCCGCCGACGAAACCGATCGTACGTCCCATCAAAGAAGACATTGATTGATAGGCGGTTTGAAGTTTGCGGGGTGGACTAGGTGAGGGGGCGCATCAGCCGAAACCGAGCGCATGTTTTGTATAAAGAAAACCAGATTTCTCAAAGGCAGTCTGAAGTTCGAGGGGTCGGCTAGTTTTAGTATATAATACGGTGTAAATAAGAGGGGGTCCGTGAAGTGAGCTGGCCATGAAAAGCACAAACAACGGATTTAGGTTTAATCGTTTGTGCTTCGTTTGTGCTCGTTTGTGCCGTATAACAAAAGTCAGCAAAACCACCCATACAAAAATTATGGGCAATTCAAAATGGTCAGCTGACTTCACGGACGAAAATGAAAGCGCAAACGGGGGCTTCAGGTTCAATTGTTTGAGTTTAGTTTTTGCCGGTATGTCCGATATAATAAGTCTTTAAGAGAACCAGTAATACCTACACAATTATAGATATAATGCATGCACAAAATTGCAGAACACCTATAACATAAGATGCACGAATTCAAACAGCTGTAGATTTAACCATAGTGTAAAGACTTACTTATTTAACGTATCTAAGTAATTGTACATAATATGTAACTGTATGTAAAGTTTTATGAAGAAATAGGTACATTCATATTTACACATATCATGTAATGCTAATATTTTACAAAACAAAACAATATTTTGCTTTTCCATTAAATAGTGTTAACGATTTATAGGAGTGTAGGTAATAAGAAGTCCTATTTGGGGTTATGCTTATATTTTCCAAAGGCTGTGCTAAAATGTTCTAATTATTACGATTCTGATAGAGATTTATAAATATACGTACCGTCAAATAGTTAAAGGTAATACGTTGAAACAATACTGGTAAAATTGTTTAAATTTTTAAACTTATTTAATATATGTATAGTCACAATTTACTGCTAGTCATATATCTTAATCTATTCATTTCAGACTTTTATTACATTAGATATGCCAAAATTTTTCCACTAATGTTTCAACTTATTAGCTTTAACTATTTGACGGTACTTATATTATAAATCTATAAAACATTTTTTCTATTTCGATGTGGAAACAATACCAAAACCGTACTTGATTGGCCCAGTTTGCGTGCGTTTCTAGACAGAAATGATGCTGAAAGAAATAGAAACGCATTATTTTTTTTATTTTGTTGGATTGGTACCCCTCGCTTTTTTACTGTCAACGGTATCCGTCAAATCAAAACTAAACATAACCTGTAAAGTGTAAATAACGTACGAGGAACTTGACCGATTGTATTAATTCCGATTAATTTTGAATATATACTCCAAAGAGTAGAACTTTTTTTATTTTTACTTAGCGTAGTAAAATATGCCAGCAGTATACATTCTTGCTTACTTTTTGAACTCCCTTCTCGGCCAGCCAGTTTTCAAAAATTTTGTACTCCTCGTACTTTACTTTCGATTTTACAGGCAGTAAATTTAAGGTCGCTTCATTGGCAATCTCTTGGATCTCTGGTGGGGTACAAGAGACGTGTTTGTCATCCGTATTCATCATAACTGCCGCAAAATGGAATTATGACCAAATAATTAAAAGTTTGAAGTTTGAAAATACAGGAATCAGGTTAGCCAACGTGAAAATAAATGAATTGTGTCTATTACCAACATACACTGAATGATAGTTTAAAATTACCTAACAACGCCTAAAGGCAATATTTATAATTTGTATAATTTATTATTTAAAATAAAAGTCGAAATAGAAAAAATAGTATAAAGCACACGTGTCATTTGTCTACTTGTCGCACTCGGCTTTTGCCGCATTCGCCGCTACGCGGCTTATGCGGCAAACTACCTCGTGCGACAATCTTCGTCAAATGACACTTGTACTTTAATATACTATTACCACACCCTGATGATGGCCATAGGCCGAAATCGGTAGCTTTAGAAAATATAATCATAACGCCAAGTTTGATTTCTTATTACCTACACTACACTCCTATAATAAGGAAATAAATTCAAAAAAATATGGAAAACTTTATAAAGAAGAGATGTTAACGATTTCCGACTTAAGGTGGCGCTTACAAAAAGTACAAAAGTACACTTTCGATTTCCTCAATAACAAATTTGTAGAATCGGAGTTCGTGAATTGTCAATGTAGGTCAAAAAAAATAAAGAAGACCCTTTTGACATCTGCATTAGTTATGCACCGAATTGCATGAAATTCAATATGCGCATGGCTTTAGCCATATAAAACGCAATTCCAAAAGTTGAGCCTAATCGATTAGCATTCACAGTGCCCTTTGCGCATCTCGACAATTTACAAACCGAATTGCAAACTTTCTTATTTATGGAGGTATTTAAATGAAATTCGATACATAGCCACTTGGAATAAAAGCAAATGTAGCGCCAGTTTCCAAATTTGGTTTTGCACATAATATAGTCATACCCAGGAGCTCGTTTTCTATATTTGTTTACACGTTTCTTTATCTTTCAAAATAGCTTAGAGTGTGGAACAAACAATTAAAACCTTTCCAAAGACGATCAGAAATTGGGTATTGTTTTGTCAGTTAGGTCAGTATGGGTTGTGCTTAAGGGGGTGGTGGCCTGGTGGGTCACTTTAAAAATAAGCCATTTGATATTTAAAGAAACAGTATTTTTTATTTTTTTGATCTCTTTAATAAAAAAAAGTTTTTAAAGGAGTCGCCACACTGAACGCGGTCTGCCCGCCGCGGGCAATCGCTAGCGATCAGCCGCGCGGTCTGGTATGTCACACAGGATGCGGTCCACGCCGCGATTCGTAACAAAATTTAATTAATATAGTCTCGTTCGTTGCTTAGTAGCATTAATGAATATCAAAATTCTTCCTCTGAAGAGGAATTATTGTTGATCGCAGCTATCCTTAATAGTGAACCGCGAAGGAGCTGCTGGGTGAACAAGATTAATCAACAACGAAGACAGCTCGGCGGCTTGCAGACAGACTAAACACTTTCACTGCCTGAGTGTACCACTCTGATATCTCGTTTCTGATTGGAGACCGCGCGCGACAGACCGCCAGAAACTGTTGGCGAGGCGATCCAAATCTGCCCGCGCGACTGATCGCGAGTGGACAAGCGGTCTACCGCGTCCTATGTGACATGCTTAATAAGAAAAGCATTAAACAATCAACGCGGCGGACCGCCAGCGGCAGACCGCGCTCAATGTGGCGAGCCCTTAGGTCCGCCTTATTGTACATTAAGCAGCGGTTATTAATTAGAATGTATTGTTGAAGTTATATTCAATTACTTTTTTATTTTTAAATTTGTTCAAGGGCTATTAAATTATACAAAACTAGAAGGCGGAAGCACTATTACAGACATTTGAAAAAAAAAATTAATACGAATAGAGTATAGTTTTCGACTTATTTTTTTTAGTGTAGTAGATATACATACCTACAAGATGTACACGTTAATTGATCAAAGTCCATGTGGTCGCCAAACATGCATCAAATTCATGTGTTGGTCATTGAGATGATGCATCATGCTGTTGGGCTTTTTCCCATCGATCTCAGTGCAAGAATAACGATGTTGACATGTTTTGATCAAAATCCATGTGGCATCAGAAAAATAATTTAACACCTTATCTTATCATTTAACAATCTAACACACATGCGGTTATCAAATGTGCACGTGATGTACTCTTTCAGCATCAAGATAATCGTTTGAAAGCTTTTACAACTCCAAATTCATGTGTAAAGAATAATTTTGGGTACATTTTCTTCTAAAACTTATATTGAATTATTACACTTCTAAGAGGCATAGGGAATAATCTAGCTAGCGAACTCGATACATAACCTAGGGAATGAAACTTTACATACAGTTACATATTATGTACAATTACTTAGATACGTTAAATAAGTAAGTGTGCGTTTACAATGAACGTATACGTAAGCATTTCATTAAACGTAATTCGTAATTCGTTTGCGCTTTCATTTTCGTGCGTGAAGTCAGCTGACCATTTTGAATTGCCCATAATTTTTGTATGGTTGGTTTTGCTAACTTTTGTTATACGGCACATACGAGCACAAACGAAGCACAAACGATTGCGATTAAACCCGTCGTTTGTGTTTTTCATGGTCAGCTCACTTCACGGACCCAATAAGAGGCATACTCGGAGGCATATTTATGAAAATTGTATGAACCTATAGGATTGTGTATCGAAATCAGATGATCTAGAGATCCTTACAATTTCTGGGAAATCCGCAAGTGTGTTCTACTTTGTAATTGTATCGGTAGATATCGATAGGGTATTCACTACATTTTATTGTACAAATGTTGCGTACTTTATATCTGTACCTACTACTTCTACTAGAAGCATCTATAGTAAAACTTTCAAAACAAGATCTTTAGAAGTTGACTAACTATGTAATTTGATGTATCTCGGCCTCGCATCATGTATAAAAACTGTCCTTGGTACGATCTATCACATCACACACCAATATTCATACCCTAATATTTAGGACTTGTTCATATGTACGTGTTTAGCGTGTTAATGCTTACGCTAACCAGTCACACTGTATCTTATTGATTGGAAATTAAAACAATTAGATATTCACTATAATTAGTGTCAAGGTAAAGTACCTGTTCCTAATGCTAAGATTTGGATCTAATATTATCATGTCATTCAAAAACAAATTGTGTAATCGTTAGATTTGCTGCGTTCAATTTACATATTTAAATGCGGTTACCGATTCCACTATATTGCACACCATCATTTCCAATTCTGCCTAAAAATTCTTATATTTCCACTTGCTGATACATCCATCTCACTACCATTATTTAATCCATCACCCTGCCAGATTTCACAACGTTTTGAATTGTTGTGTAGGTACATTTACTGCAATTTATTGAATTTATGTGAATATAACTATTCAAATGGCTTCTGATTCCAAAATTGTCTCTAGGAAAGTAGCAGGTATAAGCCAACGTGAGCTTTAACGCTGCTAATTTTCGTATGCGATCAAGTAGTTTTAGAGAAAAAAATTATCACCGGCTATTAAAAAGACCATTAACAATTAATGACAAGATTTAAACGGAAGTTTAATTGTCCGGCGAGAAATTGCAGTCTCATTTTTGTAGGTACCATAAAAGCAAAAATAAAGATTTTACACTGATTAATTTTCTGATAAATACTCAACTCAATAAAACAATTTATGCGCATTCTTCTCCAAATAGGATTATTTTCTTAATTTACTATTGATTACAAAAAGTAAGCAAACAGTGTCTCGTGTCTTATTTGGTTCAAGGACCAATTCACACCGTTCGCAGATACAAATTGATCGGCTTAGGTGCAGACTTTTTAATGGCTACCTTTGTTTCAATGACTATCACTTCTGAAGCAAATTTAGCAGATCGGGACCAGGTTTCGAATGCCTATTTGCAAGTCTTCCAAAAATTATAAAGGTTTTAATTTTTTAAAGAAGGAAATCTAGCAGCAAATATAGTCGGCATATCTTTGATGATCACTTATGTACATAAAATGATCAGAAAGTGTTACGAAATGGAGCAATTGAGTACCACTTACGTAATCCTATTACCTTAATTGCTGACGACGCGACGTACCATTTCCTTGGCGAATCGAACATCGAAAAAGGTCCGATCTTTTAGTTAATTTAACTTAAAGTATATTATACCTTAATCATGAAAATTTTATCTAAATGGGACATGAAACATTAATGCGTAATAAAAATTTTTAAGTACTTGTACAACATTAACTGTTAAATGGGAGGTAAACACCAACCTTATTATTTTAAAGAAACTTTTTTAAGCAAGATTTGAGGAGTGAAGAAACGAATGGTTTTGACAAAGGAAATCGGTTTAATATCTGGATTTCTCAATCGAATTTGTAACTAACATTTTCTGCACTGTACGAGTCTTAGGTGAAGGAATACTAATTGAAAATAATAACAAGGGAGAATTTAGAGAAAATTATAACTTACAAAGGGAGGACTTAGTTGCGAGAATACCGAAACGAAACGGTCCACAAATGATTTTATATTTTGTCAGGGCAGACTTAAAAAAAGAGAAAATGAAATTGTTAATAAAAACAGGTCCTAAACAAATATACCTAAACGCGAGTAGAAATGGCTCACCGGATGTTAAAAGTTGATTTAGAATATGGAGACAAATTATTGAGTTTAGAAAAACTGTAACGAAGCACCCATTTTCCGCCTTGAAGTGCTTAGTTCATACCACACCGTATATTTATGGAATCGGCCAGCTTTGCTGAATACCCAGTATCTAGAAGTCCTGGGCGCTTCGTTACTAAGTAGTTTCTGATTTTAGTTATTTGCTCTAGGAGACGAGAAGTGAACTTTATGTGTTTTCATTTTGGTTAATTGTTTGTCTTAGCGCCGATAATGCACGTAAGTTTCGTATTGAATTTAGTATACGTTTTGCAACCGTTTCTATAGGAATATTTAAATTTGTTTTTACAAGCACCGAGAGCTTTCTTGTCAGGGAAGATCTTATTAATCTTATTAAGTTTTAGGTCCGTTAATTAGCCATTAATTGAGTTTTGGTATACGAAAATCCAAAATTGAAACCCGCAACGTGATAACAGATTGCGCCACTTGACCTCACATTCCAAGGAACAAAGGGGTATGGATGGACTGCCGAATTTGAAGATTTAATTCCGACTACTTGAATAAGGATAATTAAACGTAATTAAGTGACTGGGTTACAGCTAACGACCTCCGATGGTGTCGAGATTATATCCGTTAGGTGCGCTCTTAAAACACTTTTTACACTGTTCCATATTTGTCCGATGTCGCAGAAGGGCGTAATTAATAAAAGGACCGTCTTCTCTGACCAAGTCGTACCCGTGGAAAACGTGCAATACTGCCGGTCCTGACCAAGGGCAGGTCTGCATTCCCCTGGTGGCACTCGAGACCGTTCCGTTCCACTACCGCCGATCCGCTGCTCTTACCGTTTTGTTGGAATTAATTTTTTTAATTTTAATTTATTTACTGGCTTGTGATATTCGCGTTTGTTTTAATTAATTTTTTTTAAATAATCCTTTAATCTTTCAAGCAACCGTTTGTGGCGGACTTCTAGGCAAAGTTCGTCGCAAAACTTAACTTAGCTAGAGAGGTACTTAAGTGCCAATGTTTTGGCCATCATTCAAAATATTGTAAAGAAGCAGAATGAACATATACGAAAAATGGGTACAACTACAAAGAATGTAAATCGAGATGTAAATTAGAAGAGAGAAACTGCAGTAACAGCAAAGAAGTAGGGAAAACTTGCGAGTATAACTATAACGCAAGAAGTGAAGAATGTCCTGCATGTAGATTGTATTTAGAGCAGCATATCAAGCGGACAAACTATGGCCTTTAAAAACCATGAAAATAATAGTAAAAATCAAATTAGCATTAGCAACAACAATTTCGCAAATAAAACCATAACATTTTTCCAATATATGCGCAACACTCAAAATTGGTAACTAAATGATAACCCTCGTGATAAACAGTAAAAAATATGTGAAGAAAAAAATATAGATACTATTAATCCAAGTGCCGTATACATACCGGGTGGTGCACGGTAAGTAGGAACATAGGGATCTAACATAGGAAATTAGTTTTATGCAATATCCTGCCCTCCTGTACATTTTACAGAAAAAACTGTAGAGTTTAAAGTTTTTCAGAATTAAAAGGTGCATGTTTTATTAAGCTTTTGGTATACCTACCCGCAAATTTAAAAATAAATGTCATCATTTCTGTTATTAGTAGCAATAGCCGTGACTTTTGTTGTTTTATGAATTGCTACTAATAACAGAAATGTTGAAATTTATTTTTCCTTATTTTTTGACCTACATTTCCAATTCACGAACTAAGACCTACATGATAAAGAATCTACCTAGAAAATTTCATCGTTTACGGTCCATTCGTTATCGAGGTATCGTGCTAACGGACGGACGAACAGACGGACAGACACCGCAAAATTATAAACTCGCTAGGAGCTCGTTAATAATGCAGAACGCGTGTTGCCGGTTCCAATCTGTACGGCGGTAGAGAGTAGGTAGGATCTGTGCAATAGTACAGACAGTAATTACGCTAACCTACAACACGAAAGACCGGGCCATAATGAAATTTTGAACACAATTAAATCTAAAAAAAGTAAGGACCCAAATTCCAGTGATATTAAATCAAGATTAGTCCGTGCGATGTTACCTTGGATTTTGCAAAAGCAATATTGCGCAATACGAACGACAGCCAGAAATCCAACGCGGGAGTTTAAAACCAACTCTAATTTCTACAGTAAAGGACTTTGTGGTGAATGAATACGTTTCAAATTAAATCGGTTATTTGGATTACGTAACACCGAGCATTCCTTGGGATGTCGCAAGCAGTAACTCCCCGCTACGAGCCAGGAGTTAACATCAGTAATTTGGAGGTCCATTTCAGGAATCATAAATAGAGAGTATTCCAATTTTCCAAGGTTGAACGACTCAAGGGATAGTTTTAGATACGTATGATTAAGGTAAGATTGGAGTTACTATACTAATCATTTTGTACCCGTTTGGTTTTTGTAAATAGTTTACATATGAGTATGGTAAATCAAGTTTTAAGTTAACGAGTGAGATATTTACTGCCGAAGCATAGCAGAGGTGGAAACTTCGAAACGAGTAACGTAAACGACGGACGAAATATAATGTATAATATGTTTTCACTACTAGACTATGATGACACGATTAATTAACCTTTTTGGGGTTTCTCGCCAGCTTTAGAAAGCTGTCACTTTTGGAGATCAGAACCGGAAATTTCGCTCAATAAACATTTAGACAAGTTTTCTATCAATAATTTTCACTTCTATTTCCGGAGAAATTACATATTTAAAACTGTCATACTTTGAAAAGAGTAATTCCAAATCACCCTCTGAATATATGTCAATGACGAATTTCACAGCATATGCACGAAGTACAAAATACTGAGGGGGAATTTACCGTAACTGCAACCAGCCTACCTTTAAGCTAGTTAAATTTAAAATTAATATATACCAGGTTTCATTTAGTTTGCGTAATTAAAACCTGTGGCCTGATTTGTTACAAGGCTTGGAAATCTAATGTCATGAATGGAATGTGTCAGAATGGATCGGTTTGATGTGTTACGTGCATCTTGTGGTTGCAAGTTTTGTGAACAAAATTATTCTTTCATACGAGTTCGGCGTCGGTTTCGTACTCATTTATTTGGTTTGGACCTTTAAAAACCGGATTCAGGTTCATGCTTTATGGACAAACGTAGTGGAAAATTCGAGGCACCGCTTAGAGCGTGCTAGCGGCGACATGTACGAGATCTAAATGATAAGACCCCTTTTTCATACACGGATTTCCAACAGATGTATCTAAATAAAGCCACATCAAAATATGAGAGAACCCCTTGTATTCCTTTGAAGATTGAAATGAAAATAAGAAATAATTTAAAGCATCTTGATCATGTATTAATTCCATCTATGCGTTGGGACGTAACCGGATGTGCTATTTTGGTATAAATTTCGCTTGTGGCTCGACCAGTAAATCCCAATACCGCCCATCAAAACATTGTAACGGTAATCCTAACTGAAATAGGGAAGGTGCCAAGAGGGTTTGTTAAGTGAAACGCATACAAATGAAATTTGATGAAGATGTATCCTTTATCAAAGTGTCACGAGATTATATTATCGCAACTTTAATTAATAAATTGTAGTTGTGGCCGTTACTATGACAGTAAGGGTGATTCGTAGCATACTGTCTTATATTCAAACTGTCTCCAGTTTCTCAAAAATGTAAATTACTAACTTCTACGGGCGCGGTGGTGGTTGTGTTATCGTACGCGAAATAAATTTCGAACCTGAGACACTTCTTATTATAAAGGGCGAAAATAAGTAAGAGAGCTTCCAAAAAGAATTGAATAAAAATAAAAAAGAAACGATCCGGGAACGGAGTTTGGGTAAGCTTTAACTAATTGGCTAAAAGAACTTGGAGATAAATTTTTGGAAGACTGTTTATGTAGCGAAAAGGAAACTTAAGAACTTGGTTACGGTCAACTTGAACTATACGAACTATGAACAATAGTCGTAAAAAGTTTTATGGAACTACTAATAGTGAAAAATGTATAAAGGTTGAGAAATGCGGTTGTCACGAAATAAAACTCGAGAATGCAATCAGAAGGGTTTTTTAGTAGTTGGCCATTACCAAAAACTAACGGCGTTATCTTTATCAGCCGTAGCTTAAATGGCATTACAACATAATAACAAGAAATTACTTTCTTTTCCTAAAATCGAGAATCCAATCACTTTAATGTGCATAACATTACAAGTCGAATGAATATCGAGAATTGAGGTTATTGAAACCACATCCTCTCTAGTATAATTACAAACCTCTTTCGAAGTACCAATCCAATATCAAATTCCTTGCGATTAACGTCGTTCTAAATTCATTAATATTGCTACTTACCCGAGCAAATTTAAAATAACTATCGGGTTTATAGCAAATAGCGGATCAGCTTTAGACATTTATTTGGGTCACTGCCATTTCGAGGTTCGAAGTTTAGAGAAAGGGATCCTTTGCAGGCTCGCTATTAAACGTAACCAATGAACTGCATCAAGACTACGAACAGATGAAGTACCTACGTCTCGTTCGAATTTTTCTACGGCCGCGAACGTCCAATTTTTTATTCGCCACTATTAATGACCGTTTTTGAGCGGGTTTACCCAGCCAATTTTTACGTTTTAAGTAATCGAACGTTTCGCACAATTGGTTTGCGAAAGTGTAGTAGGTAATTAATTACCACATTTAACACCCGCACCTTTATTTCCAAAATTAATTACATGCAAACTATGCTAAAGTGATATCTTGAATAGAAAGTAAATAAAGCAAATCCTTCACTTGAAATAAAAGGTTGGATGGAACAGAAGGCACACACGCAAAAGAAACTTGACGTATAATTAACACAGATAACTATTAAATCATTGTACCCACAGCATGACAATCTTGTTCGTGTGCCGTACGAGAAGTTGTGCGTTTTGGGGCCGAATCTAACGCTGGTTCGGAAGTGAAGGACTTTCGAGTATTTTTCTATACAGTGTGTCCAATGTAAGAATGAACAACATGTGGAACTAGGGCAGATTGCCCGAGATAGCGGAAACAGATGTACACGCTCTTTTTACCTTCGCGAAAAACTAATACCTAGTAGCAGCCTCTTTTTTTACGCCGATTCCAGTATTTAAAAGAACACCACTTTCACCAGAAAATAATCTCCACTCTTAATAATTTTCTATCCAGTATGTCCAATATAAGAATGAACAACATATGGAAATTGGAAACCATAAGAGATACACAGTCGGTTAAAGTTAAATTAGAAAACAGTTGCGTATTTTAGGTCTTTGTAAAATTAGGTTTTAAAAATTCGGAAATTCCTAGGGAAATCAGTTCCGAAGAATCTTTATTTCGTCTCTTATGGTTTCCGATTTCTACATGCACATCCACATTATTATCTTGGACACACTGTATAGTAAAAAAGTTTTATTTTATTGTGACTTTAAGAGATTTCTAAAAACAAATGGTACTTTTTCATTCCAACTTTTTCGCTCCTACAAGCTGACGTGATTTTGGGGGCCATCATCAACTTTATTTAAATATATTGCTTTTTTTTATTTTATATTTTGAAGAGCTAGTCATTCCCAAAAAAAATCATATATAACATTTGCACAGTTACTAAATGCTATCACCTCTAAAATTGACAATAAAGCAAAATTTACACTAAAAAGTAAGGTGCCTATGAAACTAAAGCATTTTTGTCAAACTATCTTGAATGATTTGTGAAATATTAAAGTTTCAGTTACATTTGACTGTGGAATCTAATTATATTGTAGCAAAACATGTTTTCATTTCGAATGTACCAATGTAGTGTTTTTGTTGCCTCCCCCAACTAGAATTATTATCCCTTAGTTTTTCCTTCAAAGAAAATATCCTAGCACGTCCTGTTCATAACCATTTTGCCAGCCCCTGTATCTATTCTCACTTGAGCTAGAATTACATTTGCGCATACATTCGTCGAACAGCAATTCATCGATCAACAATCAAAGAACAAGATGTCGCCATACAGCCATCAATATAATGAACGTGCTTATTAAAAAGCAACACGTCATTTTTATCAAGCAATTTGTACAACACCATGAATTTCGTCGGTACTTCGTCGAAGCTGTCGTTTCACCAACCGTAGTTTATCCTGTCGCTGCTACAAACAGCAATCAATGCCATCGTTGCCATCGCCTTTTACCTTCGTTTGTGTTGACTTACTTCGAAACAACAGTATTGTGTCGTCGTACCGATCGTCAACCAAGATTTAGATAAATTACTTCATTTGTATTTTGTAATAATAAACCCGTTAAGTCATTTCATATACAGTTCATTACAGTGTAGTAAATACGGAAGCCGTTTTTGTGCGATCCATATTTTTTGGTCCGTTTGGAGTCGGACATTTTTGTACGTCTATTCCAGTATTTAAAAGAACAATCACTTTCACCATTAGATAAATGGACCCTTAAGTTTTGAAGACACGCGTCCCCACTTACGCCGAACTAAAGCAGGCCTTCCACGTGCATTCATTTCATCGAACTTTGAATTAACGCCATGTCTTCGAACTTGGAACAGAATGTTGAAACACCACTTCCACGTTCGCACATGGTTCGTATAAACTTGGCGAACAAATACAGGTACGATTGTGCACGCGATAACAACGATATGCGTTTTCAGTTCCTCATATACTACAATGCGTAAATCTATCTCATTTATGTCTTAACTCCAGGAGCGACAACCACATCCACGCGCGCGCCCAGCATCGCTTCGCGCCAAGAATTTTGGATTGGCAAAACTCTTCGCTCCGCACCAAGAACGATGCAAACTTTGCGCGATGACCACTTCCACGTTGGAACTTGGTCTGTTTGTAGGAGTGTACGTTCCAAGTTCGATGAAATGAATGCACGCGGAAGGCCTGCTTAACGCGCACATCATACATCTGCACTTCAATTATCTCTTCTAACAGCGATAAGAACACGTGGGTTAATTTTCCGATAAAATATTTCTTATCGCAAACACCTTAGATGTGTCTTACTTAAAGCATCTTAACTAAATTGCATAAATTACAAAAGCGATAAAATTTAAACAACAATTACGCACTTTGTGTTTATTCTTAAGTAATCCCTCAGATTTACACTTAATAAATCGAAATAATCTCATATACAGGGTGTTCCGTCATTATTTTGTGAAATGACGTCTACATGACATTGTTTACACAATATACTGACGACACCTCAACGGTACCAACAAAGCAAATTCAATGATGTGAAATTAAATAAAGAACATACAGGTGTGATCATATACCGAAATGTTCATGTTCATCCGTTCTAAGCTCGGAGTGACGTGAAATTCGAGCGCTAAAGAAATTTCTTTTAGCTAGCACTAAACAGTAAATGAAAATCTTAGTTGAGCACCGCACACAAGCGAATTATGTAGTACGACTGCTAGTAATGTCGTTTTGTGTCTGAGGAATAAGGTCCAGTAGGCTACCATTGTCAAATATTACCACACATACGTACAAAGCCATCTAGCGTAAGCCATTGTTGTCTTCTTCTGCCACAAATAGAATTCTAGCACTGCAAGCCATTGTTCATAAAACACCAAAATCTTTTGTTGAGCTATTTGATTGACTATTACGACGTTGATGAGTAATGTTTTATTTATTTTTGTGCACACAACCTCACATATTTCATTTTTATTTGTGTGATTTTTATATGCCGTTTTGTTTTAATTAAACTTGATGATTTTTACAAGCTCTGAAACGTATTTCAAATATCACCACAATCAAAACGCCAATCAAATTAAAAACCGCGAATTAAACACCCATTTAAAAGTACACATTCCACGAAATTATTTAAAATTCTCAGAGATGATCAAAATAATTTCCCGAAAACATCATCGACCACGTGACCGAAACTCGCGAACATCACGCAACGTGATTAAATTACAGCATCCGTGAAAGGAACAAGAAAAATCGACATTGATCCGCCTTACCATACAAACCACGCGAGACAATACGGTAGATGAGAACCTTAGACCATATAGTACATGGACTGCTAATTGTAACTAAAATATGGTCAAGGACATTGCCTGGGTATGTGCGTTTCAGGGTAAACGAGTCTGTCCGAAATTGTCCGATGAGACACGATTTGGGGCTGTCAACCTATAAATTAACAAACGTCAATTAATTAATTGCCTAGATATGACAAAAAAAGCAAATCTATTCTTATTTGTGGACGTATAGAAGATAATCAAGCATATTTAAAGCTTCCCGTACTACGCGGTTACCATAAGTAATCATAAATGAACAAAATATATGGGGAATTTTACAAGAAAAACAAAAATTATACAAAAATAAACATAAGAACTTTTAACTAAATCTAAAAAACATAATAGTTACTCTTTACGCGATGCGAGTGGTGTTCATACGACTTTAGTTTACCGTGAGATTCACATACCCACGACTACAGTGCCCTCTATCGGTAACCACTCAATTTGTATTGAAAGCATAGGGCTAATAGCAGTCCATGTACTATATGGTCTAAGATAAGAACCCATTTTACTTTGCCAAAATACAAACCACACTAGGCTAGGATAAGATATCATATTACATTTACTTTGGTATTTGTAAGGTTCATTTGCTTTTCGAATGCGATTATAAATCGTCTTCCTAATTGTATGGGGGTTTTGTTTGTTTTTTGTGGGAGCCTGAGGTATTTGTTGAATTGGCTTGCAATAGATTTTGGCGCTATCTTGTTTTGCAGTGCCAGGTGAGATTGATTTTCATGTCTTTGAATACTGGAATACTATTATGTGGTGGGTCTCTAAACCTTATGTTATATGCAAATATTATATCCCTATATTATATAATGAGAGACGTTATGTCTTGGCTAAGGGCGGGTGCCTGAGCACAAAGCACGGAATAAAACCCCAAACTTACCGCTATGTTGCTATGGTGAAACAGGTCATGTAATAATGCAGGCGCCTGAGATCCTAATCATAAACAAAAAATGATATATTATGTGTGTTCTTCGTACCGTGTAACGAATCGCCCGTTTTCCGCCCTGAAATCCGTGCCTGAAGTTGTGACCACACCGTATTTTTGCCAACCAGCATTGTTGAACACCCGGTATCTAGAAGCGTTTTAAGCTGCCCGCTTCGGTACTAAAAATTTAGTTTCGGAATTAACTCATTTGCTGTAGGAGTGGAGGAATGAGTTTTCTGTGTTTTTATTTTGTATGTTCTCCCGCCGATAACGCACACAAGTTTCGTAATGAATTGACCCATTGTTCAACCGTTCCTGTAGGAATATTTAAATTGTTTTTACAGCCGTAGAAAGCTGTCTTGCCAGGGAAGATGAAGGCGAATTAAGATCTTGAGATTTCAGCGCCGTTAATTAATGATTAAGCACTTAAGTTTCCAAAAGTAAGTGAAAACCAGGATAGAAACGAGTTCCAAATCGAGTTTACACGTTATCAGTCTAGCCGCGTGCATGTGTAGATAACAATAGTCGGTGTGCCGGGAAAATACCAATTAGACCTCGTTGTTAATTGGATTAAGGAGTATTGGAGTTTGAACGCGCCTAAATGGGTAAAAATAATTAAGGACTGACGTTTTAACGAGTTGCAGTGAACGTTATCAAAAATGGCCGTGAGAGGCGTCTCTGGATAGGCTCTAATTTTTCCAAATGTTTGCAAGTTGTCCCATATTTTTCCGATAATTAATTCCGAGTAATTAATTAAAAATAGTTTAATTTGGTTTAATTTATTGAGGTGCGAAATGGGATTTCCAGTTACTCCCTCCCCGAAATGAACTTTTTGATAAATAGGAAACGCACTATCAATTTGGATCTTTTTGTCATTTTTGCTTGCCGTAAGTTAGTCTTTTTACTTCTGCATTTATCATCTCTAACTTTTGCAAATACCGAACTTAGTTTTTGCAACCATAACGTATTCAGATCTTTTGCTTTTGCATTTTTGCCTATTACTTTTCTTTTAAGTACCGTATTAAATCTCTAGCATTGTCGTAAATTCACTTTGCATCCGTACCGTTTTATTTGGCTTGTGCATTAAGTTACCCGTATTCATTGGAATTCGCTTTTAGCAACTTTCTTGGCTACCGTTCCGCTAACTAACTGCAAGGTGAGGTTGTTATTTTCCGTTTCACTAATTATAATGGGGGAATACCGTTTACTTTCCCGCAATATTGCTTTTCCACCGCTTCCTCCGATATGTAGTTGTTTTCGTTCCCGCTAGGGAGTTTGCCTTAATTTTGATTTAGTTTTGCCGAAGTAATCGCCGCCATCTGCTGGACCTGACCGATTCCTGGAGCTACCGTTTCTCCAGCTGCGTTCGCCCGAGGCTACCGACGCCGCCCCGCCAGCCCATGGCTACCGCCGACCACGACCAAGCGTGAGATTTTCACTTGGTGGCGACCGAGTCCGTCCGTCCGTGCGCTCAGCCCGAGGCTCAGCCAATTGTTGCCGCCGTTCCGCCGGCAGAACTGGTTGCGGCCGACGGACGCTGCTGCATTGAATTACAATAATTTGTTTATTTTTTCATATTTATTTGTAAAATAAACTCCAAGATTATTATATTTTATTTTTCATTAATTGTTATTTCATTTCTAAAGCTCACCGACTGTGCGCGAGCTACCCCAGTTCGTCGCAACCGTGAGCCCTCGGTTTGGGTGTGGGATCCGTTGCATAGCAGTCTTAGTGTATAATTTCATTTCTGTGAAAGATGGTGGCACAACATTTTGAATATCGGTGTAGTCACGATTATGGAGGGGGGGGGGGGGTTCACCGATGTTATCGTAGGGAGTACGTTTCAATAACTCTTTTTTCCTTCCTTGTAATCAATTAATAAATGGAATCAATATTCTCGTGTGGTTAAGAGAGGATGGTGTGCCATTGGTTGCGCTTTGTTTGCAATTTCTTTTTATAATCGCAACTTGAAATATTTTTTTTCCTACGACTTTCATTGAAAATCACATACAGGGTGATTCCTATAGTACCTGCCACCGTTTGGGAGCGTGTAGGTGGTGCGTAGGGGAGTATTTTGATATAGGACACTTGGGGTCGGAAATCTAAAATAAGGGTGCCAGAGCCAAATTTACCTTCTGGAATTTCGCGCCTGTAGGTAGGCAACCCAACCGGCCGGCGGTGCACACGGAGCGATCTCAGGCGGCGATGTGTGGCTGACACTTGATCAGAATTTTGTTTAAACCCACGAAATCCCGTCTGCAACGACGCGTATCAAGTGAATAAACACTATGGCACGTTTTACTAACACGGAATACGCGGACATGCACTTCATGTACGGATTGGCAAATGGTAACGCACGAGCTGCACGACGAGCGTACGCTGAGCGGTATCCAAACCGTCAGTTACCCTGCAGACAGGTCTTTCAAGAAGTTCACTTCCGACTGTGCGAGACAGGGCAATTGCAGGTAAGCTGACGGAGGCTTAACTTTACACACAGATTCGTGATGCACATCGATACTTGGGTCATTTAAGCACCCATTTCGAAAAGTTTGTTTGTTTACACCGACCTCCTCCTATTTCGCAGCCCACTAGCGCCCGTGATCGCGATCGCCCGTTGGTAAATGCCTTAGAGGAGGATGTGTTGGAACGTTTCGAGGCAAACCCGCGTACTAGCATTCCGTGTTAGTAAAACGTGCCATAGTGTTTATTCACTTGATACGCGTCGTTGCAGACGGGATTTCGTGGGTTTAAACAAAATTCTGATCAAGTGTCAGCCACACATCGCCGCCTGAGATCGCTCCGTGTGCACCGCCGGCCGGTTGGGTTGCCTACCTACAGGCGCGAGATTCCAGAAGGTAAATTTGGCTCTGGCACCCTTATTTTAGATTTCCGACCCCAAGTGTCCTATATCAAAATACTCCCCTACGCACCACCTACACGCTCCCAAACGGTGGCAGGTACTATAGGAATCACCCTGTATGTCGTACAATTATGTTTACTTGAAAATTGACAATTTCGCTCACTTATGGCAATATGTAACGGAAAACAAAACGCACCCGTGTGATTTGCTTTCTCATAAGATCTACCATATATTAGAAAGCAAATCGCATGTTACGTTTTGCTTTCGTAGTAGTCTAATCTTCTTGTAACATCAACGGAGTAGGCGTACGTCAAACTCTAAAATTGCGATTACTTTATTTTTGAATTTATTCCCTTGCGCTACGTGTTTAATTCCTTACTTAATTTTAATGGCGAAAAGTGATTCTTCCATGGATGTGGAGTGTACTCCATCCAACATCAGGGAAGAGGCAAAATCCACTACACTCGAATTACTACCAACTAAATTGCGTTATGAAAAGTAGCGTACGTCTAATAATATTAGTAAATTTCTTGCAGAAGCTCCAAACGACAAGTACCTCTTTGCTAAAGTAATTATAACAATAGTTCGTTAAAGAGAAATTGAATCTATTTCGTATTTTTAGATAGTTTTAGTAGTAGGTTGGTTCAAATAAAATAACTTTTGTTTCATTATGTAAGTAGATTTTTGGTTGTATGGAGAGTCGTAGGAAAAATAGTGTACATGACTCGTTTGAAAGCCACTTTTCACACTCGTGTGATTGCCACACTCGGCTTCGCCTCGTATGGCAAACTTCACATCTCGTGTGAAAAGTATCGCTTTCAACACTCGTTACGTAATATAATATTGTACTCTTAAACCTCCAGATGAAATACTGAAATGTTCACGATTTGCTTAAATGGAGTATTACTTCAAAAACCGTTTGGTTTAATCCCACGTCCACGTCCAAATTTTGCACAAATTAGAAAAGAAAATGAAGAAAAGAAAACAAATCAAAATAACGTCAGATATAACCGCAAATCGAATAACACTGAAACTATTTTACCTGAAACGGGTTCGTTAAATAACTAACATGTACAAATTTTCTGTTCGCTTTGTTCTTTCGTTTGATGTGGTAGGTATAATTTTTAATTTTGATTGAAAAAATAAAAATATATTGCGAAGCTTTAAAGACACCCCGATATTCATTTAGGAACACTGGGTATAACAAAATAGTCGTCACATACAATACACGAGTCGAGACTGCCGAATTAGATTAACGTGACCTTCTTCAGTTAAAAAATATTACGTTGTACACAACAGGAACTAAAACTTTATCTACTGAAATATAATAAATATCAAATCATTACTTCCTTTAAAAATGGTTTAGATTTGTCGGAAATGTATCCATGGAACCTTTGCAATAATTTAATTGTAATTCATGTTGCAGTATGAGTAATTGAAATTAGTTGTATCTTCTTTAGCAGTTGAGAAACTATTTTTTTAATGGAAGATTATGATATTGTATTTGTAGGTCACATCTGTCCAATCCTATAGAAAATTGACGAGACGCATTTTCCTCAGTTCCTTTGATTGACATGTTCAAGATATATTAGTTTCTGTGAAATTTACAAAATATGCTCGAACACGTCAAAGTTGTAGGGTGGGTGGGGGAGGGGGGGTTTTGCAGTAATTTTTTGTGCTGTTATTTTTTTGCCGAATGTAATAGATTTTTTTGTTTTAGGTAAGTGAAACGAATTGGAACCATGGATCGAATCATTCATCCTCTGTGTACTATAAAGAAATTTAAATCTAGTGGCCACAAATGAAGTAAGTCAGGTAGCTATTTTTTCTGGTTATTCATATAAGAAACAAGTATAAATTGCGCAGATAAAGCGCATTTTTTAACCGAGATAGCTTTTGTTTTGACAACACCGCAATGGATATATTTCTTGCAGACGTCTCAATCGCCCTTTGTGAGTACTCTCTTCCGACAATCCGTTCTTGAGATATAAGGGAATGTACCCGATCACGATAAGAGGTCAAGGAGGAGATTGGTTAGTAGAAATTAATTCCTTTCGTTGAGACCTTTCATTAGAGTACCATGAAGGATAAAACTAGTTTCAAATCCCCCCCCCCCCTCCTCCTCTACCACGTACTTTGATAAGAGGGCAGAAAAAAGGGCAGTAGTTGGTAGAAACCGGTTCCTTTCGTTGAGACCTTTAATTAGAATACAATGAGAGAAAATTAATTTGAGTCGCACGGGAAAGTTATAGTTATAGTTTGTACCAACCAATTTATTTCGATGAAACCTTTCATTAGAATACCATGAAGGGTTGTTAGCCTCCCCTCCCCCCCCCCCCCCATTTCCGAAAGTTTAACTTGCCACCACTAAAGGCATGCGTATGCCAAATCTGAGACTAATGGGTTATCGTATGTAAGTTATGCACGTTTTACTTTCAAAAACAGCATCTCAGGAAATAATTCGTGAGGGGGTCCCCCTTTTAGACAGCGAAATTTGATGGTCGTCTGGCACACCTTCAAGGTATAGGCTACCTACTGCAAAAAATTCCAGGACTCTAGGACCATTCCCCTAGAAGTAGTTCAAAACGTAGAAGTGAAGAACACCCTCTATTTTATCGCATTTTCGAAATCTACATAAAAAATTACGTCGTTTAATACCACATTTCCCTATATCCAGCATAAAAGGTTTTCAACTTATTCAACATTTTTGACGTTTGACAGCTTTTATTTTGAGCTCGATTTTGAGCCTTGTAAGACTCTGTTAACTTCAATTTCAAAAAGTCGTCAAAAAATAAATATTAGTTGCATCCATCAAATCCTAAAAAAATACCATTATCTTTTTATTTATTTATTATCCCTCTCTTGTTCTGGGCCTTCAACAGGCTTGCGCCCAATTACAGAGTGACCCGCATAATGCTTTCTAGAGGTGCCCCTGCAGAAGGTCTTAAGTTGTTCTATACTACTCCGGTATTTCCCTTACGTATTAGGAGAACTGCAGGAAAACCTAATTCGGAGTAGGTGACAGAATGCTCGAAAATGGCCTAAGGTAATTCCTACCTCTGCCACAGATGAAAAATTCACCTCAACCCAGATTCGAACACCCGACCTCCAGCGCTCTACCACTGAACCATAAACCCATTTTCTTTTCATAATGTGCATTCGCTGCAACCAGGGGACCTCCCAAGACGAATTAAGTTTTGCGGATGACTAATGTTAAGGGACCAGGAAAATGATACTTTTTTGGTGAACATTATTTGGTCAGACGAGGCCAAATTTAGTAAACACGGAAAGTTTAATCGTCATAACTCACATTAGTGGTACGATCAAAATCTTTTTTTGAATCGAGAAATACACTTCCAAGAGTGCTGGAGGTTTAATGTGTTTTGTGCGTTGAAAAATAACTTTGTGCTCGACTTTGTGTTCCCATGTATAATAAGAAAATTTGAATGCAGAACTTTATTTGGAAATTTTACGAAATACTGTTGCTCCTAAAACAGAAGATCTGCCTCTGCAAAAATATTTGCTATGTATTACCAACAAGATCGTGTCCCATTATTTCCGAGTTTTTAGATGGCACTTTTCCGGGCCATGTACTTAACCTACTCGTTCCCCATTAGATTTCTTTTTGTGGGAATATAAAAGACACAGTTTACGCCAGGATTCCCACAACAAGAGAAGAAGTGATCTTGAGAAGAAAGCCATTGAATCACAAGTAATACAAAAGTCTACAAGAGAACATATAAGAAAAAGAATTGAATTGTGTTTGTAACACGAAAGCGCTCATTTTGAGCATGTGTTGAAGAAGAGGATTGGATTTTATTTTTATATAAGGTTGTGTTTTCCAATTAACTGATCACTTTGTTGCCTTTTTTTATTAATTAATGACTTAGACTAGAATTAATGATTTGAGAATTTTGTCCTTGATTTGTTTAAAATCATGCCAGATTATTAAAAAGGAAATTCCAAAAAGATGGTATCAATTCAATTAAATGGCAATAAGTCAGTAATTGTTGTGAACGTGCCGAACAGATGAATACGAATACCAATTTCCGCCGTGAACGAAGAAAATTAATTGGAAGTTGCTTTTGGAGTGACTGAAAATTCATATGTTTCAAAGAGGGAATTGTCCAAAACAACTGGAATTTCGTAGGGTTTACTCGAGCGCGTCAGATTAAAGTAAGGTGGGTTGACTACGTGTTGACAAGTGTGCATTTCAATAATCTGACGATTTGAGCTTGACGTGAAGGAGTGGGAAGGTCCCAAACTTGCAAAAAAAAACGTTACCTTGACATACTGGAGCGCGTTGGAATTTTTTTATTTCGAAGGAAATTGTTCAAGAATATAATCTGCCGATTTCCACACGCCAAAGTGGGACAAATTGTCAATAACGTACAGCGCATTCAGCAGTTGACTGAGACCGCCTATGATGGTGTCATTAATATCTAATGCGCTCGAACAAATCCTGTTTCCCCTCCGTACGGCCTCCCCCACCATGGAAAGCGGTAGATTAACATACCACCAATATCAGAGGCACGTGGGGCATATACATACAGTATCAATATCTGACGCGCTCGAATATTTTCATGGGATTTTTTTTTGTATATTATTAAAAAAAGTGTAGCCCCCCCCCCCTCACGGGTTGTGGGATGTACGTCATATAACTTTTTTTCTATCTACCATCTAATCTACAAAGTTCAATAGGTCCCTACAACGCTCGGGTAAATACCTATTTAGCATCGTGGGCTCCGCTACTAGAATGTATCACAATAGAGTACCTACAAAATTTATTCTATGGTTTCAACCATACCGTTCAAGAATTTTAGTTTAGAAACACATAGGTACATGTCACTTCATTTCAGTTGGGTAACCATTCATGTCCCCACATTTCCTAAATATTTCTGTATTGTCATGACTTTTTTTAACATTTCTATGATATTTCCCATTTCCTTCACATTCTGCAGCATTTAGGTGACATTTAGTGTGTACCTACACCAAATTCCAAAGTGGTTACGCTTAAAATGTGATATTGTTGATTTCTCTCATCTGTGTGCCGTCTATTTGAAATAATTAAGGACAATAATTAAATGTTCATGAGTCGGAATCATTAACCCACATGCATCATAAGGGTGGTAGTTTTCATACATATCTGTGAGTATGAAAGTACATTGCTATGTTTATTTTCGTAACGAGCTAAGTAATTATTTATAGTATGTGTACATTTTGAATAAGTGAAATTATTCGCATTAACTTTTACTTCGTATAAAACAATGCCCGTGCACTAAATACTTACCTAGTGTGAACGAGTGAGTATTTTAAGGCAAACATGGACTAGTTTAATTGGAATTTGTCTACGGAACCAGTTAATTAGAAATATAACATGCGACGAGACAGGTATAAAGACGTACTTACGTATATCTGTAAGTTTCCTAATCATTTTGTAACTAGTCACAAATTACTGATTGTAACCCACATCTCAAAAGCGCTCTGACGCAAATTAATTAGTAATTTTGCTCCTCGCAATTTTTTATTGAATATTTTAAGTCATAATAGTAATGCGTTATGAGATGTGCCATTTCCTAGATTCGCTCAATTGCATTTACGTAATTACATTGCAACGTTGGTCAAGTATGTTAATTGGTAAACAAGCTGTTTGATGCGATACACACAACAAAAATAGATTCATTCTTGTTAGAAGGGAGTGTTAGAGCAGAGCGCTGTTTTGTACACGCTTGAACCGAAACTACCCTTGATCACATGACCTTCGGACAGAATTATAAACCCAAGATTTTACGGGACGAAGTGAAAACAGACTGCATTTTATGTTACAGAATGAAATGGATTACCTATTTTATTCGGAAATCTAGTTTTGCGGTAAATATTTAATCGGGGGGTAAATACACAAGAACTTGATTTCTAATGGGATAATTTTATTTTTATACGAAAGTTTTGTTGCAACGGAAAAAAGTAGAAATCAAAAGTGTGATAAAATCGCGACAGCTACCTAGCTTTTAATTAGATAAAAAATCATCTGATTGGTTAGAATTTGAAACAATCACCAAGCTGATTGATCGTATATTAATGGAATGTATTCACTATTTATTTTGTATGTTATGATTTTTTGTATGATGAAATGTACAGCTAAATGGTGGAGTAGGAAAAATATCGAATACACAAAGTTGTCATTTCATTTGCGTATCATACAGGTAATTAAAATTAGGGATATGAGAAATTATTGTATATTGGAGTAGAAATATTTGCGTGCGCAATGCTATTGCATAAGTTGGTAGTGAATAATTTTCATTCCTACGACGAATTCGGGCTATCTATATCTTGAAAGAGAGACTTCAGAATATTTTGAAAATGTGACAATACGTAGTATATTAATGTCAATAGAGGGAATTCATCTAAAATACTTTCAAGTTTGTGGCATTTCTGGTCATGCCGGAAGTACATGCAATCAACTTGCTTATTTTAAATGAAACGGTATATACAGTGTGTTCGAGATAACAGGGTCACTTGATCATTTCAATATCTCTTTTATTTGGCGAAATTCGAAAAAATGGTCAAATATAATTTTGTAGATATGCGACATCGTATTAACTGTTTTTAAATACAATGATTTTTTAGCGCATTTTTGCAAATTTATTTGTAAAAAGTAGCTTTTAATCTCACTTTGGCTGGCTGGCTGGCTGGCTGGCTGGATGGCTGGCTGGCTGGCTGGCTGGCTGGCAGCAAATGTGGGCGCGTAGAAGAACTCTTGTAGAAAGGCAACGGGTGTACGTGTATCTACAGGGCCGTGAAATTTGTCAACCTTAGGGACATGGCTACATGATGTGGGGTTGGCGACATCTGGGCGTCATCCTCGAGCGTAGTATACTAACGTGAAGGTTTTTCAGTTTTTTCCTATCTTCTACTACAGTTTTGGTCCGATTCTTTTGAAATTGGTGTCGTCGGAAAGATGTTGTAAACGCGCACAACTCCTGCGTGGCGGAATTTTGTTTTTTGTCATAGGGGCGAAATTAACGACCTTTTGCGAGGCGCGCGCGCGCGTCTTCGAGAAGTAGTCAACTTCGGGCGCCTTTTACCTTCCGTTGCGAACTCACGCGGTTTAACGTTTCGTAAATCTCGAATCGCTGTCTCTCTTTCTCGTGTCGCCAATAGAAGTGAATTGCGAGTGAACGGGACGTCGGAAGTGGGTACCGTAAAAGAGAATGTGGTAGCCCGCGACACGATCTCACTGATGGTGGAGTCAAATCTTCAAACGCGAATTGCGGGTGAACGGGACGTCGGAAGGGGGTACCGTCAAAGGAAATGTGGTAGCCCCCGACACGATCTTCCTGATGGTGGAGTCAAATCTTCAAACGCGAATTGCGGGTGAACGGGACGTCGGAAGGGGTACCGTCAAAGGGAATGTGGTAGCCCCCGACACGATCTTCCTGATGGTGGAGTCAAATCTTCAAACGCGAATTGCGGGTGAACGGGACGTCGGAAGGGGGTACCGTCAAAGGGAATGTGGTAGCCCCCGACACGATCTTCCTGATGGTGGAGTCAAATCTTCAAACGCGAATTGCGGGTGAACGGGACGTCGGAAGTGGGTACCGTAAAAGGGAATGTGGTAGCCCGCGACACGATCTCACTGATGGTGGAGTCAAATCTTCAATCGCGAATTGCGGGTGAACGGGACGTCGGAAGGGGGTACCGTCAAAGGAAATGTGGTAGCCCCCGACACGATCTTCCTGATGGTGGAGTCAAATCTTCAAACGCGAATTGCGGGTGAACCGAACGTCGGAAGTGGGTACGGTCAAAGGGAATGTGGTAGCCCCCGACACGATCTTCCTGATGGTGGAGTCAAATCTTCAAACACGAATTGCGGGTAAACGGGACGTCGGAAAGGAGTACCGTCAAAGGGAATGTGGTAGCCCCCGACACGATCTTCCTGATGGTGGAGTCAAATCTTCAAACGCGAATTGCGGATGAACGGAACGTCGGAAGTGGGTACCGTCAAAGGGAATGTGGTAGCTCCCGACACGATCCTACTGATGGTGGAGTCAAATCTTTAAAAGCGAATTGCGGGTGCACGCGGAAAGTGGGAAGCGGTTAGTGAATGTAGTAGCCTTCGACAAGATCTGTTATTGATGGTTGAGTCGAAAGTGGCTAATAGAATACTGATCTGCCACACAAAAATGCGCTGAAGTCCCTTCGATCTCAAACGAGGACTTTGATAATTTTATTAGGTTTTTTTTCTTATTCTTTGAAAAGAGCAATTAATTTGCTGTACGACAACATAAAATATACATCAAAATACCAGGAAAAAATAAAAACAAAATCGGAAAATTTCGTTTTTTCTGGCATATCGGAAGTAAACGGAATTTTCTGGTTTTCTTTAAATCATCATTGCGCAACTTTTCCCTAATTTGACCATCATCGCATCTTCTATGGGTTCCAAGATCCCCATGATAGACTTATCGCGGACAGAGTGTATGTCTAAAATCTAAAAAATCTAAAAAAAAATTAGGGTCATACAGGAATGTACCGTTACAGACTTCGATGACCGAAATATTGGAAGAAATCGTTGGCCTCCAAGATCGCGTGATTTAACACCGCCGTTAGACGACTTTTTATTCGATCAGTTGAAAAATGTTATTTATCAAAATTGATTACACACCCACGAAGAATTACGAGTTGCAATACAGGAAGTCGTTGTGAATACAACACCACGTCAACTGGAACGAGTTTGCGAAAATATGACCAGTTTCCATTTAGAAAATTAATCGTGTTGATTATGCACGTGAATTTTACTAAATTTCTTCTCTACAATACAAAAACTCGACAAAAACCATTGAAATGATTAAAGTTGGCGTGTCATTTTCGAAAATGCGTTGGCGTTCATTTATTTTCAAAGATACAAAAAAAATAATTTTCCCAAACCCCCACTGATTTTTTTTCAGCTTTCTGATTGTTCTCATGGTACATCCACTCGGTATTCAACGAGGTATTCAATAAGAAGTCAGAAGGTATTCACAGGAAATCATCAAGTATAGTCCGGAAGATAGAGACTGAAAATGGGCCATTTCCTGCAAAACGAGAAGTAGTTCCAATTTTTTTGCATGTCATGGAAGAATAGCTTGTGGTTAAGAATCCAAGTTTTCGACCCTCCCACCTCCCACCAAATTTTATACTTTATCTCTATAATTAAGAGTTTTATGAGAAAATATCTTGAACCTATAGTGGTATAAATCCCCCTACCCTGCACTCTTACCAAAGGGGATGCTTTCAACCTTTGCTAGTGGGGATATTTGAATCACTGTGAGATTGTAGCGCTTTCTAATGTACGTTTGAAATAAAACAAGTTGTAAATCAGCATATGCATGATTAAAGCGCATTTTTGGTAATGCAGGTCAGTATTTTATTAGCGAAGTTTAAAATTATCGATCTCACGAGCTGCGTTAAATAATTAATTTTATTTAATTTCAATTGACGGTACGGCTTCATTTTGTAAAACAAATCACAAAGTAAATAATAAGTTTTTATACTGGTAGCGCTATCTAACGGTAAAATTATAGCACCTCCGAAACCCATATCGAAATTATTTTCTTCAATTATCGATCTCACAAGTAATCTAACTCAAAATAGACTAGTGCCTGCACATCTACACTATAGCAGAAAGCTTTTAGTGAAAATTTGAAGTCTCTAGCTATTGTAGTTGTGGAGATCAAACGCGGACAGCCGGCCTGCCAGCAATGACGAATATAATAGCGTATTTTTTTCAAAAATGCGCTAAAAATTATCTCACTATAGTTCACCTTCATCCTTCCACCCCCCCCCCCCCCGCGGTAGGAATAGATATTTAAAGAGGATAAGAAAATATATGTAATAATCAATATCAATCGCCACAATAGCGTTAAAATATCTATTCCTACCACGGGGGGGGGGGGGGGGATGAAGCTGAACTGAAGTGAGACCATTTTTTAATTAAACGTATATTAGAAAGCGCTACAATCTCAGAGTGATTCAAATATCCTCACTAGCAAGGGTTGCAACGAGGGTTGCAAGTTTCATTATTATGCATCCCCTTTAGTAAGGGCGCAGGCTAGGGTAATTTATACCATAATAAGTTCAATGTATTTTCTCATAAAACTCTTAATTATAGAGATAAAGTATAAAATTTGGTTGAAACATCTAAATAGAAATTTCAGAATTCTTAAAATATAACCAACTCTCAAGCTCTATATCTTTTTTAATAAACATTTCACAAAAAAGCAAACAAGCAGTGTATATCAATAAGTTACGTAGAATGTTATGGTCTACAATTTCTGATAACAATATTTTTTTCTAAAGTGAACCATTAAAAAGATATGATTGAAAAACTAAGAAACCAACCTAATTTCAGGGGTTTTGGGGGTGGTACGTACGGGGGAAGCACAAGGAGTGGGAGGTTGAAAACTTAGATTCTTAACCATCAGATGACTGTCTATGACATGCAAAAGAAATTGGAACTACTTCTCATTTTGCAAGTTAAAACCCTCTATTCCTTGGACTAGTAGCAATATTTCAAATATTGTTCACGGACATTTTAAACCGATTCTAAGATTTGTTTAAACTCCTTTGTTAAGTTATTTATAAAATTTCATTGTTTCTTATAAAGTACGTCGTCTAGGTACCATCCTTTATACACTGCTTAATTTCTCGTACCCTTAGACAAGGAAAGAATATGGACGCATAATTCGCAAGCGATTGTGTTACCATCTGCCACATAATGAAATTGGCCAGTGGCGTAGCATCCGTAAATGCGAATAGTAGCAGAAGTACCTAAAAAACAAACTACTTTTAACTAATAATAAAACACGTTGAACATACGAAAGAAATTCGTGCGATGCGCTATTTATTAATCAGACACGGGTATAAACGAAACTTCCTCTTTTCTTTTTTCGGGAATGCCTTTCAAACTAACTGGTCCCTCCAGCTAAAGATTGTAATAAAATATGAACTTCATTGTTTTCTGTTTGATTTTTCACGTAAAAGCTGTTGCCGTACCAATGGCCGACTTGCTTAAAAAGGTAACACGATTCATACACGGGCTGTACGACATACGCGGTATCCATACTCTTTCCTAATCTAAGCTCGTACCTAATTTTGTTGATTCTATTACCATGGATACTATGTACGATAGCTTTGCGAAATACTTTTCCCTAATGATGAAGTACTAATAAAATATTAAAAACAACCTTCATTGTTACAAAAAATCCAGACGGTGTATTATAGTTTAAGGGACAAGACAGTTTATTTAAATATATTTGCAGACTAGCAGACCCATGAACTTCGTACCGCCTTTGGGAAATCTCGTTTTCTTTATATGGTATATACGTTCGGTTTGGGCGACTGCGCCGCATTACCTTGCATACCCAGCGAACTATACAGGTTGTCTTAAATAGAGTAGGATAACATAGCTATCTTTGTTATTATTATACTTACACATTCGGTTAAATTGGCAAAGTTGTGTAGTTTTTGACGCTGATGGATATTCCGGAGGATATTCCGATGCGATATTTTGAAAAAAAAAAATAAATCGTTTCGTAGATAATTGGAAAAAAGTGAAAATTGCCATTTTTAAAAAGTTCAAATATTTTAGAAACCAAGATAGCTATCGAAAAAAATTTCAAATAAAAGTTGCAAGATTGAATGGGATAAATTTAATGGACGTAGAAAAATTTTTTTTCAAAATGCCGGTTTTCGAGATATTGACACCAACTTCCATATTTTAAATGGATGCCATATTGAATTTTAACGTCACTCGATAGACAAAAAAATTACAAAATCAGTGATACTAAACACTTAGTATTTCATTTGACAATTCAACTCATTGTAACACTACTGGAGCGTAACATAAAGGGTTGCCGACTGCTCGTATGGGCCGTAGGTTGATCCACTTACCTCACTCAGGTTTCCAATTTACCTGGGCGCCACGCAGTTATAGTTAAGTAGAAGTGCAAATAAAACTCAGAGTAGCTGCGAACTCTTTTTTTAGGTTCAGAAAGAAAAATAGAAAATAGATGGATACATACGAATATAAAAATTCTCGGTAATTTGATTCGAGTATTAACAATTACTAATATATTTTTGCAACGCTCAACGTAAGTAGAATTGACGTTTGATAACTTACTTTCCAAGTATAAGGTAACCAATAAATTTAGATAAGTGAGACGATTGCCGGAATACGTTCCCCTTTTCGTTCATTCACGCAAGACAAGTACCTATATGACCGTGCTCTCATTTGCCCCAGCATGAACGGTATAAAAACAAGCTTGTTTTCCCCGACGCCCTGTATATATATGAAAAAAAAATTTACCGGTGGTGTCAACGTAACCACTCCTTCAACCTTATGTAAGGTAACCAAATTGCTTAAATGTCTTTAGTTAAAGTAACATATAAGTGGAAACTTGCGTCCAGAACCCAGAAAATGATTACGGCCTACTCATATGCATTGATGTCTTTTTTTTCCCCGAATTAGGCCTGAATTGACATTGAGCGCAGGTAAACATAACCTCAATTATTTAGCAGTAACAAAGGTATAATTTAGAGTAACGAATTTGACAAATAGCTCGTCGCTAGGATGGTGATAGCTTCTTCAAGTAAAATGGAAACAACTGACCTTTCGATGGCCACCGACTGGAATTCGGCGTTATGAAGGAACCGCTGGTTTGATCTACTGCGGCTTCTGATGACCCACGTTCTTAAATCAATCCCGCTTACTTTTCCGGTGCGAATGCTTGTAGTCGAGCAATTGGAAGTCCCAAGGATTACTCCCGGGTTTTAAAAAGCAGGTGGTCGGCTTAAAACGAGTAACTTTTGTGACTTTCCAAATCCCGAATAAATCGGTAGGCTTGCAAGTTCCAAAACCCAATCTTACGAAGCCAAAAGGTGACTAATTAAAATAATCTTTAAACTGATTGAACCAACAGTAATTAAGACATTGGTAAAGTCTAGTGCACCTTTCACAAAAGATAGCATTCAAGTGTAAAAATGTCCTTTAAATTGTTAGACTTATTAAACATTGTCCAAATATTTGACCCCGTTTCCCATGACCTTTTCGAAATTTGAAGAATGGACAAACGCATCTCCTGATTTCCCGCAACCCAAACAGCCGGTGAATAAAATTTTGAATTTTGAAAACTATCAACAACAAAAAATGTTACATCATGTATAAAAAATCGCATAAGCCGCAGTGAAATTGTCACTTTGACAGCGGCAAAAGTTACCTGCAACTTTTCCAGCGACAAATGCACTAGTGTTTTTTTTAACTTATTCATTTTCGAACCAATTATCGCATTATCCTTTCCCATATGACTAGTTTGACATCTGTCAATAATTGATTAGTTGGTGAATTTCTTGTTCGTTAAATTGTCCTGCCGAATTACACTCGAGGTTTGTATTGAAACCGAGTAAATTTGGGTTGTGGCAATTCAAATCTGTTTCCTTTTAGTAATTGGACTTGAAAAACTGTCAACCTAAAAATGCTCCACCTGCGGTGTCGCATTTTTATTAGTTAACAGTTTTTCTCGTCTAATTGCTAGGCAACAGATTTTCATTACCTAAACAACCCAAATTTACTCGGTAAAATACAAACCTCTTGTGCAATTATAAGTGAGAATCAACCTTGCATTTTTGCCTCGAAGTAACGACATGCTGGATTAAAAAATAATCAAAGGGTGAGAACGAAGGGACTCAGCGCATTTTTGTATGGCAGATCAGTGTTTTATTAGCCAGTGACTCCACCATCAATAAGGTCTTGTCGAAGGCTACCACATTCTCTTTGTCGATACCCGCTTCTGACGTCCCGTGCACCCACAATTTACGTTTGAAGTTTTGACTCCACAATCAGTAGGATCTTATCGGGAGCAACTATATTCCCTTTGTCGGTACCCACTTCCGACGTCCGGATCAATTTACAATGTGTTTCTTATGGCAATAATTCCATAGCTAATTGTGATTAAAACCAAATTCGTTCGTTTATTGTCTCGCATAGCAACATCGACACGACCATGGAATTATTGTCATAAGAAATACATTGTAAATTGATCCGAGGATAAAAATATTTCAACTTGCCTAAAAGATATTTTTTGGGAATATTTTTGCAAATCTAATAGCCTGCGCCGAGGTCTGCGCAATGGTGAAATAACCGCAAGATCACTGCCAGACTCTTCATTCCAGTAATAGGGTTGTTTTTTAGCGTAACACAACGAAGTTGAGGTAAAGCTTATGTGCTCGTGTTTCCGTCCGTCCGTCCGTCCGTCCGTTCCATCGAGATCTCGGCCCCTGGGCCACCTAGAGACTTCGCGTTTTCGCTAATTGATAGCTGTTATGGTCTATATTTGCCCATTTCGATCAGTTTCATTTAACTCCATATTTTGCGCAGACTGCGCAATGCCAACTTTCATATTTATAGGGATATTTCTCTGAAATTTTAACCACAGACCCTTCTAGTAAAGATAAACATTTCGCGCATAGTAAAAATTATGTGGGCATGCGCAGTGACTGCGCAATGCCAACTTTCTTATTTATGGAAATATTGCTTTGAAATTTTAACCTCAGACGCTTCTAGTAAAGGCAAACATTTCGCGCATAGTAAAAATAATGTGTGGGCATGCGCAGTGATGTGTGGGCATACTGCGCAATGCCAAATTTCTTATTTATGGAGATATTTCTTTGAAATTTTAACCACAGACGCTTCTAGTAAAGGTAAACATTTCGCATATGGTAAAAATTATGTGTGGGCATGCGCAGTGACTGCGCAATGCCAACTTTCTCATTTATAGAGATATTTCTTTGAAATTTGAACCACAGATGCTTCTAGTAAAGGCAAACATTTCGCACATAGTAAAAATTATGTGGAGGCATGCGCAGTGACTGCGCAATGGCAACTTTCGCATTTATGTAGATATTTCTTTGCAATTTTAATCACAGATTCTCCTAGTAAAGGCAAACATTTCACACACAGTAAAAATTATGTGTTGGCATTGCGCAGTGCATGCGCCGTAACTGCACAATTGCCAACTTTCTTATGTATGGGGATATTTCTTTGGAATTTGAACCACAGCTGCTTCTAGTAAAGGCAAACATTTCGCACATGGTAAAAATTATGTGTGGGCATGCGCAGTGACTGCGCAATGCCAACTTTCTTATTTATGGAGATATTTCTTTGAAACTTTATTTTACTTATTTAACTCCTCTCTTTCTCTGGACGTGGACGTGCTTCAATATGCAGATTCGACATTTTGTGTGCTTTCGATGGCAACGCATCGTTTCAATACTTTGTGTTACGCGGCAATACCCACGAGTGGGTTTTGGAACATTTTTTTATAATTTCAGCGTGGGCAAAACACCTTCTCTAAGTTGTGTCACCAGCTCTCGGACTAAATGTAAATAAATCGTTCGATTACAATCGCTGATTTAGAAAGTATAACACACGTACTGCTCATATGCTTCTATAAAATTCGCTGCTGAATTATTAGGTTCGGATTTACTTCTCATATATCAATTTTCAGCCTTTTATAGGCATTAGAAACTTGCTTGTGTACCTACCATGCAATATTTCCAATGAATCCGAAGCTGAGCTGAGTGTGATACGGTCGAAACGTCATTACCCTACTTATATACACAATAGCAGAGTATTAGGTTGTTGTTGCTGCAATTTAACAAATTATTAATGTCTTGAACGTTACTGTATCCATTTCAACTCAAATGCGTTGTGCGAAACGAACGTCGTTATGAGTAATCCATCTTATCTGAGAAAATAGTTAAAAAAATGCGAGCACTAACTATATTGTATACAAATTCATTTAGTTGTCAAATGATATAGTCGTTAAAGTTAATGGTGCAGAACGATTTACATTAGATACTGTCATGGATATTTTTTTTTCTATATTGTGTGTGTGTATTCAATGCTTTGCAGATACATTATGAATTTCTATAAGTAGGTACGTTATTTACTATCAGTCAAAAGGGTATTATTTACTATATATGTGCTACACGCTTTCATTGTAGTTCAAAATTAAGCGATAACATATTATTAATAAAGCCATCCAATTCTACTATTATAGAAATATGGGGACAAAACATTCTATTTTAGAATTTCGCCCGGTATCATTCGCAATATACAACACGAGCTACTCGAGATGTAATGAAAATTATCGACTTACCAAACTAGGAGGGGGGGGGGGGTGCTATAAGACATCATTAAAATTAAAAGTTGTTACAACATTTTTTAGTTCTGCCTGACGTATTTTGAGATGACGAGGGTGTGTTTATTATTTAGAGATGTTTGAGGGATAAAAGTGATGTTTATTATAACGAACGTGGAATTATTAAAAAAATCGGTTCGCTGCGTTTAAACTTTTGCAAAGTTACGTAATTCGAAATGATTTTAATCACGATTACGTTGGATTTCGTCTTTTTAATGAATGAGATAAGCCCCTTACTGGTTATAGGATTATTTTAAATCTCGTAATTTCTATTCTCGTTAATTAGATTACATTTCATTACGAAATCAAATGAAATATATACGAGATTCAAATTTTTCGAATTATAACAGATTACAGCACACCAGTGTGACAGGAATGTTTGCATTGTTGACTATTGTCGCAGTTATACAGGGGCAACTTTTGTATTTAATCTCTCATTGACTAACTTGACAATTGTAGATTTTGCAAATTAATCCTCGTGAAGTTAGCGTTTCGCTAAATACATCGTTTATGATTCATTTTCAAATTTTGATTCGTTTGCACACCTCTATAAGCGAAGATATAAGTAATGGAAATGGGAAAGGAGCTAATTTCGTGGGCGCAGGCCTCTAAACGAAGATAGCAAAAGCAAATATGGGGAGGAAGCAACTTAACTATAACCACCCAACCTCGTGAGAATCCCACGATAAGTACCATATTCCGATCGTTTTCGTTAGCACAATTCAGTGGCAAATGTACGAAAACCCTTCGACAGTTCTTGATCAGTACAGCGAAACACTCGTTTAAACTCAAATCCGGAGGATTACCGACATTAAAATAGAAAAAATTGTTAAACACGAATAGAATGGGAGATATAGTCTAGTCAACTACATACATCGTAATGACAACTCGAACGGAATCACGTTAATAATCACTTATAATTGCACAAGAGGTTTGTATTTTACCGAGTAAATTTGGGTTGTTTAGGTAATGAAAATCTGTTGCCTAGCAATTAGACGAGAAAAACTGTCAACTAATAAAAATGCGACACCGCAGGTGGAGCATTTTTAGGTTGACAGTTTTTCGAGTCCAATTGCTAAAAGGAAACAGATTTGAATTGCCACAACCCAAATTTATTCGGTTTAAATACAAACCTCGAGTGTAATTCGGCAGGACAATTTAACGAACAAGAAATTCACCAAACTAATCAATTATTGACAGACGTCAAACTAGTCATATGGGAAAGGATAATGCGATAATTGGTTCGAAAATGAATAAGTGAAAAAACCACTAGTGCATTTGTCGCTGGAAAAGTTGCAGGTAACTTTTGCCGCTGTCAAAGTGACAATTCACTGCGGCTTATGCGATTTTTTATACATGAGTTGAATTGTCAACATATAATATACCGGATGCAATCATGTATACAGGGTGTAGCACCTAAGATCCCTCACATCGTAACTCCTTTACCACAATATATTTAAAGGCCTCTTAGAAATCTTCGAAATTTTCTGAGAGATTTTAAAAATGTACAGTTGAATATTGCGTATCTAACAAGTGCCATCGCTTTATTAATTTTGGAATATTAGTGGAAGTACTGTTAATTATTGATATTGTTGTCAACAGTATCGATGTTTACGGCCCGGTCTCAAATAATGCTCAATTGGTATTTGATGTACCGTGTGTTTTATTTTGATTGAGACGGCAGTGTAGCTCAGGGTTTTTTAAAGATATACTTTTGGTTTTCGCGACCTGTGCCACTTATTTGTGAAACTTTTAATACCACAAGCAGAATCAATCTAGCTACGTTTGTTTCTAAGATACAGGGTGAAAAGGTAGAAAAAAGGCTAAAACCTGCTGAAACCTGCCTATTTTAGACTTTGTATATCTTAACGTCAATTGTTTTTCATTCTTTTTACTAATTTCACAAGCTATATTTTTTAAAAATTTTAGCCATGAACCAAAAAAAAAACTTTATTTTTATGGTTTTTTAAATAGTAGACATGGTATTTTTTAAAATGGAATACCCTCTATATCCTGATTACAATGATGTATCACAACCTATCTTTTTTTAATTTTAGCCATGAACTAAAAATATAACCCTTTATTTATTTATTTTATATATTTATTGTCCCTCTTTTGCTCTGAGCCATCAACAGGCTTTTGCCTTAATTTTTACGGTTTTTTAAATAGTAAGGCCATGGATTCATGGAGATTTTGTTTTGTTTATTGTATGACGGTATATGACGGTGATTTCAAAAAATTGAAAAATATAATCAAACAGGAAACAGAATGCAAAAATTGACGTTAAGATATACAGGGTGTTGCATTTAAAAAATACTGACTTTGAGTCAAATCTCAAAAGTGAGGTTTTGTTGACTACGTCACTGGATTCTACGAAAACATAATATCTGAAATGTAGTTTTTACCTTTTATATATGAGTAGAGTTATGATGAATCTTTTTTAATGAGTAGTCACGTGGGCTTCTTTCTGCAAAAAAATGTAAAATGTGTTTTTAATCCTATACAAGGAGACGCTTACATTTTCTCCCATGTATGAGACGGGCAGGAAGGCAATTGCAGGAATAAAGCGAAAAAATCCTTTTCCAGATTAGCGGAGAAAATAAATATCCCTCTATAACCTAGATGGCGAGGTTATTTTACCTTATATTTGTTTCATTGTGTTAGGGCTGTAGTTGTAGCTGTAGGCTATATCTATGGAATATACGCTGTGTCCAAAATAAGGACGTCTATCATGGGGATCTCCGAAACCATAGAAGATACGACGATGGTCAAATTGGACAAAAAATGCTCAATTAAAGAGGTATTATCATACTTTAAAGAAAACCAGAAAATTTCGATTACTTCCGAAAGAAAAACCAGAAAAACCGAAATTTTGTCGATTTCGTTTTTATTTTGTCTGATGTTATTTGAACAGAACAAAAGTTGGAAATTGTTGGTTTCAACAGGATGCTGCACCCGCGCATAACGCCTTAATCGTGCGAGAATACCTATCGGGCACATTTTCCACTTTCCGTGGTCTATTTGAAAGAGAATGGGGCAAGGGTCTCCAGCCTACCTAGTTTTTTCCGGGCCCCAGCAGTAACTAGGTGTTAGGAGGAAAATACGCTCTCGTCTTTTATGTTTGCATAAGGACTTTTTTACTTGGATAGTGTACATGATCTAAACATACGGGCATCATTTTGAATGTAAATGTATAGGATAAAAAATATTACGTGCACCGCGACACGAAAGTTGTTTTGCGTGTCTCAGGAAGTGGCTTCGCCTCACGAGGCCATATCTTTCTTCGACCCGGAAATCATCCCGCCTTGGTACACAAAGTATTATTTTTCAAAAAGGGAGGATATAGCTCTAAAAAAATACACTTTATAACAATGCTTTCTCGATGTTAGTACCTAGAGGTTGAAAACATGGCATAGAAAAATTGATTGCTTGCCTCGTCCTTAAAAAGCCTTCCTTATTTCTAAATTTCCATACTGAAGGAGCATTTTAACAACATTAACAAATATTACGCCGAAAAGGACTTATTAATAAATAATGATTGACAATTTTATTTTAAATATTCTTCTACACACAGTTACAATCTCATTCTTATCCAAAATATATCAATCAAACTTAAATTTAGTTGCAAACAAAAATGGCAGATCTGAATCTACGCGTCGCTCACTCCTGAAAATCAAATTACATAGTTCATTTAGTTTCTTTTGTGGAAAAGTAGCAAAACTCGATTTAATGAGATTAAAGCCCACTTGAAATATAATTTATCTTGAAGATCCGACTTATCAAGAAACCAATTTCTCTAAGAGACTATCACAATAGTTCTAGGAACTTTTGTTGGCAATAATCTGCAACTTGAACGAAAACGGCGACAAATTGCTCCCTGTCAAATGCATCTCACATTTTATCAGCGATTTCTCTGCAGAAACTTTGCTGACTGCAAGCCATAAAAGGTTTCTTTAACAGTCTCCTTTATAAGACGTTATATTTCTTTGACTATTTATTTTCAGACATCGCACGAAAAACGATTCGCAAAACTCTGCTTTTAACAAGTTATTCGGGACAGACATTTAACTGACACGAGCCAAGCGAAAATGGCCGTGGAGTCTCTACTATTGCGGTATAATAACCATGAAAAAGCTACAAGTCGTGAAAATGATCTTTACATTCTAACTTTAATTAGAATTTCGCGTTCGTAGCATATGCTCATGCGGTTATGTTGTTGGGTGCGGAAATAAATTTTCTTGTATTTTTTTGCTGGACGAGGACATCAATTCATCTTTTAATTAATGGTCTACGAGCATTAGAAACAGTAATCCTAAATCTGGGAAGTGGTGACACGTTTATTTGTGGCAAAAATGTACGTGTCTTTCGTCAAACATTTCTCCGCTGTGCAATTATAAGAGCGGTAAATCATCGCCGAGATCATCACCGACAGTGAATGACTGTAAGATTACTCAAATAATGAACGAATATACCGATTAAGTGAGTTGACAGTGTGAACAAACGGTGACATTAGGAGAATTTTTAGTCTGTTTTCTAATAAAATCCTGTTTTATCCCCATTCCAGTGTTTCAAAAACCTTACATTGGTGTCAACTGTGGGGTTTAATTATCCACAAGAATCATTACGAAATAATGGAAGTGAAGGTTTCCGAACTTCGTGTTCAACGTGAGGACAGAACGAGGGACAGAAGAAGTATTCCTTTGAATTGGATAATGTCGAAATTTCTAAAAAAAATGGAAGAGAATTATATAGAAGAATGGAAGAAGAAATTACCAGAAAAATGGAAGAAAGTTCTGAAAGTTGAAGCGGTGAATTCCTGGAAACTTCGGAAATGTTGTTGGGACAGATTCAACTCGAGAAGAATCTAGAAGAAGTAAAAAAAAATCTTCGAGAACAATTTGACTTTACGGAAAGGCACCGCCCTTCGACAATATGCAACTGTGCCGTGCGTTATCCGCGTACGGTGACCGATGAATTTGGTTAATAACGCGTGTAAAGAATTGACAGACCGACTCGCAGTAGACTCTGCCTTACTCACAAGACGGGAGGAAGCAGAAAAGATTATAAGATAGATAGAATCTGAAAGTGGCATTGACCCATCTAATAGTTCTTAGACTTCGTCTGTGGTATTGAGAAGAATTCGTCAACACGATTTTGTGGGGATTATTATCGCCTCAATGACGTGACTAAAAAAGTCACTTCTACCAATTTACGACACGCTGGTGTATTCGCCTCCAAGTTTTTCTCGACTTTGAATGTATAAAGCGGTTATTGGGAAGTGGAAATGGCTCCAGAAGATCAGGAGAAGACGGCATTTACGATCGGATCCGGATTATGACAACCGAATTTGCCCGCTAAAATTCAATTTAAATATTCTCAAAGCCGCTCCTGGTCCTTCACGAAAGAATTCAAGTTTGCGCTTTGTTTCGTTTCCGTGGAACACCTGTTTTTTTTTCTGCTTTGCCCTACATTCAAATAGGCCATAATTTACAATAAAAGTGTCAAACATAACGCTAGACGAGGAAAGTTAATGATCCCTATCAATCGACGACTGGGCGCATCGATATTAACAATTTTCGTCTAGGATTTGCTTAAAATTTGGGTAAACGTATGTGTGCTTTAGTAAAATTCAGTTGCACTTGGGTGCTTCGAATAGTTACTGTGGCTGTTTTGATTGCAATTACTCTGGTAGCGTATTCTTTATCTTTACATTTATGGCATTCATCTAGTAATTATATGATCGTGTTAGATTATTTGCCAAATTAATGACATTCCAATACAGCATGGGCATTGTCATTATAGCGCATTACAAATACAAATTGCTCTTAAATAATTAGGCTCATTATATCTTGATTAAATGCAAGATTCCATTATGTTTTCTACGCAAATATGTTGTTTTTCAATTTCCAGTATCCCTTTGTTCCTAGGGCTGGTTTAACCTGCCAACCCGCAGTATAAATTCCTGATAGATTTACGTGTTTTTATTTAGCGTGAGAAAACTTGCCATTCTACTCTGCTTTATGTGTAAGCAAAATTTGAAATGCATAGTTTGTCACTTTTGCTTAGGTTTTGTAATACGGCATCTTTCTCTCATCTTATTTACTTATTGAGCGCATTTGCTTTACTGGCAATAATAGTGCATCATAAAAACAAAGTCACACAGTTACGAAACCGAAAAATTCCATTTACCAAGGCCATCGAATGCGTTTCCACTGTAATACCTCCTTCCTAATACAGTTAGTATTTGATTGCCTTCTTTCGTGTGACACGCCTCTCGTATCATCTTCTAAAGTTTACATAATTATAGTTATACCTATTACTAACCATGCAACTCTTTCACGTGTGCATAATGTGTAATATAATAAGAATTTTCAAAGCGAGAACTGGAAAACGTTATATACAGTGAGTTTTTGTTAAATGCGAACATAGGAGTTTGCATGCAATGTAATTTCCCTATGTTCGATTTAAAAAAAAACACATCAATCTATGAGATGTGCGCGGTTCACATTCCCAAAACGCGCAATTTGTGTGAACAGCAATTCATAGTCTTTATGATGAAGAGCACTCGGCAAGATTTTTTTAATTAAGCCATGTGAGGCCATAGCAACTTTAGGATAAATTTTTCTTAAACGTACGATAACTTGACTTCACATGGCACGCGCTGACATCACAATTCATTGTGAACCAACCTTCAATTATTTGTAGGTCATGTGCACCTGGTATTCTACTAATTTGCTTTATTCAATACACAAATGAAGAAAATAAGAAAATAAATAACGCAAACAATTACAATAAATGTTCGAAGTGTCCTCCTTGACATTCCAAGCAATAACCTAACCGATTTCGTAATTAAATTGGACGACAGTATATTTAAAAATGCGACAGCTGTCAATTGTATCTACTACTCATTTGAACTACTCAATAGATTGATGTGTTTTTTTAAAAATCGAACATAGGGAAATTACATTGCATACAAACTCCTATGTTCGCATTTAAAAAAAATTCACTGTATGTAAGTACAGAACCCTTATATTGTTTTGCATGCTTGCTCACATCAAGCTTTGCTTTTCTTCTCTGGGAAATGTTAAATGCATAGTTTGTCATTTATTACGACTAGCGTTGCCGTTTTATCAACCTAACGCTATCTCCTAAAGTATTCATCCGATTTTGATAAAATAAGATATCTGGATTTGAAATTAAGCTAAATCATATTCCATGGGCAGAAAATCTCTTTTGACGTCCTAACGCTATCTCGCTGTGGAAATTCCAGGGTATGACCATAAAACCACGTCTTAGTTATGTAACCAGCAAACCCGAAAATCCCAGACCACGATGGTCCGAGACAACGATCTTAGACCAACGTTCAAGGTTATGCCTTGTGACGCCACAAACAGTGGTGGGGATAGTGGTCGTGTTCTACTATAACTATAATGTAACTCATCCCAAATAGCGATTACAGTTTCCAATTATAATCGTAATTGTTGACAATACGTTCTGCAGGAAAGCGCAAGACTTCTGAACGAACTTCCTGTTGTTAGATATCTGAAAAATTCCATATTTAATATCAATGAGAATGCGAGTTTAATATATTAATATATAATACTATTTTAAAGCAATATTTAGACCAAAATTTAGAGACGTTAAAGCTCTCGACGAATAAGAGTGCTGAAAATGTATTTAGAGGGAAATTAATTCGTTTTGTTTTTGTTTTGTTTATACTTCGTTCTGGTGGGCTTCTTACACCCTTAAAATATACTCTTAAAGATTAAACTTCTAGAGAAAACGTACATTGAGATGGTTACGATTAAACGATCATCGATTAAAAAATAATTTCCCACGAAATGACTTTTTACTATAGCTTTTTAGGTATAGCCGACTTTGTCGCCAATAGCCATTCAATAACTATTACATAACTGTATAATTTATAGAGTATCGATGAAGGTGCATTTTTAAGATTTGAGATTCTTATGCATTGATTGACGTGAAACGTTTTATATTTTCTGTTGGAAATTGAAATCCTCTTTATTCGTAAGTTTTAAAATTTCTGATAAGTTTCATGTCTAGTTCAAACGTACCTATTAAGTATTGATTTTCTAGCTTTAATATTTTTTGAATTATTCCAATACAAGCATTTTTCTGTTGTCATATGGTAATCCCCATAAGACAAGATAAGTCGATGCCGACTAGTGTTGCATTTTGCTGCTCATTAGTGGTGAAAATAAAAACTTTCGCATATATTTTGTATTTCTTTCGGATGATTTGCTAAGTTTTGGCGTTTTCTTAGCGACTTTGTCTCTGTTTTGTCTGTTTAGCGCAGTTCCAACGAAGTATGCGGGTTATAACGCGCAAGCAGCAAAATGCAAGGCACTACAAAAATACCATGTGCTTCATAAATAAAACACACGCCGCTGACCGGCCAGCTAGCTCTGTTGATCAAATAGCAAACAGCGGAGAGAGAAAGACTAATGTACAGGGTTGTGGGTAACAGAATTAACTCAATTGGTAATTGGCACTTATAACTCCTCGATCCAGCCTAGGTCGTAAGTACTTACTTTTGGTCGCTTCAATTAAAATCTCTATGGGCGCCACCTAATTCCAAGTTAAGTTTCGCTTGCCACTACCGGAACTAGGAAAGGTAGCTTTAGCTTTAAAGTAGGCAACTGATAACCCACAAAAAAAATGTTTATTGGGTGCAATTGCACCTGCATACGTAACACCAACACAAAAGTTATGTTCCCCAAATGGGAATCAAAAATCAATAAAGTATAATAAACACGTTATGTAAAAAAAACTAAACAACCCCAAGTATAAGTGTTGAAATAATTATCCCAAATTCCAAGGTTTACATAAAATTCCCCCAATGAAATATTACATAAATTTAGTAGCTGAAACTAGTTCACACCAAAAATCCTGAAAGTAGGTATAGAACACCCACTACCGTTGCACAGTGATTGAGTTTAATGGGTTAAATTGACAGTGGATTGAATACCTTGATTAGTAGCTTGTAGGGTATCGAAGTTTAAATCATAGTATAGAGCTCTGTACTTCACAGGTGATTTACTTCACATGAGTAAATGCAGTTAATTAACGCAAATTATTCCCTTTCAAGTTCAAGCGTACTAATTAAGAGTAATATGGGTGGCTCTAGTGTTCGGCCAGTTAACATTTACCACATAAGTATGGGTTAAATGAAATGCAAATACACAAAGGCAATAAGTAGTTTAAACAATAATAAGATATCACCACTACGATAGGTAGGTCTCTGGTTCCTAAGATTCCTGGTGTACGTGTAAACGGCTAACGGTTTTCTATGTACCGCAACAGGTGTCAAAAGGTGCGCCTTAGAGATAGTAACGTTTCAATGGCAGATTTTACAGTACACGGAACTCCTGCATGTTGTCGTTTAACGTAGATGTGTTTCGCTTAGAGAGTAAGTAGAAGCTACGGAATCGTTGGACTTTGACTCCTTACAAGGACTCTCTTAAAGCAGAGAGTACACAAAAAAAAAGAACTTCGTTAAAGTAAGGTAGCCTTCTTATACCATAAATACGATGGATTCCCCGATTAAGGTGGCTTGAAATTCCTCCAGTACAAAAAAATTCCTTACGGAAGTTTGTCCCCAGGCATTAAAACGAAACTGCTTGGTGCAAACATTAATTTGGGTTGACTTGGTTAAAAGGTGCTTTCGCAAGGGTGTTTGATCCAAAATCAACCACTGGAAGATATAACAAGCACCCCCAACTCGGGATCACAAATCGACCGTCTCTCTAAAGCAGGTGGCGAGAAAAGAAGACGCTAACTTTCTTGTTTCCGGTCACGATGCAACCGACGACGAATAATTCCAACCAACCACGAGAGCCGATGGATATGTCAATACCATAAATGGTAATATCTAATGCTTATCGATAAAGGAAACGAATTTAAAACCAATGACAGCAAAGTATCGAATTACAGTAAACTGACGTCATTGATCGGTAGATCGAGAAACTAAAACGGGCAGGCAACACAAAAATATAAAAGTAACTAGAGAATTGACACATTGGTTGCACTCAACGATGCGCGAACATGTAATACAGGGTAATGGAAATAGAAATATGACTACAAAGGTTAATACTATTTTAAACTGTTACAGGGTAGCACTGCTCCTGCGTCCGAGAAGGGACTACTGGATTTCCCGGTGACGTAACCAATGAGTGACGTTTGTGGTGCGAATTCATGCCCCTGGTGAAGCCTAAATTTTCCCTGTGACGTAACTTATAAGCGATTGTATTTGTGTTGGTTTTTTTGTAAACATTTTCGAATTTAATTTTATACGGTACAGTCTTATGTCAAAATACACAAACGATAGGAAAAGATTATTGATAGAGCAACTGAAAGAGTTTCAATTAATTAGAGATTGGGTGATGATTTATGTGCCATTCTTCAGAACTATTTTTAGGAAGACACGTTTCATACTCGGTTTCATAACTCTTTCGAGTTTAATTTTATAGTTCGAGAAAAATGTTTAATTAAAATCTTTCTGTCTCTAAAACCCAATATACTATACTTATAATCAAATTCATCCTTAGGACATACGGAAATACGTGTGAAAACGATTAGGGGGTTGCTCCAATTCTTTCTCCAGCCGATGATATTCTCCAAAACGTACCTTATGGGTTCGTTTAGATTTCAGCACCGAATGGGCAGTTGCTATTTCCAAATCTTCCTTTCACTCGGATGAACTTGTGGAAGAACTCACGGAATCACTTTCCATGTTGCCCTGCAAATGCTTTCACATGTTACTGCAGTGCGTTTCTGAGCCTAATGTCACGCGCTCTTTTTTCGTCTCACGTGACCTTACGTGACGTGACAATAGTTAGTTTCCGCCTTTAATTCTAAATAACGTAATCTTAATATCTCATGAAGGATAAAATTTAAACAACAAATTAATCCATTTAAAACCAATGGATAAATAAACAATATATCGTAGTTTTGAAATTTTTTAAATGGCCGTCAGCCATTATTATTGATTGGTATCGGCTGTCTTAGTTACCGTGGATACAATAAACAAAACAAAGTCACCATGAATCCATGGCCTTACTATTTAAAAACCGTAAAAATTAAGGTTCACTCTGTAATTTTGCGAAATCCTGTTGAGAGCCCAGAGCAAAATGGGGACAATAAATAAATAAAAATAAATAAATAAAGGGTTATATTTTTGATTCGTGATTAAAATTAAAAAAAAAGAGAGTGTGATACATCATTAATGTCCGTTTGCACCGACAAATTTAAGCGGAGCTTAGCTTAAGCGTCCCTTAAAATCCAGGGCAACGATTATTGAGACAATGGTTGCCATAGATTTTAAGGGACGCTTAAGCTAAGCTCCGCTTAAATTTGTCGGTGCAAATGGGCATTACACATTTTAAAAATATCAATATCGGGTCATATCTCAAAAACGTTAGTCGAAAATTTTTTTGGCTGCGCCACTAGATTTTACGTAAAAATATCTAAAATAAGCATTTTACGGTTTACCTTATTTAAATCTTACATGTGTATTAAGATATGATAACATCCCAAAAAGTTTTCAGGGTTTCACCTGTGTCTCAAAAATAAACGTAGCTTGATCGATCCTCTTTATTGAATTAAATCTCTAACTTTAAAAACAGCTGAAATTCACTGCGCTCTTCTGCAAAATAGGACAGACTGTTTATAACATTTCACATACGAGCGCGAATAATCATTTGATATTTCACTATCGGCATCAACGCCAATCTTTCTCGAAAGTTCTCGATAGCTTCCGAACGCTCTCGAATATTCTAAAACAAAACACATCATATTTCCCTGAAAGTATTCGTCACATCCGAATTCGTTTCTTATCGCCGGTGGCTAATCTTTTATGACGCCTTCATGTCTGGCTGGATTTCTAGAATGTTGGCTACATTATATTGCTTATATAGGATTTAATTAACTCTGTTCCCGAAGATAAGGAGACTAAGTACTTAAATAGTATTAACAACTTCATTGCCCAAATGCATCCCAACCTAACTGATTTTTAATGATAAATTGCAACAAATTACGATTATTAAATCCTACTCTAATTAGGTACTTTTATAAACAAAACCAATTCAACGCCCTTTAATATTTGTCGTAATTCCAAAGACCATCCTCCTCCGATAGTCTTTGGTAATTCTAAACATTTCTAAATATTGAACACGCGCGGGTACGAGTAATATCCTGCGGACGAAATGTGCGATACGGAATGTGGAGGACACTTTCAGCAAATCACCACAGACACCCTGTATACGATTTTAAATCAGCACTGAGCATTATGTGACAGGAGCTATTTAATAGGTAGCTAGCGACTTTTAAATCATTTCCATCAAAACAATGCGCACATATATAAATGCTAATATGGTTAATATTTTACCTGAAACAATTTCAAAAAAAGAGAATAAATTGCAGTTGCCATTGCTACCGTGCTCCAAGCTCTGCGATCTGTAAAAATTTAACTACTTGGAACTTCTTTTTTCTTGTTTACCCGGCATTATGGCGGTTTATTACAAACGATTCTTTACATTTTGGAGCGTAAAGTTTGTCGCGATATTGTTTTATTGTGCATTTTATACTTCCAAACTTTCAGGACGAGATCATTTTATATACATAATTTCTTTTATTCATTCGGATGACGAAAAAACGTGAAATATATCGTGCGTTCTTCCCATTATGTATTATATTATCTCGGAGCGAAAATAAAAATATCTCCATAAATTTGTGCCGCGCGGTAGCACAAATAATAACATTTTCAGCAGTCTTTAAAGTACCCGGCAAAAGGTCTGATTGCTCCGTGAAAGCTACGAATTATACGTGTCCTGAATGTAGAATTGTGTGTGGCCTGAATATGATGGTTGCTTGTTTGTTAGCAAACATCAAGTGGAAGTGTTAGCGTGTCAAAGCGTTACTGTGGCCACTATTTCCCTACGCCCTCAGGTTTACTCAGTTTACCTACCTAATTTCTTACTTACCCAAGAATGCTTTTAGACAGGGGGCTTGACCGTGTCATTGAAATTCTATCCTGAAATTAGAACCGATGCGCGATGTAGCGAAATTGGTATCTTCCTTGGTATTTAAACTATTAATCCCTATCATTACTATTTAAATTATTCTTAAGGGTGTATTCCACTTAAATTTTAATTCTAATTGACGTATGATGGGTTGCATAATATTTACTTGTAATGAAATGGTAACGAATAAACAAAGATTCAAGAATTTACCTGCCCAACCATTGTATAAAGTAAACAAGTAATTACGCTAATTTAACCCGGTCATTAGTCATTGTGACGAATATGCATATATAATTAAACATCGATTAGAAAACGCAAATCATTGTCACAACGGCTAATCCTCAATAAATTCACTTTTCCCAGTTTTTAATAAGACGTATATTTTTTTTAACCCAGTAATTACTCCATGAACTGTATTGGCCCTATCTGGAAAATAACGCATGTAAGCGAATAAGTACCTATGGCTATAAATTAGATATCTTTAAAAAAAATGTACATTTTTTACTAATATTCTAGATGTGTTACAAAAAATCGTCTAATTCGGGAACAACACAAAATAAATGAGAACTAACGCTTTTTACGCAAATTATATCTCTTTCCGAAGGATGCTACATGGGAATAATCTCAAATTTGTATCACACTGAAATTTTAGGGGTGTTACAAAATTTCGTCTAATTCGGGAACAACATAAAATAAATGAGAACTAACGCTTTTTACGCAAATTATACTCTTTCCGAAGGATGCTACAGGGAAATAATCTCAAAATTTTATCACACTAAAATTTTAGGGGTGTTACAAAAAACGCCAGAAAAGACGCAAACTTTTAATTCACCCAAAAATAAATCACATTTTCCGTGTGAATTCTATTACCCAGTATATTATGGAATTATAATACGTTCTAATGAATCCGGTTTCTATTTGTAAATTAGTCCCGATAAACGCAACAATGCCGCTAATGAAGTCAGGCCTGCTGTATGATGTGTTGCCTACTGTACATTTATAAATGGTAAATGACTTCACTAAACGCTGCAAGTTTTCGTAAAAAATTTCGAATGAATATTTCGTCTAAAATTTTTTGTAATTTATGTGAAAGGTTGGTCGATGGCTCTATGGTTTGCTAATGTTTTTTCTGAGTATGCTACAGGGAGATTTTTAAAATAATTTGTGTTGACGCCATTTTACCTATAAAAGTTCACTTTTTATTGGCAGTGCTCTAAAAAATTGTTTGTTCTTAAACATTAAAATTTTGTTCTGTAGCATACTTTTTAAATGTATAATTTACACGAAAAAATTAGCTCCGTCTTTCATCTCATGTTTTACAGAATTGAGACGAAATATAAATCGCACTATTTTCGCATAAATGTTGTACTACTGGATTACACCCTTAATATCGCAAACTGAATGCCAAAAACGGAACTTGAATGTGTAAATGATTGATGTTCATGTAAAAGTAGAAGCCATTTTTTTACAAAAAAGATTCTCAAAGGGGTGGATACAATGAATGTGAAATATTTTTTTTTCGGCCACCTGAATAATATAGGTACTATTTTGTATGTACATAAAATAGTTTTTTTCGGGGATATTAATATTACAACTGATTTTTGTCGCACCTTTAACTTCAACCAATCAAAAATTACTACAAATAAACGTGTAGATCTGTTTAACATAAGACGTCATTGGACCATCCACATATTACTATATTCCAGTGGAATGAACAAATTAGTGCTGTTATAATTTATCCAATAATATAGTACATTTTTTACTACAGTAATGGAAGTGAAAATTTATTTATTTATTTTCGCTCTTGTTTTAGGTCCTCAACAGGCTCACGCCCTATTACAGAGTGACCCGCATAATGCTTTTTAGAGGTACCCCTGCAGTATATAAGCAGCATCAAAAGGACTTAGTACCTATTAATAATAAAGCAGTTTCAATCGTTATGAATTACACTTAACGCCTTGACACGATGCTTTGGTAGATTTGACAAGGTAGTACTTGGCAATTTAATGACGACTAGCTCGTTTAAGCAAGCACATGCTTGGAATTACAACATAATACGGCGTTTCATTTCAAATAAACCACCATAGAAAATAATTGAATTTCCTTCTTTTGTTGTACTACAGATATCAAGCTTCTGGCCCCCTTTTCATATTTTGGAATAATATTGCCGCATAAAAAAATAAATGCAATGCCCCACGATGGGTGAGAAAATAATAATGCTGTGTGCAATGGTCCGGACAAAATGAATCATACACGAAAGACCTTAAGCCTATATATTTAAATCTCTCCCAGGACATATCTGAATCCCAAATTTCAATTTCTACTTCAAATTCTAGGGCAAATAATTGCCGCGATTAAATACCTTACATTCTAAAAGGATTACTTACACAATTTTTGGAGATCTGATGTAAACTACACGCTCTTTAAGTCACAATTTTAGACGGAATTCTTTTATGTCAGATAACAATTTTCTATGAAAACACGCATTTTTTCCCGATTTGATGCATTGTTAACATTGGTAAATTACTTCAACCTTTTATCATAAATAATTAAAGCGCTCATAAATTAAATCAGAACTGTCACTTAAACTTTGTGTTTCTTGGTTTAGAATCCGCGATTTAAAATGTTGGCAGACGACTATACGCTAGGGCGACTTCGCAATCTATTTTTCGTAATTTCTTCTCCCTTTTTCTTGCGTATAGTGCGAGTTAACGAGTTTCAAAACGAAACCTCCGCAACATTCACGGCACGCGTCTATTTTCCACCAGACCACCAACCACAAGCCCTAAGTCCTATCTATTTACGTTGCCCCTGCTCTGAAAAACGGAACCAACGCAACGATGACGACTCACGTCACGTCGTATGTTATCGCACTGCCCACGCTTTCCCCAACACGATTAATATTCTGTTAATTCTACAGCAAATTCAAATTGGCAACCATTTTGTTCAATGCACAAGTGGCACCTACGAATTACTCCATACACTGAAATTAACAAAACATTGAGTGTCTCAGGTGATCCACACAGTGGCGGATTTACATAATATAGGCACGTGCCTAGGCGCGGGAGCTTTAGGGGGCGGTATTTGTTGCACTATATTTTTAGGTAACATTTTAAGTTTTAAAATAAGTCCCCTAACAAGTTACAAATGGCAAAAATGTTTAATTAAAATTATGAAATAAATTGGAATTTGTAGATAGTTTCTTTTCATATTAGTTTTCAAAATTTCACGTTATAATTTGATTTTTACTTTAAAATTTATTGCAATTTAAAGATTATTTTGGGGCGCATATCTTTCGATGTGCCTAGGGGCGCAAAATATTTAAATCCGTCACTGGATCCACATTAATAATTAGTAATTATTTCCAATTAGTCCATTTAATATTCTATTTTGAAGCTTATTTATTTATATATTACGTACTCGAGTTTTTTTTTCTCTACGCCTTATATGGCTTGGCTGTTTTGCATATTAATTTTTATTTATGTTTGTAAATATACTACTCGTAAAACAGTGGAGGAATAAATATTATTATTATGGTCGGTGTTTCTTGTGAGAACTCAGGTCTAGCCTGGTTAACTAATCGCACGGATTAAAATCAAGTAACGATTAGTGTCTGTGTCTGTGTCTGGTGAAGTTATGTAGGGTCCTAAAAAAAAAAAATAATCACACACGTACATTGGAAATTTAGGGATAGTATGTAATTCATAATTACCAACATACCTATTGATGGGCACAATAGCCAACGCTATCAGGAAAGAGGAAAACAAAACAAAACAAAAAAAAATCATAATAATTTATTTAAGTGTTTCTTTGGCTTTGCGTTTGGGTTGAATACGAGTGGGTTGTGATAACGTGGTGTGTTTCTGAGAAGAAAGAGTATTGTTTTTTAGCTGTGCTAGGACGTGTAACTTTATTGGGTGGACCTGTCTTTTGTAGTGCAGTTGCGTTACTTGTATTTATGGTGTTTCTTTGTTCTAGAGGTTGTGTTTGTGTTGTTGCGCATTATTGGTGGAGACATTACGGTATTTTGTGAGCCTAGTAGTGCTGTTAAGGTTGCTGCGTTTGGGTTGAATACGAGTGGGTTGTGATAGCGTGGTGTGTTTCTGAGAAGAAAGAGTATTGTTTTTTAGCTGTGCTAGGCCGTGTAACTTTATTGGGTGAGGGCGTCTTTGAACTTTCTTATTTTAAAGACATTTCTTTGAAATTTTAACCACATATGCTTCTAGTAAAGGCAATCATATCGCGTGCTGTAATTCCGCATTTATACATACGCGCTCATGTTTCGCCTCGCCACTCGCAGACATTTGCGCGAGACATCGCACGTTCGTCCCAACAGCGCGAATGACCGTTACAGCTTACACATTCAATGAGCTTCCTTAAGCGAGGTAATCCTTGAATCGTGGACTTCCTTCTTGTTCTTATAAAGTGGATGCTTTGGATTCCAAATCCGAATTAGAATATTTATGCCATAACTTGTTTTCCTTTGTATACATAAATAGTCCGTCATGTTACATGACCTTTCGGGAAGTACCGATCAATTTATGAAAAATGCGCTAAAGTTACTCGCCTTAAGGCAAAAACCGTTTTTCATTTTTTTCTTTTTCGTTTTCCCTATCTGTTGATACCTAGTAAATAAAAATCGCGAGATACACACTCAGACGGACGGACGGACGAATGGAATTCAGGCAAGTATATACGATAAAAAATAATTGGGGGTTGGGGGGAAATAATTAGGAATAAATTGGCAAACTTGTTTGGGTTCTAATTTAAATAGTAATACCATTGAATTTATATAGTTATAAATTCAATGGTAATACGATATGTTGTCATGGAAAGTATCTATCACATGAATATAACGGTAACATAAAAGAGCGGCCCTAATTCACTACTGAACTTCACCAAATTTCCAAATGGCTTCATATCGGATTATCTAAGTTTAAAATTGACAATTTTGGGTGAAAAGGTAATTTTTTAAACCTGGAAAAAGTGTTTGCCTGGACAATGTTAGTAAGTTCCCAGCTCTGTTATCTTTTTGATGGGTACGTTAATTAGGAAGCATTAAATTAATTGAAAATACTTCCGGAGAAACAGGGATAAATTATACTAATAGGGGTTGATAGTATAGAATGAGGTTCATTATTTGTGAAATAATATACATAGTACTCTAAAACATCCATTCTGTTCCTCATTCCTTGTAATGGGGTCGAAAATAAAAGAGATAGATGAATTAAGTATCGCAGATTAGATTAGAATGTGCACTTCATTTCATTCCTTGGGTTTGCAGCAATGGCATTTTCTAAATTAATCTACCGTGCATGTTTATTTTTCCAAATGGAATGCATACTCCGTCAAGTGCTCAAGTAAGTTTTCTTTGAATAACTTGTCGAGAAGTTTATGCAAAGCATTATAATGTATCTGTATACATTGTGCAAAGGATTAATTGATCTTTTTCCAGATTGCATTTAGCTACACAGTCTACAAGTTTCCTATCTATAGGACTTGCATTCCTATCCCTCTGAAACTTTGGGGATTGTTTCAGCACGGCATTTGGAGAAGATACGCAATTAATTCGATGCACTGTAACGTAATTGCTTAAAGTTTAAAGCAACAAATTTGCTGGAATTCTCGATCGACTGCAGTTAATTTTTTAAAGCGTAATACATTTGCGCGTATCCGCCCAGAGTTTCGTTGTATTTTTGACGAAAATTATTTTTTTCTCCGACCACCTGAATAAGACGCTATTTTGTGACAGTGTTCGGTACGTAAAATTGACGTTTTCCGGTAAAATCGCTATCACCATGGCAACTGTACAAAAAGTGGATACTTTTGGTCCTAGTACCAAAAAGAAATTGACCTTGAAAGTTGGCCAATTAAAAAATTACAATCACGGAGATATGTCACATTGACATCGTTTTACATTGCAGGTTGTAAGATATTTCTATACATACAAATCAAATATTTTTGCATATTCAATGCAAATAATGATGTTACCTATACGTATGTACATGTATTGAAAATGATTTACGCTCGCTATTTTTATTTAAACCATGTGTAACGTAATTTACATATTCGATGAACGTAATTTTAATACGTATACAACCCGCCGTCGCGCGTAACGCCATCTACTTCAGACCCATTGCACTATTATCTGTCATTTTGAATTCAAAATTTGAAAAAGTTAATTGCAATTAATTTTAATTAAAAAACTATATGGTAAGTTTTTATTTCAATACAAAATATAAGAATATTAATTTTGTATACAGTTAAACTAGACTGCATGGGCAAGTCTCACTGGGACAAATCATAATCCAATTTAATTATATCTTTCAGCGTTCTCTTCCAGCGTTCTCTTTCAGCGCTCACTTCTCACTTTTCAGTATTCAACTACTTTCTCTTAACGAGTAGCAGCAGAGACCAAACAGGATGACCGAAGAAGTACACACAAACGAGTACATCCTAGAGTGCGTCAGGATAAATAAGGATGGGGCCTGCCTGTTTGGAGCGATTGGGCATCAACTGAGGAGATTCCCAGTGACATCAGAACCTCACAGGAAATTAACCAAAAGGATTAGAGAAGAAACCAACGCATACATCAGGGAAAACCTGGAAGATTTCTACCCACAGCTGATAGGAAACGTAGTGGAATTAGAACCCCGGTATGAACAATATGCCAACATGGAGGAAAAGATCGAAGCATACCTCAGGGACCACAGAAAGCAGGGGTTTTGGGGAGGATACGAGTCACTGGTGGCGGCGGCCAATACATACAACAGCCAGATAGTGATATACGAAGAAGGAGGGGGGAAGCATGTCATAGAACCAAGAGCAACAACGGGAGCCACAGGTCACTGCCACTTAGCATACAGATTAGGGAGTAACGATGTCCGGAACCACTATGATAGCGTGGTGAGAGCAGAAAACATGATAGGGGAGATAGAGGAAGAAGAGGAGGAATACCGACGAACACGAGTGCTAGGGGAAAACGAAGAAGCGAGAGGAGCCGCTGTCCCTAACGAATACAGTCTGAGTATGGTGTCCGGAAAGAGTGCCTCGCAGGGGAGAAGAGAAAACCAAGATAGGAGCCAAGATATAGAAGAAGACAGCAGCATGAGGGTAACCACGTGGAATGTGCAAGGGGCAAGAGATCCAAGGAAAAGGGAGCTAATTGACAATGAATTAAGGTAACAAGGAATAGACGTAGCCAGTTTACAAGAAACCAAACTAGCAAGTGGAATGGCTGCGACAGGGAACTACGACTGGTGGATAGGGGGAGGGAAAAAGGAGAGAACCAGCAGGGGTACGGCAATCGTAATCAGGAAGTACCGAGGCATTGAAGTGGAAAAATTTGAAGAAAAAAGCGAGAGCATATCCATGGCCCAAATCAAGACAAGAATAGGAAGACTAACAATCATAGGATGCCACATCCCCTCGGACAAAAGAAGGCAGGCGGAACTTAGAAAGCTAAGTGAAGCAATAGAACAAAAGTGCGGAAAGAACCCGGGTATCATACTAGGCGACTTCAATGCGCAACTAGGCAAACTGGATGGAAGTGAAGACGAGGAACACGGTATAGGCAAAGCTATCAAGCACGAGCATGACAATGGGAACGGCATGCAGCGAGCTTAGGAACATGGTACACCTACATGGACTGAGGGTGGAAAACACATTCAGCAACTCCAAAATGGTGCTGACAACATGGAGGAGGGGAAACTCTGAATCGCAGATTGACCACATAATAAGGACGAAATCAAAGGAAATAAGAATCACGAACACAGTAGGCATATGGGCAAAAACAGTAGGATCGGACCACAAAATGGTAAGGGGGAAAGTAAAGAGGGGAGGAGGAAGAGAGGGGGAAGAAAAGAACAAGGAGCAAAGCGGGAGAACGGAATGGTGGGATGTGAAACTTCTGTCAGGGGAGAAGAAAAGGGAGGAGTACATAAAGGAGCAGAGGAAGAGATCAGAAACAAAAAGGGGGAAGGAAGACCATCTTGGAACAGGATCGCCGAAACGCTGAAAGAGGCAGCAGGGAAAACACTCGGGAAACAGAAACCACCCATGTCCCCGAACAGGAAACAAGCCATGGATAATCACAGCAGAGCAACCAAGAGGTTTGGGCAAAATCCACACAAACCTGAAACAAAGAAAGAGCTAAGGGAAGCTAAGGAAGAGAAAAACAGAGCCTTTGAGCAACACGAAATTAAGGAATTCGCCGAGTTCGCGGAGAATATCGCCAAGCTCAGACCAATGGAGAGAAATGCGCAAATGTATAAGCACATCAAAAAAAAACAAAAGGAGGAAACAAGGGGGAAACAGAAAATATATACCAATGACAGCGTGGGAGAAACTCCTGAAAGGAGAACAGGAGGAGCAGGCCCAGCTAATGTCGGAGGACGACCACTGGCCACTGCCGCCACCCCCCACGGTGGAAGAAATGGTGGAGATAATAGGAAAGCTGAAAAAGGGGAAAATGCCAGGACAGGATAGAGTCCAGGCCGAATTACTACAATACGCCTCAGAATGGCTAATAAAGGACCTACATGCATTGATACAGGAGGTATGGACCAGGAACTTGGTCCCTAAGGAATGGCAGCAGACACAGTGCAGATCCCCATCCCGAAGGTCAGGTCACCACAAGGAACAGATGACTACAGAAGAATCTCGCTATGCAGTGCGGGGTACAAGATATATGCGACCTACCTACTACAATGCCTAGAGGGCCACATACCGAGACACCAGCATACCAAGTAGGGTTCATAAAAGGAAGATCAACCGATGACCATATATTCACGACCAGGAGGATCCTAGATGAACAATGGAGGGCAGGAACCAAAACATGGCTTCTAGCAATAGATTTGGCGAAGGCCTTTGACCAAGTGAAGCATGAAGCAATAACCACATCTCTGGCAATGCTGGGACTGCCCAAATTCCTAATCAACAGAATCATAAACGCGTGCCTAAGGGAGCATACTAGCATACAATGGTTTGGGAAGAAGACAGAGCACCAAAAGAAAACCAGGGGAATCAAACAAGGATGTCCGCTTTCTCCAAGGCTCTTCGCGATAACACTTGATCACGCTTTAGAACAAACAAGGATGGTGGTGAGGAACTTCAGCACAAGGGACCAATTACAACTACCGACACTACTGGCGTACGCGGACGACCTACTCGTAATCGCGGATAAGTTAGAAGACATTGAGGACTTCGTCGAAACCAGCGAGGTATACCTGGAAATGGTCGGCTTACAAATAAACAACGAAAAGAGCTACATGATGATAAGAGACCCAAGAAGCAACACCCAATACAAAGAAGGAGACAAGATCGCAATAGCCGGGAAGGAGATAACTATGAAGCACAAGATTAAATATCTGGGAGCGTACATAAGCAGCACACTCAGCAGGCACAACACAGTGAAAGACAGAATAACCAACGCATTCAGAATCACACACGGAATTCGGAACTTCATACGAGAGAAGAAAATACCGGACAGCTTGAAGATGATGATTTACAACACGATCATAGCACCGACAATCTTATACGGAGTTAATACCTCAGCGCTAACAAGAAGTAACAGACGAACATTGAGGAGGGCGGAGCGGAAGGCACTCAGGATACTGATGGAAAACAGCAACCTTACAAGAAAGCAGATAAGGGAACTACTAGAGGGAAAGACGATCACCAGGAGACTGAAGATGAGACAGATGAGATACTGGGGACATATAAACAGGAGGAACAAAGACCATATCCTACGGGCTGCCAAGAATCTATGTGCCTCGGAATGGAAGGTAGGCCGACCCTGCTTCACATGGAACACCACCATAGACCAAACGGTAATGGCCTCGGGGATTCCCATGGGAAGTTGGGAAGAGTGGAGCAGAGACAAGCATCAAATGAAGAAAGAAAGCAGAAGAATATTGGAGGTGGAAGAAGAATCAGACATAAGCACAAGTAGCCAAGAGGAGGAGGAAGAGGGAACGACAGAAAGTAACACAGAGAGAGGGCAACAATAAAAAGGGGAGGAACACGGGGGAAAACAGGGAAGGGAACGATACCAAAGGATAGGAACATCGGAAGACAATGAACGCCAGGAGAAGAAGCTATCACTAGAAAGCAGAGTTCCCTCTAAGGCAGAATACCAGTGGCGAAGCTGTGGCCGTACCCGTTCGGGTCGGATAACACCCAGTTAGCCGCCCCCCCACAACCCCCCCAATCCACAAACTCCACCACATTGTTTGGCATATGTCGCGGCCCAGCGCGATGGCAACAAAGTAGTGGTGAAACGTCCCTGATAGTGCCTACCAGGGACGCATCCTCACGACAGTTGACTAAATCCTGGGAGAGGCGGCGACGCCAGGCATATGTCAAAGTTTCAAGTTTCAAGAAATGACTGAAACTGATAGCGACATGGATTGCACTCCGCCAGAGATTATAGAAACGGCAGAACATGCTACCTCAAGATTTGCTCCCTACAAAGTCGCGAGAGGTGAGAAGTAAGAAGTAAGAACGAATAGGTTATAAGTTAACCTAAAAACTAGAGTGGCATGACACGTGAGGACAAGAAAGCAGAAGTTCTCAAACTAGTAGTGAAACTGTGAACTGAATCTAAATTCGAATATAATTTAAAGTAAAGGGGGCTGGAGAAAAAATTTTGTTTTATTCGTACAAAAAATGCGTTTTCGGGACTCGGAAGGAACTATCTTCCTCGTCCCGAAAACTGACATTTTTTTACTAATGAAATAACTATTTTAGACGACTTGATTCGAAAATGACACATATCAATATTGTAGCCTACCTTAGAAAGTTAACAATTGAACATACTGATGCGGATATGAAATTTATCATGCACAGTGCGTGATAAGAGTTAGTGAGGTTGTTTTCAAAAGTCAGCTAGAAATTCAATTTGATGGAAGCTTTACTGGGTTGTCAAATAATAATCACATATAAATTTATTTCGGTTCATTATGCAAATTGAAGGACCCATTAGTAAAAAAACAGTTATTGAAACTGATTAATTTGGATTCTGGAAAATCTGCCACAATTGTCGCTGATGTAAAAGTTGAGCTAGGCGGCAACATTTGATTATACGAGTCATCTCCGGGAGATTTTCAGACGAGTGTCGTATAGCTGTAATTATTTTACCAGCCACAGAGCGTATTCAGAGGGGTGGGCTGAAGGGGCTGCAGCCCCCCCCCCCCCGAAAAGTTGCCCCCCCCCCCGAACAAAATTTCTGGATACGCCACTGACCAGCCACCTTCATTTTGTGCCCAATAGACTCTTGTATGTAGCCCTCTGCAACTGAAGTAGAAGCCCATCCCCCGTGACGCTTAAGATCTTCCATACTGCCATCTGCATCCAAAAATTGTAGACGATGATCGTCATATGCATCGTTAACGCTCTCATTAAGGTAAAATCGAGGGTAAAATGTACGTGAAAATTTTCAGTGGAAACGTTCTCGACTTTCAGTTCTCTGCTAAGCATCGAGCATGGCGATGTGTTAAATCAAAACTTGGTAATTGCATTAATTAAAAAGTTGGATGATGGTTTATATGCAATTCAGAAAATGAAAAAAAATTACTTTTCTGCTAGAAATATTATTATTGTGCATTTCAAAGCTCGTTCTACAAGTTAAATAAAGGGCAGGGCGCTTTTGTCTGGGCATGTTTGCAGCAATTTAATGGTACTATAGTTTAATCATTGAGTAATTAAATATGAGTCACTCAACGGTTTAACCAAAGAGTGTAACTCAATGTAATTTGTGTATTATTCGTCGATATAAATTTACTTATCACGAGCGTCCTTCTTCAATACTATACATAACAGCTTATAAATTTCCTGTACTATTTGTCTCTTTCATGAAACTTGTTAAAATACTTGCGTATGTACCTAATCGTCACCGAATAAATTTGCCTACACACACAAAATTATTAATTAATGCGAACACAAACTTCACAATAGGAATAGAAATTGTTAAATGAATATTATTCTTACGTTCAAAGATGAACATTAACAAGTAGCCGGAAAACATAAAGGTATATACCATTTAGAGTTGAAAGTTGGAAGGAAGTGTAAGTTATCTGGCTTCCTTTGTGGGACTCCGGAAAATGCATTTATTAAACCTAAAGTCAAGCGTAGCAACGGAGTTGGCAACTATTGTAGGGCAATAAAATTTCATTATGTTCGCTTCACGTCTTTGATGTTTATATAGGAAGTACGGTTTTAATTTGGATTCAACTTTTTTATTTTTGATGGTATAATGATGTTATTGTTATTAACAAAAACTCTCACCTTCAAGGGCACTTCATTGCAATTATACTAATTAATTACGTCATTCTTCACAGACGCGGATGGACTTTCATTTACATATTTTTTACCTTCGCTTTTTGCACGTATTTTACGAAGTCACTTGCATTGTGGACTGTAGTTTTCTATTCGATATCTCTTTATAATTTACACTATTTGTTGTTTCCAAGTTATGCGGTAATGTAGGTATCTATTTTTCACGATTTCATTTAGAATAAGTTGGTATATAGACCAAGGCCCGGACTAAGCAAATTTAATGACAACATACATGAGAATATGATCTTGATTAGTATTATTTTTATTCTATAAAATCGACATTGAACTTTTACTAACAAGCTGAACATGATCATTTGGACGTAAAGGAAAAATTAAAAAAAAATCATAGTAATAGTTTTTTCGTAATAACAACGCCCGCAGTACTTAGCAGTAGAAGCGACTGCAATCTTGACTTACCCGATACTGACAAAGTCACCGTTACTTCCATGTCAAAACGACGGACGTTTCGCGGGACTTTCGAATCTGGATAGCAGCTGGTGCTAAAACTGGTGGTTCTTTCAAAATTATCATTTTCCTCTGAATCATCTTCGAAATTAATTATTAGTAGGACTACATCTTCTCGGTCAAACTTCACTTCTTTGTATTATAAATCTAAAGTAATTTTGTTGGTATGCTCTACAGTGCGTTTCCACATATCAGGTGTAACTGCCTCAATGACTTGTTGGCACATTATAAACACTTTTCTGCGCCAAAACCTTTCTCGCCGATGCGTCGGTTATAATGCAAATTCACCATATATTTTCGATGGGATTGAAAACGCACTAGTAGGTAAAGCGTAGTACCGCATGTCCATTTTCTAATACCATCTCATCAGTAGCATACCGTTTTGAAGGTTTGTTTATGAAATAACAAATGTTTAGTCTGGAAACTAAATTCTGATTTCTGGTGCAGAGTGGGAGTTTGATTTTGCTTAGGGAATTGTTTTTGTGAGATCGTGTTCGAACCGCAAATGCAAGTCCTGAACTATTCGAGGCAGATTAGTGGTAAATTGAAAAAAAAACCCTGTAATTTCAATATTTTTGTTTGTATTAGTTGGGGTGTGTGTATGAGATTTTATTTTTTTTTTTCAATTTAAGGGGGAAAATGCTGTGTTATTTCGTCTGGCAGGACGAAATTTTGGGATTCTTAACTAGAATGGACAAGGGCGGTTTCAATGTAATTAATTTTCTTAATCTAAATTTTTGTTTTGTATCGTTCGTTAAGTACATCAACAGAAATTATTGTTACAAAAAAGAGGTCAAGGTTTGTATTGTTACATTTTAATCTCATTTTTGATTTTATTTAACGTAGATTTCTGAGAATTTTATATCGCATTTATTCTGTTATCATTGTAAACGCTTAATTTAAGTGACAGGTGGATGTTATTTATCGCCTTTTCATTGTATTTAAAAGATAGAAAATTCTATTTTTCCTAGTATTTTAATTTTGTGTTATCTATTAATGTCGGTTAAAAATTGATTATAAAAATAATTTCTACCTCTAGTTTAACTTACGTTAGTGAGGAAATTTTCTGTTCGCAACTGCTTATCATTGGCTATTTTAATTTGTAATTTTGGAAGAAGGGTTTCCACCTTAAATAGAACGGACTGAGAAGAGGAAGGGCTTTTTGCCAAGTTCAGAGCGGAACTACGTTTGTTTGAGATTGAAATCAGCATTTTGTTGAAGTTTAATAGTATATTAAAGTACAAGTGTCATTTGACGAAGATTGTCGCACGAGGTAGTTTGCCGCATAAGCCGCGTAGCGGCGAATGCGGCAAAAGCCGAGTGCGACAAGTAGACAAATGACACGTGTGCTTTATACTATTTTTTCTATTTCGACTTTTATTTTAAATAATAAATTATACAAATTATAAATATTGCCTTTAGGCGTTGTTAGGTAATTTTAAACTATCATTCAGTGTATGTTGGTAATAGACACAGTTCATTTATTTTCACGTTGGCTAATCTGATTCCTGTATTTTCAAACTTCAAACTTTTAATTATTTGGTCATAATTCCATTTTGCGGCAGTTATGATGAATACGGATGACAAACACGTATCTTGTACCCCACCAGACATCCAAGAGATTGCCAATGAAGCGACGTTAAATTTACTGCCTGTAAAATCGAAAGTAAAGTACGAGGAGTACACAATTTTTGAAAACTGGCTGGCCGAGAAGGGAGTTCAAAAAGTAAGCAAGAATGTACTGCTGGCATATTTTACAACGCTAAGTAAAAAAAAGTTCTACTCTTTGGAGTATATATTCAAAATTAATCGGAATTAATACAATCGGTCAAGTTCCTCGTACGTTATTTACACTTTACAGGTTATGTTTAGTTTTGATTTGACGGATACCGTTGACAGCAAAAAAGCGAGGGGTACCAATCCAACAAAATAAAAAAAATAATGCGTTTCTATTTCTTTCAGCATCATTTCTGTCTAGAAACGCACGCAAATTGGGCCAATCAAGTACGGTTTCGGTATTGTTTCGACATCGAAATAGAAAAAGTTTGTTTTGGGAGTTTTGAAGTTTTTATCGTCAGTTTGTTGTCAGTCAGGGCAGTTTTTGGTTTGAGTGAAGATTGTTGATTTCGCTTCGGCGAGTTACCGCAGTAGTTTGGATTGTGTAGAGGCAGCTAGTTTTGGAAGTTGGTGGAGTTTCCGTTTTACGGAGTGGCAAGCCGAGTTGCGGCAGGTTTGAGTTGCGGCAGTTTTGGAAGTTTGGACCTTCAGTAAGTGCGTCGCTAAGGTGTGGTCGGCGCCGACTTGAGTGTTTTTTTTTGTAATTTTGAAATTTTGTTGTTTTTGTTTGTGTGTACCGTATATGGGATTAGCAGTTTTGAACATGTACCGAATGTAAGTAAGATTAAGTTTTAATTTTAGTTTTTTTCTTTGTAATAATTGTTTGTTTTCCTTGTTTTTTGTTATTTGTGTAAACATTAAAACTGAAATTTGTAATTCTCACATTAATTTCTGTGTTTGTCTTTCGAACGATTTCATTTCCTTTCTTTTACTCTTTTCTTTGGATACTTGCCAAAAGGACCATTTTATTTAATCAAAATTCTTAAGATCTATTTGGAATTTAAGGTATTTGGTCTAACCCACTATCTGTTAGAAGTTAATAATTTAACTGAGAAAGAGTCGAATTCCTCCTCTGTGCTGGGGAGAAGTTATGTTCCGAGAAATATAAGGGTTTGAGCTAGCTAGGTTTGTTTATGTGTTGTGTACGGTCTTTTTGGCCTACGGACCGGTATACACAGCAGTATATTAAATTCATTGGGAGAAATGACTGCCAGAGCTGGAATAAGTAAACATGGCCCAAAGAATTATAGGCCCAGAATTCGATTTCCATTTATGCTAGCCAAAACTTTAAGTTTCTGTGAGCTTCACGTACCTAGGTCCCTTCTGTAACGTTGTTCGTTAGGTATGTTTGGTTGTCTTTGACGTAAATCCATGGAAATGTTGAAAAAGTCAATTCTTTTTTCTGGGTCACTTGGTAATAATCTATGGATAACGTATACCTTATATGGCTTCCCTTTCTCCACTTTCCGCATGCTAAAATAATTTTTGACTGGATTTCATGCTTTTATGCATTACGTAAGTATTGTATGCAACTCAAATTAAAAAAATACTTTACACGAACTAACAAAAATGAATCACATTGGCACAAAGAAAATAGTGCATACTTTGCATTTTTGGGGTTTTTGTGCATATATAAGATAGATTAGCATTTTATTAACTTTTTAAACCATTTTTATTACAAAACAAGTTTCCAGTGGTAGTAATTTCAACAATTATATTTTTATTTATAAATTAAAGACAAATAAATAATAAATCAAATATTATAAAATAGAAACAGAACAAAGGAAAACAATAAAAATAGAAAAAAATAAAAACAAAAAAGAATAAAAAAATAAATGAAAAAAAATTTGGGGCTCAATTTGTCAAATTATACAACGCCAGCGGTGTTCAATTCAGCATTAATTTATAATGCAAGCAAGTTTCAAGTTCAACAATTGAGTTGACGACTGGGGAAAATGTTGAACATTTAAATGTAGAACCTCATCTGAACTAAAGAACGCTCCAATTACTAGTGTCGAGGCTGAAAGGTGTTTCTCTGTGTATATAGCCACGTACTAAGCATAATAAACGCGAAAATTTTAAAACGGTCCACTTGGCTTGGCACAATATACTTAATCATTAATTGTTTTAATACAGCTTATGCAGTTTGAATTAAAGAAATTTCAAAATTTTTTTGTGCATTATTTAATTTTTGATGCATATATCTTCACGCTTTTTTGCCATACTTTTTGTGCATATATATGTGCATTTTTGACGTGTTTTCATGCATATAGGTCCGACCCCTTCTCATAAATGTGTATAGGTATACTAATTGACGTGTTTTTGCATTTTTCTGAAAACACAACAGGAATTTTTGCGTTATTTCCGGCGCTGACAGATAATTTTAGCCGTTGTTTTCCGGATCCCTCGGCGTCTTTCGGTTTCGATCGAGTTTCGTTTGGTTGGTTGTTTTTTGTGTTTAGTCCATATTAGTTCTACGAGTAACTAGAGGAAATAAAAGTCCTTCTCTACGAACCTGTTTATATACTATGAGGTTCGGGAATTCCAGTAGCAGTTGACTATTATTATTATTATTATTATTATTTATTGCTATAAAAATGCGTTTTGACTTTTTGGATTTAGAAAAAGATTCAACCATATTTTCGTATAGTATGAAACGGCAGTGAAATTTTAAAAGGTATAATCGAGAATAGTTATTTTAGAATAAGCAAAAATTTGAATGAAGAATGCGATTTTCTAAAAAAGTTAAATAATGAAAAACGTTTTTCCACTTTTAAAGTCGATCCGGGAACGTGCGGTATGTTCTGTTAACTCCATTTTCGTCCGAACGCATTATGGCAATATCCAAAGAGTGAACGTTATGCATTTTAGGTAAACTGATCGAGTAATTCCTGCGTTGTTTAGTTCGAAAACTTACTGATATGCCGCATCAAATATGCACCAAGTCTAGGATGGCACATCACAGACCTCGTCACAGACTTTCAACATTCATACTAGAATTTCAGTGTAATATGTGTCACATTTTGAATCTTTTTCTTTGTTTAAGGTAAGTGAACCAAATTATCGAAGGGATCTTATGCCTGCATCCATCCGCACTCTTCGTGAATAAATTCATTATCTGAGAGGTAAAACTATTTACTTACGTCATTATTGCTGGCATTTAGAAAAAGAAAGTAAAAAGGAGTACCGTTACCAGATTTATAGCAACAGTAAAAGCGTTATGGTTTATGAATGTTGCGGTGAGTGTAATAACAATACTGAAAATAAAATACATATTTGAAATAGTTAACGCATGCTAACAGATTCTAGGTTAAAAGGATGAAGGTTAGTAGAACATTTCTCTGTCTTGATAATATAGCTAATGCTAATACCATAGACCAAACAACTAATACTTACTTACCAGTATAATAATGTAAGAGCAGATGCGCGGTTTCTTTGTACCAAAGCATCTGAACTTCGCCTCATTAGATTAACGAGTAAACTTGTTAATTACATGTTTATAATAATACCTAAATGCCACTCGTTATTCTAATAAAGACACATTATTATTATTATTATTATTATAATACGTAAGTAGATAATTTGCAATCTACGCAATTAGGGTTTGCACAATTAAAATGCGAGTTGTGGTCAATTAGTTGGATAATTCTATAGCACCAGAGCAATTACAAAAAAAATGACGTTACAACTAACGGCGATAACTTCCTAAACATGAATCCTGTTCTTTCTGCATCTACACAAAATTTTGTATCGTCGTATATAACGTAACCCGAAGGCCGGATTAACGTCAAACCTGCAATGGATTAAGTGACCTGTGACCTATCTTAATGTAAGTGAGGTTGAAAAACCTACAACCGAGGCTATAACGCACTCGGAAGTTCGACAGAAATTTTATGTTCCCATAAGGAGCTAAGCACATTCGTGATGTTCGCCTCACTGTGAACCAAATTCAAACGAGCTCTTTATTCTCTATCGCATACTAAGGGCGGTTTCCGTAGAGCATCCTTTTTGGTATTTTTTTTATTTTGTTTTGCCTTTATTTTTGAGTGGGCGGGGTTCGGCGGGGTTTCAGCCCAAGGCTGCTCTACCCACCCAACGCACTATACATTTACAAATATTCATGCCCGAACCCGGATTCGAACCAGGGACCCTTAGCACCACAACTGAACTGCGCCACACACACGAGAAGTATACCGAAGCACACACTATTTGGGCAGCAACGGTGCTGATTGGCGCTTCGATCACCACCCACGAGGTCTTTTGTGACGAATGATGAGGAAAGGCTGTTAGTTTCGGCTTTACGAAAACCGCTCTCCCGGCGGCAATTGTTGCCCTTTTCGTAAATCAGAGTCTCCTCAGAATTAGGATAACCCTTACCCATGGTTTCTGTATAAGGGCCACGTCTAGATTTTCTTTGGTGAAACTTGTGCACAGTGCGCTGGTGGCCGCTTTCACTCTGTGTAGGTTCACGTGTACACATTTCATATAGGTCATTACGGGACATGGGGCTATCTTTTGTCCCCCTTGCGTCCACCGAGATTGGGTGCCATAAATGAGGAAAGACGTCACCTTTCCTGACCCTGCCGGTGTCTTTCACTGGAGCAGAGACCTTTTCCTTGGTTTTGGTTGAGTCACAACCAGGGCTTGCTCGTCGAGTTGAGCTTTCCCGGACTTCCCCCAGTCTCCTCGGTGGGTTTGATCAGATTTGTTTTTTGTGCGTTTTTTCTCTGTCTGCCAGTAAATACAATTTGCCTGAGTTTGAAAGCTAATCGCGGATTCTTGTTGACGTATTGTCGATCGTGAGCGGTGGTGTTGTCGACCACGTTGCGGTGAATTTATTTCCAGGCCTTCACGTTAATGCCTGCATTTTGGTTGTGTAACTATTTTAAAATGTGGTCGGTCGACCCTACAGCCTCCCCCGGAAAGTGAGCCATGAACAAGTGAGGCTTTGGAAGATTTCAGAACTTCAAGGTGACGTCCTTCCCATGGTTTGGCTGTTATGACGTGGTTTTTCAGCCAATGGACCGTCTCCACGTCCATACAGGAGAGCTGGACTCCTACATCTTTTTCTGCTCTTCTCACCTTGCGCTAGCTGGTCCTCCTAAGGCTTTCGTTTGGTCTTGTTTGGGTTTTGTCCAGCAGCTATTAGTTCTTTGAACCGCTAGGAAGCGGCATTACAAACGTTTATTTGCTTTGTTTAATTCCTCCTCTGAGACTGCTGAGGCTTCGGAGTCCTCAAGTGTTCCTTCATGGGGGATCATGACACTGTCTAGGCTGGTGTTTTCGTCAGAGACCAATACGGTCCTCTCGATGTCAGACAAGCCTTGATCAATGGTAGTGAGAAGTGGCGACCCCTCCGTTACAGCTAGAGTGATTTTTATATTTAAGTCGGACATTTATTTATTTATTTATTACCCCTCTCTTGTTCTGGGCCCTCAACATCGGCTTGCGCCCAATTACAGAGTGACCCGCATAATGCTTTTTAGAGGTGCCTCTGCAGGTGATCTTAAGTTGTTCTATAACTACCTTACGAATTAGGAAAACTGCAGGAAAACCTAATTCGGAGTAGCCGCTAGAATGCTCGTAATTGATCTAAGGAAATTCCCATCTCTGTCACAGGTGAAAAATTCTTACCTCATGGTAACTGGCAGCTTGCCCTTACCACCAGACAGCTAATTGAAACTGCGGGGCGCCCGATACCCAAAGTTCGCTGAGAGAACTGCACTAGCAAAGTTCAACTTAAACCTTATTCTAGGGGTTGCGTCCTCTCACAAATTTTTAAATAGGACGAGGGGTCAAAAGCCCAAATGCGGACCTCAATCCATCGAAAACAGTCACCCACAAAAGTTTGAACAAAAGCACAACGAAAACACTTGTAAGTTTTAATTTGTAAAACCACATACAGAAATACAAAGATTGCGGCCGAGATTGCAGCAAGTTAAAATGCGTACCTACAGCTATTGACAGCTGTCATATAAAAATTTTTGTAGTGTTAAAAGCATCAATAGGTTTGCTGTACAAAACACAAGCGATCTGATCAGAACAATTATTGAACGCCCGTTATTATAACAGACACTGTGCGTTACTTTATAGTATTTTTGTAGTATCAATTACCTTTAATCGACCTATGTAATCGAAATTGATGGAATTCACTTTAAGTGAACGCTAGAAAATTGAATATTATTTAGTGTTTTTTACTTCTAAAAAATTGATATTACTTTAGGCATATTTCTTCAACTTTCGCCAACTTAATAACGTTCCAAAGTTATAGATACCAGTTATAATATACGATGAGAGTTGTAAACTTTTATCGCGAATAGGGTGAGTACCTAAAATAACGATCCAAATACATTAGCAGGTACACGCAATTAATCATTTGCACGTTACGACACTTTTTATCATACAAAGTTTTTATAATCGTATAGACTTTCTACAGGATATTTAAATATCATTTATCATCAACTTTATACCTCGAAATATTATGTTTATAGAATACGAATCATCTTTTATCGTTAATCGAGTTTTATATTTGAGGAATATTAAATCATTTCGCGATTAATAATTCCAGTAGACGTAAAATAAGCTTCATTTGATTGATGTCTATGCAAATGTATTTTTCAATAAATTTACATAAGAGGTAATGGCTCGCTAAATGCCAAATAGATAACTCTTCATTTACAAATAGGCTTCGGAAAAACACACGACCAACTTTCGGATGTTTATTTGAATGAAATAGCGTGGCTGAGAGGGTGTCGTAAATTCTTTACAAGTTTTCCCCGCCGTACCTTTTCCAAAAATGGATGCATTTATCTTGATTTGCTCGAAAAATGAATCTTACTTTCATGTAAGTAGAGAGGTTTTCTGAAATCCTACTGCCCAAATTGGACAATTTTCTCGAGGTATAAAATTTCGTCGTATAATACCGCAAACTTATATCTTCATTTTTTCATCCCTTTTTCACATCAAAATCTCTTTTTACGGTCATTGTTTAATTTATACCCGAATTCGAAATTTTTATAATCGCCGCGTCACACACAAGCCGACAGTATATTTTATAATAATTTAGAATGCTACAGTAACAGCAGCATTTTCCGATTTTCGCGTTACATAAATCACACGTTAGGCATCTTTTCAAACAGTTCAGTAGGCCGAAAGTTCACTCATTCCGTTTATTGTTTAACACCCTGTTTATGATTCAGCGGAGCAGCATAATCTTGTTATCAAAATTTTCATATATTTATGTCACCCAGACACTGATTTCATTATCTATTGAAATATATAATAGGAATGAATTTCGGTATCTTTGGTCTTATTCAAAAGCGTACTGACTGATAGTGATACATTACGGGATATGTCAAGTGAGTGCGACAACTAATCCACAATGTTATACGGTTGTGCCAAATGCGACTAACAGAGATTGATTCATTTATGGATTTGACACATACTGTGTATTGTCGGAATAGAAGTACGTAGTAATTTTATTCTTACAGCTATGAACATCAGTGGGTGAATATTCATTTTCCTTATTTTAACGAATATGGAGCATGAAATGTTATCCTTTTAATTTGTTTTTATACCACCAATTTCAAATCGCTAAACTTGAATGATTACAGCTTAATCTCAAGACAACTAACTTTCCGCTCAATCTATGATATTGAATTGAAGTTTGAATCCGTAATGCGACTGACTTATAACTCAATTTATAGGCAGAGATGTCTAACACAATCTGAGTTACTGTCACAAGTTTGATGTTAATAATTAATCAGTACAATTGAAGTATCTGGAGGAAACAAAAGCTGGTAGTTCTGCTACATTTCGACGGAGGTTTCAAACTTCCACAAGTAGTATAAATCTTAATAGTAAATAGTAGTTTATTACCGACTGTACTGAACAGGTATTAGAATTATTAGAAGTTTGAACAAGTGCAGAGGTATGACGATTGGAAATCCATACTATCTTTTCTGATGGCATTTTCGAATTTCGTCATAAAAAATCACTATGACTATGTCAACATGCTATGTCTAACTGACATGGTTTCGAAGTTATTTTTCTAAAAAAAAAAACTGTTCATTTTGCAAGTACATTTTTTTGCCTCTTTCCATTAATGCATTGTAAAGATATGGTTTCCTGAGATACTTTTAATGGTCCACTTAAAAACACTACCCTGTTGAATACTGAAACTTATCAATGATAGGTTATGTGATTGCAATAATTCTATAAATGCACTCCAAAAATTATGAAAATAGATTTTAAACTATACAGGGTGTCCATTATGTATGGAATATAGTATATATCTCGGTAAATGTCGACTGTAGGTATATAAAATTTTTCTCTATGAATGTTGTATAACATTTTATTTCCCATAATAAGGCAGGATTCCATTGTTTTTATTTCAGAAAACAAACGAATAACGAAAAACAATTGATTTTGTTTAAATACCAATTAGTAGCAATAGCCATGACTTTTGTTGTTTTATTAATTGCTATAGGTACTAATAACAGAAATGTTGAAATTTATTTTTAAATTTGCGGGTGTACCAAAAGCTTAATAAAACATGTACAAACAGTTTTGTATGCCCCTTTTAATTCTGAACAACTTTACACTCTACAGTTTTTTTCTGTAAAATGTACAGGAGGGCAGGATATTGCATAAAACTAATTTCTCATTTTAAATCCCTATGTTCCTACTTACCGTGCACCACCCGGTATACTATTATATTCCATACATAATGGGCACCCTGTATAATACAAGTACTAGGGGTAATGGTACACTACCAAATGTGAAGTAAAGATGCGTCAAATTAACATGAAGCGAATACGTTTGGTCATGTTTATGATGAAACAGGTCACTGATAAAAATTTTACTGTAACAACTAATTGTAATGACTTAATTAAATCCATGGCTAGCTCAGTAATAATTAAACTTTTAATGACTTATCTTGCAAACATTTGATTTCCCCTTCAAAATCAAAACCTGATGCTCTGGTTTGATTACTCTAAAATAACTCAGTAAATTGACTTTGTTGAATATATTGATGAAAAGAATATCCTTCCAACTACTTTTCTTCACATTTTTTGTGATTTAAAGTATTGATGTAATTTATGCAACAAATACAACGTAAAATTTCTGTCTCATGGTCACGTTTCAAATCTAATTAAAATTATCTAGATTTGTTAATGTTTCTAATGAATCCAACCCTTGTTACATTTTTTAACCAAAAGATTTACACACCTGTGGATGCTATATAAAAATTAACTCACACAACAGAATATTATCAATGAACTTAATGTTCCACTTCACAATTAATGAGGAAAAATCACCACAATTTTTTGTTTGGGTTCAATCATTCATTAAAAATATAGAAATCTGTTCACGGAATAACTTGCGTAGGTCGATCTCTTCGGGAATGTTTTAAAATGACATAAGTTGCTATCCAAAATCCCCTAAGACGGTCGACTCCTGTTTTTATACAGTGCGAAAATTTCAAGTAACGATGAGTAGAAGTTTTCCTCAAATTACAGTCGATTTTCTTCTTTTGGAAGGCCTATGCACTTATTCCACCGTTTCTATAATAAACAGATACCTTAAAAAAAATTCTTTCGGTAGCTCTTCCAAATAGTCACTAACAGCAACTTTCAAGTCTTTATCAGAAGCAAATCTTTTGCCTCGTAATGGGGAAGAGATAGTAGTCACAAGGTGGTAAATCCGGATTGTAGGGTGGATGCCTTAACTCCTGGAACATTCATCGATAACTTGTCGATCTTTTTGAGCCTTGAGCATCCTGCAGTTGTCGTACAGCAGTATGGTCTTATCGGCAAAATTCTGAGTTCCGTCAGGTGGCAGCTTTAAGGTTTTTAATAATCTTTTTATAAACATCACCGGTAATCGTAGCGCCTTTCTGCATAATATTCAATCAGCAGAATCCCCTCACAATCCCAGAAAACCGTTGCCATCCATTTTCCTGCTGAACATTGCGTTTTCACCTTTGGTGGTGGAGAAAACTCACTGAATTGACTCTTATTTTGTTGGAGGGTCACAGTGAGACACCCGGGTTTCATCGCCGGTGATAATTTTTTGGGCCTTGACCCTCCTTAGTCAAAACTTTTATAACGCTTCTGTCTTCAAATTTTCGATCACCCATTTTTCAACATTCAAACCGCTACCAAAATTACAAAACTCTTTCAATTTGTCCGCCACGTGCTCAGAATACTTATAAATGTTGAGGCTGTTTGACATTCGTCATGGTTTTCATGGCTAGGTAGATCCCCTCGTAGCAATTTGGAAAATTTGGATGTTGGAACCTTAGACCATATAGTACATGGAAGATGGACTGCTATTGTAACTAAAATATGGTCATGGACATTGCCTGGGTATCTGAGTCTCAGGGTCAACCAGTCTGTTCGAAGTTGTCCGATTAGACACGATTTGAGACTGTCAACCTATAAATTAATAAACGTCAATTAATTAATCGCCTAGATATGGCAAACAAAAGCAAACCTATCCTTATTTGTGGACGTATAGCAGATCATCAAGAGTATTTAAAGCTTCCCGTACTACACGATTACTATAAAAGCTACTCTTTACGCGATCCGAGAGGTGTTTACACGACTTTAGTTTACCCTGAGATTCACATACCCACGATTACGGTGCCCTCCTTCCGTGACCACCCATTTTGTATTGAAAGCATAGGGCTAATAGCAGTCCATGTACTAAGGTTAGAACGCCTTGTGCACTACAATTGAACATTTTGTATCGCCTGGTGATGACTACTTGTTGAAAGTGAATATTGAGAGATGGTTGACAATTTGAATCAGAAATACACCGCGCTTCAGGTTTCTCGAAATTTAGTAGTTTAAATTTTGTTTACTCACTGAATAATTTACCAACATTCGGCATATGGAAATGTCAGTACTTAGGGCTAGCAAAAGCACTAATTAATCTTTCTTAAACTTCTTATCGGTTGCGGTTTAATTCAGAATCCTATTATCGCCCCGTATAAACAGGACTCGTAACAGGAGAAGTGCACAAATTTGGTTAATAAACTAAACTTGTTTTTTAACCACTTGAAGTATAAAAGCAATGTAACGTTCTGTAGTTTTGACCACAACGCTTTCGTGGTAATATTTATTTAAACGCGATCACGATGATGAAATAATGCAACCAAAACGAAAACCAACCTGTCGATTCCTCTTCACAACAAAGTGCATAAATACACCACTTTATATTAGTTTTACTTGTAATGACAGATTGCGATTCATTTAATACACAGCCGACATTAATTCCGTCGAATTGGTGGCACAGTTTTCCTTTGTAATTCGGCATTAAACTTCAACTTTCGCGAGAAAAATATCACATACGATTACGCGGGTCTTTAATTTCTCAGGGCCAACTGCGGATAAGCTTCGAGATGTGTATGTTCGTTGCGCTCACCGAGATCGTGTTGCCGACTGCACGAAGCAGACGGAAGCAAAACTAACCTGCTCGACCTGTTCCGGAGAACACCGAGCGTTTCTTGCTTACCAAGCATAGCTCGCAAAAAGGAACGACAAGGACCTTGACTACTCCCAACCGCTCCTGGCTGCACGGGGATCAACGGACATCGTCGCGGAGACTTGTGATCCTATCCCCATGTCCGAGGAAGAAGACCATGCGTGGGAACAACAGAGGTCTTAGCGTAAGAAAATGCAGAACGCTACCAAACCCACCATCCAACCACCGCGTGTGCCAAGTTCCATACCATTAATACCCACCGTCCAAGTGTCCGTCGTCCAAACTCACACCGCAATCAGCAACACACCACGACCATCGCCCATAACATGCACTTTATCACCAGCAACAGCTAATCCACCACCCACAATACCCACAACACAAAGGCGAAATTTCACCGTCCTGCACTGGAACGCCAATGGTATACGTAACAAGCGAGTCACCCTGAAACATCTGCTGGCGGAATACGACGTCGACATCACGGCCATTGGCGAAATCTATCTAGCCGGTCACGTGCCGCTCACGCTCCCAAACTACTACACCGAGCTGATCGGCAAGTTCCGGCGGGACCCCAGGGCCAGGCTTCTGGAGGGACGGCACTATTAGTGCACCGCAGAATAGTGCACGAACCAGTCAACCTATATTGCACACTACCTCCATCGTAGCCACCGACGCGACGTACAAATCAAACTAGGCGGCAAAACGACAAACATAATCGCCGTGTACCGCAGCCCAACAAAGTCGTTCTGACCTCCTGCGACACTGTGAGTGCACCATTATCGTTGGCGATGTAAATACCAAACGCACGAGTTGCGTTTCGGTGCACTCAAACCATCAAGGCGGAAACACGCTATACGCCCACTGGATCGCAAATAATTACGAGATCATGGGGTCCGATTGCCCGATGCACATCCCAACAGCTCCCAGTTAAAACCCAGACGTCCTCGATGTAACGATACTGCATGTGGCACCGTCCCCATACGAGATGGAAGACACACAAGATCTGGTGTCAGACCACCTACCGGTTCTCGTGACGTTCCATACGGTACCATCAAACGTGGAGCGGCAACAAATTTTTGTCCTCTATTTGATTCCGGAAAAGTCTAATGTGGCGCCCATAAGAAATTTGAAAGTAGTAGCTTGTAGATTGTGCATCTAGCGCACTATGGAAATTCTGATAACAGATTCAGATTGTACGAAATGAAACAAAACATTTTTAGTTTTTCGGTGATATCTCAGTTATTTTCATAGATTTTTCAAAAATTTCAAAAGCGTTTTTTTAGTCATCTATCTCTCACCGTTACGGAGATCTCCATGGTGAGCCCCGAATTTGAACCACCCTGATGCGCATCCTAGCTCTGGCTCGCCTCTCTAGCCTGGCTAATAGTTCAGCTAATATATGATGCAGGGCTTCGACTGGACAAACAAAATTTAGTGCTTAATAATCTTTTCATCAAACGTCACTAAATTGCTCAGGCTTTAGATGTATCTCGAAGATGAATTTATGTGGTATTGGGAAGAGCGTAAATTTTGATTGAGCGATGTCAAAGACATTTACATTGCTTGACGCCCACTTTGTTCTTTTCTCCGAAAGGTATAGGTTGACAACTCTAGAGCTGAAACAAAAGGCGATTGCTTGTCCTCCTGCATCCCGCTGCTCCAAATACGAATAAAATGTGCTAATGTTATTTTTGTTTTTTTTGGTTTGTATCTGGCAACTTTATGAGTGTGTGTTATTTCCATATTTGAATTGAACAAAGATATGTTGGAATCTTATTAAAAACAATATGAATTAATGACTATTCGTATGCGTGCTTCTGCTTCTCGTAATTATCTATATAAATCAGAGACTTGCTATAACTAGACTGCGAATTATGTTGTTCGATTATGGAAAACGATTTTTAAAAACAATTTTTATTTTTATGACAACGTTACAATGAGAATCCGGACTGAACTTGACTGACTACAATAATGAAAAACTACATATAATTATAAGTTTCCTTATCGAAGGAATGTGCTGATGTCGGTGCTGATGTCGTGTGAAGGGCTACCATAACTCCTCCATCCTTAAATACAAATCCTAGGGTTAGGATTTGTTAACTTTATATCGGGGGTTTCTTCTTTGGGTTTAGAAACCTTAATTGGCAAAATGTTATTTTTGTAGGCATAAGCTATGAAAATCACAAGTAAAATTATAAATACATATGTTAATATTGTCCAGATACTAATGTTATTAAAATGCACTGTTTCAGTTGACATCGCGTCGATTTTGTTGTGTTGCACTTCTAGAGCACTTTGAATGTTTTTTACTTCGTCGAAATTAATTATGTCCATTTTTATAGGTTTAAATTGTAGCTGTGATTCTTGCAATTGAACTGTATCATTTATTTTTAATTTTGGAAGTTTGATTATTTTAAAGTCGTTTTTATAGTTTTCGTTGTTTTTTATTTTTATATCATCGATTTGAATTTCACAAACGCGGTTTAATTCTAAAACATATGCTCCGTTAAGCGGTATGTTGTCTTTATTTTGACCACACTGTTGAATGGCGACAATGTTCGTGGGCGTAACGACGATCCACTTGTTATCTTCCACTTTTTGGACTTTTACATTAGTGATTGACACGGGTATTTGGCGGCAATTTGACGTATTTTGGGAATATGTTAGCATTTGGACCTCACATGGGGCATCTTCTTCTTTCTTGATTGTTACTGGGTTGGCTTCTTCGCAGATGTATTCTCCTGACGTGATTTCTCGGCACTTGTTGTCGAAGAGCATATAGGATTTTTTGTTAAGGATTAAATATTTGGATTTTGGAAATATTGCTTGGAATAGATTAACTGTGGGTACCGGAAGGGAATATAGATGGTAATAATTATAATTTTCTCTTTCTACTAAAGGAACTTGTAAAACAAAAACGGTTTCGTTTCCCTTGCTATAGCTTTTAACTTCAATGATTTTTTCGAACAGTAAAATATTGACTAATGTGGGTTCAAAGGGGAGTTTGTTTTGATACATTTGTTGATTTATTAAATTCATTTCTTGTAATAGGTCATTTGGATCGATAATTGAATTATGAAAAGTATTTAATTTCGAAAACGTAATAGCTGTCTCGATTTTCTCTAAAACATCGTATATAATTTGAAAAGCTGTTATTAATTGAGATATTACCATTTGAATCAGAAAATAGCTGTGAGTTTCAATTTGTCCTAACTCGATAGTTTTAAGAACGTGTTCAATTTGCATTATTCTAGATTTCAAAATATATTGATTATGTGCCAGTTTTTCAACATTGGTCTTAAAAAGGTTAATTGAATTTTGTAAAAGTGTTATTTGTTCATGCATAAGGGTTTTTATTTTTTGTTGGTTATCTGATAAGGTCGAAATCGATTTATCGTATTTTTCCGCGTCTTCTTGATCAAGGTTTCCTGTCAAAGCTTTTATTAGTGTTCCTAAGCCATTAATTAGTCCACGTCTTTTTCTTTTATGATCTGAAGGATTCAGTTGTTTAATTTGTGTGTAAATTTTTTCTTCTAAATTATTAATGAGATTGTACGAATTGTGAAATTCGTTCCTATACCTAATCGTATTACTAGTGTTGGATTCTAAAGCATTTTTAAGCATTGTGAAACTATTGCGAAGCGAAAAATATTCCTTAATAACTAAGCTTATATCGTAAATTTGAATAAATGACCAATGGTCTATTTTATTTTGGGCGTTACCTATTTTTAAAGGTAGTAAGCCAGGGTTGTCGTTCATTGGGATGAATTTGGGGGGTTCTTGTCCGTTTGTTCCGATGAGGAACCTGTAACAACAGGGGGTCTTTTAAGTTCTTTTATATGCACTATCTCCCTTTTGTTTTTGTGATTTATTTCGGCACGGTTTCTTTCTAAAAGTCTAGTTATTGTAAATGGTCCAAAAAATTTGTTATGCTTTTTACCGCGGGAGGATTTTGGGTTTTGTTTGAATACTTTCTGTCCGACTTTGAACTCGGAGTTTACATTTCCTTGGTTATTATGTTTGCCTATTATTTCTTGCTTTTGTGTTTTAAGTTTTTCGGTAACATTTTTATAAACGTGTTCTAATTTTTGTTTGTGGTTCTCTGCATAATCAGAGTAAAAACTTTCGGGTAAAAATATTTCTTCTGGGTTTCGGGATTTTGTATGTCCAAAGGTGAGTTCGAAAGGTGTAAAACTTGTTGAGCTGTGTATTGAATTATTATAGCCGATTATTGCATAATCTATCAAATTCTGAGTATCGTTTGGATATTTTTCTTGTAAGATTCTGAGATGTTCAATTAATGTGGAGTGAAAACGTTCTATTGGGCTGTTTGATTCGTGATGTTGAGGAGTAGTAAAATGAACATTTATTTTGTGCACTTTTAAAATTTCTTTCACTGTGTCGTTATTGAATTCTGTGCCTTTGTCAATTATAATTTTTTCGGGTACGCCAAAAGATGTGAAAAATTTGATTAAAGCGTTACTGATATTGATCGCGGTTTTTCCTTCAATTGGAATCGCTTGTGCATACTTTGAAAATGCGTCTATTAGGGTAAGAAAATTTTTGTTGTTATAAAAGAATAAATCCATGTGTATATTTTGGAAAGGTTTACTAGCAGTTTCGGTTATCATAAGTGGAGTGTAAGGGGGATGTCTACCATATTTTGTGCGTTGGCATATTTCACAAGAATTGATAAAGTTTGTAATTGTGGGTTTCATATTTTTCCAATAATAATTATTTTTAATTTTTTCGAAAGTCTCATTTATACCTCTGTGATTGGTTTTACCTTCGTGGTAATTTTTTATTAACATTATTTGTTCGTCTGGGTCTGTTATCGTATTGACCATTTTTAAACAACGGAATAATTTGGGGCCTTTTTCTGAAAAGTTATCTATAAATACTTTACTAAAATCTTCGTACAATTGGTCTGTATGGAAGTACATGCAATATGTTTTTTCTGACATAGTGTATTCTTTCAAAAAATCTAAAATAAATTGATAGTTGTTCTTAGGCGGGATTTTAATTGTTATTATCTTATGGTTTTCGTAATTTGATAGTTTAACATTAAGTTTAAAGTGAACATTTGGGTATACTAAAATTTGGTTTACCTTGTTATTAATAATTTCGTCAAAAATTTTGATTCCAGGATTTGTTGTTTCATTAAAGGTACTGTGTTGGGTTGTTGAGATATTATCACTAGGTTGAACAGGGGGTTGTATTTGTATATCTGATAAAATTTGAATTTTAGGAGTTTGTCGTTGGTCATTAATTGTCAATTCACTTGTACTTGGTTGTGGTTCAGGAGGTGCGGGGAATTCGTCTAAATTTGTCATTTGTTGTTCTACGTAATTTCTTAAAAATTCTAAGGATTCTGCATCTATGTCTCCGGGGTTATTAATTACTGATTCGGTTTCAAAAGCGTTTATCTGCACGCGCGACAAGGCGTCTGCATTGGTGTTTATTTTGCCGGGTTTATAAATAATGTCATAGTCATATTCTTCTAGCTTTAAGCGCCATCTAATTAATTTGGAATTTGGTTCATGAAGCTTAAAAAGCCTAGTAAGGGGACGGTGATCTGTATATATTGTGAATTTTCTTCCGAAGAGATAAGGTCTAAAATATTTACATGCCCAAACCATGGCAAGCAACTCTTTTTCTATGGTGCTGTACCGTTGTTCGGAATCGTTTAGGGTTCGTGAGGCAAACGCGACAGGTTTGTCGGAGCCAACTGTTCCTTGGGAAAGAATAGCTGCAATTGCGACATTACTCGCATCTGTAGTTAAAATAAATTTTTGGGTGAAGTCAGGGTATTGAAGAATAGGTGCGTTGATTAATAAATTTTTACAAGTATTAAAGGCGGAAATGAATTTGTCATCGTGAATTATTTTTGAGTTCTTCTTGAGTGATTGCGTTAGTGGTTTTGTAATTTTGGCAAAATCTTTTATAAATTTCCTGTAGTATCCTACAAGACCTAGAAAACTTTTAATTTCTTTTTGGGTGTATGGAATTGGGAATTTTTTTATAGCGTCAATTTTGTCTGGGTTTGGTTTTACTCCATCTTTAGTGATTTTGTGTCCTAGATAGGCGACTTCTTGGTGTAAGAATTCTGATTTGTCAAGTTGTACTTTAAGGTTGGATTGTCTAAGTCTGTCAAAAATGTGTTTTAGTCGATCGATATGTTCTTGTAAGCTTGTACTGAAAATTATGATGTCGTCGAGGTAAACAACACAAATTTCGTTTTGTAGACCTCTTAGAACGTTGTCCATAACACGTTGAAATGTGCTTGGAGCGTTTTTTAAACCAAAGGGCATTCTTTTAAATTCGTAATGTCCATTTTCTGTAGAAAAGGCTGTTTTTTGTACGTCTGTCGGTTCCATCTCGATTTGATGAAATCCATTTGCCAGGTCGAGTGTACTAAAGTATAAACTTTTACCAAGTTTGTCTAAAATATCGTTAATGTTGGGAAGTGGGTATTTGTCGTCGATAGTCTTTTCATTTAATTTCCGATAATCTATTACTAAACGCCACTTGCGCTTACCGGACGCGTCAAGTTTTTTTGGTACTATCCAGATTGGACTGGAATACGGTGAAATGCTGTCTTGTATTATGCCTTGATCTAGCATTTTTTGAATTTGAGATTTCACTTCTGGTTTGTGAACTTCGGGGTATCGGTAACTTTTGGTAAAAATAGGAGTTTCGTCAGTTACATTTATTTTATGTCTGATTTGATTTGAAAAGGTCAAAGGTAATTTGTCACAGTAAAATATGTCTCTATACTCGTAACATAATTTTCGAATGGCTTCGTTTTCTTCACGGTTGCAATGATTTAAACGGAGGTTTTTTAAATTTTGTTTTTGTAAATTGTCAATATGCTGATTTAATTCAGTAGCGGTTTCCATTTTTTCTACAAAATTAAGTTCGTTAAGGTTAAAAATTTCGATGTCTAAAGGTTGGTTAATTTTTATTTGAACGGGGTGTTCATTTGAATTTGTTATAGTCGTTATTGCGTGGTTGTCTATAATGTTGACTAAAGCTCGGAGTGATTCTACTCTATCTTGATATTTTTGGTACTCTAAATAACCTACTTGATTTTTTAAATGGGGATTGCAATTTTTTATGGGTACCTTAACCACTTGTTTTGTTCTACTGGGAATAAAATAGTCATAATCATTTTCATGGGTTTTGTTTTTGATAGTGTCGATGTTTACATTTCGAATTTGTTCGTTTTCAAAAATGATAGGTATTTTAACGCATGGTGTTACAAGTAATTTTGCATTGATATCTACATTCGCTTTAAGTTGTTTCAAGAGATCCATACCAATTATACCATCGTATTTGTTACTAAAATTGAACAGATAAAATTTGTGTGTTTCTTTTAAATTGAAAATTTTGAAGATCGGTATTTCCATTACTTCGTTATGATACGTTATGTTATGGGCGGTTTGAACATTGAAATCTTCATTATAAATAAATCTATGATAAAAGGTGTAAGCTAATTTTGGATTTATCATACTTCAGGAACTACCTGTATCTATTAGAAAATTTGCATTTAAGTTCGGTATGAAAATGTACGGTAAGTTGGATTTGATATGATTAAGATTAATTACGTCGGGTTCTCGGAATGGCTGGCCTGATAAAAATTGTCATGTGAAAGTTCTTCTGCAATGTAATTTCCAGGTAAATTGTTATAATCGTTATCGTCTGCAGTAACATGATATTGGGGTTCATTATCTTCTTCCACAAAACTGCTTGTTGCGTGGGAATCATAAAAATCGTTGTGGGAATTTTCGGGGTGGTCATAAATTGAATATTGATCAGGGTGATTTAATTGTTGGTCATAGAAATTTTCGGAATTATTGGTATCTTGTAGAAATAGTTCGTTAGATGTGAAATTTTTACGGGGTTGAGTTTTTGTATTTCCTGAAGATGTATCCATCGGTTCTGGTTGGTAATTTGTATTAGGTTGATTTTGGTGATTACTTTTATTTAAATAAGGGTTTCTTGAAATTTGGCTGGGTCTTTGCGAAAAATAAGGAAGTTTCTGTGTAGGAAACGGATTGTTTTGCTTCCAATTGATTTGCGAGTTTTGCATAGGGGGTCTCGGCGTAGTAGTTTGTAAATTATTTTGTCTTGGAAGTTGGAAATTTTGATATGGTTGAAATTGAGGTTGAAATGAACTTGTAGGGGGTCTCCAATGATTATTAGTAGGTCCTACATGGCTATTATTGTTCTGAAACGGTGATTTATAGGGTGATTGATTTGAGGGCGTTATACGCTGTGTTGGTTTATACATGCTTTGCGTATTTAAAAGGTTACCTCTATTTTGACTATATAAAAAATTTTCCTCTTCAATTAGTAGTGACATTGCTTTTTCTAAATTTTCGGGATTCCTAAGCCTAACATTATTTTGAATTTGGCCACTTAATCCACGGATAAAAGTTTTTAAAGCTAATTCGTCGTAGTTTTTTAATTTTAGAGTTTTTTCTGGGATCGTTAAATCTGATGAATTTAATTTTGAAATAATGAGACTGCGTGCGTCTTGACATCTCATTCCAAAATTGTAAGGAGTTTCGTTTTTATTAGGTCGTAAAATAATTAAATCTTGTACGAGACAATCAATGTTGCGCTGGTCACCAAAGCTTAAGTTTAGTGCGTTTTTAATTTCGTTCCACGTTCTTAATTCTATTCTGGAACCTATGAGACTCAAAGCTCTACCTGTTAATTTACTTATTATTGCTCGTAACATAAAATTATTCAAAGTTTCGTTTACTGGATCATAAAAATTCAATATTAGGTTTTCGCAATTATCGGTAAAAATGCCTAATGTGTGTGGGTTACCATCAAAATTTGGAATAGTTTCTACATATAATTTAAGTAATGAGTAATTTACGGTTTTTGGCTGCGCTTGGGCCATTATTTCTGGATTTTCAATTTCGTCAATTATTTCACTTTGTTCGCTACGATAAGTTGTAAAAGCGTTAGCAAGTTGTTCTGTTAGTTTTTCTAATTCTGAAGGCATAAATTACGTTTTTTACTAAGTATAAAATGATTTTAATAAACTTTCTCTTTATACCGCTTGAGTAGAAAAAGAACTTTGTAGGGGATACTTAAAATATTAGAATAAAGGAATTGTTTGACTTACAGGAATATGATGCTGATTTTCATGCTCTTTTCTTAAATTACGTTGCTTATCCTACGGTTTGGGTGAATTCGGCGATGCGGTCCAAATTTTTCCCAGGATTGAAGTTCGGCGATGTTGTCCAAAAATCAATTTGCGAGGTTTCGGCGATGCTGTCCTACGTCTCTGGTGTGTGTCAAGTTTTCGTTCGGTGAGATTTCGGCGATTTTGTCCTACGTCTCTGCGTTTCTCAAAACGTTGCTCTTCTCGTAATCCAATTTTGAACTTCACAAATAAATAGTTAAAACGAACCGAATTTTCCGGACGCGATTTTTGTCGTCACACTAGTGGAAATTTCGTTTTGTGAATCCTACCGACTGCGCCAATTATGTTGTTCGATTATGGAAAACGATTTTTAAAAACAATTTTTATTTTTATGACAACGTTACAATGAGAATCCGGACTGAACTTGACTGACTACAATAATGAAAAACTACATATAATTATAAGTTTCCTTATCGAAGGAATGTGCTGATGTCGGTGCTGATGTCGTGTGAAGGGCTACCATAACTTGCGCTTAACGTATCTAAGGTGTTGTCGACACAGTATGCAACACACAATGCACCGCGGGCCAAAAATCGCTGAGTTGATATGCAATATAATGAAATAAGCTGTTATTTTAGATGTTCCGTTCATTAATCATTATCGTGATTAGCTCGAATTAGTGAACAGATAAATTTCTGTTGAGAATAAACCAATAAACTTAGGTTAACTTGTGCCTATCAACATGTACTCTGTCGATAAATTTTTAAATAATATGCTGATTTTCAACGGATAAAAGTTTAAAGGGCCAATGGATCAGAGCCATTCGAAGAGAAAAATTTACTCCCACCATAGTGCATTTGCGGGGAATGAAGCCGATTTTAGAAAGGTACCTACGAAGGTGTTAAACAATAATGCAATACCGAGCGTTTTCGACTTTCCCATTCACTTAAAATAACGTAGAACTATTATTCGACATCCTTTACCAGCAAGACAACGGCAATACCTATTTGCCTATTAGGTATAGACGTAACTAAGTACTTACTGGTACTAAGTATATTTCAGGTTTTGTTACAAGAAAAATAGCTAAGTCTGTTAAATGTTCCATATGTGCAGATGCGATATTCGCATCAGAGAGTCATTCAAAGCTTTTAACTAGAAAAAATCGTGGAGGATTGTTGCACGTATCAAGCGATGCATTAAAAATTTGCCAAATTGCTGAAAATGTGTTCAGGTTTTTCATTCAATCCACACCACACCGCGTTGTAAACAAAATGGTTATCAGCAGTCTAAGAAAAATAAATAACAGTTACAGCCCATTTGGGTTTTTGGATAGGCATATATTGAATCAAAATCCGCTAAATAATCATATCTTACTACTTACATCTTTAGTTTTAAGAGTATATTTTCCCATACGTGTTCACCACCAAAATACACATATAAATCAAATTAGGACTAGAGTAAGGCAGTTATATACCAATTTAGTTCAAATAAAATACCAATAAATTCGATTAAAACAGTTAACAGTTATAATATGTTATCTTTTTTTGCTACGAAAATTTAGAATAAACATGGCTAAAGCAAGCTGCAGAACGTACGTCTGCCCCGCGATGAACAGTTGGTTGCCTATCCTATCTTGACAACAGGCGTTTATAGTAAAATCTATGTTACGCGCGGTCTAGTTTTATAACAAATCTCTGATATAAATAAAGATGAATGTTTGTATGTCTCTTATGCCTGCCTAAACCGTTCATCCGATTGCGATGAAACTTTGGGGAATAGTTGGACGTATGTTCGGGAAGGTTTCTATATAATAAAAAAAACTGTCTGTTTGTCTGTACGTATGTATGTCTCTGATGCTTGCCTAAACCGTTCATCCGATTGCGACGAAACTTTGGGTAATGATTGGACATATTTCAAGGTTTTTATATAAGTAAATAAAATTGTATTCGTCCTGTCTCTTATGATGCCTCTGCCAGCTGCCTAAACCGTTTATCCGATTGCGATTAAACTTTGGGGGTTATATAGTTCTTTTTTTGTTGTAATTGCGTTATCGAAACATGTGACGCTCTAAGGCAAGCAAATAGGAAACTATTTTTTATTAAATGAAAGCACAGAATAGGCTAATTAATTTATGAAAATAATCGTCAAGATACGAGTATAAAATATAAATTCGTACCTACCTGCCGCAATGTCCGCAAATTCTATTTATAAAAAGGGCAAGGTTTGCCCGTTTGCCGTGACTTTAACAATACAGTCACGTCGCAAAATTCATTCCAACCTGTGCCTCTGAGGACGATCCAACATACAATTAAGTCATAAAGGGATTAAATTTACCAAAGGTTTATTTAAGATTTACTATAAACTATAGTAAGTACGACGAGGTTCTCATTGGTACAAAACAAAAAAATTCCGATTACTTCCGAAGATATGACAGAAAAACCGAAACTTGCCGATTTTATGTTTATTTTTGCTGGTGTTATTTGAACAGATACAACAAGAAAGAAGACACTTTCTCATTGCCACTTTTTGAACTCGACAAGACAGCACCCGCGCACAACTTGCGAGCATATCTATCGGATAAATTCCTGGAAAATAGAAAAAATGCTAGATACGTATACTTGCACGATTAAGATGTGCGTAGATGCACCATCCTGTTGAAACCAACAATTTCCAACTTTTGTTTTTATTTGTGTGACGTACGTGATTTTATTCGTAATAAAAAGTGCTACTAAATACAGTGTGTACTTTTTCCATGGGCCGTATAAAAAAGTATAGTTTATGATAATTTCTCCGAAATAGAACTAAGAATTTTCCAACGGTGCTCAAAAAGGGGCAATGAGAAAGTATTTTTTGGGAACAAAAAAACGGCAGTTCTAGGTTCTAATGTAAACCCGAGTGTCTTCAAAAAGTTGATGATCGAGTCCACTCCACAGAATTCCTTCCGCTTTTGAGGTTGCGACTGGAACCAGCACGATTATATTGTGCCAGTAGAAAGGTCAAATTACCGCAGCTTAACAAGGCCACTGAATTCATTACTTCTTTCTGGACAAAACCATCTATCGAAGCATGTCTTGCAGAATATTCAATAGTTATAAACTGATATACATATATTCCAAATGACATCATTTTTTGTGCAAATATAATTCGGGAAAGGGGTTTCAATTCAAATTTTAAGGTATTATTTTTTCCGTAACCAACATCATACAAATCCATCCCAACATGTAACTACGAATACGAAAATTACATCACCCGTGCGAAGCCGGGTCGGGCAGCTAGTAGTACATAAATATTAGCGCCAACGAATCCAATTCTATTCAATACAATCTTGTTCAAGGAATGTTATTTAGATAAAACGATAAATGGTGAGTATATCGGCCATTAATATTTTAGACAACGAAATTTCTTGAGAAAAGGATTTTGTTCAAAATTCGTTTAGATCTTAAAATACATGATGCGAACAACAATTGGTGACGGGCGAATAGCTTACGAAGACAAAAGGTTTCAATAAATTGAACACATTTATATACCAGACAATGCAAAACGAGTGAAAGCAATCTTTTGAGCAAGCAATATTGTAAATGAGGGAAATAACGGACATTAACACGTAAACTAGACGAAATTCGGGCATAGGAAAAAAAATGTGCGCGATAAATTCACCGGCAACAAATTTCCATTATACGTGGCAATTTTGCGCGGATTTCAAATGTGTCGCCCTGCAAAGCATTTTCAATATTTTTCAACTGCAACCCCACAAACGGGACGCATCTGTTGGGTTAACACAAAAGTAAACGATAAAAAAAGTTTTATCTCGTATATTTCAGAAATATTTAATCAAACGAAAACAAATATTTTAGATTCTGTGTCTCAAATTCAATAAGTTGGGAGTAATAAAAAAATTTATTGAAAAGTTTGATTTTATGTAATTTTCGACGCGTTGTGGAAAAGTGCCAATGCTTCGATTTTAATATAAGCAGCAAAAATATATATCTGGGAAGATTTATTACAAATGACATATTCCGATTTTGCAGATTTGCTAAATCGCCAACATCATCGGCTACTATAAGTAAACATAAAACCAGAACGAATGGTCTTCTTTTCTGTATGATTGTAGGAAACTACAAGCAGAAGCACACCTTACTGTTACCACTGTAACGTTACGATTTTAGTCTCAACCAACATGATTACATATGTATTATGTTTCTTTCTTGTAATACCTAATAATTACAAATTATTGACCGATTTAAGTTTAATGTAATAGTACATTATACAGGGTGACACTTTTAAAACTTTCAATGGGCGATATCGTTTTTTATATTAGAGGTATCACAAAATGGCCAAAACCGTTTCGGTAGAATCGAGGGGGAAGCAAAATGGTCGTATAAAGAAGGAACCAACTTCAACCTCGTACCCCCCGCCACCCCCATGCCTAAATTTTGAATTGTGACGTATCACTTGTGATACATCATTGGAAAGCTCTTAAAAAATGCTTTTCAGAAATACCATACACTGGTGCATTTAAACTGCCCATTCACAATTTATGTAATAAAAATGAGTAATTTGAGTATTTGATGAATTTCAGTGTTTGAAATAAAAAAAAATTTCTTAGATCTAGTGATGCTTTGGAAAAACAATGACAGCAATTTTTAGTAAATAATAATTTTCTATTGCTTTATTTGTTGATCGGTTATTATTATTTTAGTCTGGTTTTTAGTATTTCTTGGCAAGAAAATTACAAATTTTGAATTTAACTAAAGATTTCATAATGGTGTACACGTTAGCTGAAAGAGTTGAAATTATTTTCATCTATGGTTCTGAAGCGCGATCTGCATTTAGAACAGCAGCTGTTTTTAATGCCCGACACCCAGAACGACGTGTCAGTCACACTTATGTTGCAATGTTAGTGACTAAATTTGAAGAAACTGGGTCAGTGGAAAATAAGAAAAGAGACGGACCAAGAATAATGGATGAAGCTACTCAGATTGAAGTTTTAGGTCATTTTGGTGCAAACCCAACATCATCTATTCGAAAAGCAGCGACTATGACCGGACTTTCGCGAGAAACTGTACGACGAACTCTTAAGGTGCACAAATTCTACCCTTATAAGATGCAGATTGTACAGGAACTAACCGAAGACGACTCCGATCGAAGAATCCAATTTTGTGAAATAATGACCGAGAATATTCAAAATAATCCGGAACTGGTGAAAAACATTTGTTTTAGTGATGAATGTACATTCTTTTTAAATGGAAATGTGAACAAACATAACTGCCGGTATTGGGACGATAAAAATCCTCATCTTTTTCGCGAGGGGCATACTCAACGGCCCCAAAAAATTAACGTCTGGGCAGGTATCTTAGGTGATAGCATTATTGGTCCTCTGTTTATCGAAGGAAATTTAACTGGAGATACTTACCTAAACATGCTACAAAATACCGTCGAGCCTCTCATCACTCATGAAATAGAGAATCAAATAAATCCAATTGACGGAAACATGAATTTGATTGAAGATTTCATACATTTTCAACAAGATGGGGCTCCTCCTCATTACTCTATGGCTGTTCGTGAATTTTTAGATGAGAAATTTCCGGGACAGTGGATAGGACGAAGAGGTCCTATAGAATGGCCAGCACGATCTCCAGATCTGACACCATTGGATTTCTTTCTTTGGGGTCATTTAAAATCGGTTGTGTACAAAACTGAACCAGCTTCCATAAATGATCTTCGCTACCGGATAGTCAGGGAGTGCCGTTCACTTTCCAGGGAAGTGTTTAAAAATGTTAGAAATGAATTTGAAAACCGTTTGTGGTATTGTTTAGAACAAAACGGTGAACATTTTATTAAATAAAAGTTGTTTATTTGCGGAGTTCAAATTTTAGTGTAATAAATTGTGAATGGGCAGTTTAAATGTACCAGTGTATGGTATTTCTGAAAAGCATTTTTTAAGAGCTTTCCAATGATGTATCACAAGTGATACGTCACAATTCAAAATTTAGGCATGGGGGTGGCGGGGGGTACGAGGTTGAAGTTGGTTCCTTCTTTATATGACCATTTTGGTTCCCCCTCGATTCTACCGAAACAGTTTTGGCCATTTTGTGATACCTCTAATATAAAAAACGATATCGCCCATTGAAAGTTTTAAAAGTGTCACCCTGTATATCAAGGTAGAGAAGTGCAGTATTATTGCCTGAGCACCAAGATTACATCTCGAGGCGCTTGCGCCGAGGGGTGTAAGGTGCGAAGGCAATAATAGACTTCTCTACCGTGGTATATATACTATTTTTTCACTACTAGCACTTGAAGTCCTCTAAATTAACATATTATATTGATAAGAAAGTGAACGGTTGGACAGAATTTTTTGTATATTAATTTAACATGTCAATCAAGTACGTTGAAGTACAAGTCAAACAGCCCGTATTTTGTTCTGTCATTGAGATATTTTCAAAGAGTGATTTTGTTCGAATTTTTTCAAAATGTGATAATTTTAGGTATGTAATTTCCCTGGAAATGGCGGATGGTGACAGTTATTCATTTTAGAGAACTTGTCTAAACGTTTATTGAGCGAAAGTTCGGGTTGTGTTTTCTAAAAGTGACAGCGTGGCAGTTCTCATTATTGACTACTAGTTAATAATGTCCACATTATTAACCACTTTGAACAATTGCCGAGAAAGCCTACTTTACAAGTGGAAAAAAGGTTAATAATCATGTCATCAGACGCTAGTAGTGAAAAAAACAGTTTGCAATTCGGTTTATAAATGGTCGAGATGCGAAAAGGGCACTGTGAATATGTTGATCGGTTAGGCGCAATTTTTGGAATTGCGTTTTATATGGCTAAAGCTATACGCATATTGAATTTCATGCAATTCGATTCATAACTTTCGGAGACGTCAAAAGGGTAGGCCACCTTCCATTCCGAGGCACATAGATTCTTGGCAGCCCGTAGGATATGGTCTTTGTTTCTCCTGTTTATATGTCCCCAGTATCTCATCTGCCTCATCTTCAGTCTCCTGGTGATCGTCTTTCCCTCTAGTAGTTCCCTTATCTGCTTTCTTGTAAGGTTGCTGTTTTCCATCAGTATCCTGAGTGCCTTCCGCTCGGCCCTCCTCAATGTTCGTCTGTTACTTCTTGTTAGCGCTGAGGTATTAACTCCGTATAAGATTGTCGGTGCTATGATCGTGTTGTGAATCATCATCTTCAAGCTGTCCGGTATTTTTTAAAAGCCACTACAAACGCTTCAAGTCTAAAATCAATCTTTCCTTAACACTACGAGTATCTAAATTTAATCTAACCGAAACATGTTAATCAAACAGCATAGACGTGAAAGATTTGACGTTATGTATTTTGCTTTTAGTTGAACTCAGAGCTATCTTGTTAACTGCTGGTTCTGATCTTCAGTGTAATTATTTCCACGAAGCAAGATGGGACAATTTACGCTAAGAAAACATTGACTGATAGGCGGTATCGAGGGCGGTATGAAGTTCTCCGGGTGTTTGAGGTGAGGAAACCGAGCGTATATCTCATCCAAGAAAACGTGATTAGTCCAATGGTGTTACGAAGTTCGCGGGGTCTGCTAGTAAATATATAAATATGCGAATCTGATCCTTTGATTTCAATTCGGTGAAAAATATTGCTGCGCCCGCACGTCGGGCACCAAATAAATAATGCTCTGGTCCCACGTTGGGCATCAAATAAATAATGCCGTGGACACGCAACAACATGTTGATACGGTTTTTTAAATTTTTTTGCCAACGAAGAATCGCATTTTCCCGTTTTGTGGGTTAAAACCGTGCCCGGAACGCATACTTATTCGTAAATAGCTGACGCGTGACCTCTTCGAAAAACTACGCCGCATTTTTGCACAACTTTGCTTTTCAAAAAAAATTTGATAATAGCCTAATATCGAACTCCGTTGAATTCGGATACGCATTTTTGTGAAAATATTAAAAAAAAGCATGCAAAGAATCGAAGCGGAACCGCCCCGTTGCAAGCCGAGTATCTTAGCACTAGACCATTATGGCATTATGGCAGACAATCGTGATTAAACTGAATTCGCATTCCAAAATCGTTGTAGGGCCGAGTCAATTTTCGCATGTATGGGGTCGCGTCTGCCGTTTATAAATATGCCCCCGGAACAGGTTCTTTTGCATTAAGGAGTTTTTTCGTTTTATTAATGTAACTGATCGTAAATTTATTAGGTACGTCAAACTAAATATAAAGCATCGACATATAATAAATGAACTGCGCGTGTCAATGATAAGCGCGGATATTGCAGGTGAGAGAGAAGGGAAAACTAAGAGGGCAAGCTGTCTTTTACCGTTGCGCATCTGATTGGATATTTCAATTTAATTTCAATGCAATCGCGAGGAACCAATCAGATGCGTAACCATAAGAGACAGCTTGCCCTCTTAGTTTTCCCTTCTCTCTCAGCTGCAGTATCCGTGCTTCGCATTGGCAGGAGCAGTCCATTTATTATATGTTGATGATATAAAGTATCAATTACGAGTCACACATGAATCTGAAACACATTTTAGATTTTAAACTCGATTTTAAACTTGTATGATGGTTTAGCAAAAAAATGTTCGATAATTTTGTAAGATGCGATACGATAGTATATATATATATAGTAGTATTTCTATTTGTCATAGTAGTATTTCTATTTGTCACAGCAATAAACATCGCAAGCATCCAACTATCCTATTATCTAAGCGTAAATCTAGGATTAATTATATGAGTAATATACCCGCTACATTTACAACACGTATTACAGTCATACTCTAGCTCTACTCTCATAGTAATGTGGGTATCGCGTGACTACGTTATTCACATAAAAACATTACCCTTGATACGATTTGCGTTAACCGGTACCATTTAATGTGCCTGCCATTTACTTCACTTTTACTTTTAAGACTTTTTCAATTCAAACACACACAATACGCGATGTTGATTCTTTCCTCGTTTAGAATTGTTGTTTGATACGTACGTTTAATTTTCCTCCTAATATTAATAATGCTAGATCCGGGAAAAAATACCGGTAGGGACGAGATCCTCACCCCATTCTTTTTCAAATGAACCGCGACCTATCGTCGAAGGTTAAGCGACGAGTTTTACTCAACTGTTAAGTTTCACCTCGAGTTTCACACAAGTTGTACTGTATGTCACCGAAGTCGGTGGCACAGTGGTTGTGTTTCAGACTGCTATTCGGGTGGTTGAGGGGTTCGAATCCCGCTGCCGACTGCTCTCTCTCTCTCTCTCTCTCTCTCTCTCTCTCTCTCTCTCTCTCTCTCTCTGGAGTTTTGTGAGAGGGTTTTCATCACACTTACGATCACCGACTAAAGTAATGATAATCGGAAGCTCATTGCCACTTAAGCAACCAACACACTGTCTAAACTGGTAACCTTGAAGTTATTTTTTTTTCTTTAGTGAAAATTTACAATCTACTTCATTAAGAGTATTAAGTAAATGTGATTATGTGTTGTGTTTTTGGGTGTTTTGTGTTATGGGGGTAGGTCAGCAGGCCAGGTTTTGTTTAATCTTCTGATGGGTGGTCCATCCCTGTAGAGGTTTTCTATGAGGATGTTTGGATTACCTGTAATTCGTTGTTGGTAAGCGGCAGAGACAGTGGTCCGTGACATATGGAATTTGGAGATCTTGATGGAGTATGAGGTTGCTAACGTACCATCGGAGTGTTTTGTTTTGGAACGCTTGAATTGGTTTTAAACGAGTTGGCTTGGCCATCGCCAAAGCTGGATACCGTAAGATCAGATGGGTTTCACCATGGTTTTGTACAGCAGGAGTTTATTCCTGAGAGAAAGATTTGCGTCCCATGAGCCAGTACATTTCTTTGACTTTGTGATCCTTTTCGTTTGAGTGTGTTTCTGCCACGTCAGTCGTTGGTCTAAATGGAGTCCTAAGTATTTTACTACAGTGTTTACAGGTATGGGAGAACCGTTGGTTGATACTGCAGGACAGATTTCTCTGCTTTGGGTAAAAGTGACTTGAACTGATTTGGCTTGATTGATCTTGATTCGCCATTTGGAATACCATTCGCTGAGTGTGTTGGATTGCATGTTTACGGAGGAGGTAACCGGATCGTGGTCAGAGGAGAGAATAGCAACGTCATTCGCAAAGGCCGCTACGATCATGTTATGCAAGACGGGTTAGTCGGCAGTATATAATAGGTAACGGAGCGGACCGAGCAAGCTTCCCTGAGGGACCCCAGAATGTATATAGGATGATAGTGGGGAGAGACAGAGCCATTGAGTTTAACAGAGAAGTTCCTATCAGTGAGGTAAGATTTCAGGAGAAGGTAATAGTTGCTACACCACATTTTTGAGCTTGTAGAGAAGACCTATGTGCCAAACTTTATCAAATGCTTGAGAGGCATCCAAAAAGACCCCATTGCAATATAGTTTTTCTTCTAGACTCTTGGAGATCTGATTCTCTATGCGGTGGACTTGGTGGAGTGTTGACATACTTTCTATAAAACCAAACTCGGACAGTAAGGTTGTTAGGTCTTGGTCTGATTGAATTCGTTTAAGTATAAGTTTCTCAATTAGCTTAGACGGGATAGGCAGCAGACTAATAGGTCTGAATGAAGATGTTTCATGTGGAAGTTTACCGGGTTTGTGCACCATGATGATTTCAGCGTATTTCCATGCAGTAGGAAAGTAGCAGAGGCTTAGTATTCGATTGAAGATAGTCGTTAGGAGGACAAGAGCTTTGTGTGGCAGCTTCTTTTAAGATTTGGCTGATGTTTAGATCGTATCCCGGGGCTTTATGATGTTTTAGTTTCGATATTTCTGTTTTAACTTCAGAAAGGTTGATTGGTTTTATTGGCAGCGACATCTGGTATGGGATGTCAATGAATACTTCAATATCGTCATTTAGGGCACCAGGAGGGGGTTCTGGTTCTTGAAATACGTGGGATAGATGGATTGCAAAAGCGTCCATCTTTTCTTGATCAGAGTGGGCCCATTCATCGGCGCGAATTCTTATCAGGGACTTAGGTGGAGTGGGCCTTTTAAATTTTTTAGTGGCTTTCCATAAGCTATGCTCATCAGAGGATAGTTTTTGAATGTACGCTTCAAAGGTGGAGTTTTGAGCTTCTTTTAGTGCTGCAGTAAGTTGTCTAGAATCTAGATAACCTCCTGTAATAGTGGAAGTCTTCCAAGTGGCGTGATCTCTCACATAGTCGTCTGGCTCTTCTTTTTTCGCTAATTAGTTGTTTGATATGAAGCGGGATGTCTTTGGAACTTGCCTCTAGGGGTTCGAAACGGAGAGTCGATTGCCACGCAGCTTTTTGCAGCAGAGTCGTGAAGTACTGTACAGCTTCGTCTAGATCTACTGAGTCTTTGATTCTTATGTTAAGATTAATGTGTTAAGTAGTGTATTCAGCGAATTGTACCCAATAGGTCTGTTTTGTAGTCAGCGTTGGGTTCGTAGGTTTATTTATGATGGTGGTGCATAGGCTGAGGATAACAGAGGTGTGGTCGCATTACAGGTCGAAGTTCGATGTAATTAAACAGTTTTGCGTTGGTATACCTCTAGTTATGTAGAAGTCTAGGAGGTCTAGGAGTTTCCTTCCATTTTTGACGTGCTACTTCAATTTCAGTTTATAAGAAGAATTTCATTTCAATGCTTTTCTGAATAAAAAAGTTGGCACTGCGCATGCACAAAACCAAATTTTGAAACTGGCGTTTGATTTTCCTTTATTCCAAGTGCCTATGTATCAAATTTCATTCAAATACTTTTAGAAATAAAAAAGTTTGCAATTCGGTTTATAAATGGTCGCGATGCGAAAAGGGTACTGTGAATTTTGAATCGATTCGACTCAACTTTTGGCATTGCGTATTATATGGCTAAAGCTATGCCCATATTTCATCCAATTCAGAACTAACGGAGATGTAAAAGCGATCGGACATTTCTAAACAAAGTTATCGTTCACACGGACAGATAGAGGGACAGACCAACAGACAGACGATAGACAGTAATACAAAATTATAAACGATCTCTAGAATCGTTAATAAACGGAAAAAGTGTAAAATTATGGAACATGTAAAAGACGGTTTTTTGGTTTTTTTACAATAACTTTTTTAGCAATAAACGCAGAAAAAATTCCTTCCTTGTTGCAAGCCTCGACACCATAACGAACCAAATAGCGAAAAAAGTAGAACAATAGCTCTCAAGATAAAGAACTAGTAGCGTCTCAACGAACGAGCGGACGGACGGACGGAAGGACGGAAAGACGGACAAAGTGGCCACAATAGCGCATTTTTTATTTTTGTGGAAATGCGCTAAAAAGAAAAAAACTTCATTAGGCCGCTTGTCAGAAGTGCATTTTCAAATTTGTTTTTTCGATTTTAATAGCCCCCATGGACCTTTCATGCCGTTTCATGCCTTAACTATAATACAAACATGAAATAATTTTTAATTTCTGCACCAATACCAAGTCTGTAAGTGGTGTAGTTCCGCAGCTTTTGTGACTCAGACAGACAGACAGACATATCAAGAGCGCAAAAGTGCACAAAGGTGTGTGGTGCGTTGAAGTTGTAGGTTTATTAGATCTGTAGTATAGTTAAAGATAAAACATGTAACTTCACCATACATGTTTTATCGCCTGATGATGGACGGAGCTCGTGACCAATTAATAATTTTTTTATAAAAATTAGTGTAATACAACTACGTTACTTCAAAAAAATGAATTTGCAAAAATATCTCACTCCATCATCTGTAACACCCATCGCAGCGGATTTGACCGCATCTGCGGAAAGAATATCTCCAAACTTCAATAAGGAGAAGCTGGCTCCTACATGTCCTGCTGAAGCCCCCCCCCCCTCAATTTGGCAGGCGCAAGAACATCTTTGCCTAACGGCGCCACATATGCATGGGCCGGCCCTGGGTTTTTCTATAGTTATCAATTATCATGTCCCTGAGGGAATGCCGCTACGTTATAATTATACCGGGTGATTCATTAGAAGTGATGACAGTTTGAATTTTCCGCAAATCAAAAAAATTATGAAGTTGGTACTAACTGATGAACATTTATTTAATTGCAGTGGTGTATCATCATGCTTTCAGTAAATCGTTTACTTATTTATAATCTACAAATACTGCTTCTGTTTTACCACAAATTATAAACTAACACTAGACACAGTCACGTTTCTTACATATTTTAGTGTATCAACTCTAAAAATTGTTCAAAATGGAAAAAATAATAAACCGCAAATGGTCACCAACAATTAACGGCGACACTGGTTTCTTAAATGACAGTCATGACAGAACAAAATTACTAACGAAATTCAAACCGCCAATTTAATAATGCAAAAAACACTAAAACCTTACGCGCGAAATTCAAGCGATCATCACTTCTAATGAATCACCCGGTATGAAGCTAGCTATCCAAAACGATTAGGTACAGTGTACAGCGAAGTCACGTGACAAATAGTACATCAAATAAGGATAGTGAACAATGGAAGTGCATTTGAACAATATTAGTTATTGAATGAGATAATGTAGTAGAAAGAGCAAAATCATAAACGAATAAACCCCTAAAGAGCATCTAAAAAGGCGGTAGAGCACCTCGGCGTGACCCTACGGGGTCATTGAATTTGACCCATTACGGACACCCACACCATCGACTCCTCTATAAAGCTTGCATCGCTTTGCGCTTAATAACCAATACGTTTTGTAAACCGTATAATTTTGAACTCTAATTTGACCAAAATAGTTCTTTCATATATTTATTTGACAGTTCCCACTCTCAAAATAAATGACAGCTGTCGCCATCGGAGAGTACATATTTTCTAATCAAAATATTATTAGTATTACGGAAGTAAGTTGACTTATGTTTTTCCTATTTAACCATACGGCATACGATTGTAACCCATGCGGTCTGCGGACCTCTCCTGGCGCGAATAATAACACGGAAATCCGTCTAAATTGTGCACACCATGCAACTTATTTCCGAATCAGTTTTTATCCCTGGCACATACATGTTTGGCAGGTATTTCGTGCGGTTGCTTATTCAACGTATCGAAACTCAAAGGATTCAATTTTTAAAAATGTATTAAATTACGAAGCAAATAACTTGGCATTTGAAAAGCGGAAATTGTCAACTTGATGAAATACGGTTTTGTAATATACAGCATAAAAAAATGAAACGTTGCCTTACGTGATTTGAATACATACTTTGCCTCAAGTAAAGTGTCATGAAACGGCCAAAATCGAATTAGTGTACGTATAATGACAGGCTCGGCATTGATTGAACGTATCGTTTGCAATTGGCAACAACCCTTATCATCATCTAACGCGGGTAAATCGAATTTTAAGAATATCGTTTCCATTTACGCCTCGATTTACGCTATTACATCTTCACCCAATAGGATACCATCAATTGGCTTCTGTTAAGCACGCCCCAAATCGCTTTAGATTCTATTTTTACCATCAATACCTGTAAGGCAAATAGATTTCATTATACTTACTATACTACTATACTATATAGTGCAGTAAAATCGAGCGCGTATCTCGCTTAGTTTAGGAGAAAAATTTTACCGAAGTATAACTAAATGAGATGTATATCATCTTTTAGTGAATTTTAAGCCCTATCCGAATTAAATAGTTACAACTTTTTTTAATAGGGCACATTTTTGTAAATTAGCAAAATGTAACGTTTTGGAGGCGAGTCAATATTCACGTTTTCATTGATTTAACTCCCTTTATAAATTTTATTAATTGAGCTATAGCTTTCAAATTTTCAAAGTTTATAGAAGAAAGTACAGCGCACATGATAGCAATTCAATTTTTTCCGTATCGCTAACAGTTTTTGTTTAAATAATTGATAAACCACGGCATCGACAAATTGGGTATTGAAATTTTCGACATGCGAGCAACTTGTTTAAATAATAAAAGTACGTAGCTATATATATCGTACCAAATAACGTTAAAACATTGAAAAAGTTTTTAGAAAAAAAATTAGGTCAATACCTTTTATGGTTTTCGAAATGTGATAGATTAAAGTTGACGCGGTGCGGTGTTGGCGCGCTTATTTAATGCTTCTACACAGATGCAGCGAGGTAGTCATGGCGTACTCGTATTATAATTTGAAATTTTGCATTTGATAATATTACTTACATATTTTAATTAACAAAATTTTATTTTTATTTATATTTCTAAATTTTCTTCGTCATCAATTTGTTGTTCACTTTTTTGCATCAACTGATTGTTACAATTGCTGCTATTACATTTACAGTCCAAACAGCATTTGACTCCTTCTTTTAAACAAACACATTTATTGTTGTCGCACTTTCTATCGGCACAAAAAATTGTAAGTAGACCCCTAACGTTGTCTGGAATTGGGGGTTTTTCTGTATGGACTGGTTCCCAAGTGCCATTTTGATTTGTCCATCCATATTCAGTAGGATCCATTTCCGGTATATGGCATAAATGACTATTCGTCCAAATCTTCAATTGATATATACACCTAAACAAAATTAATAATGTCAGGAAAAATCTCGAGAAAAATAAATATGAAAAAGTGTTCACCTACCTCAGTACGTGCATCTTAAATGCATCATCTGTAGGAGGTAGTTTGAGAGGCACACTTATTTGAAGACATTGTCTGTTTATATCTTAGATCATTCAATGATTTAATTTTTAAATCTTTATTTCGGAAAAGATGTAAAGCACATTTCGTTGCAATGTCAATAGCTTCTGGTACTGTTACATTTGAAATTTTTTGAAGTTCCTTAAAAGATTCATAACCTATGTTTGCAGTGTCAAATGCCATTCTCTTGCCAATTCTAAAAAATGCGCTTGTTGTATTACAGCCTGTTAATGCGTGAAGCGACAATAACGTTTTTTATAGATCTTCTCCAATATTATTAACAATATCCGTAATAGAAATTAATCTTTTTTTGTTTATGTGTCCTAATTCTATGAATAAACGTTTGTTTACGCTGTTATCAATTTGTACGTAGAAGTATATCAACAGAAGGAATACGTCTGTATCCACTGATCTGATTAAAACATTCTCGTTTTTACAAATGTTAAAATCGTGTAAGATATGGAGTATTATTCTAGTATCGGCTTCGGGATGATTGGAACGTTTATTCATAGAATTAGGACACATAAACAAAAAAAGATGAATTTCTATTACGGATATTGTTAATAATATTGGAGAAGATCTATAAAAAACGTTATTGTCGCTTCACGCATTAACAGGCTGTAATACAACAAGCGCATTTTTTAGAATTGGCAAGAGAATGGCATTTGACACTGCAAACAAAGGTTATGAATCTTTTAAGGAACTTCAAAAAATTTCAAATGTAACAGTACCAAAAGCTATTGACATTGCAACGAAATGTGCTTAACATCTTTTCCGAAATAAAAGATTTAAAAATTAAATCATTGAATGATCTAAGATATAAACAGACAATGTCTTCAAATAAGTGTGCCTCTCAACTATCTCCTACAGATGATGCATTTAAGATGCACGTACTGAGGTAGGTGAACACTTTTTCATATTTATTTTTCTCGAGATTTTTCCTGACATTATTAATTTTGTTTAGGTGTATATATCAATTGAAGATGTGGACGAATAGTCATTTATGCCATATACCGGAAATGGATCCTACTGAATATGGATGGACAAATCAAAATGGCACTTGGGAACCAGTCCATACAGAAAAACCCCCAATTCCAGACAACGTTAGGGGTCTACTTACAATTTTTTGTGCCGATAGAAAGTGCGACAACAATAAATGTGTTTGTTTAAAAGAAGGAGTCAAATGCTGTTTGGACTGTAAATGTAATAGCAGCAATTGTAACAATCATCAGTTGATGCAAAAAAGTGAACAACAAATTGATGACGAAGAAAATTTAGAAATATAAATAAAAATAAAATTTTGTTAATTAAAATATGTAAGTAATATCACAGATAAAATACTGTGTATCTGTGGTAATATATTATCAAATGCAAAATTTCAAATTATAATACGAGTACGCCATGACTACCTCGCTGCATCTGTGTAGAAGCATTAAATAAGCGCGCCAACACCGCACCGCGTCAACCTTTAATCTATCACATTTCGAAAACCATAAAAGGTATTCACCTAATTCTTTTTCTAAAAACTTTTCCAATGTTTCAACGTCATTTGGTACGATATATATAGCTACGTACTTTTATTATTTAAACAAGTTGCTCGCATGTCGAAATTTTCAATACACAGTTTGTCGGTGCCGTGGTGTATCAATTATTTAAACAAAAACTGTTAGCGATACGGAAAAAATTGAATTGCTATCATGAGCGCTGTACTTTCTTCTATAAACTTTGAAAATTTGAAAGCTATAGCTCAATTAATAAAATTTAGAGAGGGAGTTAAATCAATGAAAACGTGAATATTGACTCGCCTCCAAAACGTTACATTTTGCTAATTTACAAAAATGTGCCCTATTAAAAAAAGTTGTAATTATTTAATTGGGATAGGGTTTAAAATTCCCTAAAAGATGATATATATCTCATTTAGTTATACTGAGATATTTTTTTTTTGCCGCATTTCAGAGGTTATTTTACTGTACTATTAGGGATATCTCAGAGTTTATTGAAAAATGTGTGCACGTGTTTAAAGACTGGGTATCCCTTTTAGAGCAGCGGTTCTCTAAGTTTTTTTTTCGTGTACCACTCATATTATAGATCTGTCGCGTACCACTGAACTGTTAAAAATTCTAATAAATCTTTAAAAATGGTTAATTTTAACAGGTAAAGTATAAAAAATTCAAATTGTTTACGTATAAAAATATTGTTTACTAGTAAGTTCAAGCCCTATCTATGGTCCTATTATGGTCATGGCTGCTTGCGTACCACCCTGAGAAGCTTCGCGTACCACGCGTACCATAGTTTGAGAACCGCTGTCTTAGAGAACATTGCCAAGAAGGGAAAAATTAACTTTGAAGACCGCTATGAATTTCGCAGGGATATATATGAAGAATAGGGATCTCAAAAATATCTGCAAGGAAAATTGACAAACAGTCGGAGGCAACAACTATATTAGAAAACCTCTTGCGAATTAATAAAAAGAAAAACCTTACGAATTATATTTTTCTGCAACTGCTAAAAAATCCTGTTATTTTCTGACGAATTTCGAAACACGAAGTACTAGATTTTTAAACGGTTAATTAATAAGTAACGTTGCGCTTGACAACGGGCGCGAAACCGTCCATAGTGAAAAATAGTATTTCGCGCACGTGACAAAATTGAACCTAAACAGCAAATTTAATTAATAATCGGTTCAGTTGTAGAAAAAATATTGCATTTAACGCTAGTGCGTACCTATTTCGCGAATTTGACTGATACTTCGACTCGGCTTCGCCTCGTCTAACCTCTATAGAGTCACTGTAAAACCTATAACTCTTGGATGGCCCCTAGCGGCGAAAATAAAGAACTATTGTATGTGAAACCTATAATGCTGAACGAACTACATCTACACTCTAAAGGTACAGCAAAGAATAGTACAAAATAAGCAAAAAATTTTAAGTACAAAATGATTTCTAATTTTACAGTACCATAGTATAAGCGTGAAATTGCAGTCCCATTTTAAAAAGTAAAACAGCACAAGATGAGTACAAAATTCAAGTACGAAAAAGTATCAAATATGGGCGTTAAGTTGGAATCCCAGTCTCAAAATTCGCAATATTTTATGATAAATTATATTCATAGATTGGGCATTGGTACTGGCCTGCGAGGTACAGCACATTTTTTTACCAATCGTAAGACACATGGCCTATGGGTAGCATAAAATATGTATATAGACAATCAGAAACTTCTAAATTAATGATGTGACGCCCTGTGGAGTTCAGATCTCGATAAATTTCTGCAAGTCTAATTAAGAAAACAAGACGGTTAGTCAATATTCAGCGTGGCTTGTTACCTCTTAAAGTTATACCTACCTATGGCGCTCTTTGTTTATGGGATTAAATTTAAACCTAAAATAAGAGCATCTCCCAGGAAGAAAATAAATTACAAAATTATAAGCATTAATCATTCGTAAGCTTTCGTTTAGTGATTACTTTCTTTTGATTAAAATTTACGGGCAGTAAAATAAAATCGAGGAAGCGATCCAAGTTTCCATTTCGTGATATTAACCGGAAGCTTAAATGGTTAAATGAAATACAAGTTTTTGTAATAAAATGGTTGCGTCTTGCAGATGTGAGATGTTTGTTTAAACACACTTCCAAATAAACTAATTAAAGCAAAATCAAGGATAATTAAACTGCAGCGCTAGGAATTGGTACAAATGGAGAAATTGCATGTTGTACTAATTGCAGACGCTATAGTATAGTAAAAGAGAACTTGCAAGTAAACGGCTGACTTTTGTAGTTGATAATTTGTTTCATATCTGCTCACCGGTAACACTGAAACAATTTTGAGCCTTTATGAGAATGACCTATGTAAAGTTAATACCCTTGTTCACAGTGAGACAACCACGTCAACGGTTTCAATTAGAAAATTAATTAAATGTTCATGAGCTTTTCAAGTAAGCACGTTTTACTGAGGTTTAGCGCTTGATTTCATTTCGCGTTTCTCTGTTCGACATAAATTATTGTGAAATACGCAAATTCAGATGTCTTAATTTACGACAATTACGCACTTGGCAGGTCACGAATTTGTCTAATATTTTTGTACGACGTGAAGATTAGTAAAAATAAAATATGGAAGGCAATTTTCACAGAGCAACGCCCTGTTACAAAAAATACCCCGCTAGTCACGATATATTTCGTTTGATCAGCATCAGACTACGTGAAAATTACCCCCTTTGTGCGAAGAAACGGCTGGACAATCATGATGAATTTATATGTAGGTGTGTAGGTAAGTACTTTTTGTTTAAATTTTATTGTACGTCTTTTACAGTAGGTACGTATATACGTATTTGCATTTGATATACTGTAATATAGCGGTGGTAAATGCCACGCATTTTAATTATAGACGCAGTTCCGCGGGTCTTTGCATAATATAACTTCTCAATACAAAATTTCACCGGGGAGAATCAATTTCTCGTTAAAAAAATTCACCCATTCAACTTTAAAAACACGAATAAAATAATTAAGCTTTTCAAAGTACCTACCTATAAATTTACATCAATTTAAATAAAAGTTCCGAAATATAGAGCAAAACTGAATTTTAAATTCACAACGTAATTATGTTTTGGAGTAGCCATGTTTCAACATCGCGCTTTGAATTTGAAGAAAAATTTAATTAAAAATGCTTGACGAATTTTCTAGTCTGGGTAATTACTTCGTCTATGTATTTGGTTTATATGTGTAAACAGTCTTCTTAAAAGCAATGGATCTTTAAATAACATTATGAAGTCCACACAGCAATTTATAATGAATTTTAACGAGTAAACACATGTTACAGACTCCCTATATCTTCGTCAATAAAGGGCTGGACTAATTTTACTCATTACAGTTATTTGTCCAAAAGGTCTAAGATGTTCCCTTAAGTGTCGGGTAGAAATTCACCTCAGGGTAAATAGATCTTGTTCACAAGGATTTGAGCGCTACAAATTTCTGTTTGTTTCGTAATGTGGCATGCTTAGCTTAGGGTAATTTCTCAAAAATTTGCATTTGCATTTGTTCTTTTATTAAGGTGTACAAATATCACTTTGCGATAAATCTATAGTTTTGTCAGATGGTCGATGAATTCTTAATTCCGATAGAGCTTTTTAAAAAAAGCAGCGTGAAGGTAATACCTAGGTGGTGATGTTTCTTCGGCTCACACACACTTCGGGAGATGAATGACGTCTTGGTAAAGTTTCTGTTCTCGCATTGCTTAGATGCAAAGTCTTTTGGTACGCCATTACTTTTCTGCCTTCGCGCCTACCTGAAAATAGCTTTAGTGTTCTTGCTTTATCACAATTGTCTTTGAAATAGTTTCTCTTTCTCTCTCTTTATGTCTGTGGCAACTCCATTGAAACGTTTTTATGGATCTAATTTGCATATAAAGAATACGAGGTATGTTAGTATACAGTATTTTTTTAAAACGTGTTTTTAGGGCTTTTACCTTTACTCAATACTCAAGCTTCTCCTGAAGGTTTTTAGTTCTTATCGTTATTTCTTTTGGGTTACTTTTTACGTTTGACATACCTGGGTATGCATTACCCACTCAGTAGGTGGATGATATAGCATTTTTATTTGAACTCGTCATCTTATTGAGGATTGGTTTTGGCGCGTTACGCGATAGATATAATAATATTTATTAGTATTTTAGTGCGGTTCTTGCGAAAGCACTAAAACGAACGTCGTACGATTTACAATAAACAAAATAAGTTTTAAACTAAGGTTTTACAAATTGAGAAATTCGTCCATATTATAAAAACAATTTATTTGATGCTAATAATTCTTTTAAATTTTGTTTATAGTTTATTTTTTTCGGGGACGTATTAATAAAACGTGATAGCGAGTTAAACATTTTCGTTCCGATAGATGAAGTTTCTACATTACGGACTTGGAAAATTCTAACTATACATTGGAGATGTACCTATTTGTTCCTGAATTGTAACTGCAAGTATATTAACGAAACGTTTGGAGATTATTATATTGTTCCGACATACCTGATGCTACGTACTTTGATTTTGTCGAAGTTTTTGTTGTTACCGAAGATTTGATCTTACCGATACCGATCTTGTAAATGAATGAGCAAACTAAAAGTTAAAACAATGCTCATTGTCTTTAACGATAGTCTATCTAAGGAGTTCCCTCCTCAAAGGCAGAGAGTTGACGCTGACTATTACGTGGATGTGCTCACAAAACTTGGAAAAAGGGTCATCAGGACGAGAAAAGACATATCTAAACTACCTAACAAGGCCATCATGACAACCCGCCTTGCCACAACGCGCTGCGAGCTCCCAAGTTTCTAGCCAAACACCAGGTGCCCAAGTAGACTTCTTTTTGTTCCCTCGGATTATGGCAGTCCTGAAATTATTCCGTTTTTCATCCATACAAGAGATCCAATCAGTGATACAGTGACGAAGACGCTACGAGAGCTCTTCGGAGACGCGTTCTAGGGCACGTACCTACCGGTTATGACAGATGCGCTAGGAAAAATGAGTAGTGGACCAAGGACATACTTTGAGGAATTTTAAGTGGTTGTGCAAATCTGTTCAATAAATTACTTTCAAAATGAATAATTGCATTATTTTCGGAAGTTAATCAGTTTGAGATTCTGGGCATGATCTTTTGCCACATGTAAATGCAACAAAACGCACTATAAAACAATAAAATCGAAAGTTACGTACTTTATCATTGATAGACTTACGAATATTTGCTATAAAAATGTATTAAACAAACTTTAAAGACTTTATTTTTTCAAAGTGGCTGCCAACATCACAGTCCAACCCATAAATTGTCTTAATACGATTAGTACAGACAACAGTAAATGCATTTATAGGTGGGGGATGAATGTGCTAAAAGGTGCAAATGTGAGAAAATTGCGTTAAACAGAGGGTGAGAATATTCCGAATTGCGGATACCGCACCTCGCCAAAGCTATTAAGATGGTAATGTCGGTCGTAGGGCATTATTTCACCTTTGATTTATGCCTCTTTAACAATACCGAGCGTTAATTAAAACACTTTTCACCGATTTTAATGTTAAAACTGATTCGTAAATCAAGGCAATAAAACATTAATTTTGTGAGGGCGATTACGATTAAAATTGCAAGCTTTCACAAACGTATCCCATCAATTTTACCTACGCAGGTGCAGCACGTAGAATAAGAAACACGCCTGTGATTTTTACAACGAACGAGCGTCTTAACAAGCCCAATTGTCCTTTCTGTAATAACGTAAATCATTTTTAAGGAATAATAAAGGATGTGCATAACTTCGTTTCCCGTACGACGGCGACAGGTCCCATTTTTTCCAAGAAAAACGCCGTCAAGAGCAAAAAATAAAAGGGCGAGAAAATAAAGCTTCAGCTCGATATCACAAGAGAATATGCTTTAGAATTAAATTTCTGGATGGTGCCCAGAAAACCAGTAGTAAAAAACAAGTTTTTTCTTATGAAGTGATGTTAGAGTTCGAGAGTAAATTTCTAAGTACTTTATTATATACGCAGTGAATAAACAAGAACGCCATCATAAATTTGTGAACCTTACGCGTTTTTGTTTTACTTTATATTTTAGATTCGATTTTATGTCGGAAATTTCACTTTCGATTTCCAAACAGAAAACAGTGCTCCCTTACCGCAAGTTTTGCTACTACAGCATGTTTACTAGGTATTGTCGAATAACTTCCCATGCAATTGAAATTTGAGGAACTTTGTTTTATTGTTTATTTATTTTCTTTTCTTTATTATCTCTCTTGTTCTAGGTCCTCAAGAGGCTTGCGCGCCCAATTACAGAGTGACCCGCATAATCCTTTTTAGAGGTGCCTCTGCAGAAGGTCTTAAGTTGTTCTATACTACTCCGGAATTTACCTTACCAATTAGGAAAACTGCAGGAAAACCTAATTCGGAGTAGCTGGCAGAATGCTCGAAATTGGTCTAAGGTAATTCCCATCTCTGCCACAGATGAAAAATTTACCTCAACTCAGGTTCGAACACCGGACCTCTGGATTTATAGTCGAACGCTCTACCACTGAACCATAAAGCCGGTACAATCAACATACTTCGTGATACGTTTGTTACGGTATAGATTAAAGAATGTGACAATATTACCTTCCAAATCCACAATTATATATGAAAAACAGTCTAGTGACTATAAAATATAGCGCTAGAACCAAAATAGAGGGGGCACCCAAAAGGTTCCAAAAATGTTATTTTTGAATCGTGTATACGCTAATTGTCTAAACTTTTCTGCCATTGTTCCAAACTCATCTACTTTAATGTCTGCAAACGCTTCCGCCGTTTTCCTCTTCTTCTCCTCCACGTCGGCGGAACAATTTCCTCTTCATTCGAGGGAATAAAAAAAAGTTACGAGGATGGCGACTTGTTGTTTGGTTTGAGGGTCGTAACCATAGAACCAAGACTCATATCCCAACTAATAATCTTCCTCTCATCCTGTTATAATGTGGAGGAGGTCCATCTGCTAACATAGATAGTCACAATAGCAAAAAAATCAATAGGCCGTAGTTTTAACTTTTACGTTTACGCCCCCCCCCCACTCCGTAGGCTTGGTAAAAACATTACATGCATTTTTTGGTAATTAAATTCCCTACAAATTTAATTCTGATACTTGTTTTCCTACAATAACCGAATTACAGTGTTCTAAAGTTAGAGATTTGACAAATTGTGGAAAATGCGATTTTTTTTAAAAAGTATCTCCGTGTCCTAGAAACAGCCCAAATTTGAAGAAAGTGCCAATTTGTTCGTTTTTTTCAATATGACAGCGGGCGGGGGGATGGGGGGGGGGGATTGTGCAGTTTGCAATCTAAACACTTACTAACTATCCTATAATCATATCAAAAGCTGAGAACTAGCGAACGATTTATAAAGTAACCCCTCCCCCCCAACCACTATTCACCCCCCCACTATTCGCGTGTTAACTATCGAAGCGACCAATTGGTCCAAGTAACAAATTAAAGATTTGTGTGGCAAGTAGTCGATTAAATAAATTAAAATTTGCGGTATTCGAAGCGACGAGAGCACGGTCCATATAAAAAAAATTGCTGTGGCTAGCACAGATACCACCCGCACTTCTTCCCATGCGCGATTCTGCCCTTTTATATCTAAGACTATGTGTACCAAGTTTGGTTTCAATCGGTTAATTCGTTTAGCCGGAAATGAGAGTACAGACGGACCGCCTACGTCATCGAGATTTTGTGTGATTTGGATTCCTGGTGCTTTAAAACGGTTATTTCCGTACAAAAAATGTAGGGGGTTGTTTTTATCCCAGCATTCCTTACTAACGTGCGGGCGCTAATTAATCGTGTTTTTATCGCAGTAGAAAACTGTGTTACGTAATTCCTAGTAAAAGTTGGGAAAAGATTTGTGATAGTCTACCCCTATGGTTAGCCAACACACGTTTACATATGATACGATACGATGATATTCTCTGTATCGTGCTACGTAACCTTGTAACGTCCTTGATATCATAAACTTTAACATGTTATTAGAGTTGCATGTTTCTCCTTTTTCGTAGTCAGTTAAGTAAATGTTTCCTATTGTTGTTATAAGTAACTCTAGATAATTACAATAAAAAAAGTGGTTTGTTTGTAATTATCAAAGACAAGGATCTACCAGGAAAACAACGACGGTTCGTAATCTTTGGAATCCGCCGAACTTTTATCAAAGAAATTCGCCGTCGAAACATCAATTTCTTTTCTAAACATAGAAGTCAAAGTCCCGTTCTAGATTTAGTTGTGAAAATGAAAATATATAGGGTGTTCCATTTAAAAAACCATATCGACCATACACACAACGTTTATAGAACACCATGCATGCCTTTAATTATAAAACTTCTCGTAACTTTGGTGGAATACATTTTTCTCTAATCTGAAAAAATTAAGAATAAAATGTGTGCTGGTTGGAGTAGTTACGAAATTTACTGCAGCTTTGCTTAACTCTCTACTAGTTTGCAACTGTCAGGCCAAAGTTTGGTTTTAAACTTTGGTTCTGTAATCAGTAGGACATTTCCATTCTCTAACACCAGTTCCGGTTTCCGTAGACAATCGGCCCTGAGTTCTGCTGCTTATCCGTGGGTTCGCAGTGGACGGAAAAGTGCAGGGTCAGTGGACGAATAAGAAGTGAGTTGACTTCATCACATCTGACTTCACACTTACCGGACAACATGAACCGGCATACAAAGTCAATAAATGACGAGTCAAAGGATGGAGAATCGGTGACGTCGTCGTTGGCGGTTCTGCCCGTTGGCTTTACTTGTTCAGGGGACGCCGGTAGTGTAGAACGTGGTCAGAAGATGTTGTGTACTCCTAAAAATTGGCAAGTTGTGGGATTCGAACTCGCAAACTGTAAGGTTAGAGTCCGAATCTTAAACCGTTACTGTTATAGTAAGAGTAAGTATCCCTTATAAATGAAAAAAAAACAAATCAAAATATCAAGTACATTGACCCAAACACAAATAACGGGCGGTTTAAAGATGTTTACGAAACTCCTTTTGTCCAGTACGTTGCCCATATTTATAATAGAACACTTTGTTTTTTTTTGCTTACTATAATTTTGATCTTCTTTATATCCGTTATTTCACAAGACGTGGGAAAGCTAGAACGAAACAGATTACCTTGCTACGGTATTCGTTGGTCTGACGAGATTAGGCATGTAATTAACTTGGCCTATTCCGACCCAGTTGGTGGGGTAAGTACTGAGCAAAGGTAAGGGACAAAATAGAAAGCTTTCTACAACCCTTTTTTAACGGGAGTCGATATATTACAATATTAATATGTATAACTTCTAAAAACGAGATATTCAGTAATAAGGGTTCATAAAAATGTAGGTACGTATCCTGAAATGTACCCAACGACGCGACGATGTATCACTTTGTCAGTTTGATAGAACAGCATAAACTGGGAATATCTCATAAGCGCTTTGATAGCTACAACCGTCGTATATAGTTCGATAACAGACGAAAAGCGCCGCATTGTTTATCATTCTATAGGTAAAACGTTGTTCAAACGAATACCCAAACCCCACAAATGATGGATGCCATATCCGTGACAATAAATAATGCCTAGTCTCGACGGAAACTTTTTCATATAGTAGGTAGGTATATATTATTATCTTTATTAAACAATAAACTCTTGCTAGGGTGACGGTATTCATTAAAATTCGATTTGTAAAATACACAGATTTTTAAGGTCGCTTTTCGTACATCGGCAGAAAAATAAATGAAACTCTAATTTTGCCTTTCTTTTCTGAACAAAAAGCAAAGTATCATCCTTGAAAGTTATTGTCCGTCAAAGAAAAACTCGAAAAGAGCAGAACAATGGATGCTCTTAACGGTGTATGGGCATGATGGCTGATGTACGCTACTTTTATGTATTTTACCAATGGGGTATAAAGGAAATGGATTTTTCAAATTATATACGAAAGGTCTGCGTACTTTTTTCGGGGAAAAGTGGAAAATGTTAGATATTGATCTACATGAACAAAACACATAATGTGAATTTGATATTCACTGACTGATTTGTTCCGAAAACAACGTACCAAACCATTTCACGATAGAAATAATGACTGCAAAGGTTAGTATTAAATGCCATGTCAATCTCAACTTATAACTGTCTGACACAGGTTTATAATAGGCTACGGAGAAATTATAAAGTGCTGATTTCGTGTATAGGGTGATTTAACCCCTTCTTGAGTGTAGCTTCCAAGATTGACTATTGTATCGATATTCCCGCATTCTAATATTAAAAACGTTTGGCACAGATTTTTCAAGAATTGCTTCTAATGAAAGTTAAACATTTGCAATTTTGCATTTTACCCAGGGTTATAACCTTCCTTTTTTTACCAAAAATCGACTGCACCAAAATTTCTCGGGAAAACACTTTTTCCGGGTCGATTTGAGACAATTTTTTTTGAGGCCCGAAAAAAAAGGAAGGTTATAACCGTGATTTTACCTTTATGAGATTGCATTTTCCAAATCGCGAATATTTTCCTGTGGTCGGAGGAATACCTTTAATTTCACTATCATATGAGATTTGATGTTTCTAGATTTAAACTTCAACAGGAGGGTCCTAAATGAATTAAACACATTGACGTGCATTGCATGAAGTTGCTTCTTCAAATTCGAGAACATAAAAGTTCTTAATACATTAATTTGTGAGTTTTATGCTGATTTGGGAGTCAATTTCTACGTTTTGTGCGTGAATACGGGACATGTGATTTTCCATCTGGATTTATATACATGGTTTATCATAAAGTAAGGAATATATTTCAGATTATGTTGTATGTTTAAGAAACTAAGTTAACAGAATGTGAAATGAAATTGATTTCTAAAATAATGGGACTTCTTATGTCCACCAGTGGTTAACGTAAATGTTCGCTAGGCCGTGCATTGTAAGACTACAAACGGTTCTTCCAAATTGTGCACAGCGTTATTTAGCATAATAATTATATTAGTTGCGATGACAACTGTATCAGTAGTTGACACAACAAGTCTTATGTTTTCCATATACAGGGTGATTCCTATAGTACCTGCCACCGTTTGGGAGCGTATAGGGGGTGCCTAGGGGAGTATTTTGATATAGGACACTTGGGGTCGGAAATCTAAAATAAGGGCGCCAGAACCAAATTTATCTTCTGGAATTTCACGCCTGTATGTAGGCAACCCAACCGACCGACGTTTCGCGCGGAGCGATGCAGAGCGAGTTAGCGCGAGGAAGCGACATGGGAGGGAAGGAGGGAAAACGACAGTCAAAAGCAATAACGTTTACAAGTGTTCAACGTGGCCACCGTTGTTCTCAATGCACTTCCTACATCTAGCCAACTATTATTATACTATTGCCATAGTGTTTATTCACTTGATACGCGTCGTTGCAGACGGGATTTCGTGGGTTTAAACAAAATTCTGATCAAGTGTCAGCCACACATCGCCGCCTGAGATCGCTCCGTGTGCACCGCCGGCCGGTTGGGTTGCCTACCTACAGGCGCGAAATTCCAGAAGGTAAATTTGGCTCTGGCACCCTTATTTTAGATTTCCGACCCCAAGTGTCCTATATCAAAATACTCCCCTACGCACCACCTACACGCTCCCAAACGGTGGCAGGTACTATAGGAATCACCCTGTATATACAGTAAAATACAATTATTAACGCAACTAGATTCAATTTACTTTTTGCTACTAGCTTAATTTCTTAAAGTTATAAGACTTTAAATTAAGGGTAGGGGGGGGGGATAATTATTTCTATGGTTTAAACTACTAGTATCCTTTTTTGTCGGAAAGTTTTTTAAGGACTAAAAGAAGGGGCTAATTGTTTGCGTTTTGTCTGTCCGTCCGACCGTCCGGATCCACTTCTGCGACTTTCAACTACTTTTAGGGATATTGTCCTAGAGTCCCGAAATTTTTTGCAATAGGTAGAATTGAAATTCGTGCTACCTGAACTTTGGACCAATAAATTAAAAAAATCTCGAGACCAAACGAGAGGCTCGTCGGTGAGACTCATGGTTAGTCTCGTCTCGCCGAGGAGACGAGATGAGACAACAATATAAAAAAAACAAACAGTAAAAAAAAATCATCCAAATCGGAGCTTTTCCGAGGACTTTCAGAACAAAACCTTCATTAACGCGGTTATCAAACGTCCATTTCTTTTTGCGTCAATATTAACGGAGAGACAACATTTGATTGGGTTAAAATAGGTAAACACGGGTGGTTAATATGTATAAATAATGCCCCATCGGATTGTGTACAAAAATTTCACTCCGAGGAAATTATCTACCTGGGACTCTTTGCAGATTAAAATAACGATCGAACTTACGTTTTGAATATTTGGAATACACTTTTAAATAGCAATTCTTGGACCTACAACGCAACAATTCTAAAAATTCCAACTCTTCCAACGCGCAAAATTGTTTCGAAGAAGTGGCTTGTATTGGGTGCTTTCCACCATCTCTTTTTAGTATTTCAATAAAAAAAACAAAAAACCTCTGATAATGTTGGCACTCGAAACGTGAGAGTTGGTACAGAAATCAGCAGAAAACGAGCACATTGCACGGTGTAAAATTAAACTTGGTTAATTGAGAATTTTGAGTTTTGCAAATTTTCTTTCATCGACTTTGTGTGACATTGAAAGGTAGGATATATTAAATTAAGGTGTAACGGGAACACAGTTACGGTGAAGGGTGTGTGGTGTCAGCTATTTTTATTTATACATTTATTGTCCCTCTGTTATTTTGGGCCCTCAACAGACTTTTTCGCCCTATTACCGCGTGACCCGCATAGAGGGTGAAATAAAAATCGGGGTAGCAACAAAATTACGTAGCGAGTACAACATTTTAGACAGCAGTCGATCTGACGACGAGTTTGTAGACCTTCTATTTGCGTTGGATCCGTTTGTTTAGTTTAAAAAATTTAAAAGAAATGATAATAAAAAACTGAAAAATAACAATTCTTCTTAAATTCCCTTCAGAACTTGTGAAATTGAGGTTTTAATTTTAGGAACATATTTGAAAATACGTTTCAAAACTAAAAATTCGCGCACTATTTCCGTCTTACTCGTAAAAATTCAAAAATTGCACTCACACTATTGAAAATATGAAAATTACTAAAACGTCAAAACAGATTTTTATTTATATTTATTACTAGCAGACCCCGCGAACTTCGTACCGCCTGTGGAAAATTTCGTTTTCTTTATAAGGAGCATACCTAGGAGCATACGCTCGGTTTTGGCGGCTGTGCCGCCTCACCTCGCACCCCCGGCAAATTATATAATCACCTAGCGGTATGAAATGTACTTTACGACCTATTCACATACCTAACAAATATTTAAAAACTTGATAAAAATCGGTCGATTCGTTTCGAAGTAGTTTCTGTATGTGGGACATAGAACATATCCATCCCTGTCAACAGTAAGCTGTCGTTATCCCTCACTTTGGAGATTTCTACGACATGCGACGGAGGTCGCAAGTTAAAAATTCAAACAGCCACAACAAATGGAATTTTGGTGAATCACGTATATAAAACTTTGCATTATTCATCAAAGTCCTTGCCCTTGGGTTAAGAGTTGATTAAGTAGCTAGAATTGGCTATTCCAAATAACAAATAAAGTGGTGACTATTTTGGAATAAAGAAGCCAGAGGTGTCGCATCACATTTAAATTAGTTCATTTCCAAAACAAAAGTCGTGGCGTTCGGTATACCTCGAAGGCCTCGAGTGATGGTTCGACGAGCATCGTGGTTTAGTTGAAACCACTCGTTATACTCTCGGGTTGCGCGATCTCACTTTCAAGGAGCTACGCCGCTGCTGAAAGTAAGAGAATTATTGTATTTTCAACATAAGCTATCGATGAAGGTCAGATTAAATTGTAATCCTTACTTCGACAGGGTAAACTCAAAAATTATAGAAAAAAGAAATTCAATATTGCGGTTATGAATAGAAACTTTCTGTTATTAAATGGACATCATATTGTATTTTTACGTGATTGAAGGAAGCTATTTTGATGTCTTTTTAACCGTACATGATGAAAGAATTTCTGAAAAGTTATTCCATTTAGGCTTAATTAATTTAATAATTAATTTGATTATTAATTTATTGGCATTCTTTGGTAAATCATAGATTATCTTTCATCGTTAAAAAAGGCTCATTTTCGGTGGCTGCTCGGACGGTAGAAACTTTTGACTTTTAATGAAAGATAATCCTTTTAGAAAGATTTCACTAAGCATACAACTACTTTTTTTACTCACGCTCACACTAACTTTTTCTGAATACGGACAAACCATTTCCAAAACTTTGCACAAATTTCTACAACTTAAATGTTTTATTAAGATTATTGCTTATCTTCTTCAGCAAAGCGATAAAACACGTGCGTTAATTAAATTTTACCTGATAAAAACTCCTTATCGCAAACGATCAAATATGGCGAGATATGGCGGAAATAACATGTAAATGCAGTTGCTGACACAAAAATACATACGTACAATTACATGGTCCCAGACGTAAACAACAAAACTTTTATGAGCGCTGAAAATACAATTTACTTACAATTATCTTGTATACGGAATCATAGTTTACGTAACTCGTTTACGATTGTACTTTTCATTCCTATTAGAGTGACCGTTTTGGGAACCAAACTAATGGATTCATTTGAAGTCATATATTATATGGTGTTATTAGAAATGGACGAGCCTATATTTCAATTAAACTGTATTTTATGAAATTATATCTTCACTTTAGCCATCAATTTAATATTTTTTAGAGACAAACTTCAAACTAATTAAGTAATATGTGGTATGTGGTTGATCCACTCTGTTATTTGGAACGTTATTTGTCTTTTTCATTTCACCTAACTGTCTTTCAAACAATTACATATATATTTTGATAGCCATATTATATTTTTATATAGGTAGGTATATAAGCCAGAAACGAAAGGAGTAAAATAAATCTGAGAAAGACAATTATTAATTATGTAAAACTTGGCAAAGCTTTCCAACATCCACATATTTACGTTAACAAAACAATGCTTGTTTATTTTTAAGGAATGATATTATTTTAAGATTTACAAATAAATAATGCATAATAATAATGTCTTCAGTAAATGCGTGTAATGTTTTTAAATTGGCAGTAACGGTTTTATTACATGCAGACGAAGTAAACGGTACAATATTTTACCTACATCATCTCATGTTGTTTGATTTTTAGGTGGACAATTCTCTCAGATTGCCGCATATTGCGAGGGGTAAATGTATAATTGGTCACTGATGGCATAGAAAAACCAGATGCAGGAAAAACGTACCCAAGCTATTTTCTCGTAAAAATACTATAATCGAAACTAAAAAAACGATTCCAGCTCTGAAAAGCTACATAACATCATAGAAAACCAAACTACATTCTCCGAGAGTCCGAGATGTTAGTTTAATTTTTAATGGATGTCAAGAAATGTGGAATTTTTAGTAGAAATAGAGCTAGGTATGTTCACAATTTGATTTTGATCGATCAAATTCGGTTTTCGAATCGGGCACTGGCTTGACCAGTATTAAATCTATTCTGATGTACATACCTATACTGAATTCGAAAACAATTCACTCGTTAGTACTGCGTGGCACCAATTGTATCACACTGTATGAAATGTCCAAAACATATGTCTAACAGAAACTAACAATTTTATAAATAAACTGAATTTTATGTTACGTCATCTTAATTAATTAGGTGTAGTTATTTAAATAGTGAAAAGGCAATCATTATTCTTTTAAAAGGCGCAAAAAAGGAAACAAAGACATATTTTTAAAAAGACAACAACGAAATTCATGCTTACGTAAAACAAAACACATTATTAGAACATCTGTTTAATTCATTTCCTTTTTAAATCCCGATGTGCAAGCAGCTTCCGTTTAATTTATATATTAGCGTGTGCCTAGTCATATAAGGTACCTACTAAATCATAATTCATGCTTGAAATTAAACATACAACCCGAATCTAAAGAAAAATGCAAACCCCGCAGTTACATTCTAATTTAAAAAATTTTTTTAAAGGCGGAAATCTAATGTGTAAGCTTTAATGCGTTACTGTAATCGTTTTCTTTTACACCCGTTGTCGCTTCTTGTTTGACATAAAAAGGGTATTATAGGGTGCGTTAAGTGGTATAACAGGCTTCTGTATAATCATTCTAACAGATCTTTTGATATTTAACTAGTGTTAGATAGTGAACCTATCTCACCATGCACGAAAAAAATATTACAATAAAGTTCAACATTATACAAGCTAAGCTACTCGTATTTAAAAACTTATCATTTTGTGATTTGTGTACTAAGTCCTTCAGTTTAAGCTTTTTTGTTGTGATTTCTTTGTTATACGGTGTATAATACAGCCCAGAGATCAGAACGACAAAAGGTTATTTGTGATTGGTCACTTCCTTCCCGAGTTATTACTGAATCTATGCGGGGAAAATGCGCTTTTGTCGGTCACGAGTGACGTTATTAACTTGTTTTATTTTTAAATACTACAATAAAAACCAGCAATAGCAAAGTTCCTGCTTTAATAATAGAATCTGAAGGATTCTAATTCGATTCTATCGAAAAAAACAGGGTGGCACAACCAAAACGAAACAGACTGAATAACTCGTAAGAAAATTTTTTTGGAAAAATGCAAAAAACGGGTCGATTTTAGTTGAAAGGGGGACATTTTATACTCCTAGGGTCAACCCCCTAAGCAATCCCTTCAATGATTTTAAATTTAACGTCGTGTCGAGTGACACATCATTGGAAAGGACTCTTAACTTTCTACACGTTTTCAAATTCAAGCAACTCTGTAATAAAATCCCGAGTCCTTTCGAAGAGTACAGGGTCTAAAATGGCAAATAATTCAAATGGATATTCAAGTTTCTACGTCAATTAACAACAGTCCTGAAGAACATAAACCATGAGAAATCACTCATAAAACCTGCTACAGTTATCCCTATTGTGAGCGGACGTCAGATGTTTTGTCTTGTCGTACCCTGGGATTTCTCCGACGAAAAAAGTTATGACCTAGGTACGGGGATCCCTAGTTACATAACTACGAAATGACCTTCTTTGGTGTTGCAATGTCGGACCCTGGGGTTTCCCCGGCAAAAAATGGCCTTGGTGAGCGAGATTTCACGTAGAAGACTTCACTCCAAATATAAGTTCGCTTAATTCCAATTCATCATATCTGATCTGATCGGATATCAAAATCGGATGAATACTTTAGGGAATAGCGTTGGGATGTCAAAATGAATAGTTAAAGAGTGAAACTTCTGATTGGTTCTGTACTTACATATAGATCAGCCAAATCTTTATTTTTTCAGATTAAGGGGATATTTTTTTTCATTGGGAATAATTACAAAAATTATCTTTTCATTTTGATATAACCGCAAGAAATTTTTTAAATGGAAGATCATTAATTTTCGTTGACGCCGCGGTCCATTTTTTTGAAATAAAGATTTGATCTGTCACCGCACAAAGCAATTGACAAAAGGATTAAATGTATGTCAATGCCAATACTACTACCCGCGTCTGCAATGACTTCAAATGTTGAAATACTATTTTCCCCGAATTTTCTTCTAAGTAGGTATGACTGGTGATTCGCTAAGAATAATTTCAACGGATATTTTCTTCCTCTTCCTTCGTCGATGTTCTTCATCGCAAAAGGAAAGTTAGTTATCCATCAAAAACAATTATCGCATGTTTGCCAACATTGTTTAATGCATAAGATATACCGTGTGTCCCAGGTTGAACGCACCATAGGCAAACAGAAGTAATGTATTTTTTCAAGAAAGATCCACGAGACCTTTGATAGTATTTGAAGTTCAACGTACGTTATTGCACTTGCCTGATGCTAGAAAGAGATTGGAGTAGTACGTTGAACGCTAATTTCAAAGGCCTCGTGGATCCTTCGCGAAAAAATACATTACCGATATGGTGCTTTCTACCTGGGACACACTGTATATATAGTATTGCCACTTGTGCAAAAGTATACAGTTTTGGCCATATAACTCGATGTAGCAGGCATCCTCCATCAATAACATACGTGCTTTCGCTTATACTTATTGCTGCAACTTTTATCCGTGCTCTTAAGCTGGCTTTATTTACTTTTCTCATAAAGCAAAGATGGCGGAGAAGGTCCTAACTCAAAGCAAAAATAGTTTCAAGTCTTTTCATCATCATTTTTTTTTCAGACAAATTATCCTATTACACAGGGTGTTTAATTAAACACGCGGCAGAAATTAAAAAAGGTAATTTTCTGGTCTATTTTAAGCATACCTAATATTTATCCTTTGATGATTTCTGAAAAAGTGCTTTTACGGAGATACAGGAAGAAACATTTTTCAACACTAATACCAATTTATGATTAAGAATTGTTCAAAATGGCTATCTGCAGCTCGGATGCAACTATCCTTCTTCTTCTCATCGACTCCCGGAGTCTTTCAAAAACAAAAACAAAACAAACAAAATAATCAATCAAAGGAATCGCTGAATGTTGCTAAGATAACAACTGTTATTTCGCCCTGTATCTTCACAACAAAGCAGATTTTCAAAAATCATCAAAGGCTAAAATGCCTTTATAATTGCCCAAAGAATAATTTCTTTAATTTGGCCGCATGTTTGACAAACACCCTGTATAACTGATGTGAGTTATGAATCATAGTAACATTATAGTATCATCACGCAATTTTACTGCTTTACTTGTTGATACTAATGGCTTTACTTTATTTTTTTTTAATGCAGTTCAAGTCTAATAAAATATATGAAATTGACAAAAATAGACGGCGGAATTTAAGCGACCGTGCATAAAGTATAGTAATAATTCATTTAAAAAAAACGCGAGCGGCCTTGTTTTTTTAAATTGTGACTAACTCGCTTCTGATTTTTTGGGGTTTCTAGATTTGTATTCTATTATAAAAGATCTATCGTTTTCAACAAAAAAATAAATGTCCGCAAAGACTTCACAATTAAACCATATGTTTTTAGCGTCTTTTTTAAGAATTAAAAAAATGTGCTATTGTTTGCGTTTTCCGTCCGTTCGTCCGTCTGTCCGGACCCACTTCTACCGTTTTGAACTACTTCTAGGGGAATGGTCCTAGAGTCCTGGAATTTTTTGCAGTAGGTAGGCTAAACCTGGAAGGTGTGCCAGACGGCCATCAAATTTCGCTGTCTAAAAGGGGGGCCCCCCACGAATTATTTCCTGAGATGCTGTTTTTGAAAGTAAAAGAGTGGAACTAGTTTTATCCTTCATGGTACTCTAATGAAAGGTCACAACGAAAGGAATTAATTTCTACCAACCATAGCCCTCCTGCTCGACCTCTTATCGTGATCGGGTATGTTCCCTTATAGGGTATTCACAAAGGGCGATTGAGACATCTGCAAGAAATATATCCATTGGTGATGTCAAAACAAAAGCTATTTCGGTTTAAAAAAATGCGCTTTATCTGCACAAGATTTGCGCACAATTTATACAGTGTTTTTTATACATTTATACAGTCCCGTAAACTTGTAGGAGATAATGAAAGTCTGATAAAAAGACTAACAGGTATTTTTTTTACAATGACAATTAGGAACATGAATCTTTAAACGGATTCGAATGAGCGGTTCTTGTCTTGGCTAAAGTAAAATTGGTTCATGTCCTAGCTTCGTTGCAAGTACCTATAACCATATACATTTTTAGAAACGCATTCGAAAAATCAAGTTATCCTTGCAATTGATTGGTTCTTGTCTTGGTCGAAGAAAAATGGGTTCCTGCCCTAGCTTCGTGTATTCTGTATCTTGGATAAAGTGAAATGGACCTAACGTTTGCCAGGAAGAAAATTTAACAGGGGCAATAATTCGCTCACCCTCCGATCACACAATCTTTGGAGGGTAAAGTGGACGACAATGAAGACATGGTGTTGGATGAAGCAAATTTGCACTTTCAACAAGATGGGGCTACGGCACATTATGCTATGGCTGTTAAACCTTTGCCTCGATTGACGGTGTTCTGGATCTGATGAATGGTAGGGGTGTCATCAGGGGCGGACTGGGTACTTAAGGGCCAGATGGAATAGCGTACGGGGGGGGGGGGGGGGTAGTAGCTCTGAGGTTCCTTTCTCGAAAATCAATTACCATACAGTTTTTTTTTAAATTGCAGCTGATAATTAAAAGTAACAAAATATACAATCCACACGAGGTGCGTCGCCTATCATTGTATTTCAGCACTTTCATGCTACGACAAAAAATGATAAATTCATTGTAAAACACTTCAATTAAAACAGAATTTTTTAACAACCTAACATCAACCCCAATTAGAGAAACGTGTTCATAATTTTGAGCCCCGAAAAAAAATTGACTCAGATCGACCCGGAAAAAAAAATTTTCTTATAGAATGTAGCCTGTAGAATCCATAATTTCAAACAGTTCCAAGATTGGTCTACTAGTTCAAAAGTTACAGCCCTTTGAATTTTTTTTCGAAATTGGTTTCTAGTCTATAACTTTTGATTGAGAAGTCTGATCGAAAAAGTACGAATTGATTTGGATTCTACGCACCCAAATTAATAAGAAAAAGTGTTTTCCCGAGAAATTTTGGTGTAGTCGATTTTTGGTAAAAAAAAAGGAAGGTAATACACTGCCTTTTTTTGAGCCCCGAAGAAAAAATTGTCTCAGATCGACCCGGGAAAAAGAGTTTTCTTATAGAAAATTACCATACAGTTTTTTTTTTAATTGCAGCTGATAATTAAAAGTAGGTAACAAAATATACAATCCACACCAGGGGCGTCGCCTATCATTTTATTTCAGCACTGAAGCTATGACAAAAAATGATAAATTCATTGTAAAACACACTTGGACTTTAATTTCATTGGGGATAAAATAGTAGTGTATAAAACTTCACATGACCAATATTTAAGATCTATAGACACAGAATAACCCATGAATGTACAGAAATTATTTTATGTTTTCAAAAGGGCCTGCGGGGTTAAACGCTAAAACTAAGGTAAATTTCCCCTTAACTATCTAAATGGGCATGTTTTTGCAATGTTGTTTTTTTTTTCAAAATTATAAATCCTTTTTGAAATGAAAACCCTGTACCTATATTGTAATAAAAAGCAACGTGCACATTTCAAAACTCACTCATAGTTCACAATCACAAGCTGAAAATTTTGCTATCAAAATGCAGATAAAATTGTTCACGTAATTCCATTATCACTGTGCAGACTAACAAATGAATTATGGTAATAACGCATAACGCACAAGTGTAATAGTAAATACCAAGAAAGCGACATTAAACGAATGATGTGATGCCTAATCAACTTAATAAGCTAAACATATTACAGGATGTAAAGCAATTTTCATGAAGTAAAGAGGGAGACTCGTTTCAACTATACCGACAGGCTAGTGGCCTTTTCATTTCTTTTTCGACAGAGTTACAAATATCAAACCTTAATTACTAATTAGTGGCAGCTGTCTTAAATCTATGAAATGTGATTTGGTTATGATATCAGGTAATTGCCTGGCAATTCCGAAATTTACGCACACGCAACTGCCACCGTCCAGCTCCATTGATTAGTTACGTGATCTTTCACTGATAATAATTTCCGTTTTATAATAATGCCCAAATTTTTTTATTGTTGTAGTTTTTGCCGACATAAACCGTCAATAGTCACGCAAGTGTATGACCTCTCAAGTCGATGAATTATAGAAAGTTGTAGTCGGGTTTTAATTACCCACAATTGTATAATAGAGAGTTGTTACTTGTTATCCCAATCGTACCGACCTAGTTAATTGTGACAAATACAATAACTATATAGATTTCACCTACCTGTATCGTGGTAGGTTATTAAATCATTAGATATCCTATTTTTTGCAAATTTTCTATTTTTCACTGAACCAACTCAAGTACCATCCAATAAATTAAACTATTCCAGATTAGAACAGAAATTTCAAAATGTAAATTTTGGATCAAGAATTGGTAATAATTGACACAAGAGAAAAATAACTGCGTGTAATCCAAATTTTTCAAACCATGCACTCAAGTATCCCAATTTCCATGAAAATATAGAAAAATGTGTAGTAAGAAATTCCAAGTTTCGTTACAAACTTTTCGATTGTGTATGAGAAAATGCATCTCTAAGGCAACGATTGAGACGTTTAAAGGTAAAAAGAAGTACGCAACTTTATTTTATCTTAAAACAAATGTAAGAAAAATTCAATTTCGCAGTAGTATACGAGAAACTTTTTAATCCAACTTTTCTCTTTTATTATAAGCTTGCATGTGAATGAGTGTGCTATACGCAGGATTCTGTAAATAGTTCAAATACATCCTCTTGTACTATCTACCAGGTCCAGCCCATCTTTTTGTTGTCTTGATATTTTTAATTACAATTTCCTAACCACGGATTATTTTTAACAAAAATAATGATAATTATATTGATGATTTATACGCATGAAAAGCTAAACGTTAGAGGCATACTACAGAGGCAAATTGCACTACCTTTTTCAAGGAGACTGAATAATGTACAAAGAACATAAGAAAATGATAAAAAACTTTCATATGCTTTTCAGAAAAGCTGTGGACGACTATTGATAGAATTTCGCGATTTCGCTGTTTGCTAAAGACAATTAATCAGAGAAACATAAGATACGACCTTAAAAAATTGCAAGAAACTATTTTATTATTATTCGGTTAGCAAGTGGTATCTACCAAGACAAAAATAGT
>NW_022170403.1:10647130-10723041 GCF_008802855.1 Photinus pyralis | reverse complement strand
CCAAGCATAGCTCGCAAAAAGGAACGACAAGGACCTTGACTACTCCCAACCGCTCCTGGCTGCACGGGGATCAACGGACATCGTCGCGGAGACTTGTGATCCTATCCCCATGTCCGAGGAAGAAGACCATGCGTGGGAACAACAGAGGTCTTAGCGTAAGAAAATGCAGAACGCTACCAAACCCACCATCCAACCACCGCGTGTGCCAAGTTCCATACCATTAATACCCACCGTCCAAGTGTCCGTCGTCCAAACTCACACCGCAATCAGCAACACACCACGACCATCGCCCATAACATGCACTTTATCACCAGCAACAGCTAATCCACCACCCACAATACCCACAACACAAAGGCGAAATTTCACCGTCCTGCACTGGAACGCCAATGGTATACGTAACAAGCGAGTCACCCTGAAACATCTGCTGGCGGAATACGACGTCGACATCACGGCCATTGGCGAAATCTATCTAGCCGGTCACGTGCCGCTCACGCTCCCAAACTACTACACCGAGCTGATCGGCAAGTTCCGGCGGGACCCCAGGGCCAGGCTTCTGGAGGGACGGCACTATTAGTGCACCGCAGAATAGTGCACGAACCAGTCAACCTATATTGCACACTACCTCCATCGTAGCCACCGACGCGACGTACAAATCAAACTAGGCGGCAAAACGACAAACATAATCGCCGTGTACCGCAGCCCAACAAAGTCGTTCTGACCTCCTGCGACACTGTGAGTGCACCATTATCGTTGGCGATGTAAATACCAAACGCACGAGTTGCGTTTCGGTGCACTCAAACCATCAAGGCGGAAACACGCTATACGCCCACTGGATCGCAAATAATTACGAGATCATGGGGTCCGATTGCCCGATGCACATCCCAACAGCTCCCAGTTAAAACCCAGACGTCCTCGATGTAACGATACTGCATGTGGCACCGTCCCCATACGAGATGGAAGACACACAAGATCTGGTGTCAGACCACCTACCGGTTCTCGTGACGTTCCATACGGTACCATCAAACGTGGAGCGGCAACAAATTTTTGTCCTCTATTTGATTCCGGAAAAGTCTAATGTGGCGCCCATAAGAAATTTGAAAGTAGTAGCTTGTAGATTGTGCATCTAGCGCACTATGGAAATTCTGATAACAGATTCAGATTGTACGAAATGAAACAAAACATTTTTAGTTTTTCGGTGATATCTCAGTTATTTTCATAGATTTTTCAAAAATTTCAAAAGCGTTTTTTTAGTCATCTATCTCTCACCGTTACGGAGATCTCCATGGTGAGCCCCGAATTTGAACCACCCTGATGCGCATCCTAGCTCTGGCTCGCCTCTCTAGCCTGGCTAATAGTTCAGCTAATATATGATGCAGGGCTTCGACTGGACAAACAAAATTTAGTGCTTAATAATCTTTTCATCAAACGTCACTAAATTGCTCAGGCTTTAGATGTATCTCGAAGATGAATTTATGTGGTATTGGGAAGAGCGTAAATTTTGATTGAGCGATGTCAAAGACATTTACATTGCTTGACGCCCACTTTGTTCTTTTCTCCGAAAGGTATAGGTTGACAACTCTAGAGCTGAAACAAAAGGCGAACGTATGTTCGGGAAGGTTTCTATATAATAAAAAAAACTGTCTGTTTGTCTGTACGTATGTATGTCTCTGATGCTTGCCTAAACCGTTCATCCGATTGCGACGAAACTTTGGGTAATGATTGGACATATTTCAAGGTTTTTATATAAGTAAATAAAATTGTATTCGTCCTGTCTCTTATGATGCCTCTGCCAGCTGCCTAAACCGTTTATCCGATTGCGATTAAACTTTGGGGGTTATATAGTTCTTTTTTTGTTGTAATTGCGTTATCGAAACATGTGACGCTCTAAGGCAAGCAAATAGGAAACTATTTTTTATTAAATGAAAGCACAGAATAGGCTAATTAATTTATGAAAATAATCGTCAAGATACGAGTATAAAATATAAATTCGTACCTACCTGCCGCAATGTCCGCAAATTCTATTTATAAAAAGGGCAAGGTTTGCCCGTTTGCCGTGACTTTAACAATACAGTCACGTCGCAAAATTCATTCCAACCTGTGCCTCTGAGGACGATCCAACATACAATTAAGTCATAAAGGGATTAAATTTACCAAAGGTTTATTTAAGATTTACTATAAACTATAGTAAGTACGACGAGGTTCTCATTGGTACAAAACAAAAAAATTCCGATTACTTCCGAAGATATGACAGAAAAACCGAAACTTGCCGATTTTATGTTTATTTTTGCTGGTGTTATTTGAACAGATACAACAAGAAAGAAGACACTTTCTCATTGCCACTTTTTGAACTCGACAAGACAGCACCCGCGCACAACTTGCGAGCATATCTATCGGATAAATTCCTGGAAAATAGAAAAAATGCTAGATACGTATACTTGCACGATTAAGATGTGCGTAGATGCACCATCCTGTTGAAACCAACAATTTCCAACTTTTGTTTTTATTTGTGTGACGTACGTGATTTTATTCGTAATAAAAAGTGCTACTAAATACAGTGTGTACTTTTTCCATGGGCCGTATAAAAAAGTATAGTTTATGATAATTTCTCCGAAATAGAACTAAGAATTTTCCAACGGTGCTCAAAAAGGGGCAATGAGAAAGTATTTTTTGGGAACAAAAAAACGGCAGTTCTAGGTTCTAATGTAAACCCGAGTGTCTTCAAAAAGTTGATGATCGAGTCCACTCCACAGAATTCCTTCCGCTTTTGAGGTTGCGACTGGAACCAGCACGATTATATTGTGCCAGTAGAAAGGTCAAATTACCGCAGCTTAACAAGGCCACTGAATTCATTACTTCTTTCTGGACAAAACCATCTATCGAAGCATGTCTTGCAGAATATTCAATAGTTATAAACTGATATACATATATTCCAAATGACATCATTTTTTGTGCAAATATAATTCGGGAAAGGGGTTTCAATTCAAATTTTAAGGTATTATTTTTTCCGTAACCAACATCATACAAATCCATCCCAACATGTAACTACGAATACGAAAATTACATCACCCGTGCGAAGCCGGGTCGGGCAGCTAGTAGTACATAAATATTAGCGCCAACGAATCCAATTCTATTCAATACAATCTTGTTCAAGGAATGTTATTTAGATAAAACGATAAATGGTGAGTATATCGGCCATTAATATTTTAGACAACGAAATTTCTTGAGAAAAGGATTTTGTTCAAAATTCGTTTAGATCTTAAAATACATGATGCGAACAACAATTGGTGACGGGCGAATAGCTTACGAAGACAAAAGGTTTCAATAAATTGAACACATTTATATACCAGACAATGCAAAACGAGTGAAAGCAATCTTTTGAGCAAGCAATATTGTAAATGAGGGAAATAACGGACATTAACACGTAAACTAGACGAAATTCGGGCATAGGAAAAAAAATGTGCGCGATAAATTCACCGGCAACAAATTTCCATTATACGTGGCAATTTTGCGCGGATTTCAAATGTGTCGCCCTGCAAAGCATTTTCAATATTTTTCAACTGCAACCCCACAAACGGGACGCATCTGTTGGGTTAACACAAAAGTAAACGATAAAAAAAGTTTTATCTCGTATATTTCAGAAATATTTAATCAAACGAAAACAAATATTTTAGATTCTGTGTCTCAAATTCAATAAGTTGGGAGTAATAAAAAAATTTATTGAAAAGTTTGATTTTATGTAATTTTCGACGCGTTGTGGAAAAGTGCCAATGCTTCGATTTTAATATAAGCAGCAAAAATATATATCTGGGAAGATTTATTACAAATGACATATTCCGATTTTGCAGATTTGCTAAATCGCCAACATCATCGGCTACTATAAGTAAACATAAAACCAGAACGAATGGTCTTCTTTTCTGTATGATTGTAGGAAACTACAAGCAGAAGCACACCTTACTGTTACCACTGTAACGTTACGATTTTAGTCTCAACCAACATGATTACATATGTATTATGTTTCTTTCTTGTAATACCTAATAATTACAAATTATTGACCGATTTAAGTTTAATGTAATAGTACATTATACAGGGTGACACTTTTAAAACTTTCAATGGGCGATATCGTTTTTTATATTAGAGGTATCACAAAATGGCCAAAACCGTTTCGGTAGAATCGAGGGGGAAGCAAAATGGTCATATAAAGAAGGAACCAACTTCAACCTCGTACCCCCCGCCACCCCCATGCCTAAATTTTGAATTGTGACGTATCACTTGTGATACATCATTGGAAAGCTCTTAAAAAATGCTTTTCAGAAATACCATACACTGGTGCATTTAAACTGCCCATTCACAATTTATGTAATAAAAATGAGTAATTTGAGTATTTGATGAATTTGTCAGTGTTTGAAATAAAAAAAAATTTCTTAGATCTAGTGATGCTTTGGAAAAACAATGACAGCAATTTTTAGTAAATAATAATTTTCTATTGCTTTATTTGTTGATCGGTTATTATTATTTTAGTCTGGTTTTTAGTATTTCTTGGCAAGAAAATTACAAATTTTGAATTTAACTAAAGATTTCATAATGGTGTACACGTTAGCCGAAAGAGTTGAAATTATTTTCATCTATGGTTCTGAAGGGCGATCTGCATTTAGAACAGCAGCTGTTTTTAATGCCCGACACCCAGAACGACGTGTCAGTCACACTTATGTTGCAATGTTAGTGACTAAATTTGAAGAAACTGGGTCAGTGGAAAATAAGAAAAGAGACGGACCAAGAATAATGGATGAAGCTACTCAGATTAAAGTTTTAGGTCATTTTGGTGCAAACCAAACGTCATCTATTCGAAAAGCAGCGACTATGACCGGACTTTCGCGAGAAACTGTACGACGAACTCTTAAGGTGCACATATTCTACCCTTATAAGATGCAGATTGTACAGGAACTAACCGAAGACGACTCCGATCGAAGAATACAATTTTGTGAAATAATGACCGAGAATATTCAAAATAATCCGGAACTGGTGAAAAACATTTGTTTTAGTGATGAATGTACATTCTTTTTAAATGGAAATGTGAACAAACATAACTGCCGGTATTGGGACGATAAAAATCCTCATCTTTTTCGCGAGGGGCATACTCAACGGCCCCAAAAAATTAACGTCTGGCCAGGTATCTTAGGTGATAGCATTATTGGTCCTCTGTTTATCGAAGGAAATTTAACTGGAGATACTTACCTAAACATGCTACAAAATACCGTCGAGCCTCTCATCACTCATGAAATAGAGAATCAAATAAATCCAATTGACGGAAACATGAATTTAATTGAAGATTTCATACATTTTCAACAAGATGGGGCTCCTCCTCATTACTCTATGGCTGTTCGTGAATTTTTAGATGAGAAATTTCCGGGACAGTGGATAGAACGAAGAGGTCCTATAGAATGGCCAGCACGATCTCCAGATCTGACACCATTGGATTTCTTTCTTTGGGGTCATTTAAAATCGGTTGTGTACAAAACTGAACCAGCTTCCATAAATGATCTTCGCTACCGGATAGTCAGGGAGTGTCGTTCACTTTCCAGGGAAGTGTTTAAAAATGTTAGAAATGAATTTGAAAACCGTTTGTGGTATTGTTTAGAACAAAACGGTGAACATTTTATTAAATAAAAGTTGTTTATTTGCGGAGTTCAACTTTTAGTGTAATAAATTGTGAATGGGCAGTTTAAATGTACCAGTGTATGGTATTTCTGAAAAGCATTTTTTAAGAGCTTTCCAATGAGGTATCACAAGTGATACGTCACAATTCAAAATTTAGGCATGGGGGTGGCGGGGGGTACGAGGTTGAAGTTGGTTCCTTCTTTATATGACCATTTTGGTTCCCCCTCGATTCTACCGAAACAGTTTTGGCCATTTTGTGATACCTCTAATATAAAAAACGATATCGCCCATTGAAAGTTTTAAAAGTGTCACCCTGTATATCAAGGTAGAGAAGTGCAGTATTATTGCCTGAGCACCAAGATTACATCTCGAGGCGCTTGCGCCGAGGGGTGTAAGGTGCGAAGGCAATAATAGACTTCTCTACCGTGGTATATATACTATTTTTTCACTACTAGCACTTGAAGTCCTCTAAATTAACATATTATATTGATAAGAAAGTGAACGGTTGGACAGAATTTTTTGTATATTAATTTAACATGTCAATCAAGTACGTTGAAGTACAAGTCAAACAGCCCGTATTTTGTTCTGTCATTGAGATATTTTCAAAGAGTGATTTTGTTCGAATTTTTTCAAAATGTGATAATTTTAGGTATGTAATTTCCCTGGAAATGGCGGATGGTGACAGTTATTCATTTTAGAGAACTTGTCTAAACGTTTATTGAGCGAAAGTTCGGGTTGTGTTTTCTAAAAGTGACAGCGTGGCAGTTCTCATTATTGACTACTAGTTAATAATGTCCACATTATTAACCACTTTGAACAATTGCCGAGAAAGCCTACTTTACAAGTGGAAAAAAGGTTAATAATCATGTCATCAGACGCTAGTAGTGAAAAAAACAGTTTGCAATTCGGTTTATAAATGGTCGAGATGCGAAAAGGGCACTGTGAATATGTTGATCGGTTAGGCGCAATTTTTGGAATTGCGTTTTATATGGCTAAAGCTATACGCATATTGAATTTCATGCAATTCGATTCATAACTTTCGGAGACGTCAAAAGGGTAGGCCACCTTCCATTCCGAGGCACATAGATTCTTGGCAGCCCGTAGGATATGGTCTTTGTTTCTCCTGTTTATATGTCCCCAGTATCTCATCTGCCTCATCTTCAGTCTCCTGGTGATCGTCTTTCCCTCTAGTAGTTCCCTTATCTGCTTTCTTGTAAGGTTGCTGTTTTCCATCAGTATCCTGAGTGCCTTCCGCTCGGCCCTCCTCAATGTTCGTCTGTTACTTCTTGTTAGCGCTGAGGTATTAACTCCGTATAAGATTGTCGGTGCTATGATCGTGTTGTGAATCATCATCTTCAAGCTGTCCGGTATTTTTTAAAAGCCACTACAAACGCTTCAAGTCTAAAATCAATCTTTCCTTAACACTACGAGTATCTAAATTTAATCTAACCGAAACATGTTAATCAAACAGCATAGACGTGAAAGATTTGACGTTATGTATTTTGCTTTTAGTTGAACTCAGAGCTATCTTGTTAACTGCTGGTTCTGATCTTCAGTGTAATTATTTCCACGAAGCAAGATGGGACAATTTACGCTAAGAAAACATTGACTGATAGGCGGTATCGAGGGCGGTATGAAGTTCTCCGGGTGTTTGAGGTGAGGAAACCGAGCGTATATCTCATCCAAGAAAACGTGATTAGTCCAATGGTGTTACGAAGTTCGCGGGGTCTGCTAGTAAATATATAAATATGCGAATCTGATCCTTTGATTTCAATTCGGTGAAAAATATTGCTGCGCCCGCACGTCGGGCACCAAATAAATAATGCTCTGGTCCCACGTTGGGCATCAAATAAATAATGCCGTGGACACGCAACAACATGTTGATACGGTTTTTTAAATTTTTTTGCCAACGAAGAATCGCATTTTCCCGTTTTGTGGGTTAAAACCGTGCCCGGAACGCATACTTATTCGTAAATAGCTGACGCGTGACCTCTTCGAAAAACTACGCCGCATTTTTGCACAACTTTGCTTTTCAAAAAAAATGTGATAATAGCCTAATGTCGAACTCCGTTGAATTCGGATACGCATTTTTGTGAAAATATTAAAAAAAAGCATGCAAAGAATCGAAGCCGAACCGCCCCGTTGCAAGCCGAGTATCTTTAGCACTAGACCATTATGGCATTATGGCAGACAATCGTGATTAAACTGAATTCGCATTCCAACATCGTTGTAGGGACGAGTCAATTTTCGCATGTATGGGGTCGCGTCTGCCGTTTATAAATATGCCCCCGGAACAGGGACATTTTAATTTGAGATTGAGTTCTTTTGCATTAAGGAGTTTTTTCGTTTTATTAATGTAACTGATCGTAAATTTATTAGGTACGTCAAACTAAATATAAAGCATCGACATATAATAAATGAACTGCGCGTGTCAATGATAAGCGCGGATATTGCAGGTGAGAGAGAAGGGAAAACTAAGAGGGCAAGCTGTCTTTTACCGTTGCGCATCTGATTGGATATTTCAATTTAATTTCAATGCAATCGCGAGGAACCAATCAGATGCGTAACCATAAGAGACAGCTTGCCCTCTTAGTTTTCCCTTCTCTCTCAGCTGCAGTATCCGTGCTTCGCATTGGCAGGAGCAGTCCATTTATTATATGTTGATGATATAAAGTATCAATTACGAGTCACACATGAATCTGAAACACATTTTAGATTTTAAACTCGATTTTAAACTTGTATGATGGTTTAGCAAAAAAATGTTCGATAATTTTGTAAAATGCGATACGATAGTATATATATATATAGTAGTATTTCTATTTGTCACAGCAATAAACATCGCAAGCATCCAACTATCCTATTATCTAAGCGTAAATCTAGGATTAATTATATGAGTAATATACCCGCTACATTTACAACACGTATTACAGTCATACTCTAGCTCTACTCTCATAGTAATGTGGGTATCGCGTGACTACGTTATTCACATAAAAACATTACCCTTGATACGATTTGCGTTAACCGGTACCATTTAATGTGCCTGCCATTTACTTCACTTTTACTTTTAAGACTTTTTCAATTCAAACACACACAATACGCGATGTTGATTCTTTCCTCGTTTAGAATTGTTGTTTGATACGTACGTTTAATTTTCCTCCTAATATTAATAATGCTAGATCCGGGAAAAAATACCGGTAGGGACGAGATCCTCACCCCATTCTTTTTCAAATGAACCGCGACCTATCGTCGAAGGTTAAGCGACGAGTTTTACTCAACTGTTAAGTTTCACCTCGAGTTTCACACAAGTTGTACTGTATGTCACCGAAGTCGGTGGCACAGTGGTTGTGTTTCAGACTGCTATTCGGGTGGTTGAGGGGTTCGAATCCCGCTGCCGACTGCTCTCTCTCTCTCTCTCTCTCTCTCTCTCTCTCTCTCTCTCTCTCTCTCTCTGGAGTTTTGTGAGAGGGTTTTCATCACACTTACGATCACCGACTAAAGTAATGATAATCGGAAGCTCATTGCCACTTAAGCAACCAACACACTGTCTAAACTGGTAACCTTGAAGTTATTTTTTTTTCTTTAGTGAAAATTTACAATCTACTTCATTAAGAGTATTAAGTAAATGTGATTATGTGTTGTGTTTTTGGGTGTTTTGTGTTATGGGGGTAGGTCAGCAGGCCAGGTTTTGTTTAATCTTCTGATGGGTGGTCCATCCCTGTAGAGGTTTTCTATGAGGATGTTTGGATTACCTGTAATTCGTTGTTGGTAAGCGGCAGAGACAGTGGTCCGTGACATATGGAATTTGGAGATCTTGATGGAGTATGAGGTTGCTAACGTACCATCGGAGTGTTTTGTTTTGGAACGCTTGAATTGGTTTTAAACGAGTTGGCTTGGCCATCGCCAAAGCTGGATACCGTAAGATCAGATGGGTTTCACCATGGTTTTGTACAGCAGGAGTTTATTCCTGAGAGAAAGATTTGCGTCCCATGAGCCAGTACATTTCTTTGACTTTGTGATCCTTTTCGTTTGAGTGTGTTTCTGCCACGTCAGTCGTTGGTCTAAATGGAGTCCTAAGTATTTTACTACAGTGTTTACAGGTATGGGAGAACCGTTGGTTGATACTGCAGGACAGATTTCTCTGCTTTGGGTAAAAGTGACTTGAACTGATTTGGCTTGATTGATCTTGATTCGCCATTTGGAATACCATTCGCTGAGTGTGTTGGATTGCATGTTTACGGAGGAGGTAACCGGATCGTGGTCAGAGGAGAGAATAGCAACGTCATTCGCAAAGGCCGCTACGATCATGTTATGCAAGACGGGTTAGTCGGCAGTATATAATAGGTAACGGAGCGGACCGAGCAAGCTTCCCTGAGGGACCCCAGAATGTATATAGGATGATAGTGGGGAGAGACAGAGCCATTGAGTTTAACAGAGAAGTTCCTATCAGTGAGGTAAGATTTCAGGAGAAGGTAATAGTTGCTACACCACATTTTTGAGCTTGTAGAGAAGACCTATGTGCCAAACTTTATCAAATGCTTGAGAGGCATCCAAAAAGACCCCATTGCAATATAGTTTTTCTTCTAGACTCTTGGAGATCTGATTCTCTATGCGGTGGACTTGGTGGAGTGTTGACATACTTTCTATAAAACCAAACTCGGACAGTAAGGTTGTTAGGTCTTGGTCTGATTGAATTCGTTTAAGTATAAGTTTCTCAATTAGCTTAGACGGGATAGGCAGCAGACTAATAGGTCTGAATGAAGATGTTTCATGTGGAAGTTTACCGGGTTTGTGCACCATGATGATTTCAGCGTATTTCCATGCAGTAGGAAAGTAGCAGAGGCTTAGTATTCGATTGAAGATAGTCGTTAGGAGGACAAGAGCTTTGTGTGGCAGCTTCTTTTAAGATTTGGCTGATGTTTAGATCGTATCCCGGGGCTTTATGATGTTTTAGTTTCGATATTTCTGTTTTAACTTCAGAAAGGTTGATTGGTTTTATTGGCAGCGACATCTGGTATGGGATGTCAATGAATACTTCAATATCGTCATTTAGGGCACCAGGAGGGGGTTCTGGTTCTTGAAATACGTGGGATAGATGGATTGCAAAAGCGTCCATCTTTTCTTGATCAGAGTGGGCCCATTCATCGGCGCGAATTCTTATCAGGGACTTAGGTGGAGTGGGCCTTTTAAATTTTTTAGTGGCTTTCCATAAGCTATACTCATCAGAGGATAGTTTTTGAATGTACGCTTCAAAGGTGGAGTTTTGAGCTTCTTTTAGTGCTGCAGTAAGTTGTCTAGAATCTAGATAACCTCCTGTAATAGTGGAAGTCTTCCAAGTGGCGTGATCTCTCACATAGTCGTCTGGCTCTTCTTTTTTCGCTAATTAGTTGTTTGATATGAAGCGGGATGTCTTTGGAACTTGCCTCTAGGGGTTCGAAACGGAGAGTCGATTGCCACGCAGCTTTTTGCAGCAGAGTCGTGAAGTACTGTACAGCTTCGTCTAGATCTACTGAGTCTTTGATTCTTATGTTAAGATTAATGTGTTGAGTAATGTATTCAGCGAAATTGTACCCAATAGGTCTGTTTTGTAGTCAGCGTTGGGTTCGTAGGTTTATTTATGATGGTGGTGCATAGGCTGAGGATAACAGAGGTGTGGTCGCATTACAGGTCGAAGTTCGATGTAATTAAACAGTTTTGCGTTGGTATACCTCTAGTTATGTAGAAGTCTAGGAGGTCTAGGAGTTTCCTTCCATTTTTGACGTGCTACTTCAATTTCAGTTTATAAGAAGAATTTCATTTCAATGCTTTTCTGAATAAAAAAGTTGGCACTGCGCATGCACAAAACCAAATTTTGAAACTGGCGTTTGATTTTCCTTTATTCCAAGTGCCTATGTATCAAATTTCATTCAAATACTTTTAGAAATAAAAAAGTTTGCAATTCGGTTTATAAATGGTCGCGATGCGAAAAGGGTACTGTGAATTTTGAATCGATTCGACTCAACTTTTGGCATTGCGTATTATATGGCTAAAGCTATGCCCATATTTCATCCAATTCAGAACTAACGGAGATGTAAAAGCGATCGGACATTTCTAAACAAAGTTATCGTTCACACGGACAGATAGATGGACAGACAAAGGAACAGACGGACAGACCAACAGACAGACGATAGACAGTAATACAAAATTATAAACGATCTCTAGGATCGTTAATAAACGGAAAAAGTGTAAAATTATGGAACATGTAAAAGACGGTTTTTTGGTTTTTTTACAATAACTTTTTTAGCAATAAACGCAGAAAAAATTCCTTCCTTGTTGCAAGCCTCGACACCATAACGAACCAAATAGCGAAAAAAGTAGAACAATAGCTCTCAAGATAAAGAACTAGTAGCGTCTCAACGAACGAGCGGACGGACGGACGGAAGGACGGAAAGACGGACAAAGTGGCCACAATAGCGCATTTTTTATTTTTGTGGAAATGCGCTAAAAAGAAAAAAACTTCATTAGGCCGCTTGTCAGAAGTGCATTTTCAAATTTGTTTTTTCGATTTTAATAGCCCCCATGGACCTTTCATGCCGTTTCATGCCTTAACTATAATACAAACATGAAATAATTTTTAATTTCTGCACCAATACCAAGTCTGTAAGTGGTGTAGTTCCGCAGCTTTTGTGACTCAGACAGACAGACAGACATATCAAGAGCGCAAAAGTGCACAAAGGTGTGTGGTGCGTTGAAGTTGTAGGTTTATTAGATCTGTAGTATAGTTAAAGATAAAACATGTAACTTCACCATACATGTTTTATCGCCTGATGATGGACGGAGCTCGTGACCAATTAATAATTTTTTTATAAAAATTAGTGTAATACAACTACGTTACTTCAAAAAAATGAATTTGCAAAAATATCTCACTCCATCATCTGTAACACCCATCGCAGCGGATTTGACCGCATCTGCGGAAAGAATATCTCCAAACTTCAATAAGGAGAAGCTGGCTCCTACATGTCCTGCTGAAGCCCCCCCCCCCTCAATTTGGCAGGCGCAAGAACATCTTTGCCTAACGGCGCCACATATGCATGGGCCGGCCCTGGGTTTTTCTATAGTTATCAATTATCATGTCCCTGAGGGAATGCCGCTACGTTATAATTATACCGGGTGATTCATTAGAAGTGATGACAGTTTGAATTTTCCGCAAATCAAAAAAATTATGAAGTTGGTACTAACTGATGAACATTTATTTAATTGCAGTGGTGTATCATCATGCTTTCAGTAAATCGTTTACTTATTTATAATCTACAAATACTGCTTCTGTTTTACCACAAATTATAAACTAACACTAGACACAGTCACGTTTCTTACATATTTTAGTGTATCAACTCTAAAAATTGTTCAAAATGGAAAAAATAATAAACCGCAAATGGTCACCAACAATTAACGGCGACACTGGTTTCTTAAATGACAGTCATGACAGAACAAAATTACTAACGAAATTCAAACCGCCAATTTAATAATGCAAAAAACACTAAAACCTTACGCGCGAAATTCAAGCGATCATCACTTCTAATGAATCACCCGGTATGAAGCTAGCTATCCAAAACGATTAGGTACAGTGTACAGCGAAGTCACGTGACAAATAGTACATCAAATAAGGATAGTGAACAATGGAAGTGCATTTGAACAATATTAGTTATTGAATGAGATAATGTAGTAGAAAGAGCAAAATCATAAACGAATAAACCCCTAAAGAGCATCTAAAAAGGCGGTAGAGCACCTCGGCGTGACCCTACGGGGTCATTGAATTTGACCCATTACGGACACCCACACCATCGACTCCTCTATAAAGCTTGCATCGCTTTGCGCTTAATAACCAATACGTTTTGTAAACCGTATAATTTTGAACTCTAATTTGACCAAAATAGTTCTTTCATATATTTATTTGACAGTTCCCACTCTCAAAATAAATGACAGCTGTCGCCATCGGAGAGTACATATTTTCTAATCAAAATATTATTAGTATTACGGAAGTAAGTTGACTTATGTTTTTCCTATTTAACCATACGGCATACGATTGTAACCCATGCGGTCTGCGGACCTCTCCTGGCGCGAATAATAACACGGAAATCCGTCTAAATTGTGCACACCATGCAACTTATTTCCGAATCAGTTTTTATCCCTGGCACATACATGTTTGGCAGGTATTTCGTGCGGTTGCTTATTCAACGTATCGAAACTCAAAGGATTCAATTTTTAAAAATGTATTAAATTACGAAGCAAATAACTTGGCATTTGAAAAGCGGAAATTGTCAACTTGATGAAATACGGTTTTGTAATATACAGCATAAAAAAATGAAACGTTGCCTTACGTGATTTGAATACATACTTTGCCTCAAGTAAAGTGTCATGAAACGGCCAAAATCGAATTAGTGTACGTATAATGACAGGCTCGGCATTGATTGAACGTATCGTTTGCAATTGGCAACAACCCTTATCATCATCTAACGCGGGTAAATCGAATTTTAAGAATATCGTTTCCATTTACGCCTCGATTTACGCTATTACATCTTCACCCAATAGGATACCATCAATTGGCTTCTGTTAAGCACGCCCCAAATCGCTTTAGATTCTATTTTTACCATCAATACCTGTAAGGCAAATAGATTTCATTATACTTACTATACTACTATACTATATGTGATGGTAAATTTATTGTGAACTGTGTTGTTTATTAGGGTATTTTCCTCAAAGTAAAAAATCGCTATTGGTTGCACTTTGTCGTCCGTCCGTCCGTCACACGTACTCTTTCTACACCACTGAATCGATTTGGGCGATATAGGGCTCATTTGAAAGGGCTTGGTCCAAGGATTCCGTGCATACCGATATTTTTGATTTTGCGCATGCGCAGTGTCAAAAAGTTGGTTTAACGCATGTGCAATGCTAATTTTTTATTTATGAAGGTATTTAAATGAAACTTTATATGTAAACACTAAGAATATAAATAAAATTAACGACGTTTTCAAAATGTTGTTTTGCGCATGCGCAATGGCAACTTTATTATTTATGAAAGCAGTTAAATGAAATATTATATGTAGGCACTTTGAATGAAACTAAAAGTAATACCGTTTTCGAAATTATCTTCATATGTTGCAAACACAACTTCCCTTCCAAGTAAAGCCCATAGGTCTTTTTTGCCCATGAACGGTATAAGTAATCTATAAGAGAGGCTTTGAAACTATCATTGCGAAGTGGTTTTATGAAATTTGCAGGCTGCTTCGGAGTGGAACCAGAAATTGAGTAGGACTGAAATATTTCCTTATTTTGATCCCAACGATCATGTTCTGCGTCCTTCATGGAAGGGATAACTATCTTTCAAAAGTCAGATGAACTTAATTTCTTGACACAGCACAAATCTTGCCGAGGATGTGTTCAGAAAATCGCTCAAAGGTTTACCGGAGATCTTTTAAAAGATGCAAACAATAATCAATCGATTAAAACAACATCTACAACTGGCGATGGACTAGGGGCACTTGGAGAATCATACTTCCGAAAAAGTTTCAGCAAAACAAACTTGGTCTATTTTAATCATCAATCCATCAATGTTGCATAGAGACAACGGCACGGGAGTCAGAGGATAGTTTAGAACGAGCTGAAGGTCTATCTTTTTTTCTCTTCAGGTTTTCTGTTTCACAGTGTCAAAAGAATTTATGAAATAGCGACAATCTTATCGCGAAATTAACGATTTATGATTTTCCATAATTTAATTCGTTTGGAAACTCCAAGCGGTGCGTAAATCTATAGCTATCTCTGTTCGTTGTGCTCTCGCGTGCTTATCTCTCACACGCTCGCACTCGCTGGGATTTACTATACCTAAATTTTTTAACTTCTAAGACGTCTGCCACTATTAAAGCTACACTTAATATCGTCTGCCAGGATATATTTTAAAGTAGTGACAAAAAGAGGAATTTTTTAAGTATAATTTTTATACGGTCCTCATGGTTTAGTTCAGGAGTGTTTTTCCCTACATTGAAAGGCGTCTTTCGCTACCAACGCTGCACTCGAAATCGTCTGCCATACCATATTTTGAAAACTATGGAAAAAATGGGATTTCTTGATACAAATCGTTTCCGTGACCCTTATAGTTTGGTAATTTAGACCTAAAGAAGTCACCTATTCCGCGCCGCCCCAAGTTAATGCTGCCACTTACGACTGGCAGACGAGTGATTTTATTATTAGTTTTCAACGTACTTTCAGCCTGTATTGTCGAATATTTTGTCGCTTATGGTTTAGTTACTATGTACGCTGTACGGTCTATTATGTTTTGGTAAAAATCCAACTAAACTTGGGAAAACATTTTTAATATCTTCCTAAAAATTTTATGTAAGAGGCGGAAAGATTTTAATGAATCGTTTTTATTGACCTATAAAAACCGAAAATTTGTTACATACTAAAACGCATTTCAGATATTATAAAACCTCAAAGGACAGAAAGATTTTAAATATTTTTTATCGCGCCGATAAAATTCCACATTAGCGGAGACAAGAACCTATTTTACTTTAGTCAAAACAAGAACCACTCAATTGCAAGGTTAACTTGTTTTAGAATGCGATTGGTGAATTACCTTCCTCCGTAAAAAGAAATACTTTCTATTTCCTGTTGGTCTTCAATCAATCGTTAACATTACCTAACGTAAGTTTAATCAGACTCCGTCATGATCTCCACAATGTTTACGCGATTGTAGTGATATTATTTTCTGTGCATCCACGAATTATTTTCACCGATTAAAAGCCAAACCGCAATGAAAACGATAATCAAATTAAAAACCGAAAATATTGAAACCTCACATTTGTAAGTTCCGAAGAAATGGATTAGGAATCATCACCTATTTCTAATTAATTTTAAATCTTTCTGTCTCTATCAAATCTTTTTTATCGTTCGTTTTGTATATTTTTGAGATGAACTGTACAGTGTTTTTAAACCATCCGGAATTACATATAACGACCAAGCACGATACTAGGGTTGTATCGCCCGGGAAATCCCAGAGAACGACCTTGCACTTTAAAACAAGGTCACTCCTTATTTACATCGCCGGGGAAATCCCAGAACATGACTTTGCACCATAAAGCAAGGTCACATCTTAATTACGTAACCAAGACCACGGCCTTATGACATCACAAAAAGTGGTCGGGGTAGTGTCCGTATTCTACTCAAAAACTGGTGTGGATAGTGTCCGTCAAATTAAAAAAACTATTTATTAAATAAAATATTGTTAAATACTAATGTCTTTTAGCACTTGGGGCAATATTGCCGAAGCACTTTTTCTTCTTTTGGGTTTCCTATCTCTTAATTATTTTCCTTGTTGCCTTCTATTTTTGGGAGCGAGAACCATAAGCCCTCCTGGACAAGGCTGTTGGTTGTACTTGAATGCACTTGTGTTTAGCTGCTGCACTGTGTCCATATGCTCCTTTTTAGCGCATTTCCACAAAAATAAAAAAAAAATGCGCTATTGTGGCCACTTTCCGTCCGTCCGTCCGTCCGTCCGCTCGTTTTGCGACGCTACTAGTTCTTTATCTTAAGAGCTATTGTTCTACTTTTTTCGCTATTTGGTTCGTTATGGTGTCGAGTCTTGTACCAAGGAAGGAATTTTTTCTGTACCGCTTACAAAAAAAGTTATTGTAAAAAAACAAAAAACCGTTTTTTACATGTTCCATAATTTTACACTTTTGCCGTTTATTAACGATCCTAGAGATCGTTTATAATTTTGCATTGCTATCTGTCGCCTGCCGGTTGGTCTCTCCGTCTGTTCCTTTGTCTGTCTGTCCATCTATCTGTCCGTGTGAACGATAACTTTGTTTAGAAATGTTCGATCGCTTTTACATCTCCGTTAGTTATGAACTGAATTGCATGAAATTCAATATGGGCATAGATTTAGCCATATAATACGCAATGCCAAAAGTTGAATCGAATCGATTCAAAATTCACAGTGCCCTTTTCGCATCTCGACCATTTATAAACCGAATTGCAAACTTTTTTACTTATAAAAGCATTTGAATGAAATTTGATACATAGGCACTTGGAATAAAGGAAAATCAACTGCCAATTTCAAAATTTGGTTTTGCGCATGCGCAGTGCCAACTTTTTTTTATTTATGGAAGAATTTAAACGAAATTTGATACATAGGCACTTGGAATAAAGGAAAATCTAGCGCCAGTTTCAAAATTTTATTTTGCGCATGCGCAGTGCCAACTTTTTTATCTATGGAAGCATTTAAGTGAAATTTGATATTTAGGCGCTTGGAACAAAGGAAAATCTAACATTAGTTTCAAAACTTAGGTTTGCGCATGCGCAGTTCCAACTTTCTTATTTAGAAAAGCATTGAAATGAAATTCTTCTCATAAACTGACATTGAAGTAGCACGACAAAAATGGATTGCCCATGTGCAAGCTATCTTTCATATTTGTGGCCGGATTTTTACGATTTTATAGAAGTTGCATCTTACAAATGGGAAATGAATACAAGTGGAAATGCGCTTTATGTAAATCGTTTACGATTACTTTTTAACTTGTTATTATAGCGAGTTAATAATTCCTTCATCTGATGGCTTTTGCAATTTTCTATCAAACGTAATATACTTAATAAAGTATGTTGAGTCTAAAAATTGTCTTCGCTATACTTTTGTAGTTTGGCATTTAAATGGGTAACATTATTTGTAGTACTGGTTTTGATTATTGACCAGCTGTCTTGTGTTTTTTTATGATTGAATCTTTAACCATCCGTTTCCCGCAAAAAATGTGGGAAATTTTATCTCACAGGGGCAATTTTTCCAAGTGTACTTTATTACTTGGCGTGTAAATCCAGGGTGTCCTATTAATAAAGGTCACAGGTCATGTCTATGGAGCCGTTAATTGTATAGATTGGAAAACATTTGTTGTGCCAAGAGAAATCACTGAAAATTATTTTCAAGTTTCTAGGTTTGCCTCTAGAGGACGTCCGATTCATCCCTGTGGATCGGTAACAGAGCGTTTGCAGCCCTATGTTTATATGAACTTTTAGTCTTAGAATAAGCCAAAGAATTACCCCCTTTAGTATTTAGTGGCAGTGAGAAAAAATTTGCCCCTACCCTATTTGGGGGGGGGGGGGGTCGCTCTAAAATTTGTGGTGGTGCTGCATAGCTTTCCTCGAAACTTAAGCGCTTTTTTGCAAAATTAAAAATCAATCATGGTGCAATCTTTCTTCAGCGGGAAATTTAAACTAGTGGTGTGGAATCCTACAAAAAACAAGTTGTAAATCAGCATATGCATGATTAAAGCGCATTTTTGGTAATACATATCAGTATTGCTGCGTTAAATAATGAATGTTATATTTAATTACAATGAACGACTTTATTTTGTAAAACAAATCACAAAGTAAATAATTAAGTTGTTATACTGGTATCAAACGGTAAAATTATAGCACCTCTCGAAATTATTTTCTTAAATTATCGATCTCAAAAGTAATCTAACTCAAAATAGACTAAAGCCTGCAATCTATACTATAGCAGAAAGCTTTTAGTGAAAATTTGAAGTCTCTAGCTATTGTAGTTGCTGAGATCTCAGCCGCCCAGCCAGCCATAACGCATATAATAGCGTATTTTTTTCAAAAATGCGCTGAAAATTGCGAAAAGATTTAGTGTAACATGTCTATCATCTGCTGTATCATAATAACGTATTATTTAATACGTGACCCTACTACAAACACTTAGTGGATATGTTATACTTATTGCATTCTGTACACAGTGCCGCAAAATTGCATTATTTTTTATACCGATTTACAATTTTTACGAGTAAGTTTGAAAGGTACATTTCAGTTCAGGTTCAATCGCTTCATACGTGTGGAATGAAAGTAATCGGTGGTGGTATCGATATCAGCAATGTTAGAGAATGTGTCAGAGGAGTAGTACAGGTAATATTTCAAAGGATTATAATTACAAAATACCTGTAAAAAAAAACTACCAAACCACCAGGGTTTTCCTTTCAATCACAGCAACAAAATTGCAGGCTCCTTATGGAGATTTATTACAGGAGAATTAGCTCTTCTGAAGGGCATCTAATTTTATACATCCAAAACACTTCTTAACACAAATAAAGACCTGCCTGTCATATTAATTAGCTTAAATATTGTTGCTTTGACTTCCTAGAAAATAAATCTCTTACGCTCCTTAATCTGTTACCGGTGCTATACCAATTGACAATGTCAACTTTTTCTTCAGTTGAATACATCGCACACGAACGCAAATAAAGATATGGAAGCCAAATCAACAATATTCAAATTAGGTAATTAATGAAGGCAGATCTTTATTTGTTTTAAGAAGTTATTATGGTTCCATAAAATTAGGTGCTATTTAGAAAAGAGATTTTGTCATTTAACAGTAGACGTGGGTAAAAACAATACATGTAAATCCGACCTGCGTAGCTCAGATGAGTTTACGTTAGCAACTCTAACTTTGGCTGCCGGGGTCCTGGGTTCGAATCCCAGTTAAGGTATGGCTGTATGTGATTGTATAGTGGGTTGAGTGGGAAGAGTAACTGATTAGCTAACACTCTTCCCACTTTAAACTAAAGACAACAAAATAAAAATAAAAATGTCTACTTCTCAATAAATATCACTGTATAGTCATATACACAAATACAAAAAAATTCATCTGAATGCATCGCCATCAGTATGTATAGTCATGTTGATTTAGCAAGATCTAGCATAGTGTATCCTGTAGCTTCTACATATAGCCTGCTATGGAAACTCTGATAACAGATTCAGATTCTCTCAAAAAACTGCCCATCAAAGGTGCTAACAGGTACTGTCCATTTCTGATCGTTCGCAAGCTATAAGTACTAGGGAAAATGAAAACGAAATGTGACATTTTCAGTTTTTCGGTGATATCTCAGTTATTTTCAAAAATATCGACGCGTTTTTTTAGCAACAAAGAGGGGCAGCTTTGCTTCCAGTTAACCTACGCTATATCTCCCAGTCTCACAATTACGGAGATTCCCATGGTGAGCCACAAATTTGGAAAATCCTGTACGACTTTTTATCGTACCGTGTGTACGGCTATGTTTTATCTAAGTAGGGAAATTTGAGTGAGCTTTAGGTACTATGTTATGAATTAGCGTCTACGGATTTAACAGGACTAATTCCTCCCCTAAGAGATGACAGATGAAATGAGCACAATTCGACCTTAAATTAAGCAGTCCAAATTTGCAACATGCATTCGATACATGAGTTAACGCCATTTGCCCTAGTTATATCAAAGAGAATTTTAATACTATACAAGCGCGCTAACTGTTTATAAGTTGCGTGTTGGCGAGCAATTATAATAACTTTTGCAAGAGAATTATGTCGTTACTCCTACGTAAACGTAACCCATAACAATGCATCAACTTTTATTTATTTTCAATTAATAAACACATTTTCTTTTACCCAATTTTTGACAGCATACCTAAATTATTTCACGTACCATTCGCACGAGAATACATTTTAGTTAGCGATTTAAGTTGTGTGCGATGATGGGAGTTTTGCAAAAGTATTCTACGTCCCGGTTCCTTAAGTATAGTAACAAAGGAATTGCGAACCGCGGTATGAAATACATTTGAAGTTTGTTCCATTAGTATAAAGCTCCACCATAAAGAGTTAAACTAGAGCAAACAATTCTTATGCCACTTGCAGTCTACGATGTCTAAGGTAATTCATAATGGAAGATTTTAATGGATTAAACTCGGGATTCAGTTCGCAAAGGTGGAGATCGTTACTATTTTAGTTATGATCGAAGTTCTTTAGGGACGCTTTTGGTTTTATTAATTTAAACTTGATCATGTGTATTATTATTTTCCCCACTTAAATTAGTTATTTATATAACAGGAGCGCGAAGTTCAATTTCGCGCATTGAGACTGAAGGTATTTTGTTTTGAAGAGGCGATGCCGAGTTAAAATATCAGTCAAATGCGCGAAATAACGCACAAAAACCACCCACAACTTTGCGCTAATTTATAGATTTTATGGACCATTTTTAATCATTAACCTACAGACTTCATACCACTAACCCCATCATGCGCATACAAAAACCATCATTCAAAATCCACCAGATTTTAAGATCGTTGAGTCACGTTTCTTGTACATGACATCAGTATGAGTAATTCCGATTCACCTGTTTTGGTCACGCAAAGGACATTAAGTTTTAGTTTTCGCCCGTCAGACTGGCACTGGCAACTTTTCCCCGGCAATTAACCCGTCCCTGCTCATCTTGTAGCCATTGACTCACAAAATATAGATTGCCAAATTCATTAAGAATCCATTGAATTGGATTTGAAAATAATAACATTTTGGGATAAACAGCGCTCTAATGGAACCCCCATGTATATTTCCTAATACTTAATACTGAGCTACCCTAACCAAATTCAAAAAAAGAAACCCTATTCAAGGGTCCCGTTACATTGTCACGGATATTTTTTGTTTTGTGAAGGGGATTCGACAAACCCTTCTTTTTGATGCTACTCGACAATGTATAAACATCTAATAGTTCAGGTTATCAACTTGCGTTTTGGTCTTTAATTCAGCTATTCTTTTGCTGTATGTTTAACCACTTTTTTTTTGTTTTAGGTAAGTGGAATAAGTGGAACCAGTTAAAGAAATCGATCAATCAATTCATTCATTGTATATACTGTAAGGAAATTTAAACCCAGTTGCGACAGATGAGGTAAGAAAGGTAGCCATTCGTTTCTATAATGTAGTATATTGCGTCAGTAACAAATTACGTTGTGTAGATAGTTTCGTATGAGCCACAGTTTTTTGTGCAATAAACAAAATAATGTTTATTTTGAACGAATTGGGTGAAAAAAACAACATTACTTTTGATGCGCAGTGCAACAAAAAAACTGTGCAACTTTTAAGTTTTAATACACCATATTGTGATCACGTAATTTTATTGCGATAACTGATGGTGCAGTTTATGTGCAAGAGTGAAAGTTTTGGAAGGTTTCGGAGAGTTAAATTTCCTGGAAACAAATGTAAGCGAGAAAATTTTAAAATGGCCGATTAATGGACCATTTTTACGACTGACAACATCAAGCTTATCCCCCTGTTAATAGTATATTAAGATACAAGTGTATAATCAAGTCTTTAAAACACGCGCAACGAGTTTAATGGCACGACGCGAAGCGGAATGCCTTTAACGTTGCAAGTGCTTTAAAGACCAATTATACACGTGTATCTTACAGTATTTTTTATTATACTTGCAGTATAATTTAAAAATAAGAAATACAATGAAATTATATTGACGTTATACTCGAATACATGTCTAATTAAGTGGGCTGGGTGTTCGTAATTTCACGATTGCCATGGGGAAATGCCACTTGACGTTTGCTTATAAAAATCGTCGTCTTTGTGAATAAAACGATTTCCGTTGAAAAAGATAATACACCGTCCATTAATTGGCTTGTTGTAAAATCTAAACAAACGGTGGTAGGTGTAAAATCCAAATCCAGTAAAGCCTATTATAAATAATATGAAAAGTTGTTTCCATGGATGAATAGGAAGTTACTTACGAATAAAATCTTAAATGCATCGATAATGCTGGCATATATGAAGGAATTGTCAAAGGCATTTAAATCTTCTATCTTTTGGTGCATTCATTCAAAACTTCAAACAATGCTGCGATTAAAAAGTGGAACAGATTTGGAAGCATACCCTAAATTACGCGCGTTTGTGAAAGCTTCAACCAAAGGATAAGTACAAGCCAAAGAAGTGATCTGCATTTACAGAAAGCGACCTAAGAGGATTTTTTATTTCACCCAGATGACAGTTTCAAAAGTGATACCTACTTGAAGTATCATTACTTAGCAACTTTAAAGCACTTGTGTTTTAAATGGCTTTTTTCGCACGCATTTGAGTGTTTAAAACGGAGATTGTGATTCAGAGGTATAATAAAAAAGACATTATTTAAAAATAATTTTTGAATAGATTTCAACATGATGGAAAGAGGATAATGTTTTTTGCTGCGATACCTCCATAATTGTTAAAGATAAAACGTTGAAATCATTAAGCACTAAAGCCAAAATCACGTTGCAACAAGCGACTATTTGGTTTGCAACAAAATTTCGCCAAAGTGTTAGGTATTTATGTTGACGATGGCTTGACTTGGATCAATTACATTGACTATGTTGTGTTGAAACTATCCAAGTTATTATTTGTTTTGAGAACACTAAAACAGCCAATATCGATTAAACCCCTTGTATCCTGCTACTTCTCACTTTTTCATTTTCATCTCCTGTGTGGAGTAACTTTGTGGGGAAATGCTCCCAAATCGAACATAAAGCTTTTATTATGCAGAAGAAAGCGATAATGGTTGTTGTAGGTGCCCAGTTTAGAGCTCACTGCCAACCATATTTCCGTCAACTTCAAATTATGCCGTTGCCATCATAATTCATAATTTATGCACCTATGCTACTCTTTTAGAAATTCACGCAAAGTTTTCTGCATTCCAAACTAATGAGAATATCCCACAGCTACAACACTAGGAACGCAAAAAATGTGAGGTTTCCATATTATAGACTTTGCAAATCCAAAAATAATAGCCCCCCCATAGATCTGTATAAGTAATGTACTACCACTAGCTGTGAGGCGTTTAAATTCCGTTAAGTTTAAAAATTTTATAAAACATCATTTTTTAACGTATTGTGTATTTTTAGTGTACTTCTTTGAGTGGAGTGGCAACCAGTTTCAACAGAACTAAAACCAAAAAGCCAAGTTTCACGTACGCATATAATGTGAAAATGATATATGGTCGCTTGTAGAGAAAGCAACACCTCTCGTATATTCGAACAGAATGGAGTTTAAAAGCGTTAGTATATCTCATTATATCGCGGATATTTTTTACTTTTATGTTATACTATAAAAACATTACCTGGAGGTATATAAAAGCATATAGTATTCGCGTAAATGGTCCAACGCAAAACGACTATAGGAAGTAGACAAACTCCAAATTAAAAAGTAGTTGATGGTTACATTCGAGCAATCCTCGAGAGCGCCATGATCGTTAAAAATAAAAGCATGGAAGTACCTGCAAAATAGTGTAATTTCGGTGCCATTTAGCACTCTACACCGAAATTGTAATGATAAAAACTCCGGACGTTATTTGTTTCACACATTTCGTGAAATCTCATTCGGTGTAGATAGGGGGTGGAAGATATCGCGCACGGCCAGAGTGATACCTTTTTAAGTAGCGGAAGTTATTCAAACAAGTCAAAACACGTTGGTCAAAACTTAACTTCGATAACGGTTTTAGTTTGTTTCCTTATTCGGTAACAGACGGTTTAGGCGGTAAACTAGGTAAAAGTTTGGTACTTTTCCTTTATAGAGATTGGAAATAGCTAACTGCGAAACGACTAACTATTTCATGAAGTTAGTTTGAAGTTAACGTGTAAACAGCTCAGTAAATATCCCAAGACCGTTCATTTGAAACGTATGTTAAACTAATTCTAGTTTACATAAAGCGACACTTCCAGTTGGTAATTTTCGAGGTAATTTACCATACAATTTACTTCTAACAGAGATCTTAAATTCGTTTCTCGTTTGTACTTGCCGAAAATGAACCATAATCTTGTCATTAAGGATTGGGCCAGTGGTGATTGAAGTAAGCTCCTTTACTTGGATACCGTCCACCGATTTGAGATCTCAGCACTGAGACGTATTATACCAGACACGAACTTATAAATTAAGATGGACTGCTAATGATGAATTGACAAATGACAGCTACATGGGGGCAGCCATGATGTGCACTTACTTGGCGCGAAATTCAAACCAACTAATAAACAAGCATTAACCTCACGTTTTCTAAATAAATTACTGTGACACATGTCATTTTCCAAGGCTGCAATAGTCTCAAAACTTGAGCACTAAGAAAATTCTCCTAGAAAATAACTAAAATGTGCACATCATGGCCACGCCCATGTTAGGGCCATTTCTACCTCTATGCGACTGTTTGATCAGCAGTCCATCTTAATTTATAAGTTCGTGATACCAGATATAGGCGTACAGAATGTTAATAAAATCTGACCCTAAAATTTAAATCCACATTCATTTCTAGCATCAGAAATAGTAGTTGTAATTTGAAAAATGGAGGTTTTTGACATTTTTTGATTGCTAACTTTAAAAAATCACAACAACCCTGGAAACTTTTTCCAGACTTTCAGCGGTCACTCAAAAAATTTCTTAGACTTCAAGGATAAAAAACAGCATTCAGGTATCTTGAACGGTTTAAGAAATAGGAATTTTTGGATGGGCGGAAGGGCCAAAATCTATGACATAAATCATATATCTTAATTGCGTTGAATTCAGATTCAAATAGCGCATTTAGAAAAAATAGAAAATGGTATGTTTCTATTTAGAAAAACAAGATGGTGCCACTTCCGGTATCTACGGAAGCGGCGCCATTTTGAGATTACTTTCTTTCAATTCGCAATGATGTATTATGGCTGTAAACCAAATTTCCAGGTTCTATTTCAACCCTGATGATGTGTATTTTGATGTCAGATGTTCATGGAAGCTACGAAAAGTAAATGTAAAACAAGACACCAAGAAACTACAATGGTATCGTTGATGATGACAGCTTTGTTTGTTGACGCACGTACGCCAGCTTACGGTTTATTCCATTATTATGGAATTCTTGGTGTTTTCGTTTTAGTTTCTTTTTGTAAGCACGTGATATTTGATATTAAAAAAATCCCAAAAGTTACAAGAATGCAAAGTGTGCGCATCACAAAATCCGATGAATTTGTCAAAGCATTTGTTGCATTTACCAATAAACTAATGGTGATAATAAACTTGTCCACTTTTATGATGTACATATATATGTAGCTGGCAAACGTTACATTCTGGTAAAGAACGCAAATGCAAAATTAATCTTTGAACTTATGTGCTGATTAAGTTTTGTCTATCTTTGCTTCGACCTTCGCCAATCGATTTCTACGAGTTCAAGATTCATCAATGCCATTGCATATGAGCCGGATTAAAAGTCCGAATGCGAGCTGTGTCAAAAAATGTCCCTACTGAAAATCGTATACGATTCTTCGTATCTTGTTTATTTTGTTCTTGGCTTGCACATCAAAACAAAAATAAAAATGGTTCGCAGAATTATTAAATGACTAATTAATACAACTCTTAATGAAGAAAAGATACAAATAATAATTACACGGAATCATATGTTAGGTCACCCCAAGATCTGTGCTAAAAATTTTATGATGAAATTCTTGTCTCACGATGCCTATTATGAATTATTAACATAACCAATCAACCGCTTCAATGATGCTAATTAGAGGGACACTTTTCTTTTTTAAATTGAAAGGTAATATAAAAATGGAGTCAGAAGTCATTTCCTAACTTTTTTTTTATTCGTGACTAATTACCTTAATTAATGGCAGATGGATATTTATTTGAATTCTTGCGCAATCTGTTTTTCTTCATTAAAAAAATGAGGAATTTATACAAATTTTGACGCGCCTTGTCCTTTGTTCTCCCAAACAATTGAATTTATTTTCGTTTAAACATTTCGAGATGTTTTAGTGCACAGTGTGCAAATATTGACAGCCGTTTTAATTCGTTTTTCTCATGGCAATATTTGAGTCGACACGTAAAGTAAATATCTTTAGGGAATAAATTTTAAATTAAATTCTTATTAGGGGTTCGACTGTCGATAGATTTTTATTTCGGGAATAATGCGTGAACTTTCGTTTACGTACTGTAAATCAATTAATAAGTAGGGTAGACATGGCCCAGGCTTAAACTGTTTGAGAAGTTATTAGCACTTGCAAGTTGCAGCAATACATTATGCTTATAGTGTCCATTAAAGTTAAAGGTATTAGTAATAATAAAGCAAACTTAATATTTAAATTTTAAGCAGAGTATTGATAATTGAGTTGAGAGATTTATTTGTGTAATTCTAAGTCACCTTCCCGAATTCATGTATCAGATGCCATTTACATTGCACTAGCTAGACGAAATTCAGGCTCCACAAACTTTAACAGGTTCTGAATTTGTGCTTTTGATGTTTAGTTTTCTTAATAGTTCAGGAAACGAAACTTAAATAGAATAAAACCTGGCAATTTTTCAAAATGCATCGATTTGCATGAAAATTTGTGATTAAGTTCAACTTACCCTCCACTTCAAAATCTATATTATGCCGATGGGCGCTTTTCATTTTTTAGGGGCGAAAACTACCCCTCTTTGCCAAAACCGATAAAACTACATATTAAAGCTTAATGTGAGTAAAATTTGGTTCAGAGTTGAGTAATGATTGTTAGAGGCTTTTGAACATTATTTCAGGATATTTCAACCCTTAAAAATCCACCCTTATTGTGGTTTAATAAAAAAGAAGTATTTACCTTTAGAAAGTTAATAATCTATTTATTGACGTTCAGTTGTTCAGTGTGCATTTCGAACAAAGTATGGTGTTCAACCTCCTGATGGATGGTGTATCAAACGGTAATATAAACATTAAACAGTTAATAGAGAAACAGTGTTTGTGTATTTGTACAAAGGGAAAAGTTCCGAGCAGCCGCGCACGAATAATCGTATCGATATATATATCAAGTAGGATCATATTGAACATCTGTGAACATATTTTCTTGTGGAAAAAAACTTACTTTAACACTCTTCATTTGAATGTAACCCATGATTCAATTTTGTTTGTTTAATTAAAATTCAGATTTTCAAAGTGGTGCGATGTTCTTTTTGAATTGCCCTGTATATACATTACATAGTGTATAGGTGTATGGAATGGATGTAAGTGTATAAAAAATTTTCTAATGTGTAGTATACGAAATGTATACCGGTCATGTAGATACTCATGCTTCGATTTGTGCTTTAAGAATTTTTCGAAAAAAATTGATTCGTTTTTTAATCATAACTCCTTTATTTTTATTTATGATAGAAAGTGTACAAGGCTATTTACATTAAATCCATTTAAAACTCTTAGTTTTAAAATGGGGTGAGCTTAATGGACTAAAAAAGGTAGTGCTCCCATATAAATACACGCTTTAAACGTCTACATCTCACTTAATTTTTGTCGTACAGAAAATTCCCGGTGGCGTATTGGCATTCTGTACTATTATTCAGAGCAGCTCTGGTCTGATTCGCAGTATACTATGGCTTCACGTTATGCGCAATTTGCTAATACATTACATACTGCGATTCAGAGCACCGATATGGTTTAAACTTTAGAGTTCTGAAACACTGTATATAATGGGTTTCTATAAAGCGCGTCATACTCTTATATTACAAGAAGTGCATTTTTTGTTTGTTTGTGTGTGTAATCAAGGTTCTCAAACTGCACTAAAATGATCTACGAGTATAAAGAGGATTGTTTGAAATGTGCAACGAGAATACGTTTTCAATGATCGGATATTTGAAACTAGTATAACATGGATTAAAGCGAAATTTTAAAAAAACGGGTGAAGATATTACCACTGTTTGGTGCGCAGCTGATTTTTAGTAATAAAACAAACACTAAACCGAGCACTAAACCATTCGGTGCTCTGAATCGCAGTATATAATGTATTATCAAATTGCGCATAACGTGAAGCCATAGTATACTGCGAATCAGACCAGAGCTGCTCTGAACAATAGTAATGCCAATACCCTTCCCGGCGAGGAAAATGTGTGGAATTGAAAATGCTACAATTGGATGCTGTAGCAATTTTTACGTATCCCCAGTTGTTTTGTAGTTATTTTGAAAAGGACGTTTTTCACAAAATTGCAGAAGTTCGTTACCCACTTTTAGCTTGAATTATTTCAAAATTAAGTCTTCTAAACTGGTCGCACTTCTAAAATGTACTAATAAATAATACGTAATTAGAAAAAACTGGAAAAGGGGAATATTATATTTGATCCAAATTCCAATGAGATTCTATAAATTGAATACGAAGGAAGAATATTTTATTTGACTTGAAAATTACAACTTGACAATATCTCAATTATTTTATTCAAACCGATTGCTCTGATCTTAATACCCCCTCTCAATCGACTAATCCAATCTTGCAAATTAACTTCTCAAACTGAGTTACATCAGCACTTAATGCTACATATTCTGCTTCACTAGAAGATATTGCTACTGTAGATTGTTTTTGACTAGACCAGGAAACAGTGCATCCAAAAACTTTAAAGACGAAACCACTTGTCGATTTTCGATCTGCAGTATCTCCAGCCCAGTCAGCATTCGCATAACCCACAAGTGGAATGTTACTATTAACAGAAAATCTTAGTGCCATTTTCTTGGTTCCTTTTAAATAACGAACAACTCTCTTCAATGATTGGCAACGCTCTTCTATAGGGTGCTGTTGAAATCTACCAAGATAACTGATAGGGAAACAAATATCAGGACGAACACATAACATCAAATACATCAAACTACCCAGCAACTCTTGATATGATTTCCTGTTGTTATTGTCGTCAGAATTTGTACAAGGCAACTTTAATCCTTTCTCCATAGGAGTCTTCACTGCGTTGCAATCCTGTAAACCAAAGTTCTTCAAAATCTTTTCAATATGGTGGGGCTGAGATAAGTTTATGTAATCTGAACCAATCTCAATCTTCATACCCAGGAAATTTTTCAACTCTCCGCAATCTGACATTGAAAATTGTTCAGACAATAACTTCTTCACATTTTCCATATCTGAAAGTGTTTTTCCAACCAAAAGCAAATCATCTACGTAGAGGACCAAAAAAATATGTTGACCATTTTCATTGCGTGTATAAAGACAATAATCATGTTTTGACCTTACAAATCCAATTTGCAAAAGATAACTATTCAACTTTTCATTCCAACATCTAGGAGCTTGTTTTAAACCGTAGAGTGATTTGAATAACTTGCACACTTTGTTTTCTTCATTTGTAATACCATCAGGTATGGTCATGTAGATCTCTTCTTTTAGATCTCCATGCAAAAAGGCTGTTTTCACATCAAGCTGTTGAAAAAAATATCCAAGACGAATACCAACAGCTAACAAAACTCGAATTGTAGTGAGTTTCGCAACTGGTGCATAAGTTTCAAAATAGTCGAAGCCATGTTTCTGTAAATATCCTTTTATAACTAGTCTTGCCTTATGCTTCTTTGGAACACCATTTTCATCATATTTTATAGAAAAAATCCATCTTGACTCCATAATTTTTTTTAAACCGGGCTTTTCGACAATCTTCCATACTTTGTTCTTCTCCTTTGATGTGAGTTCATCTTCAACTGCTTTGATCCACAAATCTCTATCTTCTCTTCCAAAAATATCTCCATAACATTCCGGAACATCTGGAAGAACATTACCAGCAGTACTTGCTCTATAAGTAGTAAAGAAATTTTTCAACTTACTCGGTCTCTTGCGCTCCCTATCGCTCCGCCTCAAGTGCATTTCGTCACATTGATTATTTGGGGAAGGGAGCGCCTCAGCATTAGACTCATTTTCTTCTTCAGTTGTTTCTTGTTGATTTTCAATAATTGAATTTTCCGAGACATCTTCAATTACATCAACATTCTCGACAAAACCATTTTCCCCCTCTTGCTCGAGATCTTTGAAATATGTTTTCCTTGGTTTTTGTATAGGTATGAGCATTTTCACGACTTTTCTCAAACGGAAAACTTTCTTCATCAAACTTGACATCACGTGCAGTAAAAACTCGCTGTTTTTCTATATCCCACAATCTATACCCATTAGGAGCATAGCCAATCATAACTGATTCCCTGCATTTTGAAGACAGTTTTCTTCTCAGCTGATCAGGAATCCAAGCAAATGCTTTGCACCCAAACACCCTCAGCTTATTTAAATCTGGTGAATGGTCATACCATTTTTCAGCCGGTGTCTTGTTGTCATTCAGTGCAGCAGTAGGACTTCGGTTGATCAAATATACTCCAGTTAAAGCAGCTTCACACCACAGTCTTTTCGACATTTGGGATTCCATCAACATCATTCTAATTTTTTCAGTGAGAGTTCTATTAAACTGTTCTGCCACTCCATTCTGCTGAGGCGAATATGCAACCGTTGTGTGTATTTGAATTCCTTTCATTTTATACCATTTATCCTGTTCCTTAGACAAGTACTCTCCACCTTGATCTGTTCTTAATTTTGAAATAGGCAGTATAAATTTGGCTGTAGCCATTGCTTCATATTCTTTCATAACATCAAATACTTCTGATTTCTTTTTAATCAAGTAAATATTTGCAAAATGTGTAAAATCATCTATGAAGGAAACAAAATATCTTGAACCATTCCAAGCAACTGGGTTAATCGGTCCACACACATCTGAATGAATTAACTCCAATCGCCGTTTAGCTCTTTCTCTTGTATGATTGAATGGACTACGTGTCAGTTTACCTTTGATACAAATTTTACATAGTCCAGACTCTTTTTCTTGCATATTTTCCAATGAACCTTCTTTAACTAATTTCAACATGTTATCTTTACCAATATGACCCAAACGTTTATGCCACAAATCAAATTTACTATTAGTACTAACAAAGGCGCTACTGCTCACTAAATCAATTTCCAATTCATAGAGTTCGCCATTTAAGCACGCAGTCGCAACAACTTGTCCATTTTTCAAAATTATTGCCTCACTCTTCTCAAATACCACATTTAAACCTGCTTTAGTCAATTTTCTAACCGACAGCAAATTATCACGTAGATCTGGAACGTACAGTACATCCCGCATACAAACTTCAATGCCCTTATTGCTTATTCCATTTACTTCTCCGGAGTGCGTGGAGATCAGTGATTCATTTTCCTTTGCAATACATATTGTGATTGGTTTCCTCAGCTGTTTCATATTGGCGAAGTACCACTTCTCATTTGCCAAGTGATCACTCGCTCCTGAATCTAACTTAAATACAATGGTGCGGTTTCCTTTCTCCACAAATTCTCGATTTGAATCGGCCATGAAACAAATACTGTTAAAATAATTACCACTAGTAGCACTCCTCGCTTCACCTACCCTGCAATCCATAGCTTTATGACCAATTTTATTGCATTTGTAACACTTTCCATGGAATTTAGTATTCCTTTGAAAACGTTTCCAGTGCTTCTTCTTTCCTGCAAACGGTGTTTTTTGTTGCGGTTCATCCTCATGACGCTCAGCAAAACGGGTTTCCTCTAACAGTAGTCTCTCCTTAACTATACTGAATGTTAGTTTATCCAAATTTTGCAACGCTGTTATTAATGGGTCATATTTCTCAGGTAACGTTAAGAAAAATTGAGCTAATAAATCGGTTTCTTCCATTTCAGCACCACTACTTTTCAACTTTCGAATCAAGTTTTCAAAATTGACCAAATGAGACGTAACTTTGTCATCATCACCCATTCTAAGTCTCGCTAATTGCTTCCTTACTAACAATTGATTAACAGCAGACTTTTTTGCAAACATCAAGTGGAGACTTTCCCACATTTCTTTAGCAGTCTCCTTGTCACGTACATATGACAAGCATTCATTATTTATGAAACTGACCAGACGGTCCTTCGCTTTCTTATCTCTTTTCAAGAAGTCACTCCTATCCTTTCCTTCAGTGGGTGGATCGCCCGTTAAAACGTCCACTAAATTCAGGGAGTCCATATGAACCTTGACCCTGAATTGCCACTCATCAAAATTGCAGCCGTTAAACTGCTGGATCCCAATATTATTATTGTTGCTTTCGCCCATAACCTATTATATTTGATCCAAATTCCAATGAGATTCTATAAATTGAATACGAAGGAAGAATATTTTATTTGACTTGAAAATTACAACTTGACAATATCTCAATTATTTTCTTCAAAACCGATTGCTCTGATCTTAATAGGGAAGGGCTCATTTAAATTAGGGTGGCAATTAGGGGGATGCTTGCGCTGATTTTTTCGTTGAAAAAAGTACGGATCTCCCTAATTTTCATCGTAACTCACTTAATTTTTATGATAGTTTGTTTAAAAAAAAAAGAAGAATAGTTTTCGCGCATTGAGACTTCGCCTCGTCAAAATATCAGTCAAATGCGCGAAATAACTTCGCGCTAGCGTTATATACAATATTTTTTCTACAACTGAACCGATTGTTAATTAAATTTAAGTTTAAGTTCAAATTTTCATGTGTGCGTAATACTTTTTTCCATTCTTGACGGTTTCGCACACGTTGTCAAGAGCAACCTTACTTAATAATTAATCTTTTAAAAAACTACTACCTCGTGTTTCGAAATTCGTCAGAAAATGACAGGTTTTTTTGACAATTGTAGAAAAAGGTTTTTTTAAATATTCTACAAGTTTTTCTCGTAATATGCCTAGTTTTGCCGTTTTTTGACTGTGAAACTCTGTAATTTACCGTTTGACGAACAAGAGCTAACCTTGAACAAGCCACAGCTCGGTTCGTATTGGCCACACAGCAAGTAATAAAAAAACATTTTTCTACAACTGTCAAAAAAACCTGTCATTTTCTGACGAATTTCGAAACGAAGAAGTACTAGATTTTTAAACGGTTAATTAATAAGTAAGGTTGCGCTTGACAACGTGTGCGAAACCGTCAAGAATGAAAAAAAGCGCTAGCGCGAAGTTATTTCGCGCATTTGATTGATATTTTAACTCTGCTTCGCCTTGTCAAAATACCTTCAGTCGCAATGCGCGAAATTGAACTTCGCGCTCTTGTTATACGAGTATAAATAACTATTGAGTAGTTCTCGATTTTTACTAATGTGATATGTTTTTTTTTACTAGAAGCATCTATGGTTAAAATTTCAAAGAAATATCTTGATAAATAAAGAAATGGCACTGACTGCGCATGCCTACATCTAATGTTTGCAGTATCAGTTATGTTTGCCTTTAACAGAAGCATCTGTGATTAAAATTTCAAAATGATATCTCGATAAATAACAGTTGATGTTGCGCATCCTGCGCATTAATCTGATGTTTACAATATGCGATATGTTTGCTTACACTAAAAGCAACTTTGGTTAAAATTTCAAAGAAATATCTCCATAAATAATTGAAGCGCAACCAACCTCCGGCGTTGACCTTGAGGTTTTCCCAGCGTCATGTGACGTCGCATGGTCTTGGAATTTCTTCAAGGTCGCGATCCTGGGATTTCCCAAGATGATTGCCTCAAAATCCTCCAAGGTATAGCCCTGGGATTTCCCAAGGTCATTGCCCCAGGGGTCATGGTCCTGGGAATCCCCAAGGTCATGGATGTGGTATTTCCCAAGGTTTTGTGGCTGGGATTTCCCAAGGTCGGTGCCTGATGGAGTTTCCCGAGGTCGTGGCTCTGGTATTTCGTGGCCTTGAACTTTGATCTTTGATGCTGGATCAAGGTCAACGTGTTTCCTTTTATTCAGATTAACATTATTGATCAAATGTATTTATTAACTTTAAAATCAAGGTCGCTACGATCTGTCAAAGTGAGGCTTGCCTATGAGCAATTATTCGTAAAATAATTAATAATTTGGTAACATTGATAAGAAACCAAAAAGTGAATAGGTTTCCGTGCAGAAGTTAAAAAATGACATCAAAACAACTAAAAATATACAGGGTGTTCCATTAAAAACATTAGTTGTCTATTTACACCGTAAAAATGGGACACCCTGTACAATCAAACATCATTTCTGTCGATGCGCAACCATCTATGGTTGACATTTGCACAAAAGATTTTTTGATATTTTTACCAGATATAAGCTAGGAAAGAGCGACTCACTATTGCGGGACTCTGCATAAAGGATTCCTCCATAAATTATTCGATTAGTTGTTCATCATCTATCGTGTAAATGCTTGCAATAACACAAAAAATTGAAAAATTAACGTTGCCTGATGAATGGTATCGCTCTCGGTTTCTTCAATATCGGCGGCGAAAAAAACGACGGTCATCGAAACGTCAAATGTGAATATTCCTATTGAAATAGCAATATATTTTGCAGCGACTATAGTGGAAATCGCCCTTCTTAGTGTGCTATATTTGTAAACTTTGACTGTCAAGTTGTTCCTCAGTGGCCTATTTTCTTGCGGTACTGTCTATACAGTGCAGTAGACATTTTCAAGATATACCTAAACATGAAATTCGTATGCATTTGAACGTCTATATGCGTTTTTAATCAAACAATAATCGTGCAAATCGTTCGTGAGTACACACGAAGCATGTAAATATTAAACCGAATGGTGATTCCATTCTCGATTATCGTATGGCATACAGCTTGGTGATAGGTTGATCTGCAGCTGCGGGCACCTGGTGCTCTCAAATGCCGTCGATTCGTCTCTACCCTTGATAAGTCACGATCTCTTATATCGTTGTCTGCAAGATGCGATTCGTCGCAATAACTTCGCTTTGATATTTTTCGTTCTGTTTTAAGATGTAGGTGTGGATGCGTTTGTTTTTAGAATTAGAACACAAATTTTTACATTGTAATAAATCAGGTATGCCATGAAAACAAGTGAACAAGAAAAGATTCACAGATTTCGCAATCCATGTAATCATCGGAGATATTTCAAATGACAACCGTGTAACGCCATCTTTAAACATCTCGTTTTGTATAAACCCCTAATACCGCTCATGTTCATTATTTTTTTTCTAATCAGCCACTATTTTTAAATAAACTTTTACTGTCCAAAAAATTGTTTTATGGTTTCAGGCGAGGTTTCAGGTATACGATCATTAAATTAGAACTACGGAATTCAACTATACTGTAAACCCCCATTGTTGAAAAACGTTATTTTAGAGTTCCACTATGTGTACAAAAATTCAGAACGTTCTGGGAGTCAATTTTACTTAGTAATAGCCAATTGGTACTTTTTTCATATTTCTCCATAAAAAAACAATTGAAAATAAACGTTCCGGGTTAACCGTATCTTAAATTCGATTCTAAACAAATTCATTTTTTCCCTCAGTACAATAGTTAACGAGATATTCGAAGTCAAATGCGAAAAAAACGACATTTTCCCATTTTTTTCATCGTTTTTGGTTTATAAAAATATATTCCAGGAGTTTCCGATCAGGGGGACTATGATTGTCAGATTCAGAGGATTTTTTTACATGGACACTTACCTTCGTTGAATGAAGTAAACAACATCCAATTTCGACTACTTTTGGAGGTAATTTGACTGGCTAGAGTATAAGTAAAGCAATCAATCTGATTTTTCAGTTTTTTTTGTGCCAATGTTCTACTTTATAGAAACGCGTTAAACAAAAAAACTGAGCAATCTGCAATCCCATTTTCTTCCTTGATGAGAGATACTAAAAATCTAACAGAAATCGAGAATAGCCGAGAGAATAGTGCGATATAGAAAAACTGCAATTTTAGCAGAGAGCGACAATTTGTAGTGGCCGGTAGTGTACTTATTCTGACTTCAGTGCGAAATCTCGGGATTTTATTATGTGGTGGTCGCCATCAGGTTTCATACGACACGATCATTTTGTGTTAAAAACGTGACAAGGATTACACATATTTTATTAAATTTCCCAATGAAACGGAACGATGAAACATATGCGAATGAGAGAGTTTGAAAAGGGAGTTTCGGTTATATTTTATGTACGCGGTAAGTACACCATATGGTTGTTGCAAACAAATAACAATATATGGCAACAAAGTTATGAGAGGTACTGAAAAAACAAATACTTTTTCTTATAAATCTAAATATTTTATTATTAGTTTTATGGTAGGCGCTATAAATATGCGTTACAACCCCTTAGAGTCCTCCACAATGTAGAAATATGGGCAGTTCTGTTATTGATCTATTACATCGAGTTCATTTATTTAGAAATTCTATAATTTCAATAAGCTTAACAATATGATAGTATTTTTCAACTCTCGAGTTTTACTTCACTTTCTTTTCTAGTTGCACAAGGAACTATTAAACGACTCTCGAATGATCCAAACGGAAACAGAAAAGAACTAACTAATTTCAGCAAGTAAGACTACTCACCCAAAAACGAAAATCTGTACAGAATGTCCCATTTTCGACACTTTTATACGGTATTTCCGTAATTTTTTTTTTTAGATTTTTTTTTCTTTTTTTTAGATTTTTTTTTCTTCCTTTGGCGTATATTAATTGTTAGTGCTATCAAAAAAATATGTGCTCTTTTTGGGTCAAACTTAAAATGGTAAAATCAAAATTTAAAAATATTTGGGCGCTTGTAAGCTCCGGGGGAAAAAAAATGTTAATTTAAGAATGACCCTAGATAATTTCTTAGTTTAAAAAAAAAACAGAAATATGTTTATTACAAAAGTTTTTTTTAAATCATTGCTCGAATACTCGGCCGTTTCCGTATTACCTAGGTATACGGGATAAGGTAAAAGTTATCGGACATCTAATTTTTGGATTGAAACGCCCTGTATATTGCAGTTTACAAAAATAACATTTTAAATTAAAAAAAAATGAAAAAAGTTTTTGGAATCATATAAGTGAATGATAGCATTGTCCGCAAATAGCACGCTATATCTTTTCTACAACTATGCGACTTATACAGGAAATATATACAGGGTGATTCCTATAGTACCTGCCATCGTTTGGGAGCGTATAGGGGGTGTCTAGGGGAGTATTTTGATATAGGACACTTGGGGTCGGAAATCTAAAATAAGGGCGCCAGAACCAAATTTATCTTCTGGAATTTCACGCCTGTATGTAGGCAACCCAACCGACCGACGTTTCGCGCGGAGCGATGCAGAGCGAGTTAGCGCGAGGAAGCGACATGGGAGGGAAGGAGGGAAAACGACAGTCAAAAGCAATAACGTTTACAAGTGTTCAACGTGGCCACCGTTGTTCTCAATGCACTTCCTACATCTAGCCAACTATTATTATACTATTGCCATAGTGTTTATTCACTTGATACGCGTCGTTGCAGACGGGATTTCGTGGGTTTAAACAAATTCTGATCAAGTGTCAGCCACACATCGCCGCCTGAGATCGCTCCGTGTGCACCGCCGGCCGGTTGGGTTGCCTACCTACAGGCGCGAAATTCCAGAAGGTAAATTTGGCTCTGGCACCCTTATTTTAGATTTCCGACCCCAAGTGTCCTATATCAAAATACTCCCCTACGCACCACCTACACGCTCCCAAACGGTGGCAGGTACTATAGGAATCACCCTGTATATAAGTCTGGAAACGGTCGATTATATCGGCGAAAATATACAAGAAATCGAAAAAAGTTCTATGCAAAAGTTTTGTGGTTCTTCAATGTCTACTAGGTACTAATAATTTTATTATACAAGGTGGAACACCAAAATGGAATTTTTTATTGTAACACCCTGGAAGAAATACAATGTATCGAAAAAAGCTTTATACAATAGTTGTAGGGTTCTTCAATGTCTGCTAGGCATTAATAATTTTAATTATATAGAAACAAGGTTGGTCATCAAGGCGTGGCACACCAAAATTGCATTTTTTAAATGGAACGCCCTGTATACTATTCGATATTTCAATTTTTTTTAATTTTAAGCAAAATTGGTAAGAAGTATAATGTACCCAAATTCAATTGTTTCCAGGTTGTCGAGTTTTGAAAGTAAAACGCTCTAAAATAAACCGAATTGCAAACTTTTTTATTTATGAAGGTATTTAAATGAAATTTTTTTCTAAATGTTCTTATTTTAATTCTCAAGGATTTCATCTGTTATTGGAAGTTTTTCTTCTGTTGATCAATAAACTAATTATTATTAATTATTGGAATAGAAGCAAATTTAACGCCAATTTCAAAATTTGGTGTTGCGCATGCGCAGTGCCAACTTTCTTATTTATGGAGGCATTCAAATAAAATTTGATACATAACCACTTGGAATAAAAGCAAATATAGCGCCATTTCCAAATTTGGTTTTGTATAGGATGTGCAAAGCCAACTTTCTTATCTATGGAAGCAATGAAATGAAATTTCATACATATACACTTTAAATAAAAGCAAAACTAACATCAGGTTTAAAATTTGCAGCCCAGGAGCTCCTTTGCTATATTTGTTTAATTTATTATCACTACCAAGGCTAACGTCATTGCAAGTTGAGGATCAATGAAAATTATGCAAAGCAGCATCAAGAATGGGTTGTGTATTTGACGGTTTGATCGTTGATTTGGGAAGTTGCTAAGATACGCTCTGTTGGTTTCCAAAGCAATGTGATTTTTTCATATTACGGTGAATTCTTAAAAATCTAAACACGTGATTGGCTAATCGAGAGTGACTTCTTAAAGAAATCACGATGTGAAAAATGAATGCTATGATTCAATTTTTATGGGGAGATTTGGTGTTATTTCTCCGAAACTTTATAAGCACTCCATTTGGAACTATGGATCGCCACAATTTTAATAATTCAATTTAATATGCAACGTTATTAATTAATAATCGTATAGAAAAAAATTGAACATATACGAGTACTACACAATAAAAAATTAACCATAGATACCACATCATAAGTAGGTATATTTGTCAGGAGTAGTAGACGGAAGTAGGAAATAAGCAGTAAAGTAAACAGTTTTGGTTAATTAAAAGAGAGCATTCAGTAATGAAAATATGGTATTAAATGGTTAAAAGTTCATTTGGATACCTTTCGCAAATTGAGTTTGTAATTGGTATCCTAAACATAATTTAGTATGCAGGTCCATGTTTCTCGAATGGAGTAGATATGTATATTCCGATAACAAGAGCTTATCTAATTTCTCTTATGACATAGTTTCCATTAGGGTTTCGGTTATGCTTTCCTTTTCTGCGTCACAAAAAAATGAGAATGTTTTCATCGACAACGTGTTTATAAAGAACAGCATTCGCTTTTATTAATCGCATTTAACAGGCTTTGTTTCGTTGATTGGTAAGCGTGTATGAAAAGGGCTACAAAACATTTTCATTAGTGATACTTACCGTTTTTTCCAACATAAACCTTTTGATTTCGTTACCTACAAATTGAAACGACCTACTATAAACATAAGCTACTTGGAGAGTTATGCGTCTGTATAACTAATTCACTTTTGACGTATAATAAATTAGTTAATTAGCAATTTCGAGCACCGTATTTGTCGCCAGTGTTTCAATTCAGAGAACTTGATTAAAAGGTAATGAGTTTCATTATGCACGGCCGTATTTCAAAAATATCCGAATTTAATATGGAAAATAACTGATTTTTATGCCCAATCGCTAACGCTTTTACCGTCTTTTAATATTATTCTGGTAATCTCATAATCATATGAAAAACATAAGTCAAATTATCTTCCTAACAACATATTTTCATTAGCAAATTGATTTGAAAATGTCAGGTGCAAATCGCAAAATTTCTTCATATACGAACGTTGGCGATGCGTCGAGTTTGACATATAATGTGTACGGGGCACTTGGCAAACCAAGGAAACTTGTACACATCGCAAACGTTGGCGTTCACCTAGTTTGCCATATAATGTGGCCATACAATGTCGGTTGAAAAACATAATATCGCCCATTCAGTGACTTGATGCAGAAGCAAAAGAAAAGATGGTACCTGCAAAATCCTAGCTCTAAAGCCATAAATAATGTGAAAAAACTGTTAGCGTGGATGAGTAGGAAGTATTTTCAAATAGAACCTTAAATACATCGATAATGCTTACATATATGAAGGAAATGTCAAAGGTATCTAAATTTTCTACCCTTTGTAGAATTAATTCGAAACTTGCTGCGAATAAAAATTGGAACAGATTTGGCAGCATACCCTAAATAACGTGCGTTTGTGAAAGCTTCCAACAAAGGACGCGAGGCATCTTTTGCATTTGCAGAAAGCGATCTGAGAGGATTTTTTATTTCAGTCTCAGATGATGATTTCATACGTCACAACCTTACTTTAGCAACCTTTAAAGCTCGGCGTGTTTTAATTGCCTGTTTTCTCACACTCGGGCATGCTTTAAAGGACGTTTCTGATGGTGGTATAATAAGAACAAATAATCTTAAAAAAGGCTATCGAATTCAACATATGTACGCACAAATCTCACAATGTGGAATGTTTCAGTTGTAAGAAATGCATTCAGTTATGAAAATAGCTACATATAACCTCAGTGTTGACGTTTGATGAAATCTCTTTTTTGAGCGCAGCGGGTTTCAATTTCCAATGCTTGTATATGTTCATGTATATCAAAGCAATTTAAGTTTTTTTCGTTTTAGACTTCGAAAATAATACTACAATTGTTATTGATTAAAATGTTCCTTACCACCGAACTTCTCCATACAACAATTTGGATGTGCTTCAAGATGTGCTTGATTTTATATGAATCGTTTTCAAGGGTTTGAAAATTTATGCAAAACTTAATTTAATAACTAGACACATTTCCGTACGTAAACCACATATTCAAACACCTACTCCTGTCAACTGTGGGTGTACGAATTGTAATTCTGACTAAAAACGTGGTATTATCAGAATGAAAACGGAGTTTATATTAATAAAGCATTTATCTAACGCAGAAATTCATATTCTATTAGGGTTGAGATTCTATTAGCGTTATTTAGACGTGGCAATTACTAATAAATATTGGGTTAACAGTCATTGAAGGAATGCTCAAAAGAGAAAGGAAGTTTACCGATTACGAAACCTGAGAGAATTCCACCCCATTCATTACTTTTTATTATTTTACGTGAAGAGATTTAGAAATTCATTGTACCCTAAAGTTTTTAAATGACTTTCGGGATTTGTTGTAGTTACTTTTAGGGCGCATAAACATTTCAATTAATCATGTTTTATTTAATTTTTAATTTGTTTGTATGCATATTAAAAGCATGTCACAGCGGACACGTTAGCAATGTTAACTGTTCATATTTAGAAATAGATGTGTACAGTGTGATTCACTTTCTTATTATTGGAGCTATGGTGTCCATTAAATTAGCAAATATGAAGTTCTTTGTTGTCAGAGTTGCTATGATCGCATCAGAGATAACAATGATTTTTAACGCCACACTTGCTATTCTCTGCACCTTGCATATGATTCTCATTTTATTTTAAAATACCCATTCTGTAACGTGTGCCCGCTAAAGCGTTCAAATTATTTAAATTTTTATGTAGGTTGTATTACGAAGCGTTAATTTTCATGTGTAGGTACTACATTTATGATGACACCTTGACGGGTTTGAATAGTTTTGTTGATCGGAGGTAAGTACAGATAATAATGGTTGGCGTAGAAACGCGGCAGAAGTTGTCGAAGTGTTGCGGGAGCTGACGTCCTGACGGAAGTGGGTCCCGTTTCAGATTTTCTGAACGGCGATAATAGGAAAGGGAATAGTTAGGAGAAGTTGGGAGAAGACGAACGGCCGTCCGAGCGTACAGGTCGGCAACAAAAATTAGTTTCCGAAAAGTATAAACGTTAAATGTTAGAAGCGCAGCGGCAACTTGACTGTAGAGATCGTTTAAAAAAAATTTGATCGGGGGAGTTCAGAATTCGTACGAACCTTAGTGACGGCGAATTAAATTCTGCTGTAAGTTAAGAAATCTATAGAATATTATAGAGACTGAATGTGTATACGCACGATGTGAACGATGCTGAAGGACCCTTTTTTCGGTTTTTCGCTTATATCTCAAAATGCGTTCTACCGATAACCACTCAATATAAAATGAAAGCTGATTAAATTTACCACGTTTTACTCGGCAAAGTTTTCGATATCTTGTATAGTTTTTGAGACATTCGCTCTTGAAAGAAATATTTTTACCTCACATTTTTTGCTCTTTTTTGACTGGATAAGTCGTCAACGACGTCGACAAAGGGTTTAAATTCCCATTGATAATATACAGTCTGTTTCAAATGATATCGGCACTATTGTTAACTTTCTTATTTGTAGAGTTAGAAACCCGGTTAAATTATCAAACCAAAATTGTGCATTTCTTTTCACTGAGTGTCTTATTAAAAAAACAAAACGACATCGCATTTTTCAGATAATAACAAAAATTCATTCAGTAGACAAAAATCGAGACAAAAATACACAATTTTGAAAAAATAAGAAAGTTGGCAATAGTGCCGACTTAATTTGATACAGACTGGGATATTAGTATTTACTTATTTAGTATTTTGCGACGATTGTTGATTAATGAATCTTCCAATTTCTCACCATTCCCAGTCAGCGTATTGACCGAAATATGCACCACATAGTGAATAAGAATAAGAATATGAGGTAAAGTTTGCACTTTGAGGTCAAGTTTTGAAAATTGCCGGAGGTACCCTTTGACCCTTTCTCTTCAAGATCAGATATTGCGCCACGCCAGAATTAAAAGGTGCATACAAAACTGTTTTTACATGTTTTGTTAAGCTTTTGGTATACCCGCAAATTTAAAAATAAAATTCAACATTTCTGTTATTCGTAGCAATAGCCATGACTTGTTCTTTTATGAATTGCTACTAATAACAGAAATGTTGAATTATTTTTAAATTTGCGGGTATACCAAAAGCTTAATAAAATATGTAAGAAGAGTGTTGTATGCACCTTTTAATTCGGCTTCTGAACGACTTTTAAAAATATAATTTCCCATCTTAAATCCCTATGTTCCTACTTACCGTGCACCACCCGGTATACCAACTATGTTTAAAATTTCAAAAATGTACATGTTGATATTTATTGCGCCGGCTGCGCATGCGCACATTTCCTGTTTACTATACGCGATATGCTTGTCTTTACTAGAAGCATCTATGATTAAAATGTCAAACAAATCTTGTCCCCGCCGCCGGACGGATGGACGGACAGGCGGACAGAGAAAATAGCTGCAATAGCGTCCATTGTAGTACGAGCCAATTTGTGGTACTATGGTCACTATGGAAAGTCGTCTACCACGACTGTCGTTAGGTCACACCAGATACCTTGATATATTAATACAGGAAACTCGCAACTATTTGCATTTGCGTAACGCGAGATACGAAAAAGAGCGTCACCTACTCACGGCCCGGTGTGGAATGACGGAAAATTAAGGAGCAAATTAATTATATAAGCAAGGTTATTTAATATCTAAGATATGTGATATTACTAAATACCTCAATATTATCTATTTAACCATAACAATAACTATCACAAAGCACGTAAAACCTTCAATAAAGTTTAAACCAAGTATGATAGCTTACCTACTGTTGACATTTCCTACCGCAACGTGGCGCTGTCATTTGAGACCGGTTTTCAATGTCAATTTCCTGTATTAATATATAAAGGTACCTATTTGGTCACACGGACGGCTGTAGATGCGACCTGAAAACTCTGTACCTAGGGAGTGCCACCCCCATACGATACAAAAAAAAATCGCTGACATTTTGCTTTATTAATTATGGAAGACACAAATGCAATATTTTGTAAGAAACATATCAGATTGCCGTTTTCAGAAAACTTGGTTTCTATATCCAGGACACACAAGACAGAATCAAGATGATCAAGAGTTTTGTGAACAGTGAAATTGATTAAACTTTCCCTTACATGCTGTAAAGTTCACTTTTTTAAGTAATTCTGTTTTGATGAGTAGAAGTTTGGAATGAATCTCAGTAAGTGAAACTTTTCAGTTACGCAAGAAGTTGTGGAGGCCACCTGCGAAATAGGAAATTCGCAATGTTATACAAATCCATTCATTTTGTTTTATTTTATTCATCGTCCAGATATCATGTATAGCGTTGCGTAAACGACCTTTCTTTACAATTACTTATGTAGCGCACGTAGAAATTCTCCGCGTTTCTTGCTTTATTTTTATGGTAGGTTTTTATCCACAGCTGACACTTTTTATATAAATCGCAATATACGTGTAAATGACATTTTTCGATTAAGGAATCTGTGGGAAATTACTCCGAACTGACGTGTCAATACTAAGTTGGAAGACGCCGGATGGGATGAAAAAATCACGTTATGTACAGACTCGATTCGTCTATATAAAAGAATCATTTAAAGAGGGACAAATTGCAGGACGCTTATGTATTCAGTAATTAAATAAACAAACATTTGTCCTTTGTTACCTATGCGATTCATCTGGTATAAATCCCTCTTATGTTGTACAAGTAGTCTTATATGATCAGCACTACTTCTTCTGGAACAGGACTAATAATTGGATAAGTAGGTACATTAGTTGTAGAAGTCGTTTAAATTGATCGACAGATATCAAACTAAAATGAATCGTGGAAAATTTATGGGATGCCTACCCAATACTCCAGGCATATTTGAATACCATTCTAATAAATAAAAATTCGAATTTCATCATTCAGTTCAGAACTTGTTCGAAACTTAATCTTGAATATGAAATCCAATAAGGTATTTCAAGGTATACCTACATAGTATATATCTTATATGGGTAGATAGAAGTTGCTGTTAAAACTATTTGTGTGGATTACTTTTTCCAAAGGTTCTCTTTTACTTGAATCCGTTCGAACATGCTCAAGTTATATTGAAAAAACTTTGTTATCGTGCTCCCCCAAAGCGTCAACTTAGTAGCACAGTATAACGTTAAGTTTGGAACTCCCTAAATCTGCACCGTGTATAAACTTTGATGACTGGAACTTGCGCGAATGATTTTAAACTACTTTGATTTGTTGCCCAACTTTTGGGTATAGCTAGGCGAGATCCCGTTAGATGCTAGTAATTAGATTGTATACGATATGAAAGATTCTTTGGCCAAAGTCCGAACATAATTTGAATTTAATAACCGAATGGCTTAAACGGCAGTGTAATAGAAATGCCCACAGCGATTCAAGTTGCAGGAAAAAGTAACCAACCACGATACACTCCGTGTAACCAACTAATATTATTATGATTCTTTGATTGTACTTGATTCGTTCATTCGATTATGTAGCTTAGTGTAGATTTTAATTAATTTTAGCAAACGAAATGCATTATGGTCACTTCCTACGAAGTGGCTCGTGTTGTGTATGAATCAAAACTCGAGAACGACACTGTGTCGCTTGTCAGTCTGCCGGTCGGTAGAGCGTATCGATATCTGGTGATACAAATATTCGCTAAGTGTTCAGGCTCTCTTCAAGGGCAGATAAATTTTAAATTTCACTGTCATCTAAACCTATCAGACCAATTTCAATGCAATGAAAGAAAAATGCGTTTGCAAAAAGATGTAACAGGTTGTATAGCTGTAACTCAATTAAGTCAAAGTTTTTCGTTTAGCGCATAGGTATATCAAAAAATACACAACCCTTTTGTCAAATAATTTAAAATTTGTTATAATTTACTATCATAAAGAAAAAACTCCTGAAATTCCGCACCATTGCTCGAACTGATAACCACCTGCATTACTTATCTCGCACGCGACATTGTTTATCGCAAAACAATAACTCTTAACTAACACCTGACTAGCTAAACCTTTTATAAAATTACGATTAAACCTTCCGTTATTAATGCGTTTTAAATTTATCGTACAAACTAAGTACAAGAAATAGAATCATTGAGAACCGAATTCACGGATTATTTATCGTCTTCTCTTTTGTGTACCTTCAATCGGATACGTAGTATCCAACATACGGGATGGTGACTTGACGAACGCACCATAGGAATTTCAATAGTAATTTTTTAATTTCCGATTATTGGCTTGCCTAATTATTTTAGAAATAAAGTCTATTTAGGTTTTTTGTAGAGAAGAAAATTACGAATCCGTATATACTATTGTTTCCTATTTTATAACTTCAGAAACAGTAAAAATTAAAAAATTACAAACTGCCGCTTTTATAAAGTCGGTAATGCTATGGAATTATGAAATCAAACAAAAGCGCTTGCATTTGCCATTAGTTAGATTAGTTTCAAAGTTAAAAAGTGGGTCAAATCTTGACAAATAGCTTCCTAGCTGAGATAACCAAAAATTGCCAAACAAACGTACGCACGTAACATTACAGACGGAAAAAATAAGAAAGGTGCATTTTTTACGGCATGGCATTGTTTTGCTTTATTAGAGGGACCTACCATCCAAATTTCGTAAAATTGCTCCATAAATAAGAAAGTTGGATGTTGCACATCGCGAAAACATTATTTTGCGCATGCATTGTTAGCTTTTAATTAAAAGGACCTACCATTCTAAATTTCGTTAAAATTGTTCCATAAAATAAGAAAGTTGCATTTTCTGCGCATAGCGCAACACGATTTTGCGCATTGCATTTTGTTAGCTTTTATTAAAAGGACCTACCACTAAATTCGTTAAAAATTGTTCCCATAAAATAAGAAAGTCATTTCTGCGCATGCGCAACACGATTTTTGGCGCAGCATGTTGTTTGCTTTTATTAGAGGGACCTAATCCATCAAAATTTCGTTAAAAATTGCTTCCAATAATAAGAAAGTTTGGAATGTTGCACATGCGCAACACTAATTTTTGCGCATGCATTTTGTTAGCTTTTATTAAAGGACCTATACCACTAAATTTTTCGTTTAAAAATGTTTCCATAAATAAAAAGTTGCATCTTCTGCGCATGCCAATCACGATTTTTGCGCATGCAATTTTGTACTTTTATTAAAAGGACCTACATCTAAATTTGTTAAAAATGTGTTCCATAAATTAAGAAAGTTGCATTTCTGCGCATGCGCACACGAATTTTTGCGCTAATGCATTTGTTAGCTTTTATTAAAAGGAACTGAACCATCTAAATTCGTTAAAATTGTTCATAAAATAAGAAAGTTGCATTCGCGCAATGCCGCAACACGATTTTCCATGCAATTTTGTTTGCTTTTTTTATTAGAGGGACTACCCATACCAATTCGTTAAAAATTGCTCCATTAAATAAGAAAGTTGATGTTGCACATGCCCAACACTATTTTTTATGCGACATCAATTGTTGTTAGCTTTTTATTAAAAGGACCTACCATACTAAATTCGTTAAAATTGTTCAATAAATAAGAAAGTGCATTTCTTGGCGCATGCGCAAACACGATTTTTGCGCGCATGCATTTTTTTTAGCTTTATTAAAGACCTACCATCCTAAATTTGCGTTAAAATTGTTCCCAATAAATAAGAAGTTGCATTTCGCGCATGCGCAAAACACGAATTTTTGCGCTGCATTTGGTTTGCTTTATAGAGGGACGCTACCATCCAATTTGCTTAAAATGCTCCATAAATAAGAAAGTTGATGTTGCACATGCGCAAACACTAATTTTTTGCGCAATGCATTTTGTAGCTTTTATTAAAAGGAACCTACCATCTAAAATTTCGTTAAAATTGTTTCCATAGAATAAGAAAGTGCATTTCTGCGCATGCCAACACGATGTTTTGTCGCAATGCATTTTGTTAGCTTTTTAATTAATAAGGACCCTACCATCTAAATTTCGTTAAAATTGTTCCATAAAGTAAGAAAAAGTTGCATTTCCTGCGCATGCGCAACACGATTTTTGCGCATAGCATTGTTAGCTTTATTAAAAGGACCTACCATCTAAATTTCGTAAATTGTTCAATAAATAAGAAAAATTGCATTTCTCGCATGCGCAAACACGATTTTCGCAATGAATTTTGTTTGCTTTTATTAAAGGGACTTACCATAGAAATTTCGTTTAAATTGCTTCAGAAACAAGATCGTTGCGTTTTGCACATATGCAACACAATTTTTTGACTTTGACCATTTTTTTCTCCGTTTTTTGATAATATAACCCGGCCCAATTTTTTGTAGGTTGTACACAGGAAAATAAGGTCTTCCAAATAATAGAATAAAAATTTTAGGTTGCTATTTGAAAAAAAAGTTCGATGTCGTTACGGCGCTCCAAAATTTTTTTTCAAAAATCCGGCCCGTTATTTTTCTGTTCGGTATGCCTAAAACATATATACAAAATTTCAACAAAATCCGTCGAGCCGTTTTCTCAGAAAATTGCCAACAAACGTACGTACGTACGTATGTACGTACATACAGACGGAAAAAATTTTTATTCTTTAAAAGTTGCTTAAAATGGTCTAAAACGTCGACATTTGATGAAATTTTGAAATGTTCAAAAAACGGCTATCGCAATAGCTACCTAGCACATGCTAGGAAGCTAAAAATTCTTCATTAGGTCATCAAGTCAAATATTTGTACTTATTCGATTCTTGAAATTGAGTGTAACCTGTAGGTATCTATTTTTTCAGAAATTCCCCTTTACCTTATCGATATCGAAAATATTAAGTGTTCTAAATAATCTAAATCACCGGTGTTATCTTCTCTCGAGACGCTCATACCTGATACCTATATAAGTCCGGCCAAGCCGAACCGAGCGTTATTCAGCTGCAGTAATTAGCAACGTAAACATGAATGTATCAAAACTGTTCGTCTTTCTGGTGCTCATTATCGCCAGCCTTTTCGGACAGACGCAAGCAAAATGGAAAGGATGGAAAAGACTTGTAAGTATTTACTAAAAAAAAATGACAGCATTACTGTAAGATTATGTTTTCCAGGAAAACGTTGGGAAGAAGGTGTTCGACACGGGGGTGGTTGTTGTTGCAGTAGCGGCATCAGGAAGACGGGGTTGAGGGTGGTGTAGTTTACTATCAATGAATACCTTACTCTTATTACCTATGTAACTACTATATATCACAATATCAATAAATCTACTACATTTGACTAATTTTGAATAAAATAGTGTACCTATGATCATGTATGAAAGTTGCTTTATAATATAACCAAAGAGGGGTACTCTGTACAGAATTAAACCTTCGTTTTGTTAGAAAATTATGTCAAATTAGAACAAAATGCATGAGAATAAACAATATTTTCACAATAAAACTAGCACAAACCATTTTTTGCGATGTTTTCAAAACTATTGAAGATATTTTAAATATCTTTTCATATTATTATTCAGCACGAAAATTCGCAACATTGCCATCATTTAACCAATATATAGTTGGCACTCGAAAAATGGACACCGTGTATGCGCTTAAAGTAGGGGTGAAATCATCTCTTAAATGACGCAGTTATTAAGGATCTTTAGATCTTTCATAAAGAGCGATTACAAAAATTCCACGTCATAGTTGGTGGTCATAACGGATTTATAAAAGTTGGAATCAAAACACTTGTGCCACGCTACGCTATGATAAGTGCCTCAATTTGAATGGCGCTTGTGTTGATTAATAGCCCAAGAGTGTAGCCCCCAAATGTATATAATAATAGATTTTCTGTTAAAATTGTTTTATTTCAGAACGTCTGCTACTTTCTGGACAACCCTCGTAATACACTATTACATCAATGATTTTTATTGGATATATGATTTAGCTGCGCACCCTAGTGATAGTCTTTAATTTTATTGTGGACAGGTACAATTTACACAACCAACAATAAGAAGCATCGTTGAATGTATGCAATTTCCAAAGTTTTTAATTATGATGACTGCAATTGCATGACAAAAAATTCTTTCACACGCTCCGCTTTGAATCGCTGATAACTGATATATGTATCGTGCAATTACACTACAATTAAAGTGTAACCTATTAACACAGACAATCTTCTCAATTTGTGAACAATGTAATTGTGCTACCCTAAGCAAAACTTAAACGGGCAAATCCCGAGGCAAATCCACACATTGTAAGATGTGTACGCCACAAATAGTAGAAAAGTTTAAATAGTCATTTACTATTAAAGCATGACACATCGAAGAATGCCTATTTTTTATGTTGTGGTCAGTGTAAATGTGCCACGAATTGTAAGGCCGTTTTAAAGCATAATCGACGTAAGGGAATGTCGGCGATTTGGTGTACAGTTGTACGAGAGAAATTGAGTGATAAATAGTGATCTTTATTGGTAATTAGAAAATTGCAATAAAAAATGTCGCATTTCTACCCAGCTTATCCCACTTACCACAGTCGCTCTTAAATGAAATTGTTTACTAATACAAAATGTACATATATTTGTATTTTCTTTTAAAACTTAGGAAATGGGAAACTACTTCATTTAAGAAATCGCATCGGCATTGTAAAACTAATTACGGAATGTAGTTTTTATCGAGGTTTTTATTTATTTTAACAGATAAGTAATTAAGACAATTCAATGGGGTTATTCAATGACATTTGTGAAACTCCCACCAGTGAAATTTCGCGAATTTTTTTCGTATTAACCGGAACATTCTTCTTAATTTGTTAATCAATTTTGACAACCGACTTATCACATCTTTTAATTTGATCACTCATAACGAATTAGCTTATTGGAGCACAAAAGTTCGAATAGAATCATAGCAGAATGAAAAACTACTTCCGTAATTTATTTTCTCATGTCTTCGGGTTTATCACGTATAAATATAAATTCGCGTGGGTAATTATGCTTAAAGTTTCTTTTGATTCATTGAATAGTCCTTCCGAGAGTCCTTCGAATACCATTTGTAGTCGAAATATTTCTCAATTATTTTTGAGGTGCTGTTCCACTCATGCTAGTTACATTTTTTAATACAACTCGCGCAAGCGCTCGTGGTATTAATCAGCGTAACTAGCATTCGTTACAGCACCTCAAAAATTATGGACAATACTTCGACTACTCATGGTATTATATATGAAAATTGTGGTAGTAGTGTACCTATACTTCATTCATTATAAGAAGGTAGTAGATGGCGCTGTGGTTGAAGATATGCACACACAGGAAAAATATTGAAGGGCGCCAAATTTAAAAAAGGAACTAGATTAATTTGAACTACATTATGTCAAATTGTAAAATGTGACTTTTTGATTAATTAGAATACTGTAAAGGTACAACGTGGTGCGCGCGTATCGCAACAGAATTTGTAGCGCATTTTTGCAAATTTATCTGTAAAAATGTAGAATCTCATTTCACTATGGCTGGCTGACTGGTGGGTTGCCAGCAATTTAGGGCCGGTTGAAGAACGCTCGTAGAAAGACGAGGAGTGTACGTGTTTCTACCGGGCTGTGTAATTAGCAACTTTAGGGTCAAGGACGGGACTAGATGATGTGGGGTCGGTGACATCCAGGCGCAATCTCCGAGCTTGGTTTGGTGATTTTTCAGTTTTCTTCTTCTACAGTTTTGGTCCAATTGTTTTCAAACTGGTGTCGTGGGAAAGATGTAAACGCGCTAAACTCCTGTTTAGCGGCCGGAGTTTAGCGGCCGACGCTGTTGCGTTTTATGGAATATGTTTACAATATGTACAAAATTCTGCAATGACAATTTTCCATAATGTTGTTCTTTTAAAGTTTGGCAGAGAATCATCATCATTGACCACATTTAAAACTTTTTGCAATGTTGGAAGTTCATTTTTAAAAAAGAATCTATGGACATGTCTTCGTATAGCTGCTCTTTCAAAGTCTTCGAGGTGGTCATATTTTGTTGTGCAAAGCCGCTTTTTCCTAGGCGAACGTGCAGTGCCACAGCTTTTGACTTCCTTAACAATATTCCACATCATCCTTGGGCCAATACCAATCTCCTTGGAAGTTTGCTTCACAGCTGCAGTTTTACTCATATTTTCAACGCTTGCATTCTTTTTGAAAATGTTATATGCCATAAGTTTTTGGCCACTTCGAATTGGTTTTCCCTTCCTATTTTTGTATTCTTTAGGCTGATCGCCCATAATCACACGGTTAGGTAACTGAAAGTCGGTGCTTTTAAAAATTAAAGAAATTATACCTAATATTCCAGTGTAATCAATAGAAAATGATAAGAACTGGTAATACGCTCAAAAAAGAAGAAATATCCAGCACTGTAAACAGCTAATGACAGTTCGAGACAGTTCGATAGTTAGTTAGCCACAGCAACTACCAACTTATATAACAAAATGCACTCGTTTTATTTTTGTGCATAAAACTGGCTCGTGTTTTAACCAATCACAGTGAAGGTCAAAGCTTCCCCATACTTTCTACCGCTACCTTCTTATAATGAATGAAGTTTTTTTATAGTAGAAAAATCATGTACAAGACAAGAAATAAATATATGGACCAAGGCGCATCGCCTATACAGGGTAATCACAATTTAGTTAGCACATTTAAAAATGTTAGATTCTTTTATGTATGTTTTAAAAGGTGGTGTTTAAGATAGGCTTTAGTTTTTGTTGCAAAATCACAATAAACACATTTAAAATCCTTAGAAACTTTATGTGTTATTAAAATATGTTGTTTAAAATTACTTTTATCATTGGTCCCATAATCACAATCAGCACATTTAAAATCCTTAGAAATTTTATGTTTTAAAAGATGTCGTTTCAAGGCGTGTTTATTATTTGTCTCATAATCACAAGTAGCACATTTAAAATCCTTAAAAACATTATGTTTTAAAAGGTGTTGTTTAAAGTGGGGTTTATAATTTGTCTCATAGTCGCAATTAGCACATTTAAAATCTTTGGAAATTTTATGTGTTAAAGAGTGTCGTTTTAAGTAGGTTTTATTATTTGTCTTGTAATCGCAATTAGTACATTCATATTCTTTAGACACTGTGTGAGTTAAACTGTGACTTTTAAGATACTCTTTATTGTAGGTCTTATAATCACAATTAGAACATTTAAAATCCTTAGAAACATTATGTGTTAAAAGATGTCGTTTGAAGACATGTTTATCATTTGTCCCATAATCACAAGTAACACATTTAAAATCCTTTAAAACTTTATGTTTTAAAAGGTGTTGTTTAAAGTGGGGTTTATAATTTGTCTCGTAGTCACAATTAGCACACTTAAATTCTCTGCAAATGTTATGTATTAAAGAGTGTCGTTTTAAATAGGTTTTATTATTTGTCTTGTAATGGCAATTAGAACATTCATAATCTTTAGACACCGTGTGAGTTAAAATGTGATTTTTAAGATAGTCTTTGTTGTAGGTCCTATAATCACAATTAACACATTTAAAATCCTTAGAAACATTATGTTTTAAAAGATGTCGTTTGAAGTTATGTTTATCATTTGTTCCATAATTACAATCAGCACATTTAAAATCCTTCGAAGCTTTATGTTTCAAAAGATGTTGTTTGAAGTTGCGTTTATCATTTGTCCCATAATCACAATCGACACATTTAAAATCCTTGGAAACTTTATGAGTTAAAAGATGTCGTTTGAAGATGTGTTTATGATTGGTCCCATAATGACAATTGCCACATTTAAAATCCTTAGAAACTTTATGTTTCAGAAGATGTTGTTTGAAGTTGCGTTTATCATTTGTCTCATAATCGCAATCACCACATTTTAAATCCTTAGAAGCTTTATGTTTTAGAACATGTTGTTTGAAGTTGCGCTTAACATTTGTGCCATAATCACAATCAGCACATTTAAAATCTTTAGACACTGTTCTACACTGATTTAAAAGGTGACACTGAAAGTCAGAATGTTGCTGCACTTCATTATAAAGAGGTTTAGAACAAGCTGATGTACTGTTAACTTCGTCCTTTATAGTCAACAATACTTCGTTACTTACTGAAATGTGTCCCTGAAGAAAGGAATGGATTTCTTCTTCTTGTTTTGGTTCGATTTTAATTAGTGGTGTGTCATTACCTCCATCCATTCCTAACAACAATAATGTTATAATTAAATGTGTTAAGCATGTATGTATTTTGATATTAAACAATACCTACAGATGAAGATTTTATGGCATCCAGACATTACTTACTTTCTTTTTCTTAGTACTTCATCTAATTCCTCGAATGGTAATTCAGCACGGTATAAGAATATTTATACCGTGTAATTCAGTAATCAAACAAAATCTAATGCTCATTGCTCAGTGGAACTTGTATGTACTTGTAAATATAACAACTATTTTGAGGTTCTCTTAAGTTGCGGTTCTTCAGCGTTGCCACGTTTAAGTTGGCATCACAGAGATTTCTTACTCTGAGGTTGGCATACAACAAAAGAGAGATAGTGAATCATCCGACTCAATCAGCCATGGAATTATTGCCATGCTTCAAACATTTAAAGGATTAATACGAGACCGCGAGGTGCCTGCCACAGAATATTCTTAAATGACTGATAATAAAGCATCATTTGAAAATAATATACTAACCTTGGGCATAGCTTAGGCATAATTTTCACATCTCATTTTGACGCACCTTGTATAACTGTTGCAGTGTGTAACAGTTGGTACAACGATAATATAAAAATAAAATTCTTAACCAAAAAAGTTAAATGACAATGACAATTTGCACCCTTTTTTTTGTAGATAAATAATGATTTATTTAGCGTAACCAAGACAAGCATAAACAAATAATCCATGGTTTTACGGGAAACGTGCAATTTATTAATTTTTTTAATGTTTTGTATTAGTTGGCATTTCAACTGCCCCACTGCCAATATGCCACTATCGCTGATAACTCCGACATAGGAATAATCGCAAAATTAATTTAAAAATGAATGCCTTACTCTGTTATAAATTCTTATATTTACAATAAATGCCTAGCTTGTAGCGAGTGATCAAATGTTAATACGTTATGGGTATATGCTGGTGCAAAGAGAAGCATGAAGAAAGTGAAACCTATTTTCCACAATCAAGCAATGACAATATTGATAATGCAATACAATCGGTTACGCCATACTCTGCGGCTGAATATTACATGGAAAATACGGAAAAAGGCTGTCCTGATTCTAGCGTTGTAGATAAACTCGTTATAGAAACTTTAGGTATTATCGGTACGCTTGTAGATAAGTATGTCGACTTCATACTTTTCGTAGGGTTAATGTCACGATCGTTTTAGCGAACAGGAGCCTCCTGCATCGATGCTACGTTTACATAATATAGCAGACAACGAAGAGGGATGGATTCAAGTTGTGAAATCTATGGTAAATGTAATACCTATGCTCGACCCTTTGGGTCCGTCGGTAATAACACTCCTACTTGACGACTGCCCGCTGCCGTCCAGAGAATCGGTCCTGCATGTTGCTTCAATGTTCAATTTATCGGCACAGAGCGCTATAGCGGATAGGGCAAACGCTCCGAAGCAAAGAAATATCAGCGTAGTGTTGGGTTGTATAGCTGAAAAATTGGCCGGACCTAGTAGTTTAGGAATTTTAACCAACTCCACTTTAGACTATCTGATAACAAATCTGGTAAGTATTAATAAATGGGGGGAAAAAATGTGTTAAGGCCGCTTGTAGGACATGGACGCCGATCCCCACGTGATTTTATTTTCGTTAATTGCTCTCGAGAAATTCGCCCAAACTAGCGAAAACAAAGCGACAATCATTCGACGGCTGCAGGATGAGATTTGTTGTCCGATTTCGAAATTAGAGCCGTGGATTAATGAGGAACATTTTGTTAGGAGGCAGGTCGGTTTTTGTGCTCAGTGGGCATTGGATAATCTGTGTAAGTTTCAAATTGAATTGCACAATATTATATAGGGCTCTTTTATGTAAGGCATGTCCCAAAGGCAGTTGGTCAGTAAAATTGCATTGGGTTTTAGGTACAGACTAATAAACACCGTGACACAGTTCTCTCAGATTTTTTAAGTGGATGGGTAGTTGGTACTGGGAATTTTTGTACAAGACAATAGTTACTGCCTCATAAGATTACACAATTATGTCTCATAGTGACCACGAGCCCGAGCCTGTAACAGATTTTCCTCTGTTGCAATTGCTAATTGGTAGCACAGAAATAGGAAAACATCCCTTGCAACATCTAAAAATAACTCACTTCCGCTCGCTTTCTTCCATTATGCGCCACTTTTATGTTACAATTTACTTCTGAAGACATTTTCCCACCAGTCACAGCAATGCACAATTCAGATTTGTGATTTTCAAATTCAAAAACCCCCAAATACCAAATTTTCTTGAAATAAGAATTTTGTTTCGCACTCCCATTTAGGGATGCACCCTTTCATGGTAGGAAAAAATTTGAGCAAAATCGGAAAGGACATACCCCAAAACCTATTCACAACAGTCTTTCTTATGGTTGCTGAGAAAAAAATTAAAGAAGAAATGCAAATTCCACACTTTTTTCAGGGTGACACCCAAACGAAACATGTTGTACCCTCAGTTTGTTTGGAAAAAGTGCTTGTTATGATTCACTTTACCATTTTTGAAAACTCTTTGAAAATATCGCTGAAAAACTGAAAATGCCAACTTTGGTTTTCATTTTCCCTAGCTTAAACGGCCGGAAATGGGCGGTTCCCGTTAACACCTTTTATGGGTGCTTTTTTTTCGGAGAATCTCAATCTGTTATCAGAATTTCCATAGCACGCTAGATGTAGAAACTACAGGCTACCACTTGCCTATTTCTTATGGGCGCCACATAGGATTTTTACGGAATGAGATAGAGGACAAAAATCGTACATTATATACCGAGGGACTAAAATGTGTGTTTTAATCCCGAGGGTTCAGATTATTGCCCAAAATGAAGGATTAGGGCGCACTTTAGTCATGTGGTATATATATATATATATATATGCTATTTTTTTGTACTCCTGTAATCGGTTACAGCAATTTCAATGTTCAAATCCAAATTTGAAAGAAAAAAATTTGATGGTAATAATAATAATAATATATATTTAAGTATATTGGAAAATCAATATACCTTGTCATGTCAAGTAGTGACCGTATAATAATAAATGTCAGTTTATGCGAGGTTTAATGTATTTGGTTTAATTTAAAGATTCTCGTTCAAAACTATTGGACAGAAATGATCACTTAAAACTTTACAGAACAAGCTATGAGGAAACTGCTGCCTCACAAATTAAAAAAGATATATGGAAAATGTATCAAATGTGGCTCAAGAACCAAAATGTGCATATGAAGGACATTTCAGTGTGTCACTTTTTGTCCCGCGTCACCTTTTTCTCCCTCCGGGAGTGACACTTTAGTTCCTTAAATGAATGACAAAACAGGTTGATTTAGTCCACGCAGTACAAAAAAGAAATTCATTTTAATGCATCGCCACCATACTCACGTTGATTCAGCAAGATCTACTTACCTGTGGGTATTTTGTTGAGAAGTGAATGTAAAACATTTGATTTTGAAATTTTTCATGTAAATTTATGGGAAGGTATGACGTGGACACATCTTTATTTTTTTCGCCCTATATCTCATTCCGTAAAAATCCAATATGGCGTCCATAAGAAATAAGAAAGTAGTACCCTAAGAAACATATATATAAGAGATGCTAAGAAATAAAGATAGAGGACGCATACGCTGTAATAATACGAACGTATGTTTTGATCCAACATAACCACAAAGTTTGACAGATGAGAGGACGACAAGTAAACATTCGTAACTGCACTAATTCCACAAAAAGTACACCCTTTCCCCATTTCAAGGAGTTCAAATTATTACACCCAATCGAATCAATGAGCCAAAAATGCAGAAATCACGTTTTGTAGAAATAAACAAAAATCCTCTCAACCGTCAAAAACGCTACAGCGTTGCCGTCGTGACACTAATAATGATAAATTTTCTTATTAAGCTGTTTAATTTCAACATATAATTGTTTAGTTTTAACAAATCGTTTAAGAATTTTAAAATCCGTTTAGATCCTTCCAAATATATTATGTAAGTACCTACTATTAATATTCCCCTCAAAATCATCTCGGGAAATGTGACAAGTTCGCTTCCTGTAATGTTTATAAAAATAACGAGATGATGCCATGTTTAGATATCAGCATCAAGGCATCTCTATCTTTATTTCTTATTTTGGGATAGTACCTACATCTAGTTTGTTATGGCAATTTTAATAACAGATTCAGATTCTCTGAAAAAAGTGCCCATAAAGGGTGTTAACGGGAACCGTCTATTTCCGACCATAACGTGAAAACGAAGTTTGATATTTTCAGTTTTTCGGTGATATCTCGGTTATTTTCAAAAGGTTCTTCAAAAATTTAAAATGCGTTTTTCTAGTCACAAAAAGGGGTAACTTTGCCTCCATTGAAGCCACGAATTTGAACCCCCCTGTACATACAACTACGATTATACAACTAACTACATACAGGAGATAATGGTGGTGTCAACATTACATGCAATGAGATCAGTATGTACTTACATTTACAACCGTTACAGGTTGACTTATTTATTGCCTGGTTGTGACTCGTGGATCATAATAATAAGCCTACTGTTTACTGCGAGTCTTGCACTCATATACACATTACAAGTTGTTAGAAAGGATGGCAATTAGCGACATATTAGCTGCCGAAAACGTACGTTTCGCTCGTAGATCATAGATATAGCGTTCAGCCATTAAATCAGTGGCAACATATGTGAGAGAGATAGCTATACATGAGTAGAATACCGAGCATGCGCACTGAGTTGTATGTCAAATTTAAGCTGAATTTATAGTTCCGTATCCGCAACACCGTACCGTAACGTTTGGAATTAAACCCTACTTGTTGCGCGTGAACATTTATAATTCGCGTTAACGTTGCGTTAGAACGGTTACGGTACGTAGGAAATGCCCAAATCTTATTTCTTACGGTCAATCGTGCTAACGCGCTTGTCTTCGGTAGTACTCGGATAATTCAAACAGTTGAGTTTATCCTGACGTTCGTTTCGTTTATTTACAATAATTATTGACACTTGTTGGTTATTATTATTTTGAAATGCACGTTACTCTTACTGACAGATGATATACAATGGCAGAATTCGTTTCGCACTAATGCGCAAGCTCATCTCTTACCACTACGGGAACTATAAATCGTATAATTTTCGGTAACGTAAGATTTTACGGTTCCGTTCTTACGGCTACGGAACTATAAATCCGGCTTTACATTCCCAACATTTCATTGGCGTGTCAGTTCCGTAGAACATAAAGGGGTTTATAGTGTTATTACAGTAGAAAATGCGAGTAGTTTTTACGAAAGTAATAATTAAAATGGTGCGTTTAATTTGTGGGGCACTTAGTAGTACAGAAAGTGGAATTTCATTCTATGAGTAAAGCCGGATTTATAGTTCCGTAGCCGTAAGAACGTAAGAACGGAACCGTAAAATCTTACGTTAACGAAAATTATACGAATTATAGTTACCGTAGTGGTAAGAGATGAGCTTGCGCATTAGTGCGAAACGAATTCTGCCATTGTATGTCATCTGTCAGTAAGAGTAACGTGTATTTCAAAATAATAATAACCAACAAAGTGTCAATAATTATTATAAATAAACGAAACGAACGTCAGGATAAACTCAACTGTTTGAATTATCAGAGTACTGCCGAAGACGAGCGCGTTAGCACGATTTACCGTAAGAAAAGTTACAAAATATGTGCCTTGAAACTCATTATGAAGTGGCCCATTTTTGCGACGCCTATGGTTATCAGCTGTTTACATTCGGATGCTACTGCGCATGTGCGGTGTTCTACTACGGTGCAAAAATATATCTCTGTCTTTTTGTTAGGTATGTTGGCACAGATGCTCCTTATTGAAAGTAAATGGAAGGCCATATCTATGTATACAGTGATGTTTATTAAGAAGTAGACATAGGGATTTATGTGTATTGTTTTTCTTCAGGTCTACTTTTAATAGGCAAAATCTCTTCTGAAGAGCGCCTAATTTTATGCAACCAAAATAACTTCTTAAAACAAATAAAGATCTGGCTGTCAAATGAACTAATTTCAATATTGTTGCTTTGGTTTTACAAAAAATTAATCTCTTTTACGCTCCTTATGGCCGTTTGCACCGACAAATTTAAGCGGAGCTTACCTTAAGCGTGGCTCAAAATCCATGGTAACCATTGTCGCAATAATCGTTGCCATAGATATTAAGTTACGCTTAAGCTAAGCACCACTCAAATTTGTCCGTGCAAACGGCCATTAAACTGTTACTGGCACTAGACCAATTGATAATATCAACTGTTTAGCGCATTTTTGCAAATTTATTTGTAAAAGGTAGCTTTTAATCTCACTTTGGCTGGCTGGCTGGCTGGCTGGCTGGCTGCAAATGTGGGCGCGTAGAAGAACTCTTGTAGAAAGGCAACGGGTGTACGTTTATCTACAGGGCCGTGAAATTTGTCAACCTTAGGGACATGGCTACATGATGTGGGGTTGGCGACATCTGGGCGTCATCCTCGAGCGTAGTATACTAACGTGAAGTTTTTCAGTTTTTTCCTATCTTCTACTACAGTTTTGGTCCGATTCTTTTGAAATTGGTGTCGTCGGAAAGATGTTGTAAACGCGCACAACTCCTGCGTGGCGGAATTTTGTTTTTTGTCCTAGGGGCGAAATTAACGACCTTTTGCGAGGCGCGCGCGCGTCTTCGAGAAGTACTCAACTTCGGGCGCCTTTTACCTTCCGTTGCGAACTCACGCGGTTTAACGTTTCGTAAATCTCGAATCCCTGTCTCTCTTTCTCGTGTCGCCAATAGAAGCGAATTGCGGGTGAACGGGACGTCGGAAGTGGCTACCGTCAAAGGGAATGTGGTAGCCCCCGACCCGATTTTAACTTTAAAAGCGAATTGCGGGTGCACGCGGAAAGTGGGAAACGGTTAGTGAACGTAGTAGCCTTCGACAAGATCTGTTATTGATGGTTGAGTCGAAAGTGGCTAATAGAATACTGATCTGCCACACAAAAATGCGCTGAAGTCCCTTCGATCTCACACGAGGACTTTGATAATTTTTAGCGCATTTTTGCAAAAATTTTTTTGTAAAAAGTAGCTTTTAATCTCACTTTGGCTGGCTGGCTGGCTGGCAGTAAATGCGCGCCCGTAGAAAAACGCTTGTAAAAAGACAAGGAGTGTACATGTAACTATCGGGGCCGTGTAATTAAGAACGTTAGGGATGGGGCTACAAGATTTGGAGTCGACGACATCTTGGACGCCATCCCCGAGCGTATTATACTAACCTGGAGATTTTTCAGTTTTTATCTATCTTCTTCTACAGTTTTTCTCTGATTGTTTTCAAATTGGTGTCGTCGGTAAGATCTTGTCAACGCGCACAACTCCTGCGTGGCCGAATTTTGTTTTTTTTTCCTAGGGGCGAAATAAACCGCCGAAAAGTTTCTTACAGCGCGAATCGCGGTCTCTCTTTCTCGTGTCACTAATAGAAGGTCGAGCTATGTGAAGTACCCAAAAGTTGAATACGATTTTATGCCGGGATTTTAGCGAAACCAAAATGTGAATTACGAATGAACGGGACGTCGGAACTGTGTATCGACAAAGGGAATGTGGTAACCCCCGACGAGATCTTACTGATGGTGCGGAGTCGAAACTTCAAATCCGAATTGTTGCGGGTGATCAGAAGTGGGTGTCGACAAAGGGAATATGGTAACCCCCAAAGGATTTTACTGATGGTGGAGTCAAAACTTCAAACGCGAATTGCGAGTGCACGGTAAGTGACAAAATGGTACCGACAAAGTGAACGTGGTAGCTTTCGGCAAGATCTTATTGATGGTGGAGTCAATATTGGCTAATAAAACACTGATCTGCCACACAAAAATGCGCTGAAGTCCCTTCGATCTCACACGAGGACTTTGATAATTTTTTTTCTTTAGTTGAATACATCGCACACGAACGAGAATAAAAATGCGGAAACCAAAGCGACAATATTCAAATTAATTAATATGACAGCCAGATCTTTATTTGTTTTAAGAAGTTATTTTGGTTGCATGAAATTAGGCGCACTACAGAAGAAATGTATCATTTAAAAGTAGACATAAGGAGAAATAATACACGTAAATCCCTATGTCTACTTCTTAATAAATATCACTGTACATGGTCTAAGGCCTAGCTTTAGCTTTTTGTCTGTCAGAACTTGACAATTAAAATAGGTAAAGGTAGAGACCAATGAAATAAAAGACTAATGCCCGTTTGCACCGACAAATTTAAGCAGAGCTTAGCTTAAACGTAGCTTAAAATCCATGGCAACCACTGTCTCAATTCTAATTTTGCAACCAATTTTCTTTGAATCAAATTTTTCTTTATTTCAACAGAACATAATTGTTTCAGTTATAATGAAGAATCGAAAATTTTCATATCTAACGGTAAATAATTCGCACTTGAACGCAATGCTGAACACTAGCGACGTAAGTGAATATCTCAAAATTTCCCCAAATGGTCTGGAAGCTCGATGTGACGCCTACTCATTCGAAAGTGTAAGATGCACGGCCCAGGCTGATTCAGGTGTCTGGTATTACGAAGTATGCATTATCACTCCAGGTGTTATGCAGATCGGTTGGGCCACTAAGGAGAGCAATTTCTTGAATCATGTTAGTATTTCCCTTTCAAAGTTTGTTTCTCGTTAATACCTCACTTGCAGGATGGGTATGGAATTGGGGACGATAAATATTCGTTAGCTTATGACGGATGCAGAAAGCTGATCTGGTACAACGCCAAATCGGAACCGCAGCAGTTGCCTCGATGGCAACCTGGTGATACGCTTGGTTGCCTTCTTGACATGGATAACCAGCAAATAATTTTTTCGGTGAATGGAAAAGAAATACCGCCTTGCACTCACGTTTTTAGCATGGCCAAGTAAAGTTTTAATCACCCAATTGGTATCGTGCATAAAATTATACTTTGATTGCAGATCCGGATTCTTTGCAGCCGCAAGCTTCATGTCATTCCAACAGTGCCATTTTAACTTTGGTACCGAACCATTTAAATTTCCACCGAACTTGGAGTTTTCAAACTTTAATGATTGTGGTGTATTGGAGCCTGAAAGTAAGAAGGTAATGCCACGTCACATTTATCTGGACCAACTAAGACAGCAGAGCGTTAGAGAGGATAGTTGCACCTTGTGCTACGACAAAAAGGCCTCTGTGCGGCTTATTCCCTGTGAACACGAGTAAGTGGTATATTACCGTTTTTAATTCTCCACTCTACTTCTTTTGCTTCTCATTTAAAATGTACCTTGCCAATGCCTACTTAGAGTGCTTTATAACATGCGAAGTGAATTTCAGAATAAGTGACATAATCACTAGGCCCTTGAAGTTCTTGAGATGGATATTCTTGAATTTCTTGAAATGTTTGAGAATCTTTGTATTTATTACATTATTAAAATTTGTTTAAATTCTTTAAATATTTAACATCCTCATAGTTTTTAAGATATTTTAGGTTGTTAGGATTTTTGAGATGCTTGGAATCTTTCAGTCATAAAATTTTTGAGAACTTTGAGATAAAATTTTTAAGGTTCTTGTTTTTGAGATTCTGGAAATTCATAAAATTCTAGATAATACTAATTGAAAATTCTAAACCCAGTTAAAATAAGAGCTTTGCTCTACACCAATGGCATTGTACCTATAACAGACAATGCCATAAAATGTAAAAACTAAAAGATATCTAGAGAAATGAAATTTAAAAAAATGTTCATATCATGCGAATAAAGGGAAAGAACAAAGAAAACTAAAGCAAAGGAAGAAAAGGAAGAAAAGTAGAAATGAAAAAGCTCGACGCTCAAGGAAAAACTACAACACAAGAGTACTTTCCCCAGTTTTATTTGATTGCATCAGTTATTATCCCCATCCGAGACATTAATCTAATTTCAACCGTTTTTCAGAGGATTTTGCACGTCTTGCGTTAGTCAACTGACCGAATGTCCCATGTGCAGATCAGCAATACATCTTGTTGTAGACGATAATACGTAACATCGATTGTTATTTCTCTATAACGTTTTTTTGCCGCCAATGTTAAATAATTTTCTATAGACTGTATTGTTGTTGGCATAGCAGTTTAAAATATTTACTATTGCATTTATTTGTTTAAAGTTGTATCTGTGTATATCATATGTAAATTAACAACTATCTCTGTCCCACATTGAAAATTTAGAAGAGAATTCGGTCAAAAATATGGGCGTTACGTTTTTTGTATATACCTTTTATTAAATTTTGAAACTTATGGATTAAGGGCTACAAAAAGTTGATATTTTATATTAAAGCAGAAAGAAATATATCAGTCTTTTAAAGACTCTAAATATACGAAAATTCACTATTTGTCTTTATGGAATGCCAAACTATTGTAACGCTTTTAATGTGTATTTATACTATTCAGATTTTCTATAAAGAGTATTAATTATTTTATTGTAAATGAGCCTAAGATGTATATGTATATTAAAATGTATGTATGTTTAGTTATTGTAAATTACCTTATAAGCGCTGTAAAATATATTTTTTAAATTGGTTTGTTGTCATTAATAAAGATTTGTTTATTATTTTGTGTTTATAAATGGTAATTCATCTTGGTCGACTATAGGTTTGAGCAGAAAGTCTGTGTAGGTATAGAGATCTGGAGCATCACTATTCCCAAATTTTTATCATTGTTCTAGAGCAACAATTTTTAGTTCTTTGCAATCGATACCAAAATGTTGAACCTTTTTTTGGGAGAATTTTGTTGTTCCCCAAATGATACCAAGATTTTCCGATAGAAGAACGTTTAAAGAGTTGGTAGCCCAAAGCTATGCATCTAATGTGCCAGACCTGCTAAAAATAGAGTAGCCCAACACAAGCACCATTGCGATATGGAAGAATATGTGTAGAAAAGAATGAACAGATGAAGGAAACCTTCCATTTGTCTCTCAGCTTCTGAAAAGGACGAAACCTTTTTTTTTCAAAGTTCCAGCTTGGCGGGGCGCCATAACCCCCTATACTCCAAACAGATCTGGGAAGTATTTGAAGTTTTTAAATATTATTTTCATAATTAAGGATGGATTGGATGCAGACTCTCATATTTATTGAATTATTATTAGGAAAAAAGAAAAAATTGTGGATTTTTTACTCAACACAAGATACAGTATTAGAGCTATACATACAGGGTGTTTCGAAATTCACGCACACGGACTGTGGGATGGTGTTATACAACGAAAACTTAATAAAAAGTTCCTCAGTGTTTGATCAGAACGGCACTTTTTTTTTCGACGTGCTGAAGCTTGTTTACTAGCAGACGGCGGACATTTTGAACAACTGTTGTACTCGTCCTAATTATAGTTTATTTTGAACCTTTTTTTGTTCTTAAAAATGTGCTGTTATTAAGTTTAACCAGTGGCGCAGCGTAGGGGGGGTGGAGATTTTTGAAACCGCAGTAGCTCGAAAAATAGCGGTCTAATAGAAAATTGGTAGAGGAACTTTTTGTTCAGTTTTTGTCGTATAACACCATCCCATAGTCCGTGTGCGCGAATTTCGGAACACTCTGTATATCAATAAATTCTAACGTGATCCAAAGAAGTCAAGGGAGTCTGAATAGAAGGACTGGAATCTGCATAAATTTGAAATTTCATATTCCCCTAAACTACCACGTTTATAATTTTCTATTTAGTTTATAAAAAACTATGTATACTAACCTAAAGAAATACCCCAATTTGGATTTCAAGCTCACGACAATTACAAAATTAGGTTGAGGCTCCAGACAACATGAAACTTCCGGTTGTACTTGATGGGAATTTCTGGAACTGTCTAATGAGCTATATAGTGTTTCCTTCAATTTCTTGGACAAGATAATCGGCATCAAAAAATAAAGGAGTCAAACTGGCCTGTAACGCGGATATTTAGAAGAGCTTTATACTCCGTTGGGTCTTCGATTTTCAACTCATTTATGTCCTCAGGGAACACGGATGATGCGCACGGTTCCGGGTACACTGGTCATATTCTCCCTGGTTCCAATGAACTGCCTTGGTGTAAACGTTAATTCACCAGGCTGGACAGGTCAGCTAATGGAATTCAGTCACTGGAGTCTAGCCTACTTAATTAATGGAGTTATTGGCCTACTTACTGGCCTCGTGTAAACGCGGCATTACTGTCTCGTAGAAACGCGGCGTTATGGTGAACGCTGAGCCCATACCTAGAACAAGTACCTACGGGGTGCGCCTGCCAATATTAAAAACCGAAGAAATTCATTTTTGAATCAAAGAGGAACGGTTTTAGAGTGATTCACAAAAGTGAACGTCCTTATATGCTATATCGATGCTTGATGCTTCATAGTCCTCTGTTCGTTGGTCCATGCTACTGCTAGTATCTACTATAGCAACTTATTCACTTCGAAAGGCGACACACCTCACAACTCTAAAAAACCGCAGTATGGAAATACATACGAAACGCTCTGTATATACAGCAACCGTTCTGAACAACTGCTGGGAAACAGAGATTCTTTACGACGAAGTTTCACAGAAAGTTGGCGTCGGTAACGGGATTACGTTAGGGGATCTCAATTAATGGCGTCCCAGGTTTTTCACAATGTTATTTTGTTTGTTCTGTTTGAAAATTACAGTATGATATTGTCTGTATGATTCGATTACGAAGTTATTTCCCTGAAGGAAGAGCCCCATACAGTTCCGATTCTTCGCTGTATATGTTCCTTCCTTATCTCGTACCCGCTGCCGTATGGTGGTGGTGGATATCCAAGCCTTCACTTGAGATTCTAGGTTCACAGAGCCTTACAAATTTACATGAATGACTAAAAATATAAATTAAACTTCGAGAAGACCATATAATCAAACCATAACCATAAATTAAGCAAATATTTGCACCAAAAATGAAATCGATTTCAAACAATAAAATTTTTCATACACGTTATCAAACAAAAAAAACAAAACCACACAATGCTCTCTCGACGAAAGCACAAACCAAGATGGCTGTGACGTAAGAAGTGTTCGTGCTCTCGAGACGGCGCTGACAGCTTTCTCCTTCTTCTAAACAGTTGCGCGGTTGCCACGTCTCAAAAAAGTGCATCGTCGTAGTCTATATATATAGTACAGGGCGGACCTCTCAAGTTCTTGATTTCAAGGCACTCTGATGGAAAACAATAACTTGCGGGTGTTGTGTAGGTACGTCTTTTATCCGATAGGTAGAGATCCAAATACTGTCGGTTATTATGTCCGAGTCTACCACCTCATTCCTGCTTTTTAATTATTACAAATGTCCAGTTGGTTCCGAGCCCTCTTAATTAAAATAAAATGTATTAGTTTAGTTCTTTTTCGAGTATCGTGTTATCACAGAACGACTTCTGTGACTGGATAACGGTTTTCAAATGACACCAGAGGGGGCTTTGAAGTGAGTTTGAGAGATGCCATTTGTGGGCCCATGAGGAATGTGCGAGTAGCGGGAAGCGCCATTAGGTATATTTGCGACTTCTGCAAATAGACGTACGTTTCACTATTCTAGTAGAATAATGAGTACAAATATACTAGGTACGCGATCAAAAAAGAGTTGCTGTCGAGTCACCTTTGAAATTTGTGTTTACATAGGAATTAGGAAATCGAACTTCAACTTCCAAAGGCGACTCGACCTGCGACCGCCACTGGTCACCCATTTTTGATCACCCGTTACATGTTATGTTGTTTAAAGGGGTTACGTGTGGACCGAATGATTAATTATTATCTAATAATTTAATTTTAAACAAATAATGTAGATAAACAATTCCATTTTACATGAGTCTGTTTATAAACGTGCCGAAATTTTCAAAAAAGAATGCATTTTTTACGCGATAAGTTAGCAACCTGTAATGCCAACCGTCCACCCAAAAACATCGAGAATTTAATCACGTGCCTACATAATGCCATATATATAAATGCAGTGTTTTTATGGTGGAACAAAATGGCGGGTGAGTTTTGCAAAATTATTAACATTTTTCCAAGCAACCCGTTGCTGACATTCGTTTATTTTTGCAGATATTTCGTTGATACAAGACGACGCAATCGATGATTCAGACGAAGGTACGTGAGCAACGTTTTTATGTCAAAATTTAAAGTGTTTGCATGTGTGATTATTACTGCTCTCTTGCCATTTAGAATGGCGTGGTAAAAATTCTGTTTCTACGAGTTACTGTTATGGTCTTTCGTGCGTAATTCGAACATGTACGCAACGGCATATCGTAAGTTTAATTAATATTACTCTACGCGCCACTTATTTTCACTCGCCCTTAAATTTTGTTCATTTTAAGGTTATCATTGATTCGACGATTCTTAAGTCGCCAATTTGGAGAATACCTGCATTTTTTTAGCCTGCACTTAACCGTATTAACATATCGCAAGGTAAATGCGTAACCGAATTCCTGCAAATTGAAGCTTTCATTCATTATTAAATACCTTACAACCTTGCAGTTAGGTCAATGAACGTCATGGTATTAAGATAATTTGATCTCTGGAGGATGGTACAAAGCAATTTCTTCAATTAGCGAGGTAAAGGACAGGTGCTGAACATTTTTTTTTGTATGCATTTATGTGAACGGTTACTGCAATTATTAGTACGGGTGGGACACATTCAGAGATTTCCTTTTTGCCTACAATTTGTTGAGTGATATTCAATAAGTCGAGGTTTTCAGAATTTATGAAGCTATGACTTGTAATCCCGAACAGTGAAGGGTGCTAATCGGTTCCGATTAGGTACAAGCTTCAACTACAGTCCTAGCGAGTCCTCGACGTTAGGTTTTGCACAGTGACAACCTCTAATAATTGATAACAGCGAATAATAGAGGTGTTCCGCGCAAGGTTTCAACTGTTTCGCATAGGAAGTTAAAAAACAATGCCATTTTTGATTTTTGAAACAATCGGTGGCTCACTACTCACTAGATCAAGTGTAAAAATGTGGCTTTGCTATTTAAAGAGAAAGAAGATGTAGATGATTATGAAGTGAGGATAGAACCAATTGTTTTTCTTATGTGAACCATCATTTTTGGGATCCTCACTCAAAGTATATGGCATACAAAAAATATCAGTTGTAGGGTGTACGTATTTTTACAACCACTGAATTTGTACTTAATCAGTAGTGTGGATTGTATCGCAAGCATTGTAATCAAGAGAAATGACTTTTCCTTCCTTCCCTTCGATATCTCGAGTTGTAAATTTTTTGCAAAGAAAATTATATAAACTTACTTACAAAAATGGTTATAATTCATTTTCCATACAAAATATGGTATTAACTATAAATTCAGTGACTATGAGTTGGCCCTGATAGAGAGATAGACGTATTGGTAAATGTGTAGTGTAGTGCACTTTTAATGTCACCCTTGAACGCGCACTGTCAAATTAATTAATATTAGACATGACCCTAACATTTCCAGGGCTTTCCCTGAATCAAAATTTCGTTGATCATACCTTACATAAGTATTCTCCCTTTCGTGACCTACTCAACATTCCTTAACGAATAGGTACCTACAAACGAGGGTATAAACTATAAAGATTTGAACATGCAGTTCTGAAGGCCTCCATAATGTTCTAGAGCAGTGGTTCTCAACCTTTTAGACACTGCGACCCCCTCTTTAGGTTGAGTATTATTTTGCCGACCCCCCTATGAATTATAATTTTTTTTAAAACAATAATAACGTCTACAATAGTTGTTTTGTGTTTTTTACTTAATAAATTACTGCAAAAATAATAGTTTTTAGTTTTATTTTTCGTATATTTCGCGACTACCACTAACACGTTCTGGGGTCCCGACCCACCGGTTGAGAACCACTGTTCTAGAGAATTGACTTCCAACAGTTAAGTAATACAAAATCAACGTTGAACATGTGGTGGAGGGGCAAACTTCACGAAGTTCCTCTTGCGCCAAAAGTGAACTTTTTTTATAGAGTTCTGAAGTGGTCAGTAATAGTTCCCAAAATCATTAAAATAGTTCAGTAAAAAATCAATGCAAATACGACTAATACGAGATATTAGTTTCGACCTCGCCAATATACAGGGTGGTGCACGGTAAGTAGGAACATAAGGATTTAACATGGGAAATTAGTTTTATGCAATATCCTGCCCTCCTGTACATTTTACAGAAAAAACTGTCGAGTTTAAAGTTGTTCAGAATTAAAAGGTGCATACAAAACTGTTTTTACATGTTTTATTAAGCTTTTGGTATACCGGCAAATTGAAAAAGAAATTTCAACATTTCTGTTATTAGTAGCAATTCATAGAACAACAAAAGTCATGGCTATTGCTACTAATAAGTAATAACAGAAATGTTGAAATTTCTTTTTCAATTTGCCGAATTTGAGGAGCAAATATAGTAATGGAAAATGATCCATTTTTTGTTAATTGCTAAGAAACTTGATATATAATTATTAATTAGTGATGCAAGTTTTATTTGAGGCACCCTGTACTGTGTACCTAGGCCTGTCGTCACATTAGGATGTACATGTACAGTACTTTAACATAGCAGACTCGTCCGCCGTTTTGGAATCCATTAAGAGCATTGAAATAGCAAGGAGAAAACATCTGCGCAGCCATGGCTATCTTTATGTACTAATAACGTTACAACAATCAATGTTTCTTTAAATAATAAGACAATACATGCAGTACATGGAACCTTTTTCAAGTGTCCATTGTCATGGACTCCAAAATGGCGGACGAGTCGGTTGTTTTATATACACTGTGTTCAAGATAAGGGGATCTCGGAAATTATAGAAGATACGGAAATGGTAAAATTAAAGAAGCTGTAAAGAAAACTAGAAAACTGAAAGTACTTACTGGTTTCAACAGGATAGTGCACCCGCTCAACGCCCAAATCGTTCAAGAATACATATCGGACAAAGTTTCCGTTTTCTAGAAAATTTGTTTGATAGATATTCTCGGGATGGGCGTTTTGTGCGGGTGCACCATCCTGTTGAAATCAACAGTTCCTAACATTGTGCCGTACGTCGTGTTCGTAATAAAAAGTGCTATTCAATACAGTATGTACTCTTTTTACGGGCCATATCATTTCTCCGAAACGAAACATTATATTGAACATCTCTCAACGCTGTCTTATAGAACTCAAATAGTGGCATGAAGAAAGACGAGGAGGTGAAGACGTGTAATTAACAACTTTAGAGACGGGGTTACATGATTTGGGGTTGGCGACATTTGGACGCCATCCCCGAGCATGTTATACTAACGTGGTGATTTTTCAGTTTTTTCCTATCTTCTACAGTTTGGATCCGATTGTTTTCTTCCGAAAGGTCCACTCCTGGGTAACGGAATTTTGATTTTTTTCCCTAGGGGCGAAATTAACCACATTTTGCAACTTGCAAGGCGCGCATCTTCGAGGGATAGTCTACATTGGGCGCCCAAAAATTTCTTAAGAGTTCGAATCGCGACCTCTTTTTCTCGTGTCGCCAATAGAAGCTCGAGCTATGAGTGCCCCAAAACTGAGGGTTTTTAGCGAAATTCACCAAAATGCGAATTGCGAGTGAACCGGACGTCGGAAGTGGGTTACCGGCTCAGGGAATGTGGTTGTCTCCGACAAGATCTTACTGATGGTGGAGTCCAAACTGGCCAATAGAATACTAATCTGCCACACAAACATGTGCTGAAGTCTCTTCGATCTCACAGGAGGAGGAGATCATTTTTTATCTTTTTGTATCTGTTCATCATCAAAAAATCTGTCTTATCTTCGGAAGTAATTAGAATTTGCTGGTTTTCTTTACAGTATAAGGCACCTCTAAAAAGCATTATGCGGGTCACTCTGTAATTGGGCGCAAGCCTGTTGAGGGCCCAGAACAAGAGAAGGAGAATAAATAAAAATAAATAAATAAATGTCAGTTTGGCGTAGCGGTTTAAGGCTCGGACTCTAACCTCGCAGGTTGTGAGTTCGATTCCCACAACTTTCCAGTTTTTAGTGGTACAGAACATCTGACTACCATGCTGCGGAGGGCATGTAAAGCTGGCGGTCCAGGGAGTCATACCACGACTGTCGTTAAGTCACACAGACGGCTGTTGATGCGACCCGAAAACGTCTGTACCTAGGGAGTGCCACCCATACGATACGATAAATGTTCAATTACATAACTTTTCTCTAATTTGATCATCTTTGTATCTTCTATTGTTTCCGAGATCCTTATCTTGAGCACAGTGTAGGTATTTAGAATGTTCAAAATCACACTCGAGTTTGTGGTCAAAATAAAGTACTACGGTCGCCAAGAAAGTAATTAATTGGTTACAATTTGACCAAGACAGAAAGGGTACTTTTACTTCCTGTGCATCGGATCAATATTTGTTTAAGTTGTTTCACCGACGAAATTGGTAAATAATTGAAATTTGTGTCCATTTTAGGCATCATTCCGAACATATTAGTAAAAATATTTCTATAAGACAAACAAAATGTTTCTATCTTTACTTAAAAATAGCAGCTTAGAAAAAATATTTGGTTTTGCTTTCCTTTTTGACATAATTAAGTATTTACAACTTGTTTCTTTGTAATTTTTTTCTAAAGTCAATAGCGAACCCAGAGGCACTAAACGAAATAATGAAGAAAACTCGGAAGAAACAATTTAGTGAGATGTCTAGTTAGCTGTGCAGTTTTTTTAAGTAGATTTCTATCTATCTACCAATTGTAATGGTACCAGTATATTTATAGGTTTATATATATCACTTCCAAGAAACACTGTAACTGTCGTAATTATGAACTGATTTCAACTCACAAATATTTCGGTCAAATTCGGGGATCACCCAATTCCGCCATATTGGAACAAAATGGCGGTAAGAAATCTACCTACATCAGATCGGCGAAAGGGATTTTATTAAATTGAATACCCCGTATATCTTAATCTTAACAGACGCCATATTAATTCCGTTTTGAAAAATATAGCACACCGAGGATATTAAAAATGATTTAAGTGGTACAAAAAAATTTTTAAAAAAAGCAACAATTTTCGAACTAATTAATATGACAGCCAGATGTTTTAAGAAGTTATTTTGTATGCATAAAATTAGTCGCCCTTCAGAAGAGATTTTGTCTTTTAAAAGTAGACATAGGGAAAAACAATACACATAAATCCCAATGTCTACTTCTTAATAAATATCACAGTGTATTGCAGGAGATACCTGGGGACTAAACATTCAGGGGTACGTCGTGGAAATCTCGTCGAGGTTGTCTACGGCTAATGGAACGAGTATTTTTTCCACAAAAAAAGAAACACAATAATTTTTCTTATCCAATGGAACGTTTTTGCAGTTGATTCCTGTATACGAAAGTTTCATCAATTAAAGTGACGCACAGCGTGTCCTGGAAGTGGGTCACATCGTTCCATTTATCACAGTCATAATGCCCGAATCTAGGCGGCAGATTCTAAATTTCGCAAGCGTGGCAAATCTTGGTAACGTTCACTTATAATTCGAGAGGGTAAATAAAGCGTATAGAAAGTTCTCCAGATAAGATCGAGGCGGGTGTCGACCGCCACTTCCGGCGATATCGCATTCCTTGCTACACCTAGGAGAAGTGTTCGGTTTACTTTTTGATTTGTTTCGAAAACTACACGTATATAATAATAATAATAATTTTAACGGTCTCGAAAACCACGTGTTGAAATATGCGCGCAAACCGCGCTCGCAAACATAACTTTTATTTTGCGGTTGCGGAGTCGAGTTTTACGCAATTTTTTCAGATTCCCGAGCACTTGTTTTACACGCGTTGGATTACATTTTGTCTCTTGTATTTTAAGCCTGTAGCAGGGTAGAATTTTTAACGTATTTTCCATGAAAGTCTACGCGAATTCCACCTGAGGGGTTGAGGTCTCTGCATTGAGACGTGACTGAAAAAGGCTGCTTAAAATCGATGGAAAATTTACCTACATATTCTTGTACGTATGTCGTGATCATGCGTCCACAATGCCTTTTAGTCATCTTTTATACTTGTTGCGTCTGGAGTTTTCACATTGTTTTGGAAAGACCGCCAAAGAAAACACTTTTTCAGGTATACTTGACTTGTAGAAGTGCAAAGATAACAATCGACTAATCAAAATCGGGGACGATACGCAATTTACTTACCACACCAGATGCCATTTCATTAAGTGCAACAACGTCGTCAGCACGAGCTATTTATTCCAGAATATTCCAGAATGAATTACATGTGCTTAAATTAAGGACCTGCAATAAATACAGGGTGTTCCACGACGAACGCCGGCTTTCTACAGTGTGATTTAAGTAGACCGTTTTAACTTTGCAGTTGAAATAGAAACTTGAAATTTGGTTCACCGCCATAATCGTCCATTGCAAATAATTTCAATATCACAGAAAATATTACAATTTGATTGTATCGAAAATCAGTATGTAATCAAACGAATCATGGAGTCGTCGAAAATAACTACATTTATCTTTAAATTCCGGTGATCGTAGCGGCTGTCTGAATTCAGAAGGGTGCGTTCTGCAAATCTAACAGACAATAACAACAAACAAATAAAAGGGTAGTGAATCGCGCTACACATAAAGTATTGCGAAATAGCAATGTTAACGTCTGACACGGAAGTAATCGGATATTAAAACTGTAGTTGATACTCAGTACGAATCACGAATGACTACACTAGCAAAAGCAAAATTTTGAATATCCACGGGTTATCTTTGCAATCGTTGGGGTATAAAAGCATTAACGTGACGCTAAATTTCAAAACAATACTTTAATACGATGCATAAATAACTAAAATTCTTTTGATCTAATAAATTCAAAACTTGTTACCGCGCCTAGAAGAAACTCCAGACAGTTTACAATGACTGATCACGCCAATAATCAATGAAGATACGACTAAACCATAATAACCCCAAGTATCTCTTTAAATAGGTGAAACAACGTAGGTACTCGTACTTAGAGAGTACTGTAATTTTATTAATAACTTCAAGCTCATTAACAAGCAATACTTTATTGAAGTGTAATTAGTTAATTTATTGATTATTAATTAACTCTTTCTAAC
>NW_022170403.1:10624780-10647030 GCF_008802855.1 Photinus pyralis | reverse complement strand
CGGTAATAGGTTAGTAAACTATTCACGCGTTTTCTATTACACAATACCCACATTAGGCACACTTTGACAGAACCACGCATTGCAGACCAACGTAGAGTATCATTAAAAATCACACTCCTTACATTAGAGACACACCCAGAACAAAATCCAGGCACGAATTTGAAGCACTACTCAACACAAACAACACACTCATCGTTACAAGATAATACACCCGCTCTAAAAACACTGAAACTACAAGATATTTGCGACACCCAGCCAATCGATAGATACAAATAATCACATAAACCAAACACTCACATCCCTTAGAATTCTCAAACACTGACCCAACACAAGAGCTCGAATACCTAAACAAAGTCACACTACAAATTTACGCACACTCTCAAAAACATAAATGATCAACATTTTACCCCAAATTACATAACGATAACACAAGCTTACATCAACTACACTTTGTTGTGTATGCCGGTGCCGTTGCAGTTTTCTAGATGTAACGGTTCCAAGAATAACAACAAACCAAAAGAACAACCACACAACAAAAAAGCCGCTCACCCCCGGCTGGGCAAAAAACGCCTGATTAATCGCATCGATACCATCAGACGTGACTTGGGTCGAATTACACAATACATACAAGGCAACTCGTTCTTCAAAATTAACACGACAAGTACAACACATAACTACAAAAATAAACAATCACACCACCGAGAACAAAATACAAACTATAACGAACATAGCAGATACACTCACACAAAAAACTATCAATATACACCAAAACCGTTTAAAAACGCTATAGGCGAAACTGCAGACAGGAAAGCGCCATAACACACAATATTACAACATAACGAAAAACTATTTTACAGATCACTTAACACAAAAACAGCACTAATGAAAAACTCATCCTATCCATCTTCTACCACTCACTTCAGCAATAACTGTTTGACTTATGACCAAAGCATTAAACACAACCACACGCCTCGTGGATTACCACTCAGAAAACCCACGCACTCAATATACATTACTCTCTATGACAAACAACAAACATCCACCTACAACCAGACATCATTTCACCTATTTAATCACTTACTATAACGTGGAAAAGTCCAGCATTGATAACTATCTCCACATATCTTTGGTGGAAAATATTACCTACACTTCACTTCCTTACCTCTGTCCAACTAATTTACTGAAATCTTCTTCTTAATTTCACCAAGATCGCACTTCCTGCATTCTTTTACACAGTTCACTCTACATGTCCTCCAATAAAGACAATACAATTACACAAGAATCCATCTATAATATAGTACCAATTACATGCCTTCCTCCTATATACAAAAATCCTTACATTCACCTCGATTACCAACAAAATATACCAACACTGTACTGATAACAACTTTATACGAAGAACAAAAAGGGTGCTACCAAGTGTTCCAGAGGCGCTAAAGAGCAACTCATGTATTAGATCTGTTTAATACTTGATACCAATCCAGACATAACAAACGAATACATTAACAACACTTGCCATAAACATTGATTACTAACAACAAGCATTCGATTTCTCCAGTATCCACCACTCTGCGTTTACACACAAGTACTCTCAATTATAACTCAAAGTCCAGCTATCAATATTTTACACAATTCCCTCTAATTACATTAATTGTATTTCCTTTGCTTGGAAACCAACTGACTCTAAACACTCACACTAAACGACACAAAACTTATACTGACCCAATACAAATTAAAAGAGGCATTTTTCAAGGCGATTCTTTAAGTCCGACTTTGGTTTTGTTCTTGCTTCTAATCCACTTTCATATTGTTTAAACACTACTAACCTTTGGGTACAATATTAAACACAATCCTACGAAATAACTATCCACATATCATTAACACATCGCCTGTTTTACATGTGATGATCTTAAATTATACTCTTCCTACTAAGCATTTAAATAACTTATATCACCCTTCACCCACATTAAAACCGAAACATTCTCACGTGACATTACAACCCAGGATCTTTTGGAATTGATAATGTAAAACACAACACATTCTACAGCTGGTAAATAGACAACTTTTAGATTAGAGCTAGAAACGGTGTAATTTCAATAAATTCCTGCATATGGACGAGAATGTATAACTCTATAAGCTATCTTGTCTTTTCAGGCAAATACACATTATTAAACACTACAGAGTTATAAAATCCATAACACTTATACACCCAATATCCTACACAGAGTTACGCAGTATAATCTACAACAAAAATTACACGGTAGAAAACATATCAAAGCTATTTAACACTTATGTCCATACCAGTGTTTTCTTAATACTCTTTCGGTGATTATACGTTGGACAAATAACAGGCATTTAGAACAAATACAGAGAAAACCACACGTACACTATTAAAACAAAACACCATATACATCACCCTCACTCCTCCAACTATACGACTTACCTTCCTCGTTCGCGAAGAGGTTGGAGGAGGGGACTTACAGATATAAAAACTATTACACCAAACACAAATTACACCATTTACGCAATACTTTCTATAACAAATCAATACTTCCAGTCTTTACACCAAAATCAGTAACATATGCCAGGACAAATCTTACACACCACCTTTAACCTTACACGGAAAACTAATGTACTCCCACCCACATCCAAACTTACATAACATCACAAATAACATACAGACATTGAACCAAAAAGCCTTTACAGGCACGATTTCCACAAGAGGTTGGCCAGGATTGTGTTGACTCCTATAGCAACGCACAGTTGGTTGTTGAATGTGATGTCTTCCCGGGAGACTGAGGGTTTCATGTTCAGCAATTACAGAGACCAGGTCATTAACACACGCAAACTAATAAATAACACCACAGTTACCATAAAGCTAAAAACAGTGACATCAAATGAGTTCTTGTTGATCTGTTGTTCACAAAACATCAGAAAACAATCCTAACATATAATATCGCGCTATTGCACACGGACTTCCGCACAAACTGATATACTAACACATTCGACTATCGATTTCAGGTAGCTAAAATCATTCATAATTAAAATTAGTCACTTAAACTACAATCTTCCATAACAGACTATCGACCACTCTACCTACAAATACACGTCCACAAAATCATACTCGGAAAACAATCACACACAATATATTTGCGTATCAGGACACTATCTCACACAACACATCACAATATTGACTCCTACATCTAATACCACACATTATCATGTTATATGAAAACACAAAAACTACCCTTTCGTATTTATAGGATCATTTGCCATTTCCCCAACACTATACAATCTCACTTACAAACCATCATCGCATGAAATAACCCGACAAATACAACCTGATATAGCTATTTACGAGCTCTAAGACGCAATGCGAGTAATGAAGATCTTTACTGTTTTATGAGTTCCGCCTTATTCTTAGTGCTTACTTGTAGTTATACCATATATAAGACAAATACACCACTAATACAATCTATTAGTTAGTAATCTAATAAATAACTATACATACATTTACCATAAAGCTATTCATTTATTCAATCACATGCTCATATTGTTTCGTAAATTTCTAACATTCATAATACACATTGATTCATCACATTTAAAGAAATTGACTTCCACCAACCGTATACATTTGTATCTAACAACTAGTACTCGCTACACACACACGGTACAACAACAACTGTTAATATCTCACCTCTAACCCAAACAAACAGCACAATATACAACTATACCGACCAAACAGTACAACAAATGATACAAAACATATACTACAATCAGAGATCACCTCTTGAAGCAAACCACCATTATCACCATCCATTAGTATTTCAACCCATAATCGCAAAGCCCCCTAAACACCACTTTTAGACCTCACAACATACTACACACATACTGTAATATTTCCAAACTTTCAACTCTCAACCAATCACACAAACACAACTTCCTCGAAACAAACATCCAACGCAAAAATTTACATAGTTAACTGCAACATCGCTACTACAAAGACGTCCCTCACCCACACGGTCTTTCCTAGACAGCTGCTAAAAAACACAATACTCCTTTCTTCTCAGAAACACACACCGTTATCACAAACCAAACCCAAACGCAGCAAAACCTTAACAGCACGTACAGGCTCACAAAATACTGTAATGTCTCTCACCAAATAACCCATGCAAACACAGTAAAATACATACGTCAAGAACAAAGAAACACCATAAATAACAAGTTAACTGCATTACATCTGCACTATCAAAGACAGGTCTCAATCCAATAAAAGTTACACGCCCTAGCAACATTAAACAAAACAACATCCTCTCTTTTTTTCTATTATTATTATTATTATTATTATTATTAAACTTAATCCAACGGATTGGGGTTGGAAGTGCGCTACTGTGAGAGAAAATGGAATGACAAAAAAGGCTTTAAGGCCTGTTCCTAACACAGAGCCATTTGCCACTAATAACTTATTGTATCTAATCTCATGCTCTTGCAAAAAACCATGCGGAGATTACTGCAAATGCATCAGAAAATTCGGAGCTAACGGTTCTGCAATGTGCGAGAATTGCAATGGACTGTCGTGTCTTAACTCTCCAAACCTCCATGAAGATGCAGACGACTTAGCTACCTTGTAAAAGGTAAAGGTGTCCTTGGTGAGCAATCAAATATTTGTAAATATTGTAAGTAAATAGAAGAATATGTAACTATAATCTCTCTGTAAATAAAACTGTACAAATGTTTATTTGAGTGTGGTGGGTGGGTGGTCCGTGATGCCAATCAGACAAATAAATAAAAAAAAACAATCCAAGTGAGATGGTGGCTTTAAGATGTAATATAATGTAGGAGCTTAAGTGGATTTTTGAAATGATAACGTGCGGCGGAAGCGTTCGAGCGGCACGCACGCGCTCTCTTAAGCGGTGCTCTGTTGTACGCCAGTACAATCATAAGACTGATGTACTATATATTTTTAAAGCTTAAAAGGTGTGCTACATGTGTTATATATTACATTTTTACTTAATCTTACAATTACAAAGTTGCAGAGCAAAAACAAAAGTGTTTTACTAAAAATTCATTTTTTTTCACTTTTTAGTGGTATATCTGAAAAACCAAAAGTTTAAGAAAAATGTTTTTAAAACAAATACTGTAGAGCATCTATTTAGGAACAATTTAAAAAAATTATCACTCTGGCATAAATAATAAGCATTCTACAATCAATATATGAAAACTCTGTTTTTTCTACCTTTGAGGGGGCCTGGGGAGGAAAGCTCAAAGGGGAGAGGCGGGGACTTTTGGGGAAATACATGTCTCATAAGGTTGTATCACATATAAAAAATCCAGCTTTCCACTAATTAGTTGCGACAAAAAAGTTTTATTGACTGGGCTAGAATATAAGTAAAATTAACGACACTTTCAAAATGTTGTTTTGCGCATGCGCAATGCCAACTTTCTTATTTATGAAGGCATTAAAATGAAATTTTTTACATAGGCATTTGGAATAAAGACAAATCTAACACCAGTTGCAAAATTTGGTTATGCGCAATACCAACTTCCGTATTTACTGAAGCATTTAAATGAAATTTAATACCTACATAGGCACTTGGAATACAAGAACATCTAACACCAGTTTTAAAATTTGTTTTGCGCATGCGCAATGGCAACTTTCTTATTTATGAAACCAGTTAAACGAAATATCATACGGGGTGTCAATTTTAAAACTTGCAGTCGGCCATATTTTCCAAACTAAAGAAGATATTGAAAATCGCGCTAAACCGTTTAGAGGGTATCGAGGGGGAACCAGAATGACGTTATGAGTGACAACCCCCCACCTTTAATAATTAACAAAAAAAACTAAATGTTGACGTTGAGGGATTTATGGCAAATTGGCCAAGAACTTCAGCCTGAGCTGGTTCATTAAGCAATTGGTTGCTTTCTTTTTTTAGTTTTAGTTAACGCATGCTGTATATTTTATTTGTGAAGTTATTCAATGAAATTTCTAATGTACAAAATGCGCAATGCTATTTACGAAAGCATTTATAAAAAGTTCCATATGTAGACACTTCGAATAAGAGTAAAACTAATGCCCATTTCAAAATTTGTATGTATTTGTATACGCTCCACTGTATAGACTTCGACCATAGGCGGCTCATTTGAAACAGAATGGGGTAAGGATCTCTTGCCTACCGGTAGTTTTTCCCGGTCCTAGCATTAATATTATTAGGAGGAAAATACGTTCTCGCCATTTATGTTTGCATAATGACTTTTTAAACTTGTTTTTTAAATGGAACTACCAAGTTTTTTTATCGCATCAAATGTATGCGGCGAAAACGTGTATCGATTTTGAGTTTGATGGCTTTATTTAAGCACGTTTCCAATTTTTCTTGTCATAAATCTATTCAAATACTACATTATTTACTGTATCGCATTAGTACACAATACATAACAGGTACACAACATAAGGCAAAGTAAATATACGAGTACCTAAGCTGCAACTGCAAGTCAACAAGTCAGTAAGTAAAATCAACACAATTCGCCTACCAACGGAGAAGATAAGATTTTGCACCCAAATACATCGTCAAACATCATATACTAACAATCAATCTTTGAATTTCATGTTCCAATTTGATATTACTTACACTTTGCTTTGCTTGCTTTTGTTTTGAATACCGTTCCTGAATCATGCCTGTTGTTATACTGTAGAGGTGGTAATGCCTTTATATTGTTTTATTAAGTATTTATGTATTCATGTGAGAGTAGATTAACATTTAACAGTGTGATGTTTCCCTGTATGTTTGACTAACCGTTTATTCCGTTGAGGGAGTAGCTCATACAGATCCGACTCTTCCTGTATATGGTGCTTTCTCTATCGTGCCCGCTGCAAGACAGTGCGTAGGCAATACGACAAACGAGGCCTCCAATTACCTAACTTCTCTTCTGTTTGTGATGATCGACTTCAGCATGAATACTTCGGGCGTTTTCACATACACTTCTCGTGTTAAATTAATGTAGCTGATGCGGGAGTAAATCCATACCTCTTTTGATGTTTTTTATGTATATGCAATTTATCATTTTACCAGTGGTTTTATCACTTATACAAGGTACGGCACTGGAATGTGACACATTTTAACGCGCCACTGTCTAACACATGAATGGGTGGGGGAGTTATGTTTATGACTGATGTGTTTGTTATTATATGCAGTTGAGTAGGTATGGAGAATGGGCCGGTAAATCAACGCGTATTTAATAGTGGACATTTAAAATCTGTAATTTTTAAAAAAATAGTAAACTGTTGAAAACTGCATTCAATGAGTATTATTTTTCAGATTTTTACTTTTTTTACACCCAAATTTCTAATCACTACAGTGTAGCGAAAAACGTCACATTCCACTGCCGGACCCTGTAATTGCACAAGAGGTTTGTATTTTACCGAGTAAATTTCGGGTTGTTTAAGTAGGTAATGAGAATCTGTTGCCTAGCAATTAGACGAGAAAAACTGTCAACTAATAAAAATGCTACACCGAAGGTAGAGCATTTTTAGGTTAACAGTTTTTCGAGTGAAATTGCTAAATTGAAACAGACAGCCTCGGAGGGACGGATGGGCGGAGAAAGCGACCATAATAGCATAGATCTTCAATTTCATAACGACGAATTTGACTAACGGAAAACTGTACCATTATAACTCACACTCTTTATTAACTTCACAAAACTTAGACAATGTACATTTCATAAACTCTGCATTTAAAACGGCGATAAAAACTTAACGTCCTCGAGCGCAAGTGAGCGTTCGCGAATGTTGTGTTTTTGTGTATTTTTTTTCCAATTTTGTGAAAATGTTCACAAAGTACCCTATTATGGGCACCTCTAATAGTGATCAGTGATCACGATGTAAAATAATATAAAGCGTATGGCCGTATATCACACTTCCACTAGTGGAGTCTTAAGCTGCAGCTGCCACATCCCACCCGTCGATTCGTAGGTGTGTATGAATTCCTGTGTCCACCTGCCCGTTGTCCTCGGTAGATTGCTTCGTTCCCAAACATTTTTAACCAATTGAGATGGACGGTGGACATGTAGGTGTGGATTAAGAGGTGTTTTGACAGGTAGACCTGACAGGTTATCTGCGACAGGTAGAATTGACAGGTGCACCTGTAGGTGTGGCGCTATCTTATTGTATTGCTTTTACGAAAATCACGATTGCGCACATTTATTTTAAAACGCCGGACAAACCTAAACAGATAGGAAAAAATTTATGGAAGATAAATTAGTAGAGGATTAAACTTCTGGGACGGCATTTAAATACGTATGTGTTTTTCCGCAATCCCTTAGAATGCACACTTGTGTAACTTTTCCCGCTGTGAAATAATACGAGACATAATTAAACGTTTTTGTGCAAATGATAGACCCTGTAATTTTCCGCGACGGTGTGTGTCTATGTTAAAAACGTCAACACGGAAATAAACACAATCATTTAAATAGTTACTATTCATAAACGGGTGAAGATATATATTTTTTTCTTTTTTTTGCCTTTATTTTTGAGTGGGCGGGATTTCAGTCAAGGTTGCTCTACCAACCCAACCCACTATACATTTACAAATTACCATGCCCGAACTCGGATTCGAACCAGGGACATTTAGTACCGCAGTCCAGTTTCAACTGAACTGCGCCACCACGTCCTCCACAATTTATCTACTATAAATTTGTTCCTATCTATTTGATTTCGGTTTAAATGCTCGCGACAAGGAATGTATGGTCACAAAAATAACATTAATCAGCTCGGATTAGATTAGACCTAGACAATGGAGAGGAATCCAAAGGCTTACTAACTCTTTCTATATCTTCTTGTAAATTTTCCATCTTAATGAATTTTCAACATAATCAACTGTTATTCAAATATGAAGTTTACCAACACCAACGGAACTCCTCACAATAAATACATAAAGCTTCAGTTTGTATAATTTTGATTACATTGTTGCAATGTTACTTGTACATTATTTTGATAATGCGTTCAAGCGATTTAAACCAATTTACTGACGAAACTTTGCGAAGCGATTAAATTAATCAGCACAAAAATCAGGTAAGAAACTTCATGTAGGAATAAAATTAATTGCCACAGAAAATCGGTAACGGCGTCTTATACTTTGATAACACTTAACTTTGAGTTAGTTTAATACCTATCGCCCAAGGGGTTGATGGCTATCGGTGTACGTTTTCTCGGTACAATCGAAATAATGGCGCATTAAAGTATGCAAGACATTCAGAATACCATATTAAAATCGTATAAGCATGACTTACAGCAACTCAAGATTTAAATAAAATTTGGCAAATTTTAAATGTAAACGAGAATGGAACGTCGTTTAACATTTAATGTGCAACAATACTATAATCTTAAAGTAAAGTTTTGCCCGAAATTATATGATTTTAATGATAAAATTAAATAATTAGTTTTATCTTAATGATCAATTTAAATCATTCTTCTTATCTTAAGGATAATTTCAAATCATTTTTTTCTCTTGTTGATAATGAAAAAAAAATTATTTTTATCTTGTTAATAATTTTAATTTCATTCCGCCATTTAAAATTATCCGAGATAAACTTAAATGGCGCCGTATTCTGCCTTTCTCTCTTTTTCTCTATAAAACAGCGTATTTCCATGTCGCTATGACTTGCAAAGGTGACCATTTAAAATTATCTAAGATAATCGTAAATGGCGGAAGAATTAAATTTATCTTGTTGATAATTTGATAAAAAAAATGATTTAAAATTATCATTATGATAAAAATAATTATTTTATTTGATCAAATATGAATTATTTTTATCAACAAGATAATAAAAATGAATATTTTTTATCTTGTAGATAATACCCATATTTTTTGGTTTTGCGCATGCGCAGTGTCACAAATTTGGTTTAACGCATGTGCAATGCTAACTTTTTTATTTATGAAGACATTTAAATGAAACTTTATATGTGAACACTACGAATATAAGTAATATTGACGACGTTTTCAAAATGTTGTTTTGCGCATGCGCAATGCTAATTTTCTTATTTATGAAAGCATTTAAATGAAATTTTATATATTTTGGCATTTGGAATAAAGACAAATCTAACACCAACTGCAACGCATGCGCAATGCCAACTTCCTTAATTACTGAAGCATTCAAATGAAATTTAATACATAGGTATATAAGCAAATCTAACACCAGTTTTAAAATTTGGTTTTGCGCATGCGCAATGGCAACTTTCTTATTTATGAAAGCACGTCAACGAAATATCATATGTAAGCACCTTGAATGCAACAAAAACTAATACCGGTTTCAAAATTACTGTTTACGCATGCTGTAGGTTTTATTTATGAAGGTATTCAATGAAATGTCTAATGTAGATAATGCGCAATGCTATTTACGAAAGCATTTAAAAAAGTTTCATATGTAGACACTTCGAATAAAAGTAAAACTAATGCCCATTTCAAAGTTTTTTTGTATTTGTATACGCTCCACTATTTTTCATTAAACTGTATGGACTTCGATGATAGGTGGCTCATTTGAAAGACAAAGGGGTAAGGATCTCGTGCCTACCCTACCGGCATTTTTTTCCAGTTCTAGCATTAATATTATTAGGAGGAAAATACGCTCTCGGTATTTTTGTTTAAATAATGACTTTTTAAACTTGTTTATTTTGCCGTTTATCATGTCCTGTCTTTGTTTATTATTTCATCTTTATTTAACTTTGTTTTCTTTAGAGTAAATAGGATTCTATTCATATGTGATACAATATGAACTACAACGAATGATAACAACTATTGTTTAGATCAATAGCGACAATTCCAAAATTATGTACAATTTAGCGAGGATTCGCGAGGGCAATTTATTAAATAAAGCGACTAACCTTTTACGGTTGTTTTCCAAAACTCTATGAATCCTTCTTCCTTGATAAATGCCTATAAATTGATAAGTCCATGCATGCGCACAATATAAACAAACACAACACAACACAAATAATATAACAAATCTCTAACAACTATAACAAAAATTCAAGTGTGAATGAATATCTCAAAAACTGAGTGTCGGAACAGGGTACTCACAAATGATACATGTTTGACACTAAGATGTTCAGGCTGTCTCGTATATGAACCCTATATGACAACAGCAATGCATCTAGAAATTCATAGTATGTTTTAAGTGATAAAACGGTGAAACAGCAGGTCGGTGGAGAAAATGGGAAGACGACAATGAAAAATTACGCCTTAATGCGGTTAATTCCTTTCAATTTTGATATAATCGTTGATTGCTAAATATTTATCAATTATATAACGTTTAGGTAACGCTTATGAACGTTCGGATTTATTCGGAGATTTGTGTTGCTGTTTTACGAAGGTGTTTTGGTAAAGGAATAAAGACTTCTTGAAAGGAAAATTATGCGAACTTAGTGAAGTTGAAGCTTTAATAAGGTAATTACTTTGATAAATCTATTTTTCATTTGTTTTTCTCACCTGCCCTTTCCTTTGCCAGTAATTTCGTTGTTAGTCCGACAGTCTTTTTCGACCGTAAGAATGTTGTAGGGATTACATAAAAAAACTGTCAAAGAACTGGGAGGAGACAGGCAATGCTATAGTCACTTAGTTCTTGGCTTTAAGTGGATCTAGTCTGTGACCGAATGTTTTATTTATTTATTTAACCCCCAAGGAAATATTAAACGTATCCTTTTAAGTCGTTAATTTTCCACAAAAAAAACTTAATTTCGCATTCGCTTCACTTAAGAAAGGAACGAAGGTAATCTAGCAAATGACACTTTCTGGCATAACATAATACTGCTGTAAATTTTACAACCAAAAACTGCAACGCTATTTATTTCTTTTACTTCTATAAATATTCAAACTTGGATAAGTAAAAAGTAATGTGTTTTATGACACATAAAGAAGCAGGGAAGTTTTGTTTTGTCAGATGAAATTTTATAACTGCGGGGTTTGCAATAAAAATAAAAAACTGGCGTACAGCAATGAATTCATAAATGCTCAATTTTAACTTCCATTTTATACAATCATAAACATGGTAACATGACATAAAATTGTATTAAACAGTTTAATGTGTCCATGTTTCAAACCAGATAAAACTCTATACCGTCGGAGATGATAATAGAAAACGTAATAAATCCCGCAATGGTTAGATGCCATACTAAAAAATTACTTTATTACATTATTTCGTTGTTTGTTGCCATCTTCAATGCATTAATTTATAATCTTTTGTGTAACGAGAATGCGATACGACAGAAGAGGGCAACTCCAAAAATATATTGAGCCATTCATCTCCAAAGAAAATCGTGTAAAATGTAACCGTAGTCATAAAAGATAAAATTGGCCCTCAATCACGTCGAAAAATATCAACCGAACCCCATCCATCAATTTTCACATTATATGAGCATACAAACGAACATTCGTTCCCTCAAACAACAAACGTTTACATTGTCTACAAGTTTAGAAAAAGATATTACCTACTGTAACAATATCAAAAGACTACTATATTTATTTCAAATTACATCATCTTGTGTCATTCGTCAATAAATCTATAAAACAAAATTGGATTTGTATCTGTCATTGCAATATTCAATTAAAGGTTTATTGCTCATGAAATGAAACATTACGCGGTAAAATTGTTCACACTGAGAATTAAACGCCGAATTTTTAATTTCGGTGAGACCTAGATTGAACAGTTCCATTATCCAATAAACGCTACTCTTAAATTTAGGGAAGAGTCGTCAATAGCTAACGAATAAAAATTGATGTTTTGTTTACATTGATAGAGATCTGTATGGATATCAATAATAAAAATTAAACCAAATCAGGTTTTAGAAATTATTATCAAACCACAAACTGTCCAAGTTCTTTGAGATGAATTACAGCCGATTCCGAGAAAATGTAGGTATGAAACGTGGAACCTTACTAATCAGAGTTGGACTGGGTCAAGCATAGAGTGACCCAGTGACCCGGTGACCCAGTTAGTTTACTGACCCGGTGACCCAGTGACCCGGTGACCCAGTTGACCCGGTGACCCAGCTTGACCCGGTGACCCAGCTTGACCCAGTGACCCAGCTTGACCCGGTGACCCAGTTTGACCCGGTGACCCAGCTTGACCCGGTGACCCAGCTTGACCCAGTGACCCAGCTTGACCCGGTGATCCAGCTTGACCCGGTGACCCAGTGACCCATCTTGACCCAGCTTTACTCAGTGACCCGTCTTGACCCGGTGGCCCAGTAATTAAATTATTGTTAGGTATCATCCAAAACAATTTCAAGTAACTTTTAATTTAAAAAAAAACTTCCTCAATAATATTCGGCAACAAGCACGTAGCCCAATTTCATTCAAGAGAACTAATACCTAAAAAAATCAAATGCATTTGTTTATAGTTTGTAGTCAAGTAGTCAATGAAAGTATTTAGAGAAAAGATTTATTTGGATTAAGCTAACTAGTAGAAAAAAATTAAATGTGAATGAACACCTGTAAGCAAACTGGTAAGCCCTGAAGCAAAGAAATAACATTATTCTAATACAATTCGGGACATGGAAAGTTTTTTACGGCAGTATTAAAGCAAACATCACAGAAATGGCAGTTGTCAAGCAATCGAGTATTATTTTCAACAAACCAGCATTTCATTTATTTGCATAATCTGTACACTTGAACCGAGGGCACTGACTTAACTGCGTTATTCGATCAAACTAGGTGACTGGGTCGAATTGGGTCCCCGGGTGAAATTGGGTCGCTGGGTCAAACTGGGTCACTGGGTCAAACTGGGTCACTGGGTCAAGTTGGGTCACTGGGTCAAACTGGGTCACTGGGTCTAACTAAAAAGAGTATGACGTGACCCAGCGACCCAGTTTAATTTAGTGACCCAGGTGACCCAGTTGACCCAGTGACCCAGTCCAACTCTGTTACTAATACAGACCAAGAAGCCTTTTTTACAAGTATTTACATGAACACCAGAGTATGAACTTTCATTGATTAAGTTTTCGAGATGGACGAGATGTTAAAACAAAAAACTGAAACACGGAGGTGCTTGAGCCCTGAATCGAAATTGTGTCACGCTATTCTGAGGTGCTGCAGATAGGGCAGAGGAACAACCAACAACCATATTATAGGTACTTACTCTAAAAAATGATTGTTCCCGTGAGTAAAGATAGTATTATCAGATAGTATTATCTTTGCCGCGAGGTGGAGCGGATAATTATTAAAAAGGGGATGAAGGCAACCGAAACAATCCGAAAATTAGGTGCCATCCGCACACTCCTCCATACTCCCACCTCTCCTTTGGTGAAAATAATATACATATTATATACCAAGGTGTTTTAATCCCGAGGGTGCCGCTTGATGCAGCCCGAAACGTAGTTGGGGGAATAAGGACCAGAGGGATTAAAACATACACTTTGGTCCTGTGGTATGTACGCTATTTTCAACATTAAAGTTCCAATTTGAAAGAAAAAAACTTGTTTGATTGTAGAATTAAGATACCTTGTCATCCTAGATTGTGACGGTATAATAATAAATGTTAGTTTAAAATAAAGATTTTCGTTCAAACGACGGCGCAGATATCATCGTTCAAAACTTTGCAGAAGAAGCTATGAAGTACTGATTCCCGTATTCAAAAAGATAAGTTAAGATAAAACATGGTGCGAATACCAGAACGTAACCTAAGTTGTAGGCATTTGACATTTCATTACCTACTGTCGCTTTTCGTTCCGCATTGGCTTTTAGTCCCTCCGGGTGAAAAAATGACACTTCAGTTCCTTAAATAGAAGACAAAACACGTTGATTTAGTCTACGGAGATAGAAATAAAATTTTCTTACTTCACAGGTTATTATTTCTTCACCTGGCATGGATGGAAAAAAACATAAGAAATTTAATGCTTCATTTTTGAAGGTCGGTCTATTTACATAATTGTTAAATAATCGATTACGTTACGTTACTATATCTAATAAAATTAATTCTATATGATTAATGAAACCTACAATAATAATTCTTCCGTAATGGTTAGATGATATAGCTATTACTGATAATCGTATTTCAAGAATTTATATGATTATAAAAAGTATCCTTCGCGATTTAAACAAAGAAATTAATCTAACAAAATACAATAAATATTTAGCATAAATAATAGATACCTACACTTAAACGTTATTTACAAAAGTATTGCATAATAACCAAATACGTAAAAGACGATCTACGTATGAATTGATCGTAATATACCCTCGAATATACCTATTTAAGTCCAAAACCAGGATCACAAGCGATCCGCCTTGTCCGAATCGGTTCCGGGTTGCTGCCCTTGGCTATGTAAATCTTTAATACCTTTTGAAAAAAAAAAGATTTCAATAAATTGCAAATGATAGTATATTGTTGCCGGTGTAATCAGACAGATCTGGGGATATCGGTTACCACTAACCATTCAAGAACGCACGTTTGGTGATAATTATTGCCCGGCCGTTTTCCCAAAAGAACTGAACGATTTCTGTTCGCTGTGAAATTGTGAAGGATCCTTAAATTTGCTCACAATAATCCTCGGTGGAAGTTCTCTGTTCGCATCAACAACGGCTGCTGATAGAGGAGCGATGATATACCGAGTGGTAACTTGAACAACGCACCATAGGAATTTCAATAAATAGGTATTTATTTTTTATTTCTGATTATTGGCTTCCCTAATTATTATTTTAGAGATAAAATCTATTTAGATTTTTTGTAGAGAAAAAAATTACGAACGCATGCATACTATAGCTTTTAATTTTTTTAACTTTGAAACTAATCTAACTAATGGCAAATGCAAGCGCTTTTGTTTGATTTCATAATTCCATAGCATTACCGACTTTATAAAAGCGGCAGTTTGTAATTTTTTAATTTTTACTGTTTCTGAAGTTATAAAATAGGAAACAATAGTATATACGGATTCGTAATTTTCTTCTCTACAAAAAACCTAAATAGACTTTATTTCTAAAATAATTAGGCAAGCCAATAATCGGAAATTAAAAAATTACTATTGAAATTCCTATGGTGCGTTCGTCAAGTCACCATCCCGTATGTTGGATACTACGTATCCGATTGAAGGTACACAAAAGAGAAGACGATAAATAATCCGTGAATTCGGTTCTCAATGATTCTATTTCTTGTACTTAGTTTGTACGATAAATTTAAAACGCATTAATAACGGAAGGTTTAATCGTAATTTTATAAAAGGTTTAGCTAGTCAGGTGTTAGTTAAGAGTTATTGTTTTGCGATAAACAATGTCGCGTGCGAGATAAGTAATGCAGGTGGTTATCAGTTCGAGCAATGGTGCGGAATTTCAGGAGTTGCCGTCGTTGTATCGGTTTATTGTACTCGTATCTGTTACCGTTGATGTGCGGAAGACTGTTAAAGTTTAAATTATCCGAAATTATCTAGTTAATCTGCAAATTATCTAATTAAGTCCGTTAAATTGCGAAAAATACTATTGCTTCGCAGATTTCCTAGTTCTGCAGATTTAAATTGAGTCCCATAGATGTTATAAATTTTTCTTTATGATAGTAAATTATAACAAATTTTAAATTATTTGACAAAAGGGTTGTGTATTTTTTGATATACCTATGCGCTAAACGAAAAACTTTGACTTAATTGAGTTACAGCTATACAACCTGTTACATCTTTTTGCAAACGCATTTTTCTTTCATTGCATTGAAATTGGTCTGATAGGTTTAGATGACAGTGAAATTTAGAGTTTGATTCATACACAACACGAGCCACTTCGTAGGAAGTGACCATAATGCATTTCGTTTGCTAAAATTAATTAAAATCTACACTAAGCTACATAATCGAATGAACGAATCAAGTACAATCAAAGAATCATAATAATATTAGTTGGTTACACGGAGTGTATCGTGGTTGGTTACTTTTTCCTGCAACTTGAATCGCTGTGGGCATTTCTATTCCACTGCCGTTTAAGCCATTCGGTTATTAAATTCAAATTATGTTCGGACTTTGGCCAAAGAATCTTTCATATCGTATACAATCTAATTACTAGCATCTAACGGGATCTCGCCTAGCTATACCCAAAAGTTGGGCAACAAATCAAAGTAGTTTAAAATCATTCGCGCAAGTTCCAGTCATCAAAGTTTATACACGGTGCAGATTTAGGGAGTTCCAAACTTAATGTTATACTGTGCTACTAAGTTGACGCTTTGGGGGAGCACGATAACAAAGTTTTTTCAATATAACTTGAGCATGTTCGAACGGATTCAAGTAAAAGAGAACCTTTGGAAAAAGTAATCCACACAAATAGTTTTAACAGCAACTTCTATCTACCCATATAAGATATATACTATGTAGGTATACCTTGAAATACCTTATTGGATTTCATATTCAAGATTAAGTTTCGAACAAGTTCTGAACTGAATGATGAAATTCGAATTTTTATTTATTAGAATGGTATTCAAATATGCCTGGAGTATTGGGTAGGCATCCCATAAATTTTCCACGATTCATTTTAGTTTGATATCTGTCGATCAATTTAAACGACTTCTACAACTAATGTACCTACTTATCCAATTATTAGTCCTGTTCCAGAAGAAGTAGTGCTGATCATATAAGACTACTTGTACAACATAAGAGGGATTTATACCAGATGAATCGCATAGGTAACAAAGGACAAATGTTTGTTTATTTAATTACTGAATACATAAGCGTCCTGCAATTTGTCCCTCTTTAAATGATTCTTTTATATAGACGAATCGAGTCTGTACATAACGTGATTTTTTCATCCCATCCGGCGTCTTCCAACTTAGTATTGACACGTCAGTTCGGAGTAATTTCCCACAGATTCCTTAATCGAAAAATGTCATTTACACGTATATTGCGATTTATATAAAAAGTGTCAGCTGTGGATAAAAACCTACCATAAAAATAAAGCAAGAAACGCGGAGAATTTCTACGTGCGCTACATAAGTAATTGTAAAGAAAGGTCGTTTACGCAACGCTATACATGATATCTGGACGATGAATAAAATAAAACAAAATGAATGGATTTGTATAACATTGCGAATTTCCTATTTCGCAGGTGGCCTCCACAACTTCTTGCGTAACTGAAAAGTTTCACTTACTGAGATTCATTCCAAACTTCTACTCATCAAAACAGAATTACTTAAAAAAGTGAACTTTACAGCATGTAAGGGAAAGTTTAATCAATTTCACTGTTCACAAAACTCTTGATCATCTTGATTCTGTCTTGTGTGTCCTGGATATAGAAACCAAGTTTTCTGAAAACGGCAATCTGATATGTTTCTTACAAAATATTGCATTTGTGTCTTCCATAATTAATAAAGCAAAATGTCAGCGATTTTTTTTTGTATCGTATGGGGGTGGCACTCCCTAGGTACAGAGTTTTCAGGTCGCATCTACAGCCGTCCGTGTGACCAAATAGGTACCTTTATATATTAATACAGGAAATTGACATTGAAAACCGGTCTCAAATGACAGCGCCACGTTGCGGTAGGAAATGTCAACAGTAGGTAAGCTATCATACTTGGTTTAAACTTTATTGAAGGTTTTACGTGCTTTGTGTGCTATTGCAGCTATTTTCTCTGTCCGCCTGTCCGTGCGTCCGTCCGGCGGCGGGGACAAGATTTGTTTGACATTTTAATCATAGATGCTTCTAGTAAAGACAAGTATATCGCGTATAGTAAACAGGAAATGTGCGCATGCGCAGCCGGCGCAATAAATATCAACATGTACATTTTTGAAATTTTTAACATAGTTGGTATACCGGGTGGTGCACGGTAAGTAGGAACATAGGGATTTAAGATGGGAACTTAGATTTTTAAAAGTCGTTCAGAAGCCGAATTAAAAGGTGCATACAACACTGTTCTTACATATTTTATTAAGCTTTTGGTATACCCGCAAATTTAAAAATAATTCAACATTTCTGTTATTAGTAGCAATTCATAAAAGAACAAGTCATGGCTATTGCTACGAATAACAGAAATGTTGAATTTTATTTTTAAATTTGCGGGCATACCAAAAGCTTAACAAAACATGTAAAAACAGTTTTGTATGCACCTTTTAATTCTGGCGTGGCGCAATATCTGATCTTGAAGAGAAAGGGTCAAAGGGTACCTCCGGCAATTTTCAAAACTTGACCTCAAAGTGCAAACTTTACCTCATATTCTTATTCTTATTCACTATGTGGTGCATATTTCGGTCAATACGCTGACTGGGAATGGTGAGAAATTGGAAGATTCATTAGTCAACAATCTTCGCAAAATACTAAATAAGTAAATACTAATATCCCAGTCTGTATCAAATTAAGTCGGCACTATTGCCAACTTTCTTATTTTTTCAAAATTGTGTATTTTTGTCTCGATTTTTGTCTACTGAATGAATTTTTGTTATTATCTGAAAAATGCGATGTCGTTTTGTTTTTTTAATAAGACACTCAGTGAAAAGAAATGCACAATTTTGGTTTGATAATTTAACCGGGTTTCTAACTCTACAAATAAGAAAGTTAACAATAGTGCCGATATCATTTGAAACAGACTGTATATTATCAATGGGAATTTAAACCCTTTGTCGACGTCGTTGACGACTTATCCAGTCAAAAAAGAGCAAAAAATGTGAGGTAAAAATATTTCTTTCAAGAGCGAATGTCTCAAAAACTATACAAGATATCGAAAACTTTGCCGAGTAAAACGTGGTAAATTTAATCAGCTTTCATTTTATATTGAGTGGTTATCGGTAGAACGCATTTTGAGATATAAGCGAAAAACCGAAAAAAGGGTCCTTCAGCATCGTTCACATCGTGCGTATACACATTCAGTCTCTATAATATTCTATAGATTTCTTAACTTACAGCAGAATTTAATTCGCCGTCACTAAGGTTCGTACGAATTCTGAACTCCCCCGATCAAATTTTTTTTAAACGATCTCTACAGTCAAGTTGCCGCTGCGCTTCTAACATTTAACGTTTATACTTTTCGGAAACTAATTTTTGTTGCCGACCTGTACGCTCGGACGGCCGTTCGTCTTCTCCCAACTTCTCCTAACTATTCCCTTTCCTATTATCGCCGTTCAGAAAATCTGAAACGGGACCCACTTCCGTCAGGACGTCAGCTCCCGCAACACTTCGACAACTTCTGCCGCGTTTCTACGCCAACCATTATTATCTGTACTTACCTCCGATCAACAAAACTATTCAAACCCGTCAAGGTGTCATCATAAATGTAGTACCTACACATGAAAATTAACGCTTCGTAATACAACCTACATAAAAATTTAAATAATTTGAACGCTTTAGCGGGCACACGTTACAGAATGGGTATTTTAAAATAAAATGAGAATCATATGCAAGGTGCAGAGAATAGCAAGTGTGGCGTTAAAAATCATTGTTATCTCTGATGCGATCATAGCAACTCTGACAACAAAGAACTTCATATTTGCTAATTTAATGGACACCATAGCTCCAATAATAAGAAAGTGAATCACACTGTACACATCTATTTCTAAATATGAACAGTTAACATTGCTAACGTGTCCGCTGTGACATGCTTTTAATATGCATACAAACAAATTAAAAATTAAATAAAACATGATTAATTGAAATGTTTATGCGCCCTAAAAGTAACTACAACAAATCCCGAAAGTCATTTAAAAACTTTAGGGTACAATGAATTTCTAAATCTCTTCACGTAAAATAATAAAAAGTAATGAATGGGGTGGAATTCTCTCAGGTTTCGTAATCGGTAAACTTCCTTTCTCTTTTGAGCATTCCTTCAATGACTGTTAACCCACACTGAAAAAAAAGAAATGTTGTCGCAACTAACAATTAGTTACTCCAACTAATTTTTTTAGTAGCTATAGCCTCAACAAAATTATTTGCTGTAGGAAATCAACATAACTTGTTGGAAGTAAATTTGTTCCAGTAGCTAAAACAATTACTTGTGACAAATTATACAAGTTAGTTAAGAAAGCATACCATTTTTGTTTGAGGAACTAAATAAGCTTGCAAAAAAATTTGTCCCTGTAACAAATAATACTTAGTCGCAGCAGCAGAGCGGTATTGTTATATAAACTAACGAGTATTTGCTGGACCTCCTAATTTGTCTTTTTTTATCTTTGTTGTAGTAGCATACCATTTATGCTGGAAACTCATAAATTGTCTCAAATGATTAGTTGGATTAACTATGAATCCTGGTTGGAACAATAAATTTTCCGCTCTCTCTGCATCGTCCACGCGTTTTGGTGATGTCAATTAAAACAAATCACTTTTTTTTTTAAAATACACATTTATTAAATCACTTACTGTTTACCTAACTACAAAAGAAAAACTTTTTTATCATTAACATCTCCAAAGACAAAATATAAAACACTTAAATTAAAACCGAGATTAAAACTTACCTACACTACATGTAAACAGCTTTTACATATACAGCGTGTTTCGAAATTCGCGCACACGGACTATGGGATGGATACAAAGAAAACTGAATAAAAAGTTCCTCGACCAGTTTCTGATCAGACCGGCACTTTTCGAGTTGTCGTTGTTCGAAAAATCTAAAAATGAAAATGCCGGAAAACAAAAGATAGTTCAAAACAATTTATGGATTAAAGTTACACTTACCTTCAAACACCAAAAGTAGTTCCGGGAATCCCCATTGTTCCAATATATCACCTACACTTTGTTCAGCCATTGAAAAAACATTAAAATACTAAAAGTTCGTAATGTAAATAACCGAAATTCAGTAGGTACAAGATTGGCGACTTACCGTGAAAAAATGAGCTAGTAATTATGACACTGGACAGGGTCACAGAGTACTTTGTAATGATGTCCTCTCACATCTGGCTGGCACTCTGGGACATGCAAGGCAAGGTGAGATAAGCACATCCTGTCAACTACTTGGGAATTGCATGATTGCAGTATTATAAATAAAATTTTATATTATTTTCGTCCTTCAAGTTAAGGAATTTAGTATGTTGTCACAAATACAGTGGTATTAGGTTTATCAGCAAACTGCTTTTTGTTATGAAGGCATACTTTTATGTTCATGGAATCAATGCAAAATGCTCGTTGGCGCTCTTAACAAAAAATGTTTGCTATCCTCCAACAAAGTTTCATTATTAACCCCAGGAAATCGCAACTACTTGGGAAAACTAAAGCAGTAAATTATTTAGTTCTAAAAACCATTTCTTTTTGCTGCTGCAACAATATGCATGTAGCAATTCTAAATTTGTTACCACAAGGAAGTCATTTTTTTCAGTG
>NW_022170403.1:10582589-10624680 GCF_008802855.1 Photinus pyralis | reverse complement strand
AGAAAATCCCTATGTTTACTTCTACATGAATATCACTGTATATAAAACGCGATTAAATACTAGCATTTGACTTCACTCAAGGATACTAGTACAAATAGCCGGGATATTTAATATAACAATAATAGCTGTAAATTAATTGGTTTTTTAGAAGTTAGAAATTATAAAATGGCAAAATTTTATAACACATAACTTGCATATTTTTAGCGTATTTTCCTCAAAGTGAAAAATCGCTATTGGCTGCACTTTGACGTCCGTCCGTCCGTCTGTCCGTCACGCGTACTCCTTCTATACCACTGAACCGATTTTGGCGATATAGGGCTCATTTGAAAGGGCTTGGTCCAAGGATTCCGAGCATACCCATATTAATTGGTTTTGCGCATGCGCAATGTCAACAATTTGGTTTAACGCATATGCGATTCTAGCTTTTTTATTTATGAAACTGAAATGAAACTTTATATGTAAACACTACGAATATAAGTAAAATTAACGACATTTTCAAAATGTTGTTTTGCGCATGCCAACTTTCTTATTTACTGAAGCATTTAAATGAAATTTAATACATAGGCCTTTGGAATACAAGCAAATCTAACACCAGTTTTAAAATTTGGTTTTGCGCATGCACAATGGCAACTTTATTATTTAAGAAAGCAATTAAAACGAAATATTATATGTAGGCACCTTGAATGAAACTAAAACTAATACTGGTTTCAAAATTACTGTTAACGCATACTGTTTGTTTGATTTATTAAGGTATTCAATGAAATTCCTAATGTAGACACTGCGCAATGCTATTTACGAATGCATTTAGTTTGCAAAGTTTGATATATGTAGACACTTCGAATAAAAGTAAAACTAATGCTCATTTCGAAATTTGTATGTATTTGTATACGCTCCACAATTTTTCATTGAACTGTATCATTGAATAAGTAACTTAGTCATTCTTATTCAATGACTGTATAGACTTCGACGATAGGCGGCTCATTTGAAAGAGAATGGGGTAAGGATCTCGTGCCTACCGGTATTTTTTCTGGTCCTAGCATAATATTATTAGCAGGAAAATACGTTCTCGTCATTTATGTTTGCATAATGCCTTTTTAAACTTGTTTATTATTATTATACCCAAAGTAGTTTATGTTATTTTAAAGTCTAGTATATTTCCATCTATTTCGTCTTTTGTTTAGTATCCGCCGCCTTTATTGAATATCTTGAGTTCTTGACAACCCGATGTGCAATTCTGATTGAACCAATATTGCAATCGTGAGAAATAATGTTTCATATTTCCTAATCTACCCATTTACCCATTCGTAGATGCAATAACAAAAAAATTAGCCGACTTCACTTTGAACACATTGTATATATGTACAGTGTGTAAAGCGATGGGGTATACAAGAGGGAATTTTTTTTAAATATTGATTTATGAAAAAAATTTATTCTTCATATTTTTTACTTGCTTTGAAAGTACCAATAACGTTTCGATTGTTTGTGGTTTGTAGCAATACGCTATCTTGATTATAATGTGATAATAACTTTCAATAAAAAAAATTAATTTTATTATTTTTCCAGATTTCTATAAATAAATTTTAGATTATCGAAACGTTATTGGTACTTTCAAAGCAAGCAAAAAATATCATGAAGAATACATTTTTTTTCATAAATCAATTTTTGAAAAAAAAATCCCTCTTGTATACCCCATCGCTTTACACCCTGTATATCAAAAGAGAGAATGCGGCACACAATATTCCTTGTCCAATTTATGTTATCGCTGACAACACTCGAACTAATAATAGGTACACGACTAAAATTGTCTATCCAAAATTATTTGGTAAATCGCAAGAGTGGATCGATTTATGGCCAACAAAAGCATTGAAAGTGATTTCTTTGAAATGTTCAGTTCATTGATTAAACACAGTTTAGCCAACTTCATTTTCTTGATTTTCTCCTTTGCTTCATTTCTTCTCTAACTACATTAAATATGTAAAAGTAAGAATTGAAAATTGTCCCGAATATAAATGTTACTCATTATTTTTAAAACCAGTTTGAATAAGGTGGGCGTATGGAAAGACTTCTCTAAGGAAACGAAATTATAATGATGTATTTAAACATTAAATTGCGCCATTTTGATAACGAACGTAACTGTGTTTATTTGTAACGCCGCTAAAGAGCAAGATTTCCCGTGAATAAAGCCTAATTTTTTTCTGCTTTCTTATCAAAAAGCACAAATTAGAAAAAAAACTTGGTCTTGTATAAATACTTCTACAAATCAATACGACGTGTATACAGGGCGTTTCCAGTCTTAAATAACAAAATGGATTTTAGGATAATTTTTATTGCTCATATGAATAAACGGTTCCCAAAGGAGCCTTGCACTTCAATATTTCCTCGCCAGTAATGTATCATTTTTCTGACTGTTATGTAAATAACTAAGTATATTGTTATAAACATTTACAGTGATTGTGCAGTTAGTGCAAGAACCAATGGAAACACCAGAAACTCCAAGAGTACTTTCATTACTAACTGTAACGGGCGATCAAAAATGAGTTGCTGTCGAGTCGCCTTTGGAAGTTCATGTTAAATACGATTTTCCATGTTAACAAAAATTTCAAATGCAACTCGACAGCAACTCATTTTTGATCGCATAGGATTACTCAAACACTGATTCGAAACTTCGTAGGAACGATGCACCTGAAAATTACCGGATGGTTCTGCCGCAGAAGTTAAAGTTTGTGCTGCCTGTATCTTGTTTTGTGATTTCTTACTCTGAGGATACTCTCTTCAAAATAACCTTCTACAACTGTCGAAGATCTCCATCCACCGTGTCTTTTAACAGACAAAAATCCCCACCTTTGTTAGCCAACAAGGTAGCACTGCTTCTACGAAAGCAGTGACCTGTATATTCCTATGGATCTTGCAAGTTCAAATATTTGGCAGTTTGGGATGGGACTTTCCCGATTGTATTTAATCGAACAAAAAAAGATTTTGTTGATTCCCGTATCGCTGCCAAAACTGGTGACCTGAAATCCACGCAATATTTGAAACAGCGAAGTATTGCTATTCAGCGAACGCTGCCTCCATTATGGGCACTTTTCCTCATTCGTTCCCTATGGAGGAAATGTTTTACCTTGTGTAAATTTATTATTATTTGATTATTATTATTTAAATTTTATTGTTGTTAGCTAAAATTTAAAAAAAAATTTTAACCAAAAGGTACATTTGCCGTTACAATCGTTCATTGGCGGTTTTTTACAAAGGATCATATTTTCACGTATTGCTTAACAATCTCGAGCCATTCATTATTTATTACCACAAATTCTCTTTTAAAGCCAGTTTTCGTTTCAGGTACGGGAACCGTTATTATGTCATCTTTAACATTGATGTGATGTATTTTATTTTTTTTTAAATTTTATTTGCCTTTATTTTTGAGTGGGTGGGGTTTCGGCTAAGGCTGCTCTACCAACCCAACCCACTATACATTATCCATGCCCGAACCCGGATTCGAACCAGGGACTCTTAGCACCACAGTTCAGCTTTAACTGAACTGCGCCACACGGGCCGGGCGGTATTAACATTCTGCACAGGTTCCTCTCTGCGACGTGCTCCTGAAATACCCATAATTAATACTACCTGTGGGAATGTCTTTTAAAATGTACATAGAAATAGCGATTCATTACCTTCATTAGTAAATAAGTTGAATCCAGGCGCATCTCCAAGCAAAATTTGTTCATCGTCAAGAATTTTTGATTTCTTTGTCGTATGACGTTCTGTAGCTCTTTTCAGAATGCTATTAGCTTCGGGTATTTCGGTAGGTATGTCTACGTTATGTTTAATGTAAAATTGTAAAGGGTTCTGGAATTTTTTACAGTATATAGCCTGTAACTTGAAGGTGTGCCAAACGGTCATCAAGTTTCGCTGGCCCATGAATTATTTCCTGAGATGCTGTTTTTGAAAGTAAAAAGTACATAAGTTTTACATACAACAACCAATTAGTGTCAGATTTTGCATACGCATGTCTTTAGTGGTGCCAAGTTAAACTTTTAGAAATGGGGGCGGAGGGGGGTGGGGGGACATCCTCCCGATTAGCTTGGTATTCTACGATTTTCCAGTGCTGAGATCTGGTATCTCACACGGACGGACGGCGCGACGCACAGTTTCATTTAAACAAAATGCATTGAAAACAGTGCTGTGAAAAAACTTCTTACATCTTGTAACAACTGTTACAATTAGTTTAAGATGGATTCTCAATAAGTAAAGAAAAGTGGTCAATAACTAATATGCCTCGACTAATATTTAACTCAGGGTTGAGATGCTCTTTCTCTACAGGACTTCTGGGTGTTTTACAATTCACTGCTTCGATAGAAAAAACAAACTATAATGTAAAACGACAATACCGGTACCTATAATTTTCTTCAATGCATTTTGAATCAAATTATAATTCTAACTTATTGCTTCCCTACCAAACAACTAAATATTATTTCTACCTCGCATCAGAAACGTAGAAAGGTTTTTTGTTTCTTTTATTCGCCCAAATGAATGCCGAACTCGCGAGTACACAAATAAAATTGTTAAGTACTTATCTCTTTTTATGTCGCCTTCACATGGAAGCTCGTCGTCGCCTGCCTGGGTTTGACTCCTAGTGCGGCTCAGACTCCTTGAATTTCGTTGATGTCGGTAACCTCCAAATAGATTGGTTCGAATGTCGATTCCTACTCGATCTTCTTCAGGTGAAAACAACACGCCGGCAGATAAACTAATCGCTGGCCCCTTCAAGGTAAAACAATCGCTGGCAAAAAGGTGAAAATGGTTTCCCAGAATGGGATTGCGAACTGCGTTCACGTGGAAAGTTTTCTTGCTCTTGTCGTTGAACTCACATATGATTGCGTCACTATAATAATTGCACAATACTTATTATCAGTTATTTTCGCGTGTAAAGGTAACAAATTTTATACTACGAAACGTAGAGCACTCACTGTCTTCCTACGTAAAAAATATTCACGCTAAAGATATTCTTCTCTAGGACAACAAATGTTTTCTTAAGTTTTACTACAACCGCCTTGACTTTCTTAAGCGGCCATCGTTCTCCTCTCTTATTTTTCACTCATACCAACTTACTCATTAAACTCCCCAGAACTTATGTACAGTATGTTCCCAACTTAATTAACTAACAAATATACACAGTATGACAAAATGAACCAGCAGAAATGTCTGTGCTGTTACAATCTTAAATATAATTTTTCGTCCAAATCTAGAAATCTCGGATAGGATTAAAAAAACTGTCCAGTGGATCCTATTAAGATTTGGCAAATTTGTTTTAGAGTTGTTTGCAGTACGTAAGAGCTAACGTAACTGTTTACTGCTTTTTTAAATTTACAAGGCAGTAGCACAGAGTAGTCTTGAGTGTGTAAATATGTCAACTCTAAATAGCTACCTTGTTTGTTTTACAAAGTTGTGTGAAAGTATCTGTATGTAGGACGTAGGTGTATTAAGTTGTATTCGCTCTGTTTCAGTATTTCTAAACAAATAATTTGAGTCAACGTTTGTTAATTCGATTGTGCCGATTGTAAGTTTATTAACGTTTGCATGGACCGTTATTTACATAGACGAAACTTCCGCAGTGCATTGACGAGATTGTAAGCAAATTGTTGTGAATAATTAAAGCAAACTTTAACAATCAAATAAGTTTACACCAACCACTCGTATTTTTAGCGCGTTTTTGAAAAAAAGTAGCGCTTATACAGTGATATTCATGTAGAAGTAGACATAGGGATTTCCTATAGGAATTTCCTATGTCTACTTTTACATGATAAAAAGTCTACTGAAAGACGCCTAATTTTATGCAACCAAAGTAACTACTGTAACGTGATTTATAAATTCGGGTTCGATTTATATCAATATTTATTAAACAAAACTAAAACACTATAAAATCCGTACAATTTATATCGATTATTTATATCACACACTTCGAAATTTATATCAGCTTTTCGCGCTCTATGTTTCGTCCGTACTCGATCTCGTTCGATAGTAGACTGCCGCGATGTTCGGTCCGCAACCATTTATACACGCAAGCAATGTAAGTCCCGAACATTCTCGAATACGCGTAGAAAATTCCAGAGCGCCAAAGGCGACGTCATGTCTGGAGCATTTCCGTTACACTGCCCCCTTCTTAATTCTGGACGTCTCGTTCAGAAACTGCGTTAGTATTACTTTTTAATGCTTCGTGTCGGAATCTGCAGTCAGAGCCTGCTCGACAAACACCTTTCTTGAAAAAGTAACAGTCCACAGTTTTGCGGAGGGTCGTCCCCTGTGGGTTGAAGCAGCATACTGTAATTCGAACGCTAGTGTTTCTAAAAATCACTTCGATCATGGTTCGCACTATCTTCCAGTCCAACCCATCTAAACCACATCCAATCTTCGGGATCGCCAAGCTATTTATGTCATAGTATGCCATGAGTTTCTTTAAGTTTTTTAAAGCAGACCAGAGGTTTTCATAGGTGGGTTTGCCTTCTGACGTTTTCTTTGAAACCAAGTAGAACAAAGAGCGTTGACTATCTTCCAAGCGCAGTACTTTACCCACTCGTGGTCTTTGCTTTAACAACTCGTCTATTCTTCCAAATCTTTTCCGGAATACGGAAGCTATACCTCTACCCATGCGAAGGTCTTCGGCGACACAATGGGCGATGGAAACGTTAACCGGAAGCTCAAAAATATTTTGACAAATTTCCTGAGTAACGCCAAATCGAGCTTTCTTCCGCTGGGCGTAATTTGACATAAAATCGTTAAAGTTTGGCTCGATCCCAAAGCTGCGTTCCTCTTCTCGAATACCTCTAACTTCTTCGTTGTTGTTGGATCCGGCATATCGTGCGAGTCGATTAATGTGGACAACTTTCGGTTTCCGGTGGTTCATTCTGATACGATATATCACGTCATTTATTTTCTTGATCACCTCATACGGACCTTCCCATTGTCTTTGTAGCTTGGGAGAAAGACCTCTTCGCCTCTGTGGATTGTGCAGCCATACCAGATCTCCAGCTTCAAAAGTTTCATTGGCCGAGCGGAGGTTGTATTGATTTTTCATGCGATCGCTGGCAATCTGAATATGACTTCTAGCCAAGTCGTGAATGTCATTCATCTTCGTCTTTAGTTGGTCAACATAATTTTCACCTGCGACATATTCTTCATGGGGTTTACGCCCAAACTCGAGGTCACATGGAAGGCGTAGTTCACGACCCAACATAAGGCAGGCAGGAGTCTGACCCGTGGTCTCGTTGACGGCTGATCGATATGCCATAAGGAACAGGAGGAGGTACTGGTCCCAATTTTTCTGATGTTCTGCCACGACTTTTGAAAGATATTTACCCATCGTTCGATTCATTCTCTCAACCATTCCATCTGACTGAGGATGCAAAGGTGTTGTTCTTGTTTTATTGGCTCCTACCAATCGACAAACATATTGGAACAAAGCCGATTCAAAGTTCCGTCCTTGGTCTGAATGGATTTCTATAGGAACACCAAAACGTGTAAAGAACTCCTTTACCAACACTTCTGCAACTGTTGCTGCCTCTTGGTTTGGAATAGCGTAAGCTTCAGTCCACTTTGTGAAATAATCCATAGCCACTAGGATATATTTATTTCCGCCATCTGTCTCGGGAAACGGTCCTGCGATATCGATAGCAACTCGTTCCATCGGACTACCAACGTTATACTGCCTCATGGGTGCCTTCTTCTTGGAAACTGGTCCGTTTCCAGTAGCACATAACTCACATTTTTGACACCATCGCCGGACATCTTCTTTACGGTTGACCCAATAGAATCGCTCACGTACCCTTTGCAACGTTTTCGTAATACCAAAGTGTCCTCCGGAAGCGCCGTCATGCAATTTTCGCAATACTTCCGACACTTTGCTTCTAGGTACTACTAATTGCAGCGTCGATTCGGTGCCATCTTCACTTTCAAGGGTCCTCTACAACAGGTTGTCTTTCAGAGTCAGGCTATGCCATTGGCCCCAATAACTCTTTACTTCAGGACTTGTGGCACTAATGTCTTGCCAGCCTGGTCTTTGTCCGTGGCGCATCCAATTCAGAACAGTTTTTATATTTGGGTCGTTTTCTTGGGCCGTTTTGATTTTGCTTGGCTTCCATTCCTCACTCTCTACAGTTGTTCGTCGCAGATGGCCAATCTTGTCTTCTATTTTAGAACAATGTGTGCAGTTGTCTTTGCACGGTCTTCTTGACAAAGCGTCTGCATTATTGTGAACTTTTCCAGGCGACGTAATGTCTACAGTGAAGATCGGGGCTTTGTTTCTGCAGGTCGGGGATAGCCCCTTCCTGTCGACCTTTATTAGTTTTCCGGCTGCTGCAATGGTTTTTGGCAGTTGCGGCGAACGTGTCCAATCTCGCCGTGGTTCACGTTTCTTTGCCAGTGACTGTATTGCTTTATTGATCTTCTCTTCCACTACTTTACTGACCTTTTCTTCCACTACTTTACTGACCTTTTCTTCAAAACTTTCAGAGCCACCTTCCTCTTCGATGGTTCTTACCCGGCTCTCACTGCGAGGTTCCACCATACGTACTCGCGCACTTCCATGACTAGCTTTCTTGGCGGCTTCGAATTCTAACGCATGGGCCAAAGCTTTCTCAATTTTGTCGTGCCTAGCCAGTCTCAAAGCCTGCTGGGCATCTCCATCACGAACGGCATCGATAAATGTTTGTACAGCCAGTTGATCAAGAAAGCTCTCCGGTGCCGTAGGGTATGCCAATCGAATCAGTCTAGCGATGTCCGCTTCAAGTTCCTGCAAACTTTCTCCAGGTTTCTGCATTCGGTTCTTGACTTGGGCATAGTAAACTTGCTGAAGGTGTTTATCGCCATATCGCATTTCGAGTCGCGCTACTATTTGTTGGAAGTTCTGTTGATCCTCGGGGATAGTCCGCAACACATCCAGAGCATCTCCTCTCAGAGCAAGAATCAGGGCTGTAGTTTTGTCTTGAAGAGTCCATTTATTTGCCGCAGCCGCTGCTTCAAACTGTCGAACGTACGTGGTCCAAGGAATCTTACCATCAAAAGTAGGTGGCTTTACTCGGGCTTGCTGAACGTCGCCTTCTACTCTTGTATTTGTTTCTGGGGCACTACTAGTACGCTCTTTCGTAGTCAGCCGCAAGAATTGCTCGCGCAGCTCTTCATACTTGTGCTCAATCTCAACGAATGTTGCTTTAAATGTTTTGGAAACTTCCGTAATTCTATCTTCAACTTTTTCTTCAATTGATGTAGAGACTTCTTCGATAATCTTTCTAGAATTTTCTTCCATTTTCTCGAACTTCTCTTCAAAATTTCTAGAATTTTCTTCGAACTTCTCTTGAATATTTCTATAATTTTCTTCATTAATCTTTCTAGAATTTTCTTCCAACTTCTCGAACTTCTCTTGAATATTTCTAGAATTTTCTTCATTAATCCTTCTAGAATTTTCTTCCAACTTCTCGAACTTCTCTTGAATATTTCTAGAATTTTCTTCCAACTTCTCGAACTTCTCTTGAATATTTCTAGAATTTTCTTCATTAATCTTTCTAGAATTTTCTTCCATTTTCTCGAACTTCTCTTCAAAATTTCTAGAATTTTCTTCCAACTTCTCTTGAATATTTCTAGAATTTTCTTCATTAATCTTTCTAGAATTTTCTTCCATTTTCTCGAACTTCTCTTCAAAATTTCTAGAATTTTCTTCCAACTTCTCTTGAATATTTCTAGAATTTTCTTCATTAATCTTTCTAGAATTTTCTTCCAACTTCTCGAACTTCTCTTGGGTGCTTTTCATTTCTTGTTGCAACACCTGTTGGCCATTTTGGATTTGCTGGAGCAAATTGAGCATCGTTTCTTCCATTTTAGCGGCAGCAGATCTTGTTACAGGCATACACAAGCACAAGCACTTAATTTAATCTTACTTTTAATTAATTTAATTAACCCCACACCTGACACCAATGTAACGTGATTTATAAATTCGGGTTCGATTTATATCAATATTTATTAAACAAAACTAAAACACTATAAAATCCGTACAATTTATATCGATTATTTATATCACACACTTCGCAATTTATATCAGCTTTTCGCGCTCTATGTTTCGTCCGTACTCGATCTCGTTCGATAGTAGACTGCCGCGATGTTCGGTCCGCAACCATTTATACACGCAAGCAATGTAAGTCCCGAACATTCTCGAATACGCGTAGAAAATTCCAGAGCGCCAAAGGCGACGTCATGTCTGGAGCATTTCCGTTACACTACCTACAACAAATGAGGATCTACCTGTTGTATTAATTAATTTAAATGTTATCGCTTTGACTTCCATATTCTAATTTCGGTTCGTGTGCGATGTATTCAACTACAGAAAAAGTTGATATTTTCAATTAATAATAATATAATATACATTGGTATAGTGCCGATAACAGTTAAAGAAGCTTAAAAGATTTATTTTCTGTGAAGCCAAAGCAACAATATTCAAATTAATAATTAATATGACAGCCAGATCTTTATTTGTTTCAAGAAGTTATTTTGGTTGCATAAAATTAGGCGTCTTTCAGAAGACTTCCTATAGGAAATCCCTGTCTACTTCTACATGAATATTACTGTATGTCACATTGGTTGTTCGGTCGGTTGGTCGGTTGGGCGGTCGGCAGCCTATATTGTTGAATATTTTGTCGCTTATATGGTTTACGTAAGATGCATGTAGACGTACGCCACCGCCCGGTCTATATACGCTGCGTTACGCTTCTTCTAAATTAGGAGGAGAAACACTATTATTCTTGCGACGGATGAAGTGGAAACCCTCATTTTTGGAACGTTATCACTACTACAACTTAAGCGAAACACGAAAACTGCTTAGCGGGTGTACACGTAGCTAGTCATGTTCGCTTACGATCAAAACTACATATAATGTCATTCAAATAGTTACCTACTTGTTTCATCATTTCGCAAAAATGTAGAAAATGTATTATTTATTTTATTTATGTCAATGTGAGATCGTGTAGGACAATCCACGAATCTAAGTTGGTCAGTTTCAGTGCCTTAGAATTTCTTCTACAAAATCAGCAAAAATATCCCCCACTCAGCAAAATTCACTGTAGCAGTATACAGTGAATTTTTTTTAATGCGAACATAGAAGTTTGTATGCAATGTAATTTCCCTATGTTCGATTTTTAAAAAACACAGCAATCTATTGAGTAGTTCAAATGAGTAGTGTAACGGGCGCCTCCGCCACTGGAAATACTACTTTACCACGGAGAGAGTCGGCGCGGCTTAAGCAGAAGCAGATGGATGATGAACGTGCGGGTGAGCCGACGAGAGATGAGATGATGGAATAAAATGTGCTACTTTGTTCTTTTAAAAATAATAATAAATTGTGTTAACAGTCAGAGTTGGTTCTTTCGTGATTGTTTCACCGACTGTTATACTGGCGCTCAACTAGTGGCCATTTGTTTTAATTCATAGTGCAAGTTGTGCAATGGGTTAACAAAGGAAAAAACGTTCCCAATGATCGAATACCGGCGACAACGAAACTGCTTCAGCGAGGTTTTCGTTTCCCAGTCAAGATATTTAACGTAGTAAGATGTTTTCCTATGATTTGTACAACGTTTAAGGTAAGACGTTTACATTTCATTCAATTTGTGTTCTGTATTGCATCGTTTCGCGCTTCTACGATCGTACATTGGTGTCCGATTACGCTTTCACAGACATTCCTCAAACGTTATCGCGTTCGCAGCGGAAGTTTGTTCATAGGCGGCGTAAATTTTTCATACCGACGACCAAAGAGGGGTTATCTGTTACGCTTTTGGTATATTTTTATGTTTTGACGCTCGTAATTCATAGCCGTTTTTCTTACTCGTATTTCGGTTGCATGCCTACGCGTAGCGGGCTTCAGTACGAACGACCATTACTAAATTACGAAAGGAACAATATGGTTCAACCGATATTATTGACCGACGAGCAGTTTCAAGCGCTTTTGCGGCAAGTTGGTGCTGCACATCCCGTCGGAAATGACGCAAATGGTCATTTTGCGAAGTGCAATGCACGGTTCGATGGCCTATCTGACGTTGAAGCCTTCCTAGACTCAATATCCACCTATAAGGACTGTCTCAAAATTAGCGACGTCAACGCATTACGAGGGCTTCCAATGTTATTAGACGGTCTAGCGGCTACTTGGTGGCAAGGTATTAAACAAACCACTCTCACGTGGGAGGACGCTGTTAAGGCTTTGTAGGATGCGTACTCGAAGAAATCGCCCCCACATCTTATATATCGCAAGATTTTCGAGCGTGAACAATCTACGGAAGAAACCGAATTGTTCATATGCCAACTTCGAGCTTTAATCGCGCAGCTACCCTACCAATTAGACGAAAAGGTTCAGATTGATATGATTTATGGCTTGCTTAAGCGTAGTCTTAGGGAGAAGATACCTAGAGCAGATTTGACATCATTTCCCGTATTTTTACAGAAGATTCGAGATGTTGAACTGTCACTTAGAGAAGTTTCGGAGAAGAAACCGTTGAAGGAAACTGTTAAAGAAGAGCCTTCCGAACGCAAACGAACGAGATGCAATTTCTGCAAGAATTTTGGCCATGACAAATCTGAGTGTTAAGAAGCTTCAACAGAAAGAAGCAAAGGCAACAGTGGATCCATCCTCGGGGAGTAGTCCCAGAATTGTGTGCTACGGGTGTGGTGCACCAGGTGTCATCCGATCCAAGTGCCCAAAATGTCAACCCCCATCATCAGGCTCGGCGGAGCAGAATTCCCTCCAGTTTTTCTCCACATCGATCGATTATTTTACACCTGCGGTAAAACCATACTTACCAATTACAATTGATGGATGCAATGGTGTGGGATTAGCGGATTCCGGCGCTTCGGATAACATCGCTGGAACGGAACTTTACCATTTGTTGATGAAAAAGGGATACGAGTTTCGTGAAAAGACCCTCAATTTGACGTTTGCGGATGGTGTACTCCAAGAACGAAAGGTTCTGCAAACTTCTGTACGAGTACATTTACAAGGGAGGTCCTTTCAAACAACATTCGTGGTTTGGCTCAGGCGAAGACTTGTCGAACACTATTGGGTGTCAAGTTTTTGAAAGATGCTGAAGTTGTTTTGGACCTACCCCACAACCAATGGTATTTCTGTGACAATCCACAACAAAGATTTCAGTTTGCATTGGCATCGAGTGTCCCTACTGTTAGCGCGACGCATTTGAACCAGGTGGAGTGGGACCTCAGACCCGACGAAGGCGAGGAACTTACTCTCGGTCAGAGAGAGAAGGTTAACGAGCTTCTCAGCACTATGCCAAAGGTCTTTCGGATGGGGGGAGCCCCAACAGAATTTGCGGAACATCGGATCGAGACTACGAGTAATGAACCGATTGCCGTTCCCCCATACCCATTGAGTGCCCCAAAACGAAAATTTCTACAGGAAGAGTTGGAAAGGATGCTCTCTGAAGGAATTATTGAGGAATGTGAGTCCCCGTGGGCATTCCCCGTGGTTTTAGTCCCCAAGAAAGACAATAGTCTAAGATTGTGCATAGATTTTCGTCGTTTGAACAAAATTACAGTAAGCGATTCTTATCCTATGCCAAGAATCGAAACACTACTTCAATCTGCGCGCGAAGCAAAGTTTATGTCCACCATTGATCTTCGGTCAGGGTATCTCCAAGTACCACTACGCGAAAGTGATCGCGACAAAACGTGTTTTGTAACGCCGTTTGGAACATACCGTTTTAACAGAATGGCGTTTGGACTGAAAAACGCGCCCGCGACGTTCGTGCGACTGATGGACCGTTTTCGTGCCGGGTTGGGTGATCGTGGCGTCTTCGTGTATCTAGACGATGTTTTAGTGGTGTCAGAATCTTTCGAGCAACACCTGGACGATTTACGCGCGGTGTTCGAAAGATTAGACCTATTCAATTTGCGTGCGCGGCGCGATAAGTGCCATTTCGTGCGGAAATCGGTAAAATACCTAGGACACGTTCTGACCTCGCAAGGTGTCACGACGGACCATACTAAAATTGCGGCTATTAGAGATATGAAACAACCTTGTTGTATCAAACAAGTACACAGTTTCGTCCAAACTTGTGCGTGGTATCGCAAATTCGTGCCGGATTTCGCGGAAATAGCCCGTCCGTTAACAAACATGTTGAAAAAGAACGCAGAATTCGTATTTGGGGAAGAAGAGCTACAAGCGTTTAACGAGCTGAAGAGTAAACTAACGTCTGCCCCAGTACTCATTCAGGCCGATCCGTCGGTGCCATACGTGTTACGAACCGACGCAAGTTGGTACGCTTTAGGCGCGGTGTTATCTCAAGAACATGATGGTGCGGAACACCCAATCGAGTTTGCGAGCCGTTTGTTAACGACCCCTGAAAGGAACTATTCGACTGTCGAGCGAGAGGCTCTTGCTATTGTGTGGGCAGTTGATAAATTTCGAGCATATTTGGATGGTGCCGATGTTACGATAGCTAGTGACTGTCAGCCTTTGCAATGGTTGCTCGGTTTGAAAACGCCGTCCGGTCGTCTAGCTCGGTGGGCCTTAAAGATTCAAGGGTTGAATATGAAGGTAGTGTACACACCAGGTAGAGTAAATGTGGTGGCGGACCGACTATCCAGACCCTTCTGCGATCACAACGAATCGACCACTTGCGAAATTTGTCAAGTAGAAGTGCAGATACCCAGGATGTCAGTTGAAGAACTGCGGGAGAAGCAAATTGCCGATCCTTTGCTGAAAAGGATTATCGATTCATTAGAGGGCGACGAAGATTTAGAGATTACTCGCTGGATGGATCGTGGCTACTTACTGAATAATGGCGTGCTCTATCGATGCAGCGACGCGGAAGAGTTAGAGGAACCTGCCTTGGTTGTACCGAGTAGTATGCAAAACGAATTACTGCAACAGTACCACAACTCTCCCACCGGAGGTCATTATGGAATAGACCGCACAGTCAGGAAAATTGCGTCGAAATACTACTTCACCGGAATGCGTAAGTTTGTTGCCGATCACGTGAAAACATGCCTGGAGTGTCAACGTTATAAGCCCGGTAATCAGAAACCGGCAGGATTGCTTCAGACTCCTGCCCCTGCACAGCGCTTTGAAGTGTTGTCCGTAGACCTATTCGGACCGCTCCCGGAAACGGATAATGGAAATCGTTGGATTTTGGTAGTTGAGGACACGGCCTCTAAATGGTTTGAATTATTCGCCATTCCCTATGCGACGGCTGAGGTTTGTGCAAAAATCCTAATCGAAGAAATATTTCTTAGGTACGGTACCCCTAGGAAGATGATCACCGACAATGGAGTACAATTCATAAGTGAGGTGATGCAAAAAGTCGTATACTGTTTTGACATTAAATTGCCGTTTATCCCCGCGTATCACGCCGAGAGTAATCCGGTTGAACGAAAGAATCGTGATTTAAAGACCCAATTATCTATTCTGGTTCGCGACCGCCATTCTCAATGGCACAAATAGACGAGTATACGTTTCTCGATTAACTCCTCGGTGTGCGAGTCCACTGGAAAAACCCCCGCGTATTTGACGTTCGGTAGAGAGTTACGATCGCCTCACGATTCCTTGTATGACATGAGACAAACCGTGAACGCGGAGAATTTCGTTCCACGCATTACGTCGTATTTAAAGAAACTGGCTATCTCCCTCTGCGAATCGAAGGAACGGATTGAGCATAATCAAGATCGCCGAAAGGTTGTGGCTAACGAACATCGTCGGTCTGTTAAGTTTAAAATCGGAGACCGCGTTTTACTAAAGACACACGTTTTGAGTAACGCCAAGAAGGGCATTACATCTAAATTTGTTCCGAAAAGAGATGGACCCTATTGCGTCACACGAGTCATCACACCAACGACGTATGAATTGGGCACTGGACAGGACCCCGTCACCATAATTGGTCGGTATCACGCGTCGGATATCACTCTATTTGCAGATCCAACGGTATCCTATGGTGACCACGATGATGTAGCTGTGGAACCCGAAATCGAACCTATTGTCCCGAAGCGAAAACGTGGACGTCCAAGAAAGTGTTCCAAGCGCCCTTCTTCACCCAGAAAGCCGCTTGGAAGGGGGGAGAGTGTAACGGGCGCCTCCGCCACTGGAAATACTACTTTACCACGGAGAGTGTCGGCGCGGCTTAAGCAGAGGCAGATGGATGATGAACGTGCGGGTGAGCCGACGAGAGATGAGATGATGGAATAAAATGTGCTACTTTGTTCTTTTAAAAATAATAATAAATTGTGTTAACAGTCAGAGTTGGTTCTTTCGTGATTGTTTCACCGACTGTTATAGTAGTAGTAAATACAGTTGACAGCTGTCACATTTTTAAAAATACCGCCGTCCAATTTAATTACGAAATCGGTTAGGTTGTTGCTTAGAATGTCAAGGAGGACACTTCGAACATTTATTGTAATTGTTTTCGTTACTTATTTTCTTATTTTCTTCATGTATGTATTGAATAAATCAAATTAGTAGAATACCTGGTGCACATGACCTACAAATAATTGAAGGTTGGTTCACAATGAATTGTGATGTCAGGGCGTGCCATGTGAAGTCAAGTTTTCGTAAGTTTAAGAAAAATGTATCCTAAACTTATTTAAAAAAATCTTTCCGAGTGCTTTTCATCATAACGACTATGAGTTGCTGTTCATAGTCACACAAGTTGCGCGATTTGGGAATGTGAACCGCGTACATCTCATAGATTGATGTGTTTTTTTTAAACGAACATAGGGAAATTACATTGCATACAAACTCCTATGTTCGCATTTAAAAAAAAACTCACTGTATGTTTGGTCCAACAGTATATGCCATCGGTATCATTTTGGCTATTTCATTTAATTATATCGTATCCTCCAATATATCATGCGTGTACGTTGTTTTAACAATATGTACGCCTTTATTATCAGGGGGAATCCTTAAAAGTTTTGTAAAAGTAATTTATCTTTCATTTTCGAATAGGATGGAAAACTTCTAAGTTATACGTCAAAGATACACCGAATGCATACACAAAGACCTAGGTAATATGTGTTGTTTTAGGTTGAAGTGCAAAGTTGCTACGTAGAAGGATTGTAAATTGAATACCATGTCATTATAATTTACCCATACAAAACGCATAACGTAAGGTACTCGTGTGTACGAGAAGAGGACCGATCTTGTACCTAAAACACATAATACGCTCGTTCCGCCATATGACAATGAATTTCGCTTATTCATTCTATTGTCTCTCGCATTTACTGGTGAATGTAATCAACCTATTGGTAAAGCTTTCTGGACTGTAAAATGGTGATAGACATTGACGTTGATTGGTAGTGGATATCTCCCAAAAGGTTAGAATGTCATGCGGCAATTTAGGCAAAGTTGAATTTATGCGAACATAATAGAATTTTTTTCGTGTCGGGAAAAGAATGGAGTACGTTTTACATTAAAAATTTGCATTTTAATTGCAGCTGCAATAATAAAAAGTAATGCGAATTGCAGTTTGCTATGCAATAAGTGCAATGCTTTTTTTACGGGGAACAGTATTTATGAAAGCAACTAAAGTTTTGTTGGAGTAATTTCTAATAAAAGTACAAATTGGACTGCACAACTTTCTTCATTTTCTTATTTTATCTTAAATAGTAACGGAAGCACTATTCACTGCATGTCTTTATAAAAAAATTAAAGTCTTCTAAAGCGCAAAAGTTTATCGAACGACATTTTATTTTACATTTTTGTTTAAATATAAATTCGGGAAACCAGAGAAAATCATAATTGAAAATCCGCTTACGGCTGTTTCCTAATTATGTTGTGATTTGATTCCCTTTCACACAAACATAATTAAATTCGGCTCCTCTGTTACATTAGGTAGTGAATGTTTTTCTACTAGGAGTTTAAAATTTGAAATTCTTGCTGTATCGTTTTAGATGGTAACCCCATTTAATCACTTTATCTGGTATCATATTATATATAAGCTGCTTTTGGTCGATAGACGATATAATAATAACAATTTGGACAAATTTAAAGTTTTCAACTCATAGTCAATAAAACGTACACCTCAGTAATAATACAGATGTAACAGATATATAAACTGTTATGAATGTTTGTTAACACTACACTATCAAGACGAGCAGGTGTAGTCTACAGAGTCGCGCTAGTTACGAACATACTCATAAAATAAAAACATGTGTTTTTATAGCATTAAACCATTGAGTTAGAAAACTAATGGAGGGAATATAATGGTAGAGGGGGTAAGAATTTTTGTAGACGGAAGTTGCCACAGATAGAGGCCACTCGCGTGGATAGGTTCCCGTGAAGGTACATTTTTGCCGACATTATTTGACATATGAAAACGCGGGTCCTGTCACTGTCAGTTGTCCACCAAATTCAAATTTTATTAAATTTGCCATTTTAAAGTACCTAATAATTTCGGATAGGTTTGTGCTCTTGTTTATATAAATAACTAACTGCCGCATAGTGTTTTTATCACACGCAATTTTGTGAATTGAGAATGATTAGCTGCGTATCATGCAAAATTTCTCATAAAGGGAAGAAACAGGGCATTTCCTTTCATCGGTAAGATATGTCATTTATCATGTTGTAGGCGAGGTTGTAGGTACCTAGTTTAAGTTTCTTAGTTTTCCAAACGAACCGGTACTTCGAGCAAAATGGTTACCTAACATTTGTAAATATATCTCAAGAACAGCTCTCGAAATTTGCTTTTGTGCTCACAACGCTTCATTGACTGTGATTTCGACCAAAGGTTGCACCGGAAAATGTTCATCAAATATCTCGTCAAATATGCAGTAGGTAGGTACTATCAAAACTTGTAATGAACCTGAGACCAACCAATCAATTGTAGCTATTGATCAACACAGTGAATTTAATGGGAATTGTCAAGTTGTAGTGGCTATAGTAAACTGGCCTTAATTATACTACTGGAACACATCGATGTATATTTAGATTTGTAATCAATGATTATATTAAATCTGCATACTTTCCCATCCTTGTTTATTTTGTTTACTTTACCACGAGCACGAGCATGTATTTTACTCCTTCTATACGTTTTTTTTTTGTTATTATTCCTATTAGTGGAAAGAAAATTATATCTCTACGCCACTGAAGTGAGACGCTAATGATAACGGAAGTGGTGTGGTACTTTAATCACAGTTAGAGGCCACGTTTGGTTCCCGTGGTCTACGTCTGGCCAAGCATTTGATTCCCTCCATTACTTTTCTAACTCAATGCATTAAACAGACATGAGAGTTTTCAAATTTGATATTTTATTACAATGCAACCCTATGTCTAATCACATTATTATCAACCGTCCCGTCCGATAAAATCAGTAGCCTTCTATGCTAAATAGTTCTTGGAATATTTCAATTTTAGTGGCCCAATGAAAACAAGATTTTAGACATTTTTTTTTTATCTCAGTGACCTCGTGTATGCACACATAGTCTGCTTATCTTCTGAAGTACTATCCAATGATACTACAAAAACCTAGCACTTCATTTAAAAAATTACATTTTTGAAGATTACGGGTAGTATACCAAAAAATAATTTCCAGGATGCCACTAAATGTTTGTAGGAAAAGTTTTTTAATGATAGGTTAGTGAGTTGTAATATTGATTTGCCCGGCGAATGCTCCTCCCTGTAATGTTGAGAAGTTCAATAGCACACTGAAAAAGAGAATGTGGCGATAGTTTACGCGTGCCGCTTTTCAACGATTCGCTGCACATTTACACGTACAGGAGGATGGAATGAATACAATATAGAAATATCCCCGCTAATTTCCATCAGCGAAAGAAAATGCCAATGACGACAGGTATTCACAAATTAATGCGTGTTCTTATAAAAACTTTTAATATTCCTGATCAAAATCGTAAAGATCTAGTTGCATTTGAAGCCTCATTACTGCATTTGACATATGTTAAAACAGTAGCATAGAATGTATTTGGGCGCGGTGGTGGTGCTCCAGTTATAAGTTAAGTGATTTGTTAGGAATAATAATTGTTTTTTGCCTATTTAGACATGCATGATATGTTGGTAGTACATGTTCCACATTTAAATTGAAAATGGGTGAATAATAAATTGTAATATTTTCATAAGAAGTGCACCTGCTGAAAAACTCCATTCAAACTGAGCCGTCAATGGGTTCGAGGCCTCCGATTTTTGTCAGTCTGTTTGAGGTTTTTTTCCTGCAACTTTAACTTCAGAATAAGCGCAGCGGTTTTGACCAAGTTAAAATCGATATTTAGACACCGATTTTGATGGTTAGTAAGATACTTATGGTACCTGCTATATTCTACGTAAGATCAGTAAATTTGTGTATATGAAATGGGGTGATTTGTGCGACGCATTGTAGTATTTACAATGTGTAACGGGAACCCTTTATTGGGTTTAATTTATTTAGATTTTTTAAAATTGATTAATAATTAAGACACATTTTTGTAGGTGCATTTTTATGAGATTTTGGTCGTAGAATCGATTTTTAACGGTAATTTTCAAAATTAATGGTTTAGACTTAAATTTCGTTACGTTACTTCGGTTTTAGATCTTTTACGTGGCCAAACAGTACAATGTGTATGCACTTTATTGAGTTAAGGAAACGAAGACGATTGGTTAATGATTAAAGATAACCGCTTTAACCTATTCAGAGGCGTCCCATGGGCAAATGGCGCCTATGGCAAACACCGATCTTGCTCCCCTCTGTGGCCGTCCATCAGTAGGGGGTCGGGACTATTTTTAGCGCATTTTTGCAAAAATTTTTTTTTGTAAAAAGTAGCTTTTAATCTCACTTTGGCTGGCTGGCTGGCTGGCTGGCAGTAAATGCGCGCCCGTAGAAAAACGCTTGTAAAAAGACAAGGAGTGTACATGTAACTATCGGGGCCGTGTAATTAAGAACGTTAGGGATGGGGCTACAAGATTTGGAGTCGACGACATCTGGACGCCATCCCCGAGCGTATTATACTAACCTGGAGATTTTTCAGTTTTTATCTATCTTCTTCTACAGTTTTTCTCCGATTGTTTTCAAATTGGTGTCGTCGGGAAGATCTTGTCAACGCGCACAACTCCTGCGTGGCGGAATTTTGTTTTTTTTTCCTAGGGGCGAAATAAACCACCTTTTGCGCGGCGCGCTTCGAGGGGTAGTCGACTTTGGGCGCCCAAAAGTTTCTTACAGCGCGAATCGCGGTCTCTCTTTTTCGTGTCACTAATAGAAGGTCGAGCTATGTGAAGTACCCAAAAGTTGAATACGATTTTATGCCGGGATTTTAGCGAAATCTACCAAAATGTGAATTACGAATGAACGGGACGTCGGAACTGTGTATCGACAAAGGGAATGTGGTAACCCCCGACGAGATCTTACTGATGGTGGAGTCGAAACTTCAAATCCGAATTGTTGCGGGTGATCAGAAGTGGGTGTCGACAAAGGGAATATGGTAACCCCCAAAGGATTTTACTGATGGTGGAGTCAAAACTTCAAACGCGAATTGCAAGTGCACGGTAAGTGAGAAAATGGTACCGACAAAGTGAACGTGGTAGCTTTCGGCAAGATCTTATTGATGGTGGAGTCAATATTGGCTAATAAAACACTCATCTGCCACACAAAAATGCGCTGAAGTCCCTTTGATCTCACACGAGGACTTTGATCATTTTTTTTTAATTAACATAAAAGTGTTACTCATAAATAATAATGTTCCATTCTCACAGTCTTTTTTAATATACAATCTATAAAATCGCCTTTTTCGCGCCCCCTTTGATTGACGCCCATGGTACGTGCCATGCCTGCCATACCCTAGTTATACGCCTCTGAACCCATTGGAATCAATTTGTAAGCTGGTTTGGGAAATTGAAAAGTAAGGATCAAGTAAATAGGGTTTGTTTTTCGGGCACTAAGCGTGAAGCTGTCTGCGGGAAGCCCGCACACTTTTCATTCGTGTTTGAGCCTTGTGGATCTCAAGCCAAAGAACCCATAATTTAAGTAAGCGCTAAATTCTCCCATCAGTCAAAAATCGAAGGGGTTGTTGTAAATAAACAAATTCGAAAAAAACCACGCAAATATTCAGTAGTGAAGTGTTGCACGCGACGCATTTTAAAATAAATCTACGAGTAAAGAAACCGCTTTAGTGAAAACGTGTACGGTTAGTAAAAATAAACATTAAGAAATGAATATTTAACGCATTTTGTTATATCGCGAACGCAATTATTTCGTTGTAAGGTGAATTAACCGGACGTTTTGTGAACCCATTCAGAAAGGATTTTGTGGAAAGTTCGTTAAATTAAACTGTTTCGGGAAAAACGGCGTGCGATAGTATTGAGACCTATCGGAAAATTATAAAAGTACAAGCGGACTTTTCCGGCGAATAAATCAGAAGTTAACGTGACAGTTACAATTGTTGAGAAATTCTATTTCGACAGCGAAAGTTTCAAGGAACAAATTAAATATGTTTCGGTTTGGCTCTGCAGTGCGCTATTAATAAATTATATTGCAATATAGCGAAAAGTTAGTTGAAAGTGATCGTACAAAAAATGAGTCCAATTTTGTTAGCTATAAGTGATTGTTCTTCGTTATAAAATTGTCATATTTATGATTGGGGTAAGCTAAATATTTTTTTTCTCCAACCAACTGAATAAGACGCTATTTTGTTACAATTTTTGGTACAAAAAATGGGCGATTTCGGTAGTCGTCGGTATCACCATGGTAACTGTCCAAAAAGTAAGTCTAGTCCGAAAAGTAATTTGACCTTGAAGACGAATGTTATAACCAATCAAAAAATTACAAATAGTTGTCATTGACTTGTCATGGCTTGAGATGTCAATGTCACTTTAACAAAAACCGTAAACATGTCTATTTTTATATTAATCCACAAGTTTTTAATCAATATCTTTTAAAATATACAAGAGGAACTACGACTGTAATACAAAGCAATCCCAACATCAAATCTGTACCTCTACAATCAAATGGAACAAAGTGAGGTTAGAACTTAATTCATGTAGACCTGAAGTTAATTCATGTAGACCACGGTCCATTAATTAATCCTGCAGGTACACAATTTTGCACTCTTAAACAGGCCAGTATTTAGGCGCTATATCCAATTAAATTATTTAGCCTTCCTCTTAAAATTGCAATGGTAACTGGTAAGCGCACGATATTGACGTGGTAATAATGCGTGCTTACAATGATTAAAGGCAGAAATGCTGCCATTACAATAAATTAATGTCCGAATGCCACGTCAGCAGCTGCGTCAAATCACGTTTTGTGGGTTTTATTACGTATCCATCGATGATGTGTGAGATATTTTTCGATAATTGCGTTCCGTCAGCGCCATAATGAATGTAATTATTTTTTTAAATCCGAACCTGTCAGATACCTCTATTCCATCCCGGACTTTCTAAATGATCAAATCTAAAAGCTGCGAAAATTCGCAACGGACGGCTCCTGCGAAATTGAATTATGATTTAAGACATTTATAAAATAAACGCAATTAACAATCCCAACGCTGTAATCTCAAATATTTAATGGGCAAAGCGTTATCGCCATTGGAATGAGATATATCTTCAAGTTATCGGGCGAAATTAGTAAAATCAAAACTAATTCGCAACCGACGGGCGGCCGAAATACTTGGAATATTTCCAGATAAATTTTTAGAGCATAATTCAAAATTAACGATCCAGGAAGATGTCTTGATCATAACAGTATTCGCTGTTGCACCACCCTTGCAATTACGCGATCCAAAGCGTAACCCCATTCTTTTAGGACAAAGACGAAGCAAATAATGGAGTGTCACATACATCAAGCGCACGTTTTTATTTTGGAACTCATTACACGTTCTTGGATAAATAAATCAGCACTACAGCAACCCGCTGAAAGCATGACTATTTGTTTGCTTTTTTAATTGCTAGTGCTTGTATATGACTTACAACGACGACCGAGCGGTAGGAATAAATTTATTTAAGAAATGAAAAAAGTTCACCTTTTAATTTTTTTATGGGATTAATTTAAAAGTACGAAATAATTAGAGTAAACAATAGACGTTTAGAAAAAAGTAGGTTGTAAGGGTTTCAATGAGAGGAAGCAGAGTGTAATAACGACAAGTTACAACCGTGTCTTCTTCCACATATCTGTCAACAGAATTACACTAACAAGCTGTATTAGCAGCAAAAAAGTGCTTGTTTTGCCCAAGTTTCCGGTGCGTTTTTTTTTTACTTTTCATGAAAAGCTTTCGCGATTGTCGTTACAAAAACGTTAGCAAATTCTTACTAATTAGGGCAGTGCGAACATTTCAGTGAAGACATTATTAAATACCCCTCGAATATTACCTACATACAGCAAAGATAAATTTAAAAACATAGCTTATACCTGCATCAATTTTGTCCGGCCATCTGACAGTTTCAGACCTGAGTGTTCTCAGACTCGGAATTAGTGGAAAGCTGCGGTTTATTTAATTTAGTATGTATAGGCATTAAATTTATAAATTCAATGGTGTAGGCAAAAATATATATTGGTAGAGATTAATAACGTAGGGTGGACCACAGATATACACAAACAACAGATTGCTAACCTTATCCATTTCATGGGTAACACCAAGACATGTTAGTAGGTATAAAGTTACTAGATATTTGAAAGTACCGCAATCCATTGTACCCATGTGTTAAAAAGTGATAACTATAAAAGCGCCCCAAAATGGCTGACTAAGAGATTATTTACGTCAGTTCGATAGACGACAACAAAATTTCAAATTGAAAACGTTTCGAAAACTAAGCGAATGTTGTGCCCTAGTTTCTAGTTTCACTCAGAAACAAAATATGCCATGGTGTTCGATTACCGGATGTAGCAGTAACAGCAAAAAATTCTCGTTTATTTTCGTATACCACGTGCTGGATTAATAATGTGGAACGAATAAATGTGTGGTTAAAACCCACTAACCGCCCCCATCTTGCGAAGTAAGTGATATGAGAACATCTTATTTTAAGACAACAATAAACATTAATTGAATTACTTATAAACATTTTTCGGAAAAGCAATTCGACAATGCTAGAAAAGATGGGAGGAAACCACTAAAATCAGAATCTTTCCCAAAGAATTGTTTCAAAAAATTGAAAAATAAATGAAGATAAACCTTCTATAACACCCAATCAACCATGTCCATAAGTGTTAAAACTTTAAAAGGCGTTTATACTTTGTAGTATCCGCAAAACCTAAGAACATTAATAAAACTATGTTGTTAAAAGCAGCTGTAGTGTGGCTATACGTGCAGTATTAGAAAAATAAATTATTTATTTCAAATCTGAATTTAAATCTTTACTTTGCATTTCGCCGACCCAGTTAAAATCTTTTAGCAATTCAAATTTCCCGCCACTTTCCGCCACAAAATGGCGGACAATTTGCCATACTTTCCATACATGTATTATTAAAAATTAATTTTATCTCTCATTTTATTTTAATTAAAGGTCTCAACGAAAGGAACAGTTTTCTACAAACTACTGCCCTTCTTTCTGTCCTCTTATTATCGGGGTGGAGGGGAAAGGGGGGGGGGAGAGTGGAAATAGTTTTATCCTTCATGATACTCTAATGAAAGGTCTCAATGGAAGGAATGAATTTATACTAACCATAGTCTTCCTCCTCGATCCCTTGTCGTGATCGGTTATAATTTCTTATATCTTAAGAGTGAATTGTCAAATGAAAGTACCTACAAAGGGCGATTGGGACGTTTGGAAGAAATATAACCATTGGGCATTTAAATAAAATTTGATACATAGCCATTTGGAATAAAAGCAAATGTAGCGCCATTTTCTAAATTTGGTTTTGCGCATGCCCAGTGCCAACTTTCTTATTTATGGAGGCATTTAAATAAAATTTGATACATAGCCAGTTGGAATAAAACCAAATTTAACGCCGGTTTCAAAATTTAGTTTTGCGCATGCGCAGTGCCAACTTTCCTATTTATGAAGGGATTTAAATGAAATTTGATTCATATCCTTTTGGAATAAAAGCAGATGTAGCGCCATTTTCCGAATTTGGTTTTGTGTAGGACTAGGATGTGCAGTGCCAACTTTTTTATTTATGGAAGAAATTTCGTAGGGGTGTTTAAAAAAATGCGCTTTACCTGCACAAGGGTTCTGCACAATTTGTACTTGTTTCTAATAATGCAAAATTTTGGAGGTATCTACGAATAGCCCCAATGACTGGCATATTAGTAGAACATCTAAAAATCAAAATAATTTCCAAACGGTATGCTTTGCTGGCAAACTTTTTACGCCACAAACCGGCACAAAAGTAGCACTAACCAATCCACCTAGTCCCGAAATTTGTGCCGCCATATGTTCTGCTAACTTCACGGTTTAGACATCTTGCGCACGCAATTTGTTTAAAAGGGACGTAACGGTGTTAATTAGAAGACCGTATTCTCTCGACAACACTAATATAAAATTGTGATGCTATTCGCAATGTTTGGAAATGTTGTTATGGGTATACATTGGAAAATCCACGTGTTGGAAAGAAAACAAGATGTATATGTGTTCATTTTGAAGTAATAAAACACGCGTGTGAAATAACAATATGGTGAGCCTGTATGTTTCAAAAAAATACATTGATATAGGACGGCATACGATTTTCGTATTCGTCTACGCCCGCTTTTAATAAATTACCGAAATCCCATCTCATTCCTATTGGTTTCTATGCACATTTCGTCTTCTTTCGACGGATAAAAGTTCAGAGAGAAAAAAACTACCCCTTCGTATGTAAATTAATTCCATCAATGAAAAATGAATTCGGTTCATTTTATTACTGAAATTCCGATTTAAGTACGGATTCAGAATTTATTGTTTTTCTATCGGGCTTTAAAATGAGAGGTAAAATCTTCTAAAACCCAAAGGGAAAATTGCGACTTACCGGTTTTAATATTCAAAAGAAAACAACATATAACGCAAATGCTTTTGTCGAGCTCTTGGATTATCTCACCATGTTGATCACCGAAAAGGTAAGTAAGTTTTCCAAGAATGCCTCGCTTTGAGGTGAATGGAATTTAACAACCTCTTCTCTTTGTAATGTAGATAGAAGTGGCAAAAAGATATCAAAGCAATGTTAAAAGTAATTGAAATATTTTCCATTAAATAAGCTTCTCACAAACGAGAAGAACAGATGCATTTCATTCCAACATTAGATACATGCATTAATTTTAACTGAAATTGTGCTCTATGTAGCTGAGCCTTTTATTATGCTGAATTGCTGAGATATCTAAAAGCGGTTTTACTAAACAAGTTGGAAAGTAGGTACTCGATGCGTCGATTCTTTTGCGACGGATCGAGGTATTATATTAGCGATGACATACCTGCAAAGAACTGTGACACAAAGCTTTTTTTTTAACAGGTGGAGAAATGCATTACGCACACTCCAGATGGAGGTCTAGGTATCTATTTCCTAAAGTCCCTAGATTGGTAGAGTACCGCAATTGATTTGTCCACTCCTTTGGAGTTAAAATGGCCGCCGATAACATCTGACGGCATCGTGTTGATATCATAACCAGATCATAACCTGCTTTCGTTGATATCACTGTTGATATTCGTCAATTCGTCATCGTGTTTTCGTGTTTGCCAGAGAGAACGTGTTTCGTGTTATTTGGTTTAAAAAACTGAAACAATGCCGGGTTGTTGTGTTCCTGGGTGTAACAATCGAAGCGAACGTGGTTACAGGTTATTTAGGTTACCTTGTGATAAGAATGTCCGTAAAGTAGGTATGTACCTACGAGCAATTATTTTATTTCTAAACAGCTACTTTTCTATGTTTCAATACTAAAACCAGTTATTTGTTCCCAAACAAGCTTTATATCCACAAAACTCCATACAACAAAGCTTGGTAAAAGCTTTAATTTTTATTTGCAGTTGTCACTTCAGTCCCGGAAGTACGAAAATAAATTTTTGTAGATTTATCTAGATTAAATGTGACGTCTTTTCAAATTTCCCACCAAAGTGTTGGAGTCAAAATGGCGTCAATTGCGGTACTCTACCAATCTAGGGACTTTACTATTTCCTACTTATAGCAGCTAAGTTATCACAGTTTTAAGATGCATACTAGTTACATATATATCATCACAAATTTTCAGCTCAAACGTACAGTCATAGGACATATTACAAACATTTTATCACAGTTTACTTATCACATTTATGGTGCTTAGAAATCGCAGTACTTCTGAGCATTTATTTACAGTGCTAAAATTCTCTTCCCATATGTCACTTATTTGATAGAGGTTACGCGCATCTTGGTTTTCGGGACAAACACAAACTATATGCTCCGGTGTTAGGTTTACCTCCCACCTTACGCAATCGATATTAGATATTCCTTGATATTTGCAACAATAAACGAAACGAAAAATGGATAATTCCAAGTGAAGATACTATATGTGGATTTTAACAACCTCAATCCCACTTTCCCATCGAGATACCCCGATTGAAAAAAATCATGCTTTTACGAACAATAGAACCAGAGTCAGACATACAGACAGACATCGCCGACTTCTGTAATAGCCCTACTATTACCGTCTCACGTTTCTGATTGATAAAAAATAAATCTACATAAATAAACAGATTATATTGAAAAAAATAAAATAAATCCAAATTCCACTGCACTCACAATTGATTTCCTTTTTTATATTAAATCTTAATTACTCAATTACTTACATCTATCCTGAATCTGAATAATATTTAAAGTTAGTTAATATAACACTTAATTAAATACCTATACAGCAATGAATATCCTTCTAACTTCTAACTTATATTTATCCTATCTATATAAAACCATTCGGCAAAAACAATTATAAAATGACAAAATAAAAATTTTATATGAATAAATTTCTAGGTAAATAACTTTTCATAAAAATAACTTACAATTTAGACAGTAGTATTCTTCCCCTTTTTAGATGGTGGGTATTGTAGTGGAGGATGATTTAGATTATTCTCAATCTTCGCCTATTAAATCCAATCGCGTAATCCCAATTGAACAACAATTTCTTAGCGCGCTTTTCGTACTTTAGGTATAATTTCTGAACGGAAGTCTTTCAATCGCACGTTAAACTAAACTGCAGTTACTCAATGATTAATACTTTCCGAACAATTCACTATTCCAGAACGACCAACTTGTTCTTGGTTAAAAAATACGATTTTAAATTAATACGCGCTACAAATTTTATTTGGTTTGGGCCTTTTTACTTAAATGGCCCGTTTCCGCGACGACACTCGCCCGTGCGAATATCTACGACAATAGGGTGTTTTCAATATATTCGTACTAACCTAATTTGTACTGTATTTTATACATAAAGGTGAGCGTAACGGTATGCGCTCATTAAAAAACGATATATTTAAGTATTTATAATGCAATAAGGCTTAGAAAACTCATTAAAACCAACAATTTCAAAGGGAAATCTAAACGCAATTTCATTGGTCAATGCGATGTGACGTCTCACCGTATATAAATGGCGGATTGTTTACCTTTTCACCTTGGTAGATAGTGTTGTGTCGTGTGTTTAAATTATATTGCGGGATTGTTTCGTGGATTATAAACTTGAAATGTCTTCAGAGAACTTTGTGAAAGCGTCCTCAAACAATTTGCCATCCGTAGACATTTTTATGGTGATGGAATTTATAAAAGAATCGTTTTAATGCAGCTGAATTCAGAAATGTGAAGGCAACAACGTAAGTAAATATTGTGATAAATTATCGCGAAATGCGTTTCTTTAAGATGGTTTAAGTAATGTACAAACAGTTGGATGGTGTTAAGTAGTTAATTTTATTAATTTTTTCACGTCACGTTAATTAGAGGTTACCTAAGTTCTTAAACAAAAATAAATTTAGTTAGGGTTCAGTAGAGTGCAATCTAATTCCAAATAGTTTAAGAATGTCACGTTTCTTAACTCTAAAGTAATGTTTCAAAAACAGAGCAACTCGTGAGGCATATGGTGATAACGCCATTGGGTATGTGGAATTGAAGAGGGAGGGCCCTTTGTGCACTTTACAGTGCAAAATATGCCCAGAACACAGAGTCCGTTCGAAGAATTATGCCGTATCTTTAATTGTCGATGAGGAGGAAGAAAAAATAGTAAATGTAATCTGCAAAGATTGTGCGGCTGCGGCAGGTAATTTGTTATCTATAAAATTATGCTGAGTAGCTCTTTAATAACAATTTTTATAGGCCATACATTTTTAAACATGCACAATGTTAGGTAGTCATTGATAGTAATAAAAACAATCTATATAAACATAAATTCACTGCAGAAAACAAATCAAAACCGTAGAACGCGTGCTGTTTATAATGACAGTTCCAGTGTTTACATGCACTGTGACGTAGTTGAGAACAGGTGACCGTACAAACGCGCGGCTGTCCGTTTACGCGGCAAATTTCTGATTTCGAATTTTATTTTGAAATTACTCGAAAATGAAGGCTCGGATATTTTTTTAAAATGTGTAGCTCGTTTATACGGCCAATGGGCTTTCGTTTTGTCCAGTTTTTAAAAAATGTGAAAACACCCTATTCAACTCATGTATAAAAAATCGCATAAGCCGCAGTGAAATTGTCACTTTGACAGCGGCAAAAGTTACCTGCAACTTTTCCAGCGACAAATGCACTAGTGCTTTTTTCACTTATTCATTTTCGAACCAATTATCGCATTATCCTTTCCCATATGACTAGTTTGACGTCTGTCAGTAATTGATTAGTTATGCGAATTTCTTGTTCGTTAAATTGTCCTGCCGAATTACACTCGAGGTTTGTATTTAAACCGAGTAAATTTGTGTTGTTGCAATTCAAATCTGTTGCCTTTTAGCAATTGAACTCGAAAAACTGTCAACCTAAAAATGCTCCACCTGCGGTGTCGCATTTTTATTAGTTGACAGTTTTTCTCGTCTAATTGCTAGGCAACAGATTTTCATTACCTAAACAACCCAAATTTACTCGGTAAAATACAAACCTCTTGTGCAATTATAAGTGAAAAAACTTTATAAGTGGTGGCCGCGTTTTCCGCGGCGGTACCACGCTCCGCGTGAATATCTACGCAAAAAGCCCCCCAATTTCTGATCATTTTGGTTTTTATATCGCGAGTAAACCAACGCCCGTAATTAACGCTCCCATCAAGTTTCCGGAAATAAACAAACTCATAATTTTTTTAGCCTCGCTGTTTTATTACAATATTTTTCTTAGAATCTCATCTTATATTTCACGATATTTGAAACTTAATTACATCGAAAAAAAAATGTTTGTTAATTTTAATGAACATTACAACTTCACAGAAATCTGAATCATCGATACGCATTTCTACCCGAATATAATTTTGAAATCCACAAAACTTGCAAAATTTAACAAGCTTCCGTTACACTTCCCTAACAAACTTGCATCACTTTACTCTGTTACTTAATAAATATAACAGAATAAGAATCAATTAATATTATTTATATTCTGCAACCAAGATTGACCATGCCTAGTAGTGGTATGTCACGGACAAAATTATAACTGTGGGATAGATGCCGACGTCCCAGTTTCCTGAACACTGCTTTACTTCGGTCATTGAATAAAAAATTGAGCTTCGGTTCAGCTCACTTACTTTTAATGTTTAAAAATGTTGGTCAACTTGGTTTTCTTTCATGTTGAAGAATTTGTTGATAATATAAGTATGTCCTCAGTATAAGTATTTATAAACGTTAAGAGATGGTTTGCGTTATCACCGTGCATATATCACATTTCTGCACGCGTTGTTACTTAACAAAATGCGACGGGGGTGATTGATTGATTTGAAAAGCAACGCACGCTGATAAATGCCAGGCACTACTAGCACGACTAGTCACATTATGCAATGCAGATTAGATGTAGATCGTCTAAAATTTTTTTTCTGTAAGTTTTACGGGCAATTTTCAAGAAAAGTTAGTTTTCTTATTGCATCGTATCTCAGCGAGAAGTAAGTTAATTCTAGAAAAGCTGCGTGGAATTTTTCATAAATCAGTTTACTAAAAAGGATAAACGTCTAGTAGGCATGTATTGATAACAACCAGAGTAACACGCAGCTATTCACCAAAAACAAACTGCATTAAAATCTTTGTATTCTAAGTACATATTTATTTCCAAAAAACCCTAAAAGGTAAGGTAAATGATTCGAGGACAAGAAATTTTTCTTTCACGATGAATAATAGCACCGAAAGGAGATTTACTTTGGGTTCCATATAGATTCACCTGAATTAGACATAACCGTATACAAATACCTGTAAACGTTTTCCCAGTTTCTGAATGGAGTGATGATAAGATTAGTGTCCTTACCACTCATTAATAAGCGATATATGTATTTTAATTTCTGTTTCAATTATCTACACAGAAGTAAATGCGCGATACTAACATTTGAATAAATGATTGGTTGACTTTACATTAGAGAATTTCTGGGGATCATCTTACAAACAGAGGGGAACTGTCAATAAAACACACTTTTATGATTCATTTGATAAAGTAATTAGTCGAAGCCTAGTGGCAATTCCGTTTCCGGCCTTATAAAATTAAAGCGAGGAAGTGCTAAGCATTTTAATTTTATTTTCCAGCCATTGTACTCCACAGCGGTGAATTTATGATGAAGTGTTTATTGGGTGGCGGCACCGCTTCGAAAGAACAACCACAACCCTGATAATTGCTTCTCTCTCCCTCTCTCATCTGAATTTTCTCTTTTTAAAAACATGCAAATAATCACGATTTATTTGTATAACCGAATACCATCTTTTTCTTTATAATGGCGTCTAATTTTCTATGCTGTGATTCAAAATGAAAGTTAAACATTTGTATTTTTCGAAGTTATATGTTGAATTTTTTCGTTAATTTACTGAGTCAGTTTTCTGTAATCAATTATTCCCGGTAGGTTTCGAATCCTCTCTTCTAATTTAGAGCTTTTTGTTCGCATAAAGTTCGGATTTTTAGCATAAAAGATTAATACCGCGTTCATTTACTCTCAGATGCGTTGCTCGACCTCAATTTCATTCATTAAACTTCTTATCCATAAAAAAACCGTTGGCCCAAACCATATAAGATTCCATTTTAACGCATATTGGCACATCAAAATGATTATTCTGGTGTTAATATACTCTTACTTTAAACAAGATAAGAAGAACCGCATACGATTTTCAGTAGGGGAATTTTTCGGTCTCGGCTCGCACCCGCAAACACGATTTTTAATCCGTTTCATTCATATTCAATAGCACTGATCCAATTCGGTTGAGGAAGGTTTGACATGGCTGTCTCTTTTCGTTCTCGAGGGATAGACGGACACACAGACGGACGAATACATAAGGGGAATAGGTTTCGAAAAATTCTCATAACAAATGTTACTTGTTTTCGAAGTTAACCAATTTAGTTTCTACGTGCTGTAATTTTGAAAAAAAATGCTGCACGAATGGTCCTACATTTTTAAGCCTAATTGCAACAAATCGACCTGGGGTGACTTCGACATCCACTTTTACAGATAGAAACCTCTAAAGAGTTAGTGAATCATGTTGTGTATCTTTAGCTTCCTTTAACCAACGAAGTCAACGTACAATGGTACTTCTACTACCTTCACGTGAAGTATCTAACTGGCACGCTATTCTTTTCATAGTCATCATTTTCGGTGGCTCTGGAATGAAACTGCTATCCATTTTCTTGACTACTTAGTTCTGGAATAAAAATACATGTGGTACAAAAAATATCGCGCAATCAACCTTTGTTATAGGGATAGACCTGAATTCTATTTGGCAGATTTACCAGCGTACCGCGACCAGCATATTATGAAACCCTCATGTTGGATTACATTAACCAAAACACACTGAACCGTACCGTATGTCCCATTTTGGTTGAGACTGCAGTGTATCTCGCTCGCTCGCTAGATCGCTAAATACGCAATGCCAAAAGTTGAGCCTAATCGATTCAACACAGTGCTTTTTTAGCGCAGTTTTGCAAATTGATTTGTAAAAACTTCAAACGCAAATTGCAGGTGAACGAGACGTCGGAAATGTATACCCACAAACGGAATACGATAGCTCCCGACAAGATCTTACTGATAGTGGAATCAAAACTGGCTATACAAATACTCATCTACCACACAAAAATATACTGAAGTCACTTTGATCTCACACGAGGAGTTTGCCTTCGCTAACTACTCGACGCTAACCAAGATGCCCCGGGGGCATCCATTGAACCTAATGTGACCTTCGGTTCTCAAGATGTCTGCGATAAAAGAGGTTTGTAATGAGAGAGGTCAGTTTCCGGGCTTTTTAAAGATAGAAACGGTTTTTGATCCAAAGTTGGTATTTTTGGAATACAACACCCTGTATATATCGTACTGAGAGTGTCATACATAATTGTAGAATGCCCCAATTTTAACGCAAAACCCCAACAATACGGGTTATCAAAGTGACAATTACATGGCCTTGGCAGGCAAATAATTCAACGAATGTTAACAAAATATCGGTCCTGTGAGAATTCCAACTCTACAGTTGAGATTCTAGATCAATCACAGCCTTAGATGTCGTAACTAATTTGGTTACAGGAATTTCCACCCGTCTCTTCAAAGCGAAAAGTCAGTATACACACATCAAACAATTCGATATCTTCCATATATCTAAATGAATGATCAAATATTAAACTTCAAGTCAAGATCATGCCTGAGATCATGTAACCAAAACAACCATAAAATGAGCAAACATTTCCGCCAATGAAAACGATTACCAAACGATAACGAGTAATGTCATTTTTCATACACGTGACTCCTCATTGAGGTTAAATCATGTCAAATTCAAAACTAAGATTGAAAATTATTTTAAAAAAACTAAATGTATACAAAGCACTAATAGATTAACAAACTTTACTACCTGCATTAAATTACAAAAAAAAACTAAACTACACGATGCTCTCTCGACGAGAGCTCAAACCAAGATGGCTGTAACGTGTATCCAGACGGCGCAGATTTTCCTTCCAAAAAGTCACGTGGTTACCAGCTCTCACAAATGTGTGCATTATTGTAGGTTGTATAATGTATATACAGGGTGGAACCTTTCAAGTTATACGAAAGAAAATAGTTAATATTTCAACCTCACATAAACTGATATATATACGTACAGTCTCGCGTACAGTTGTCGGATATCGTTCATTAAATTCATAAAAATTAAAATTGAATTGTGCTAATCAATTTCCAAAATTTAAAATGACCGCCATTTTGTGTAAGTTTTGTACAAAAGTTGTAGATATTAAACTGTTGAGTTCAAAAAACCTTGATTTTTTGAAATCCGACTACAAATAATGGCGATATAGAGATTTGTAAAATATCTAAAAAAGGTCCATAAGTCGGAAACAAAAGCCAAAAAGTGTTACTTTTGACTAGTTTTATAACACCTATTGCGTTGTCCACTTTGAGCAGAAACACCCTGTATAGCAAAAATAATACCATTGGTAAAAAGTATTCGAACAAATGATATGGCGTCACTATTATACGTATAGTATAGAATGGTACAGTATGCGCCATCACCACTAAAATGAAGCTGGAAAAACTAACCGAAATTAGCGCAAAATGCACGTTTACGAATTTTTGTTGCCAAATGATTACTTTGCTTATCGACAGAATTTCTATCAGAATCGTTGTCTCGCAAGTTAAATTTGAATAACTATGTGTCGATTTGTTAATTTTTCCAGAAACATTTCGACTTTCTCTTTTAAAAGTGTTTTTCAGTCTCATTAAAGCGAACCAATAGCAAATGGGCACCTGCCGGTCATATTTTGACTTTTGGTTATTGGTCTATTCAACTAACTCTTTTGATCAGACTTGTATGCTTTCAAGTGTCGTAAATTTTAAGCAACGTAAAAACGGCGATTTTCAAAATTTTCCGCTATAGAAATTTGTTATTTCTGTTATTAGGAAAAATGATGTTTTAGTCACGAGATTAAGATAGTCACCAAAAATTACAATTCAAACACAGAAGTACTGTGCCCGATTTTGGTTGAAACTGCGGTGTATCTCAACTATTTTTAAAGATAGAGACTTGCGGTTTTTGCAACCCTACCACTTTTTTGTAAAACTTTTAATACCACAATTAGAATCATTCTAGCTGCGTTTGTGTCTGAGATAGGTATAGGATGAAAAAGAAAAGTTTGACTTATTGGGATGTTATCGTAGCTTCTTTTAGATATTTTTACGTAGAATCCAGTGGCGTAGTACAAATAAATGTTTGTACCGTTTCTGAGATTTGACCCAAAGTTGGTATTTTTTAATGCAACACCCTGTATATTTTAAGGTAAATTTTTTTGTATCCTTTTCTTCATTACATTAATAAATCAAAACATTTTTTTAAGTTTTAGCCATGAACCAAAAATTAAAACATTATTTTTTACAATTTTTAAATAGTCGGCCATGGATTCATGGAGATTTTGTTTTTTGTAATTGCTTTCATGGCAGTCGATACTAATCAATAAAAATGACTGACGATTAATACATGTCATTTCAAAATTTTGAAAAATATCGTATAATATAATATATAGTGTAATGGGGGGTATTTTTATATACCAACAAGCGAAAGTCGCTAATTAAATAGGAGCTAATTGTTGGTCAGAACTCATTATTAAGATGCGACAAATCTACTGTAAACTCACCTTTCATTAGAGACGTCCTTATGTAATCTACGCATAGGGGGTTGGCATTGCAGCATTCAGTCTGGTCGTCTTCCGCGCTCAAGGGTCATGTAAACAAATATCGCGACTGTTTAACCGCGATCCTGGCCAATTAATTATGTAACTCGCCGGGGGGGGGGGGCGTTAGCCCCGAGCTGGCCCTAAGCTCTCCTGGACTTCCGTACACTCCGGTTGGCGATTGGGGTTGAATGCGTCGTTGGAGATGGCTTTCTGAGGGGTTAGGATGGAGCTCATAGCTAATTTGGGAAAGGGTTACGCCGCGCGCACGTGTATTATTTAGGATACACATCCCCCCTCGGCCAATAGATCAACCACCGTCGATCCATACCTCTCATTGCCCTACCTGGAAACGACCTCCGGGTCAAGCTTAACCCCGAACTCTTTTTGCTAGCAATTAGGCCTTGAATGGTTCGTATTAGGGTCGACACCATGATCTACTCGAGCGAGAAGATCACTCAGCGGTATAATCAACGGGAGCTACCCGCGGGACCGCGTCATAGGCACGTACACATGCACTCTAAAAGCCTAGGAAGGAATATATCCGGATATCTGCGAGGGGTTTTACCTAATAGCCCAAATCAAAGCAAGGCCAGCACGATGGCCTGCACAATACACTCACCACCTACACGTGGGAGACACTCACATTAAAGGGCTATTACGCCAAACTCACTAATACCTCCGATGCTCTACTTAGCATCCCTTATACGATCGTGACCAGAGCGCGTACGCAACTTAACTGCTTTAACACGATCCCTTAAGGCCCTTGCACCCATATGTGCAGAATCGCACATACTTAACCAGTCAGCTTGCCACATTTATCAAATAGGGGTTGCGTTGACATTTTACTTTTTTGTTATTAAGGACTAGCCTAAAATATTGTTCTTACAATAGGTACCTATATAAAAAATATAGGTTGCGATACATCAATGTAATTAGGAAAACGAATGCAAATAAACCGATACAACGTAATATCGAAGGATCCTCAGTATTACCATCACTTATTGAACGATCATTTATTTTAACCTTCGATCCATAGGGAGAATATAAAATTTGGAATGATAGAACGATTTTATGGCGTGTAGCGGTGTCGTACGGGCAAAAGGGTGGACACTGAATGACACAAAACCATTAAGTATTTCGTACAATTTATTTTTAATAGTACTGTACAGTATAGGTCTGAGGGCCCAGAACAAGAGAGGGATAATAAATAAATAAATGAATAACGATTTCGACATGTTTTGATCAAAATCCATGTGGTCCCTAAAAATGCATAATATTCATGCCTTGGGCATTAAGATAATGGCTCTTGGTCATTTTTCCAACCATCTTGGTGAATAAATAACGATTTTGACATGTTTTGATCAAATGCCACATGGTGGACAAAAAATGATCAAATTCATGTTTTGATCATTGAGATAATGCTCTTGGTCTTTTTTCCAACGATCTAGGTGCATAAATAACGATTTTGACATATTTTGATCAAAATCTATGTGGTCGCCAGAAATAGATCAATTTCATGTTTTGGTCATTGAGATAATGCTCTTGGTCTTTTTCTCAACGATCTTGGTGCATAAATAACGATTTTGACATGTTTTGATCAAAATCCATGTGGTCGATAAAAATAGATCAAATTCATGTTTAAGTCATTGAGATAATGCTCTTGATCTTTTTCCCAACGATCTTGGTGCATAAATAACGATTTTGACATGTTTTGATCAAAATCCATGTGGTGACCAGAAATGCATCAAATTTGTGTCTTGAGCATTGAGATAATGCCTCAAGTCTTTTTCTCAACGATCTTGGTCCATAAATAACGATTTTGACATGTTTTGATCAAAATCCACGTGGTCACCAAAAATGGATCAAATTCATATCTTGGGTATTGAGATAAAGCCCCTAGTCTTTTTCCCAATGATCTTGGTGCATAAATAACGATTTTGACATATTTTGATCAAAAAACCATGTGGCCTCAGAAAAATAATTTAACATTTTTTAATCACACACATGCGGTTATCAAATGTGCACGTGATATACTCTTTCAGCATCAAGATAATGGGTTTGAAAACCTTTAAAACTCCAAATTCATGTGTAAAAAATAATCTTGAGTTCATTTTGCTCTAAAACTTTTGACCTAGACCACAGAGACGAGTTATATTGAATTGTTACACATCTAAGAGTCATAGGGAATAATCTAGCGAAAGTCCGAACTCGATACATGAGCTAGGGAATGAAATATTTTGATTTCTATTATATTGAGTCTGCAGTTTTTCCTGTTCCCGATTCACTTGAAGCCCTCTAACTTTTGTTCCTGTTGAACCAGCTTCCCGAAAATCAATAGCGACCGTCCTTAATGTCCAAAGTACCCGTATACCAAATTTCAACACAATCGGCCACTTTTAAAAAGAGTTAGAGCGCACACGGACGGACGGACGGACGGACGACAATACAAAACTATAAAGGATCTGAGGATCCTTAATAATTGACGTTAAGATAGGATGTTGTACTTAAAAATACCAAGATTGGGTTAAATCTTAGAAAAGGTGGTCCAAAAAATGTTGTTTACTACGCCACTGGATTCTACACAAAAAGTGTAGCGGGTAGAAGTATGTATAAGGATATGATATGTAACATCCCAAAAGTCAAACATTTCGTTTTCGCCATACAGCTTTCGAAATGGTAAGAACATTTATAGCGGATTTTGTATGAAAAATACCTGCGTGAATTTCGCCCGTCTGTCGGTGTTTATCTCAGCATTGAGTAAAAACCTCCGTCACACTCACCCTTCCTTACACGTAAACTAAGATCTCAGCTTGTAGTAGTTGTAGTATGTTTTCCTCCTAAGTCCTATCGACCCCAAACTCATTCTTAAATAATATAAAAAATTCTGCTCTGTACCTACTTCTGTCATTGGCTGATGCACTGCAAATGAGTTAATTAAAAATTATTATGAATAAGTAATGAATGTATAACCATTGTTTAATTATGTTTTCAATTTGAGAGAAACAAACGTTTTCAATTCAATTGAATGGGAAAATAACAATCTGGTATATCTACACGTAAACCGTTCATATTTAATGCCCACACATACACGAATTTCGGCTAAAAATTATAACGAGTAACGACGCACGCACTTCATTTCACAGGAAAAAATTGTCTGAACAAATTAATCGAACTATATAAGTTTCCAAAAATATATAATTGAATAAATCCAGGCAATGCAGTGACGTGATTTAGAAGACGCATTAAACAGCTAATTAAGTTATGTTCCTTACTTTGACGATAAAAAAAAACTACTACGTCTTGCGAATTCTCTTTCATCCTCCATTTTATGGTCGTGACACAATCAATCTTTAATCAAATTATTTTCTGGGTAAAGTTTCTTGTAGACATCATACGGAAAAACAACGTCGCAAAACCTATTAACTATAAGGATCTGGAGAATTTCTAATATGCAAGAAGCGAAGCTTCTGCACAATTTCATGGTTCGTTTCTTACTTAAAATGATTCTCTCTAAAATTTTCAACTTGTAATTTATCAAATCACTGCAGGTTATTTTTCTGCACGTTCAAAGTATGCGGATCGAATTACCTACTGTTGTTTTACTGCCATTTTACATTGTTCGCAAAAGTAGTTAGTTTTAGCACAGACAAAATTTTAATCTGTGGTTTTAGTTAGACAAGCTCACAAGCGCGGATTAGATATATTGAGACAGATCAATGAAAAGGCCTAAATTATGGATTTTGGTGAAATCGGAAAGGGTTAATCGTCGCAACCTTTCGCATTTGGTGTTAATTGCAGAATTCGGTTATTGAAATTATCTCTTGATTCGTGGAAATAAAAGCTAATGGTTCGTTTCATCAGCGGCAGTTGGCAATACCTAACCTTCACGCATGACGCAAGTACAAAAAAATGGACATACCTACTGCTTTCTCTGAAATGTGTAATAATAACAATTGCCCTTTCTTAGGCCATTCTTAATTTCTTATGATTTCATTGATGTATCCTTTAAAAAATTGGTCGAAACCTGAGATATTGATTTGTTCGGGTCTGGTATTTATATTTTTTTTTCTCTTTCTTTGTGAATAATTTACATTGTTCAGAAGAGATGCTGCCTTCGCTTTGCTGGATAACAGACATCTGTGATAGCATATGCTTGTGCTAAAGAAAAATTGTTTTCTTTTATTATAAAAGTACTACATAATACGAAATTAGACTTTTGATGGTAATACAACGTTATAAAAGTGTAGTGTAAATTAAGCCCGCCAACTACAATGAAGTAAGAAGTAAATGACGTAGTAAAAACTTAAAAAATACGTGCATATTGAAGAGATTTACGTTTGTAACATTGAATAACGAATTTCACTCAACGGTTTGTATAAGATTTTGGGATTTAAATAATTTTCTCACGTGTGTTTATAAACCCAATCAATTTTGAGTATCTTGTTAATTTGGTCAATCCGAGCGATTAACAAAACAAAACAATTGAACGTCGAGGTATAGAGAGGATTTTTAATAGAAACAGCGATAAGTTCATCATAAACAGAAAAAAAAAATCTTTTATTAATCTGAACTCGTTTCGACAGCAACGCTGTTATCATCAGCGAACAACTAAAGAGAACGTAAAAATTCTAGTTTATTCATACCATCAATGACATGTATCTGAAAATGAAGTGCCAATAATCTTGATCTCTCTCCCAATTTTTAATAGTAGTTCGCGGGGGTTTAGGACTACATATTATGTTATTCTTTCTCCCTATTATGCAGCTACAAATGCGTTTGTTCCAGTGCAATTAATATTGTAACAATGGGATCCAATTTATTGTATGTTCTGTTAAAAAGTAAATTTTATCTGAGAAAGTCACTAAAAATCGACGATTTTTTATTTTAAAATAAAAAAGCATGCAAGAAATATAAATTATAAATCCCGAATCAGCGAAATTAATAACTAATCCATAAAGATTTAATTTTATGCAAAAGTTTTAGTGTTAATTGAGTGCGGTACATCCTCCAAGCTTTATGCTGCGATTTCTAGCATAAACCTCGGTATAAACAAAATGACGAAATGTACTTTGCTTAAAATCAAATGAGCAATGTATGCAGCAATTTTACAATTTTTAAGTACATACTCTACTTGTATTAATTACACTGTGCATTGTGCAATGTAACCTTATTTGTTTGTTACACCGTGTGCGCATAGCCTGCATGCACAGAGTCCAATTTTTTGTCACTTCTTTGTTCGTTGCCCGTAAAACTTTCGTTATACAGTTGCAATTAGTTTTTTGTGAAGGATGAATTGTAGACCTTTTTTATAAGCAATTTCTTTTACTATTATTTTATGATTCTTGACGGAGAGGCGTCATCTAATTTTCATCCCTTGTTTTCTACAGCAACTCCTTTGTATGCGTTAGCTTAGGACAATTTAATGT
>NW_022170403.1:10420430-10582489 GCF_008802855.1 Photinus pyralis | reverse complement strand
CGGAAATAGATAGTTCTCTTTAGTTCCTTCTATGTCACTTTTTTTCGGAAAATCTTAATATCATCAGAATTTCCATAGCACGCTATAGATGTAGAAGGTTCAGGCTACTACTTTGTTATTTCTTATGGACGCCATATTGGATTTTTACGAAAATATAAGACAATTTGAGTATTACAGCCATATTAAAGTTTTTGTGGAAGGAAAGACATTTTAACCGATTGCGAGAGTACATTTTATATAACTTGGGTTTATTACTCGGTTTATTAGGATATTGTGCTTATTTATATAATAATTAATTATATACTATTAAAGTATGAGTGGAAAGGGTTTGTTTAATGATTTCTCTACACTTACGGAACATATTTGTTCGTCGGTTAGTCGATTGGTTAGCCCATGACATTTTGCAACCGTATACAAATAATGCAACTAGGTATAATTATTGTACAGGCAAACAACGTAGCCAAAGTAACGGTCAATGAAACCGCGAAACTGTTTTAAATGTCAGTTAATCTTAAAACCTAGTAAACTTCTGTATTTTTATTTTCGACGGATGGTAGGTATAGGTACTACATGGAAAGCCAGACGGTATTCTGCTTTTACAATATTTGAGATTGAAAAGCCGTCATTTCAGCTGCAAGGGAAAACGATATGAAGAGTAAAATTGAAATTTTAAATGTAGGTGTAGGTTGTTCTACCTTTTCACCATTTCGGTATTTCATTTCGCTCACACCAACACATGAAATCAGTGGAAAGAAGATAGATTAAAGCATATAGCAAAAATATGACAAGATCGAATGATTTTATTGCTGTTCTTTGAAATTTAAAAGCTACTGGAGGGAATCTAGACGGCTCTTATATTACGGACTATTTGTGGTTACTTAATATCGTTATTGATTGTAAAACCTTTTGATGTTTAGCAAGGTTTAATGTTCAGAAATGAATATTAAAATGCGTTTCTACTATATTTTCTCAACTCGAATTAGAAACGTGCTGAATGCTGATTTTTGTGGTATTTGTCCCTTTTCAAATACGCACAAGGCGGTTTTGGAATGTATGAATTCTTTGAGTTCTTTCTTTCACTGCCAGTTCCACATGAGTAACAGGACAGAATGTTATTTATTTTTTTTACGGTTTACTTATCATAAATATTGAGTATTCATTACATATTTATATAGGTACGTTGAATCAAATTTATGTAGTGACCAAATGCTTGAGATTAGAGAAAAATGTTTCAAACAAAAGTTGTGGTACAACCTAAAATGTTTAGGCATACCGGGTGTTCTATAAAATTGTATGTGTCGACATGGTCTTTTATTGGAGCACCCTACATATATATTTCTATTGCCTTTATGCCCTTTAATAACAATTTTTGCTTAGGGCTAACCGTTTTCTGTATATTATATTGCTGTGTGCACTGGTCCGTAGGCCAGAAAGACCGTACAAAACACCAAAACAAAAACCTAGCTAGCGCTTTCCCTTTTATTTATTAACACGGCACAAAACTTCTCCCCAGCACAGAGCAGACATTCGACTCTGCTCTCAGTTAACTTGTTAATTTCTAAGAGATAGTCGGTTAAACCTAATACCTTAAAAACCAAACTGAACTGCATTTTGAATAATTAAAATGGACCTTGGGCAAGCATCCAATAAAAACACAGGTAAATTAGAAATGAAGTCGTTGGAATGAAACACACCGAAAATTAATGTGAATTACAAAAGTGCGATTTAATTCTAACACACACAAGGAAAGTGGTACAAAAACACAAACAATTATTACAAATAGACTAAAATTGAGGCTTAACTACTTACATTGCTCGTCCGGGAATTGAAATATCCAAACAAAAGGTATCCTTACACAGTTCAAAAAAACAATTACAATTTAATTTTCAATTAATGCACTTTACACTAACGACCGGGTGATCGCAGCACCCTCTCCTCCGGCAGACAAGGACGTTCCAATAAAAAAACTTCAAACTGAGCCCCAGTTGCACCAACAAAATTAAGCCTTGCTTAAAGTTAAGTCGAACTTAAAATCTATGGCAACGATTATTAAGACAATCGTTGCTATGGTATTTAAGTTATGCTTAACTTTAAGGGATACTTAATTTTGACGGTGCAATTGGCCCTGAGTCACTTTGACAACACACTTATGGGGGCGCCGATAAACGTACATAGAACAAAAACTAGCCGCGAATTCGGCTTCCAGGTACGCAAACGGAACTTCTTCGAACTTCAAACTCACATTGGGCGAAACTTTCAATGCTGACTGTCGCTTCAAATGAGTACTAACTGGCCGTAAATCATCGACGGAATTCGCAAGAAGCGAAATAAATTCTCCAACAAAACGTAACTCGGTACTGAACGTAGCAAAAAGCTGATTTCAAATCCCAACGAAACTTAGTACGGCGTAAACTCTGGCTAAAAGCCTATTTTAAATCTTCAACGAGACGTAGTACTGCGTTGACTGTAGTTAAAAGCGGCGTTTTTTTAACGTCCTATTTAAGGCGAAAACCCTTCTGCCGAAAATAAAACTTATAACAACAAAACCAATCATACACAGTTGACAACAGAAAATATCCCCTCAATTTTACGTTAAAAAGACCAAAATAATAGAGGTCAAATAATTTTACTAATCAAATTCTTATCAGACATTAATACTACGAAAAATAAAAATTCGTCTCTCTTAACTACACAGAAAAGGCGATAAATTACATCCACCTGTCAATGAAATTAAGCATTTGCAATTAATGATAACAGATAAAGACCAATACAAAATTCTCAGAAATTTCTACGTTAAATGAAATAAAAAGGTAAACAAAAACAACCTTGACCGCTTTCTCGTATGACAATTATAATTTCCAGGTCTTTACACACACCAACGACAAATAACAAAATTTAATTATGAAAGTTAATTACATAAAAAGGAGACCGCCCTTGTCCATCTTAATTATGATTTCCAAAATTTCATGCTTCCGGACGAAATAAACACAGCAAAGTAGGTATATCATCTATTAAGGGTCGGTTTACACGCTCAAGCCATTTGCACAAACTTGGTTGCACAAGCCGGTTTGTGCAAACGAATTGAATAAAAATATCGCCGTTTATATGCTCAGTTCGGTTTGCACAACTGTGAAGTGAGGAATCCAGAATTTTTTTCTCAGTATTCAGTTTTGCTGTTTTTGTTGTGTTTTCCATATTGTAGACTTGTAGAGGCTTTAGTGCGACATGGTAAATTCGGACGAAGAAATGATCATGCTTGCCACGACTGCGGTATGCATAATAAAAAAAGCTAAATTGAAAGAGAAAAGGAAATGGTCAAAACCATGGTTGCTAAAAAGAGATACGTTTTCCCATACAAATTTAATAGCTGAATTACGCAGTGAGCCGTACGATTTTCGCAACTATTTGCGTATGGATGAAGACACATACCAGCATTTGCTTTCAAGGATCGCAACCAATGTTATTTATTGATCTTGGTCAGTAATTTTACCGTAATTCCTACCAACGCGGTAGTTGCATTGTTGTTTTCTGCGGGTAGTTACCCTTCCGATTGGTACACTGAGTGCAGATGTTTTCCATCTTGGACTTGTACCAGGGAGTTTAGGTGCATGAATTTTTTTGTTCCAGGGTCGGACTCGCTACAGGAGAGCTATTTACAGCGACCGAGCTTTATTAACCAGCTCCTAGCGAGTTTATAATTTTACGGTGTCTGTCCGTCCGTTACCACGATATCTCGATAACGAATGGACGGATTACGATAAAATTTTGTAGGTGGATTCTTTATCAAATTGTAGATCGGAGTCCGTGAATTGGCAATGTAGCCCAAAAAATAAGGAAGGCCCTTTTGACATCTCAGTGACTTATGAACCGAATTGCATGAAATTCAATATGCGTATAGCTTTAGCCATATAAAACGCAATTCCAAAAATTGAGCCTAATCGATCAACATTCACAGTGCCCTTTTCGCATCTCGACCATTTATAAACCGAATTGCAAACTTTTTTATTTATGAAGGTATTTAAATGCAATTTGATACATAGCCACTTGGAATAAAAGCAAATTTAACGCCAGTTTCAAAATTTGGTTTTACGTATGCGCTGTGCCAACTTTCTTATTTATGGAGGCATATAAATAAAATTTGATACATAGCCACTTGGAATAAAACCAAATTTAACGCCAGTTTCAAAATTTTGTTTTGCGCATGCGCAGTGCGAACCTTATTTATGGAGGGATTTAAATGAAATTTGATGCATAGCCACTTGAAATAAAAGCAAATTTAGCAGTAGTTTCAAAATTTGGTTTTGCGCATGCGCAGTGTCAATTTTCTTATTTATGGAGGCATTCAAATTAAATTTAATACATAGCCACGTGGAGTAAAAGCAAATGTAGCGCCATTTTCCAAATTTGGTTTTGTGTAAGATGTCTAGTGCCAACTTTCTTATTTATGAAAGCAATTAAATGAAATTTCATACATATATACTTTAAATAAAAGCAAAACTAACATCAGGTTTAAAATTTGGTTTTGTACATGCTATAGCCATACCCAGGAGCTCGTTCTCTGTATTTGTTTGGTTTATTTCAAGGTAATATTGTAACGACTATATGAGAATACTTTTGCTTTCAGTATCGAAACAATTATTGATCGTATTGCATTTTGCTTTTGGAAAATGTTTGCTATTGATACGGTCAATTATTTGTTAATCGATTATTTTCGATCGGGGGTTTGCTTAATTGAGGAATTTCAACTGCACAGTGAATTTACTTAAGAGTGTTGTGTCACGCAATTAATAATTTTGAATATTTGGGGGAATATTTTGTATTTGTTGAATACGCTATCCAACTGTGGAGACAATTTTATTTTGCGATTTGATACTTCCAATAAACTAGTAGTTTTTTTGGTACCTGAATTAATTTTACTGTTATTACTACCCTCGTATCTACTCAACTTCATACGGGGAGAGCTAAGATAGAAATAGAGTGGCACTAAGGCGGGTTACACACTGGCGCGACTCGCACGATGCGACGCGTCGCACTCTGTTGGTATGTGGCAACGAAGTGAAGATCATATGCCCAGAACGACCGATTGCTATGGAAGTCCACAAGCTTTTATTTTATTTTCCAACACTGAGTTAGTTGACCCTTTATGCGATAATCTACTCCCCCGTGAACACATTAAGATAATAGTGATTAATACACTCCATTACTATACGACCAATCCGCTTGGTAATTATTTCAAATTCTAACCAATCAGATGATTTTTTATCTGATTAAAAGCTAGGTAGCTTTTTATCAGCGATAAAAATGCGCGTAGCAATGCGTAAAATATACCTAGTGGTTGTGAAATTTACTGTCTTTTATTAATTTCCCTAAAATACACTCGATCTTGATTTTAAACCAGGATAATTTTATTTTCAATTCACTCAAATTTTGTTGCTTCCTGGAAAAAACTCTCGATTAAAAAAGCACATGATAAAATTTTATCACACTTTTGATCTCTAGTTTTTTTTCCGTTGCAACAAAACTTTCGTGTAAAAATAAAATTATCCTATTAAAAAGCAAGCTCTTGTGTCTTTACCCCTGAATATTATCATAAAATTTGTTGACTCATCTAACGGTAAACACAAAACAGTGGCGGCCCACGCCATGTCTTCAATCAACACGTATCACATCTAAACCCAAGTTAAAATCGTAACCTTAATAGTGAAGGTAGTATAAATTAAAAGGGAGATTGTACGTAATCAAGTGTCGTTTTCATTTCTAGTTGTGCAAGACGAACTCCATCGGTCACAGCGACGAATGCATATAACTTACAGCCCTGTTTACCGCATTCTATTTTGGAACATTTTTAAAGAATCTTTTGATTTTTTTCATTCGCCAGCGCCTTGTTTGTATTAGCCAGCTAGCGTCTTGTTTTTGGCGCGGGTCATAGTCAATATTAGGAAATTTCCATAAAGAAGATACCCAGCGGAGATAGATTGATTGATTACAAACATTTTGATGACAATTAACAAGATAGGTACTGAATTCTTTTCATATTATATACAAACCTGAGCTAGCTGGAAACAAACGTACCAAAAAGGTAAGTTGCAAGGGTACGGCAACATAACCAGTCGACTTGATCACCAAAAGAATTTACACCCCGATCCTCGAAAGAACTCAACCCTTTATATGCGCGCTAAATAATAAATATAATAACAAGTTAAAAAGTAATCGTAAACGATTTACAACAAGCGCATTTCCACTTGCATTCATTTGCCATTTGTAAGATGCAACTTCTGTTAAAATCGTAAAAATCCGGTCACATATATGAAAGATACCGTTGCACATGTGCAATCCATTTTTGACGTGCTACTTCAATTTCTGTTTATAAGAAGAATTTCATTTCAATGCTTTTCTAAATAAGAAAGTTGGAACTGCGCATGCGCAATCTAAATTTTGAAACTTACGTTAGATTTTCCTTTGTTCCAAGCGCCTATGTATCAAATTTCATTTAAATGCTTCCATAACTAAAAAAGTTGGCACTGCGCATGCGCAAAATTAAATTTTGAAACTGGCGTTAGATTTTCCTCTATTCCAAGTGTCTATGTATCAAATTTCATTTAAATACCTTCATAAATAAAAAAGTTTGCAATTCGGTTTATAAATGGTCGAGATGCGAAAAGGGCACTGTGAATTTTGAATAGATTCGATGGCATTGCGTATTATGTGGCTAAAGATATGCCCATATTGAATTTCATGCAATTCAGTTCATAACTAACGGAGATGTCAAAGCGATCGGACATTTCTAAACAAAATTATCGTTCACACGGACAGAAAGAGGGACAGACAGACAAAGGAAGAGACGGACAGACCAACAGACAGACGAAAGACAGCAATACAAAATTATAAACGATCTCTAGGATCGTTAATAAACGGCAAAACTGTAAAATTATGGAACATGTAAAAAACGGTTTTTTGGTTTTTTTACAATAACTTTTTTAGCAATAAACGAAGAAAAAATTCCTTCCTTGGTGCAAGCCTCGACACCATAGCGAACCAAATAGCGAAAAAGTAGAACAATAGCTCTTAAGATAAAGAACTAGAGCATTTTTTTTTTGGGGAAATGCGCTAAAAGTACGAAAACCAAAGCAACAATAGTCAAATTAATTAATATGACAGCCAAATTTCCGTTTGTTTTAAGAAGGCGTCCTTCAGAAGAGATTTTGTCATTTAATAGTAGCATAAAGAAAACAATACGCATAAATCCCTATATATACTTCTAAATTAAATCACTGTATGTGATACGGAATATAACTGCCGACATATAACTACCAATGCAAACGAACTCAAAACCTATAATTAATCCTAACTGTGTTATTTAATTTCTTTAATGTAACTGCATTGTTTATTGGGAAGCGTGCCGAAAAGCCATAAAGAGATGTAAAACGTTTCAATTTGGTTACTTAAATCCCTTTTAGAAAACCTAGCAACTCATTTTGTTCGCGCGCTGGAAATCTAAACATGGTTTTATAATTAAGCACTGAAAAGTAGGTATTAATTACGTACCTAACCTATTAACTGACAAATTAATATTAATTAGTGACAGTCACCTGAAGCAGCTCTTCCTGCAAAGCCACAAAAATTGCTCGTGTTGACTGAATCATGAATAATAATTTTACCTTTCGTTGTTTTTATAAGTTTCCTGAAGTGTGATGAGAATTATTTGAAATAAAACTTAAAGAAGTTGCAGAAACCGAGTTTAGCGATAAGCTTTTGCCAATATTTATACCACAGCAAGTTTGATTAAACGTGTTCAAGTAAAACGAAGAATGTACCTAAAGATTATATTATATCGAGTAGACAAAAATTCATAGATCTCGCATTTCAAGCAACTATTTTGAAAAGAAACATACAATTACATAAAATAATCGTAGTTTATACGGAATAGTAAATTGCGATAGTACTTCTGAGAGTAATCTTGCGCTGGCGTTTACATATAAGCAAGTTATAAAAAGCAATTTCTCTCAGCAAGTACTCTCGTCAGACACTTGCTTTCATCAAGTGTTTGAATGTGCGTATACACAGCAGATTTTTGATTTGATTTGCCACAACTCCGGAAATTCTTCATAAGTCTTAATTTAAAAAAAAAGTGTCTTCTTTTGACCACACACGTTTTCCCTCCATGTATCACTGCACTTAATAATAATAATAAGAATCATATTTATTCCAAAAAAAAATTTTTTTAGAACCTCATGGCATAGATTCAGCAAAACGCTGCTCTTCCATCTACACCATGACAAAACAGAGAATATTTGTACAGAGCAAAACAGCGAAAGAAAACAAAATTATTTTAGAATAACTACTTACTAAGTATAGTGAAATGATGAATGAACAGATTGAAACATAAAAGACAATACGAACAGGAATAATCAACAGTAACACGAAATCAAATTGAAGAGTGAAATAAAAGTTTAAACAATTGTTTTTTGAACTGACGAGTTGGTAAACTCTTAAGAGGCGACGGCAATGCATTGTACATCACAGCAATGGTGTAGCTAAATGACCGCTCAAATAGTGCTGTTTTGTGTTGAGGTATAGTTAGTAGCCCTCTATGCCTAAGGTTTAAATTGTGAATGTCAGTCCTAAATCTGATTTTATTGTATACTTAAGTATGGTGGCCGCTTATCGGAAATGATTTTATGAAATAAAACAGCATTTTGGAGATGCCGTCTACTCGTCATTGATAGCCAATTAGCGTCCTTTAACTTATGTAATGTGGTCATATTTAGAGATTCCGTATACAAAGCGGAGACAAGAATTCTGAACACGTTGAATACTATGCGTTGTATCATGGGTAATACAGGATGAGTAAACCGGGGAACAGTGAGCAAAATGTGATACCACCAGAGAGTTGCATAACATTAACTTAATTGAAGTACTCAAATAGAATTTATGGGGAAACAATAATCTCAAGTTCAAAAATGCTCTCTGAATGCACATTGTAACGTGAGGTCTAAACCTAAGGGATGTGTAAAGAATTACGCCTAGATTCTTACATTTATCCACAAATGGGATGGCCAGATTATTAATGTGCATTCTGGGCATTTGGGATTTTGTTAACTTATTACTAAATAACATGGCATTACACTTAGCGGGATTAAGCTGCAAAGCATGTTTTTGGCAAAAATCACGGGTAACTTTCAAGTCGTAGTTGATTTTCTCAAAAGCCTCGTGTAGTTCAGTATGACAAAATGAGTAGTAAATCTGCGTGTCGTCCGCATACATATGAATGTTACAATGCTTCAATTGTTTACACAGAGCACTTGTATAGATTAGGAACAATGTAGGACCCAATATTGAACCTTGTGGTACACCTTTAAAAACGGCTCGTGGTTCGGATATGTTGTTATTGCACTTTACCATCTGAGATCTGTGTTTTAAATAGAGAATAAGTTTATCGCACTATCCCCAAACCCAATATAATTAAATATTGCTAGTAGCATCGAATGGTTAATGGTGTCAAAAGCCTTGCTAAAATCTAACAGTGCAAGTACACAACTATTTCCAGAATCTATTGAAGATAAAATATCGTCAACGATATGTAAGAGGGCCGTACTACAGCTATGGGATGATCTAAAGCCAGACTGTGTAACTGGGATAAGAGAGTTCAGTTCTAAATGAGTGATAATTTGGGAGTTAACGACACGCTCGAGAATTTTTGAGATCGTCGGTAAGATGCTGATCGGTCTAAAATCATTCATCATCTCGGGTGCTTTGACTTTCGGAACCGGTGTAACTAAAGCAATTTTCCACTCTTCCGGAAAAATAGAATCAGCTAAACAACAATTAACAATGTGGGTGAGGTAAGGTACAATATATGGGCAGCATAACTTAATCATCTCCAGATTGATGCCCATCGAATTGCCTTGAAGCGAATTTATAATTTTGAGAATAGCTTCTTGATCAACAAGGTTAAAATTAAGCTTAGACTGCACAACGCAATTAAATTTGTAGTGATTCAGAACTTCCTGATCAATAGGTAAATCTGGCGTATTTAAAACAAAGTGATCATTAATTGCATCAGCATCTAGTTGAAGATTACTAAAGTCATTTTTACGGCAATCCTTTATATGCAATTATTTGAGTTCGGACCATAATTGTTTGGAATTTTTTGTTTGAGCAATGAACTTAAAATAGGCTCGCTTTTCAGATTTAATTGCATTGTTAGTCATATTTCGCAGTTGCTTATAATAATTCCAGCTTCCCCCAGAAGGATTATGTGTGTGCCTATTTTTTGCTTTATCCCGTAAATTCATTAAAAGCCTAACATTGTCTGTTAGCCAGGGTAATGGTTTTCTGGAAAACGCTACTGTACACCAGGGAGCATGTTTATTAAATAAGGCAATTATGCAGTTATTGAAAAAGTGAATCTTGTCATTGATATTGCCAAGTTGGTACAAACGTTCAAGAGATAAGTTATGCAACTCTTCATAGAACAAAACACTATTGAAGCGTTTATAGTTACGAAAAGTATGAATCGTAGGCACTTTTTGAGTAGAGGGAAATAATACATCGCAAAATATCAGTTCATGATCAGAAAAGTGTGCACCAGCTACTCCACTCCTGCTTATTAATTGAATCGTCTGAGACAATAATGAGATCCAATAAAGAAGCTTTGTGTAAACCAATTCTAGTAGGCTCAGAAACTAACTGCTTTAAATTAAACGACTCAAGAGAATGAGCTAGGTGGGATGTAGCTGGATGATCAAGATCTAAAAGGTCAATATTACAGTCCCCTAAGCAAACAAAATCGGCGGCCAATGACGAGCACAGAAGAATCGAATCTTCTAATTCGTTTACAAATCCTTTGTAATCATGATTGGGAGGCCTATAAACTACACCGACAACAATTTTAACACCTTTTCCGCTTACCAAACACCATAGTTCTTCAATATTGCCAGCTGTCTTTATTAAAGTTATATTTAATCCCTGCTTATAGTACAAAGCGACCCCGCCGCCCCTGGTCGGACGATCATTCCGTAGTATTTTTTGCACATCAACTTTCAACAAGATTGAAATAAATGTCAACTTCCTGTCAGAACTTGTTTAGACGTAAATGTTTTCAATTATTGGGCCGTATGAATAAAAGTAAGCAAATGCTTATACTTGCAAAATTCAAAGTAAATATTCGTAACTGCCCCTTCATCCTGGTTTGTTTAGCATGGTTTAGCAGCGCTGTACTGCGTCCTTTCCTTCTGCTTAGAAGCGCTGCTAAGTCGCCCAGTGCGAAGGAGCATTTACGAGTATTTACTTTGAATTTTGCAAGTATAAGCATTTGCTTACTTTTATTCATACGGCCCAATGTCTCATCAAAACCAATGAACTTTAACACACCTGTTCATTTTATGCAGAAATAATGACTAACAAATAATCTTAAATAATTTTACACAAAGAAACACCTGAAATTTTTTATCAACTTAAAATACTGAGATATATTATCAAGTAAAAGCAATAATTTTCCCAAACAATTCAACAAAAACTGATCCATCTTTTTATTTTTATTTATTTTTTATGTTTATGAGAAAGGCTGAGTGTGATCACAATAATATGAAACACAATAAAAAAAACATATCGTAAGTACACAGTTCATTCTATTCAATTGCACTAGATTTTCGGTAGGTACCAGGTACCAATACATTCCCGTATGTAAGAATCTGACTCGTTCCTTCTTTCTCCGGAAAACAAATTATGTATTTAAAAGGTCGTCTCAAGAATTTACGAAAATCGAAAAAATTTAAATACGCTCGCGGACTCCCGTTACAAGTATTGGAACTAGCTCCACTTACAATAGTGTGTAAGGATGGTTTATGTTTTGATATAAATATTCCAGTCTGCTTTGGAAAAATAAAATTGTAGGGAATATAAAACTTTTATTCTCCATGCCAACTTTTAAAAGTTATGTAAAGTTGTGTACAACGAAGAAAAGTTGAAAGTCTCTCAACCTTTTCCGACATCTAAGTGCGTTCAGTAATTACATGTACTTACGCTCGCACGTACTACGATTTCCTTTTTGTCGAAGGTCTAATAAAAGTGAAATAAAAGTGAACAGTTTTTAAATGTGCCTATGAAGCCGTTACATACTATATTTTCCCTAAATAATTTAATGATGGCATCAAATGTCATCTCGCTTCACCTGAAAATATATTTTAACAAAAATCTAAGGTAACAGAAATGTGGACTTACAGTTGTATGGGGGTCCTTTGAGTTTGTGAATCAAGTGGAGCTAAATGAAACTTACAACCCGATAAATTCGCTATAAACTTGTATTGTGTATTGTGTTCAGTAATCTGGAGGTGGTAATATTATCGTTATCGGTTCCAAGATTTCGTTTCGCAGTATCTGACACTGACCCTATTTCTGGGGTTTTAAATCATTTCCTAACCTCGATGGCATTAAAACCATGGGAAATGAGATATTTGAAAAAAAAACGATTTTTGTGACCGTTGACCTTCAATATCCTAAGACGCAGACACGAGATTTTATGAGACTTTTGAGACAACTTTCAGAATCCCACAACAAGGGTTCATACGAGTTTATAGCTTATTATCTCTCATTCCGAGGTGAAACTAACCTATGACTGGACTATAGACTGACAGTAACAGTGCCTTATTCCAATGTTCAATCCAAAAATCAATCTCATCTTAAGGTTTGAAAAATGCTGATGGATTAAACGGGAGGGTAACTATTTTATTACACCTCATTTTAATACCGTGTCAGCAGCAAAGTTATTGATCATACCCAGTTATTAAGAGGCAATTGTCTGGAAATGGTTCAGCTTTGGAATAGGAAGCCCACAATTAAGTTATACGATTTAAAAAAAGTGAAATGCATATGTATTGTTCTGGGAGTTTTCCATCATTCTGAAAAGTAGGTAGGTATTCAGTTTTATAAAACTAATACAAACGCGGCCAGTGGTTGTTCGTTCTAAATTTGTATCGATTCCTATATTCATTTCTAAAATGGATTACTACGGACATGTTTATACTTTTATTGTTTGTTTTAAAATATAAACAGTTTACCTACAAATGCAGATACTTGGGAGCATTTTAATTAATAACGATAACCGCGTCGGTTCCATTGATTACATATTTTTCAATTTTAAAAAAATTTTTATTTGAACATTTTGTTAACGGATGCTTGAGGGCACAACTTCATTTCGTTCTTGTATACAGTCTGAAAAATTGGTAGTGTTACTTTGGCAATATTGATTGCGACTTTGTAGTGTTCATTAGGAAACTCAAATTTGTCAACAAAAGATCTACATAACAGTCAGAAAGGAGCAACTATTAAAGAGTTGTATCGAAAGTGTTCCAATTATGTTTCTTTTAAGTTTATCCAAAAAAATGTGGATGGCATCCCTATTAATGATAATAACAAAACCTACAACAAAACACAAGTAAATGAACTCTGAGAATAGTTATTTATGCATCAAGGGCATTAAGGCGATATTTATGCCGAGGGCGACAGAGCCCGAGGGCCTCCGGCCCGAGGGATTGTAAGTCGCCCGAGGTTTAAATATTGAGTAATGCCTGAGGTGCATACAACATTTTATTTTTCATCGTTCCAAAGAATGCATTTTCAATATACAAATGTCATGATTATTGTTTGCCCAACATTAAAGTGCTTCATACGAATCAAGTTGCATCTTTTTTATTACATAATATAACCCCGTCAATCAATTTGACAGGCCGTTTGAGGGCATAATGAGATGACAATCCATTATGCCCTCTCATTATGCCCTTGAGCGTAATAGACTGCTTCATATATCACATATGACAGATATAATTGACATATAATAGGCAAATGAAAAATAAAAAACTTAATGTCTATACCTGCATTGAAAAGTCATGTTCCCCCATTTGTACTGTTACCTAAAAAGTGCTGCGTTTTAATTGAAAACATTACGTAATTATAAAATTTTATACCTCATGTACTGTCGTTCCGCATTTTTCTTGTGTTTATAATAAAATTTCATAGTAATACACGAACATGTTTCGTCCGTCTGCTCACTTTTTCCTGTCTGTTTTTCGTACCTCCGTTGAATGAAGCTAATTCCTTCACTCAACGGTACCTCATATGTGCATGTGTTAGGTAACCCCGGTTTGACTTTCTAAAAAAAACTCCTGATAAATGATTTCCGGGTTCGTAAATTTGGCGGAAATACGACTATTAATTGTTAAAGCCAAATACATATGACATTCCATTCGGCTTATCCAACTTATGCCCGTTTGCACCGACAAATTTAAACGGAGCTTAGCTTAAGCGTCCCTTAAAATCCATGGCAAACATTGTCTCAATAATGGTTGCCATGGATTTTAAGGGACGCTTAAGGTAAGCTCCGCTTAAATTTGTCGGTACAGACGGGCATTACTATCTATGGAATTGAAAGCAAGTTTGTGTGAATCTCAGACGTGGGTGCTATTCTTGCCCTCACTCGAATTGATTCGTATTCGTTTTAAAACGATGTATGAAAATTCGCATACGACTATCATTCATGTGTACCCTTCGTAACCCTTCTCATTTCAATTCGAATATGTTTGACAACGTAGAAGTTTCTAGTCGTTTCCTTGACAACAGTTTGGTGACACCACTGAACTGCTTTCTCATAGCTGCGTAAATAGCAAAAAAGTGCTTACAATGGTTGCGAACAGTGGACTCTATGAAAAAAATAAATTTTTCATCCCCTTGAAAAAGAGGTGGATCGTGAGATTTCGGAAACGGTTCAACTTTACAAGCCCAAAAAAATTGTCTTCTTTTTTATCATAAAACAAGCTAGGTATGTTTACTCCAAATTTCAAAACCCTACGACTTTTTTTCGTAAAAATAAGAATAAAAATCAAAAAAAAGGTTTTTCCCGTTTTTCTAAGAAAATTGGAGATTATGTGTAAATAGTGCAGATACAAAAGTTGTTCATTTTTTTTCTCTATAACTTTTGTATTAAACATTTTCACTATAACAGTGGGTCTGGCTTGGCGCTGCTTTTAACAAAACCCGCCGCATAAACGACCAGCTAAGCTCAGTGTTTTTGAATATGGAAGCAAGCGAAGGTTCAAAGCAGTAAAGTTCGTTCTGGGCAAGACAATCTCCGTGCGTTACGGTTGAGCGCCACCCAATTTCTAATGTACACTATCAACTCACCCTGCATAAAATTGGGAAGATACAGGATGCACAATAACCACAAATACAAATCAAACGGCTCTATATTGCTGGTTGCTTTCAAATAAATTGCAAAATAATATAGATATATATGTGAAATTACACACTGCACAAATCATAAAAAAAACCCAATTAATTCCCAACAATTATACTCCAGTTCAAAAATGATTGCCCCCTAATTACTGTTCCTTAATGATCGTTAAGATTAATAAATGAATCACACATATAAATTACAAAATGGTTACGTTACTACCGGTCACAACTAGTAACGAAAATATCCCAACGCAAGTTCGGTAACAACAAGGCAAATAGAATATAACGCTTACCTTATGTACCTAATATTCCAGATGTGAGGCAGCAAAGAGAGCTCTGTTTGCACCATTCATCTCTGCAATCAAAAGAGAACAAAAAGGGCCCAAACCACAGGGTTCGGAATATATTATGAATAAATGTCTGAAGGACCTACGAAGCATGCGGTAAGCTCAAATCTCGATACCCCTCTAAAAATGTCTGTGTCTCTGATGGAGTGTCGCAGCCACACAAAAATTAATATATCCGATCAAGCAAAAAAAAAGGCATTCTCGATCATGTCGAAACAGTATGTAGTTAAATGAGTTTCTCCCTCGTCTTCATAAAATGGCCGCTCTTATCTCCCTCAGATAAGGTTGTTGGTCACGACCTCCTAGGTGTCTATGGTTGATAATGAATCTCCAAAATTTTCCCCCAATCAACAGGTGATCTCGAACAAGATATTTCCCCCGAACAAGGAATTTCGGTATCGAACAAGGACCCTAAAATAGTTTAAGCTAAAACTTCCTACACACACACATGTAAAATTCGTTACCTCTAAGTAAATTTAAGAGGGATTAAATACCAAGCGTTCCTCAATTACACATCTTCCAGTATATCCGTAATTCGAAGAAAAAAAGTTTCACGTTAAAGCCCAATGAACGGTAAAATGCTGCAGACTACTTGTCTCGCAATTAATACGGGTAGAATTGCCAAAGTTTTTAACTAACAGTGGTGGCAAAGATTACCCACGTGTTTTTCTTTTCTCACGCTGAACGGCTTAGTTGTTCGTTCGATCAGAGTCGGAATCGGAAAGAAAAAGCATGTACAATTTTGGATCGCGCTGTAAGGTCCTGCCACCTGGCGGAACTAATCCAACGCATAGAAGTAGAAATTTATATACAGGGCGTACCGAATGTAAAATACGGAATGATGCAAAGAAGAAATGAACTTGTTACATCACCTAAAGTTAATAGTTTTGCCACAAATTGCAAAATACCAGTTTCCACCCCTTTTAACCCCCGTGATTTCACCCACGGAAAAATTCAGCTGTTTTAATTATTTTTCCCCAATTTCTAATCATTTCACCAGCATGAAAAACCCGGTTTGATAACCGGAAACCATTTTGCTTTGTTAAAAAATATTATATAGCCTGGACTACTATGGACATGAATTGCCGATTTTAGTCGGCCCGATCAATCTGGATAATACACACAAAAATATCCTATAATGAACTTAACATACTAATTTTACACAATCAAATTAAGTACAAGATTTTTGAACAAATCAAGGTTTTCAATCGCTAGGAATCTTGAATTTTCCTTTGCTGGAGAAGCTGATGAGTGATGAGCATCGACGCTCTTGAGCGGAATGTACTTCGAATACAACCGTCTCGGTTCAGGGGTCCGACAACCTTTTGATACGCCTCTGCTACCAGCTTGACGCAGCGCTCCACCGCTTGAGTGTGACAAGGAAATTTGCCTCCATTCCTCTGCTGTTTGACCAGTTGATATTTTCAACCAGATTTCATCATCAGTCACTCGTCTCAGCAAGGGTGGTGCGGATAGAGTAGTAGTGGTCCAATTAATTATTTGGGTATAGTTTTCGGCCTCAAAGTTAAGCTTTGGTGGTCGAAATGATTTAATTTTGTCTGTTTCGGAGGCTGAGGCTGATTTTATAATCCTTCTAAATCCCAGTTCTCTGATATGAGGTCTTTTTTCAACTATCATACAGAGCAACACGTTTTCTGGATGCGCAAAGAACGCGTTTCGTTCAATGACTGGGTTGATAACTTGAATGAGATTGTCTGGTAGAAATCTTGTTGATTTTATAACTTCAAATATATGGGTGGGCGTGGGACCAGCAGTAAAGTATTTAGTAAATTTGCGCATCCATAGCACCTGTAGTATAAGTTATTCCAAGTACAAAATCTGAAAATTGGATTGAATTTTTAGATTTTATACTTGAAATAGCTTATACCTGGTATATACTTGCATTGTGGAACCGGCCCTTCGTAAAATTTCTAAAAGTCCAAACTGTGTACTCCTGTGCTGAATTAGCTTGCAAAAAGCGTTGTTCAGTGACTTATACCCGGTTTCACAAAGAGTGTGAGTTAATCAATGATTATATGGTATACGATTGGTCGATTTTTGATGTTTGCCAAATGATATGGGCTCAAACCAACGTTATTCATCTGTTAAATATTAACAAATGATGTTGCAAAAACATACTTTCAATTCATTTAAAATGATACCAACAACATTGAGGTCAATTACTCCCAAAAAGGAAGAAAGCAAAATATGTACTGTCGCAAAGTAGACTAAAAAATATCTGCGAAGAATATAGCGCCGGACAAAGAGATGTGGTAAACTTCTTAGAAGCTATAAGTCATAATATTAGGTTTAATTAGGGTTAATGGTAGTTTAGGATATTATGCAATTACGTATTTTGTGAAAATCTGTTAATAGAATATCTCAACCGAGTTCTGTTTGATATTCCTGTTTCTGTAAACAATATGCAACTTTAGCTCCCGCGCAATATTTCCTTTTTTCCCTGTGGTTTTTCTTCCGGTTTTTTTACCAGGGGTCTTTCTTTCCGTGGGTTTTTTCCGGGTTTTTTTCCGAGGGGTTTTTTTCCGGGGGGTTTTCTTTCCGTGAGTTTTTATTCCGGGGATTTTTATTCCGGGTTTTTTTCCATAGGCGTACATTGCGCGTGTATATGCATTGCGCTACCGCTATGAAGTTGCCACGTCTCAAACTCAGTCAGATATCGTATTTTGTACTTAATTAAATAGTTGTAGATAAAATAGCGTATTTTACTTGCATATTATAAAGGCTATTATGACACTCGGATGAAGCTATGAACTTCACCTCCTGTCTAATCCTTCTTTATTTATGCTCGTATACCTAAGTAATAATATACTATAATTGTCATTTATTACCAATTGAATGCACGAACGTTACCTATGTATATCCTAGCTCTTTATGGAACAAATTAAAAATCATATTTATGATTTCAGTCTCACATTTTTTTTAGAAAAATCTTTTTTTAATCGCAACAAATTGAGATAACTGGGTAAAAAACGGACAGTGTAAAGGTGAAAGTGAAAGGGCGAGAACAAGTGTCGGCACGAAACAATTTCCCATGGAAACGAGTAGCCAGCGGCATTATTAAACGCAGGGTCGAAAATCGCAGGATATAAAACACTACTCTGCCAATCCGTTCCTTCTTCCTAGCAAACTTCATTTAGCGAATTTAACGTAGGAGTTTTGACGAGGGAGTAACATGAACTAAGTGCATGGAAAATACTTATTTCAAAATGTGTCTTTGTATAAAATCTCGAGCAGATATCACCTGGTGCGGTATAGATATCCTAAACGAGTTTTCTCTGTTCTATCAAGCCCGTATACTATTATGTAGGGTAGCTCATAAAATGATTCTGCAATTACATTTACATGGTTTGATACTTCAGTAGGGCGCGTGTTACTGCCCGGTATTGTCCAAAGGTATAATAGTTTCATTCACTTTGAATTATATAGGAGTAATGATTAACGTGGCGCCTATAAACTGAAATAAATTTCACAGAGTATGTAAAGGTGCCGAATTTAGTGAGTTTTACATTGAAAAATCAGAAGGATGTATCTTCATTGAGTGTGGAGTGGAATATATCATAAGTGACCATTGACTAACGATTTCTATTGTGTTTCAGAAGTTAAACAAACGTTCATATTTTTGTGTTACTATCGACGGAATAAGTAGGTGTAATGTTATCGTAATTTATAATGACAAATTTCGTACGGTCTTTTTGAAGTTGTAGTGATAAGATGAAATATAGGATTATAGATGCACTTGTATCCATAATGCCACAGACAACATATACTACAGACGGTCAATCTTAAGGGGAAAAAGCACGCTAAGTTTTGTTTCAAATGTCCCCTTATTTCAAAACCTGCTATCCCTCTATTTTGCTCCATCTATTAGCGCATACAACAATGCGTTGGTTCTTCTACAGATTTCTTTTATTGGAATGGTTTTGTAAATTGTCTAGGGAAAGAAGTATTGATACTTTATTGATAAAAAGCTGTCCCACAAGAAATCCCCATATTTACATCTGGGCGAAGTGCTGATAATCTTTGCATTGCAGGTAACATACAAAGCAAATATCACTTCATATTCGCAATTACGTATTACTCGTCGTCTTTGGGTGCATAAGAAACGATATAACTTGCACCACTTTTCGAATTCTCGAAAAAAAAGTGTAATCTCCGTGTTTGTTTATATACCTACGTACTCTACTTGCCTACTTGTCTCTCCGTTTGTGGAATAAATCTTGTAATCAGCAATTTAACTTCATTTAACTTGGATTAAGAAAACCTAAACGTAAGCGAATGAATATTTGCCTCATATGTAATAAATCCTATATGAGGTGTGCAATTATCGGTCAATTACAGCGGTATTTGCATTGTAGAAAACGAAAGAGCCCTGCGATAATTGCACATTTCATGGGAATACACTTAACAATTTTATAAGTAACTACACTCGTGCATCAAAATAAACCTGATAATTTTTAGCGCATTTTCCAACGAAGTTCGGTGCGCTATTGCAGCCACTTTCTCTGTCCGCCCGTCTGTCCGTCTGTCCGAGGCCTTAACTACTACAGTTTTGCAAGATATTTAGTTCGTTCTTTTTGCATTCGGTAGCGTATCGCTCTGGCACCTGAGTCAAAGAAAATCTTGACGATTGAACTACGCATGCGCAGACTGCGCAATGTTAACTTTTTTATTTATTAATATATTTTGTTGAAATTTTAATCACAGATACTTGTAGTAAAGGCAAATATATCGCATATAGTAAAAAATCAGATGTGCGCATACACAAAGCAAAGTTTTAATAGCGATCTTCGAGATGGTCTATAGTTTTGTATCTATTACTGTCTGCCGGTTTAGTGTGTTGTCACTTCACTCAACGAAACCATGTGTATTGTATGCAAAAAAATCCCCTGAATCCGTAAATGACAGTCTAGCTGACCGGAAACTCCGGGAACATATTGCTATACACAAGAAAACGAAGAAAAAATAGGAACATGTTTTTTCGCATTTGACTTAATTAAGTATCTCGTTAACTATTCCTCTTACGGAAAAAATGAAGAGAACACATTTGTTTAGAATCGATTTTTCTATCAGATACAGTTGGTATGATTTTTATTAAACAGAGTGCCAAGGGCCTATTATAAAGTTACTTTCTTGTTCTACTTCTGGGGTTTCCACTAAACTAATTCCACAGTCCGTCGATTTGCAAAACTCATCGGGACAACAGACAATTGTTGGAATAGGTTGTTTTACGGTTCCACCATTCATAAAAATATTGAAAACGCTCTGGGAGTCATCCAGTTTGAAAGACAAAGCATCGAGAAGGGCGTATCAACAAAAACCAGGACAAAAATAAATGTTAATTTTTGGGATTACTTTTTTTGTATTTTTCCAGAAAAAACAATAACTTTTAAAAGTGAACGGTTCTGTACCAACTGAAAATTCGTTTCTAAACAAATTCATTTCTATGAGCTCGAGCAATAGTTGACGAGATAATTGGAAGTTAAATGCGAAAAAAACTGCATTTTTCCTTTTTTTCTTGTTTTTTTGGTGTATAGTAATATGTTCCGGGAGCTTCCGGGCAGGGAACTACATAGAATACACTTGGTTTCGTTGTGTGAAATTCCAACATCCATTTTAGAATACTTTTGGAGCTAATTTGACTGGAATATGTTGACCCTACACATTCACATTAAATAAATAAAGTTCGTTCAGTGCTCTCTCCCCTAATCAAAAAATGTTGTGATGGCATTATCACAGATACATATAGGTAGGCAAGGCCGTGCGAGGGGGGCCTAGGCCCTGGACGCCAAGTCTGGGGGGCGAGTGAAACATTTACCTCGAATTATATAAACGAATCCGTACATACTCTTATTTCGTATTTTATAAAATTCAGAATCAGTAAAAATTTAAAAATTAAAAACTGTCGCGTTTATAAAGTCGGTAATTCCATGGAGTTACGAAATCAAACAAAAGCGCCTGCATTTGCCATGTTTGATCAGAAATGAAAAAATTACTATTGCAATTCCTATGGTGCGTTGTTCAAGTCACCACCCGGTATAATCATATATTTATTATGGAAAAACAAAAATTATGTTTATTATTCTAATAAAATCTTTCCTTGCCCAACCTCATAATTTTATATGTGGAGGCCAAATTTAGTTTCCGCCCTTGTATAACCAAACTCGCTCCATCAATTTTTTAAATGTTTAGAAAAGAGAAAAATGAAGAATTAAAATGTGTCCTATTTCATGTAATTTATGATAGGTATACAAGTGAGCGCTTATCTTATCTACGTAAAGGCCGGCGTTCTGAAGCCGAGGAAATAAGGTTTGAGTATATGTATTTTATTTTTACAAAAATGACTCCATCTATTACACACTTTTACCACACACAACAGTTTTCTGTGCGTCTACCACATTTTATAACAAATTATTTCAACTGCCTCAAGGTAGACAACACACTAACCGTACTCTATTAGGTGTTGCGTTTATTTCTATAGCATTGCATTGACCGTTTGTAGTATATGTTGTCTGTGATAATACCTAGTTCTCTTTCTACAGTTCTAAAAGCATTTTACGAATAGCTCCGTTTATTTAGTTTCAATAATCCCATCCTAAGAGTGGCGGTCAACTTGTCAAAGTTGTATAGTTATAGCGTTGAGTGACTATTTAATTACTCAATGGTTGTAGCTTGGTTTGTGAAAAGATTATTTTCTTTATATATGTTAGGAAAACCCGGTTGACACCAATGACCAAACGAAAGTGGAAGATTACCAGGTCACATAAATTAGATAAATAATTATGGATTTGAGATCGCTAATGTTGTGCATTGAGGGGTTACAACTTACAAGTTAGTTAGTTCTGCCCTGCACTTGGATGCCAATTTGCAATGGTTGTCCTAATATTGTCAAGTTCGAGTTATAAAATTCCCCTCACTATTATTCGATTTCTTCTTTTATTGTAGTGCATTGGGATGTACCTTTCATACTTACTTTCCAGGCTAGCTCAGGTAAAAAATGAGTTAAGAATAAGGAGGAATTTTCCCTCCATTGATGATATCATTGATAGTCAAATCGTCTCAATCAACATTTGGAAAAATACCATATCCACTCCAACTCCCTTCGTAAATAATCGATAACTGTCATAAGAATTTCAAATGATTAGGTACCTGAAATATACAGGGTGTCAATTTTAAAACTTGCAGTCGTCGCCGGCCATATTTTCCAAACTAAAGAAGATATTGAAAATCGTGCAAAACCGTTTCAGGTGTATCGAGGGGAACCAGAATTACGTTATGAGTGACAACCCCCCACCCTCTTTAACCCCCAGCCCCCCCTCTTCGAAAATCCTAAATGGCAACCCCATACTTGTGACACATCGTTGGAAAGCTACTGAAAAATGCTTGCTTTCCAGTGGTACCAATAAAGTCAATATTCATTATGAAAATTTGACAAAAATTTAATAATTAACAAAAAAAACTAAATGTTGACATTGAGGGTTTATGGCAAATTGGCCAAGAACTTCAACCTGAGCTGCTTCATTAAGCAATCTTGGTTGCTTTCTATTATAGAATGATAATTGTTTTTCTTTCCATCCTGTTCCCTTTCTTGTAAACGGGAATAACAGATGCTACATAGGTATATTGATTATAGCATTTTGTTATAGGGATTAAAATGTAGTTTTGAATTGTTTTAATAAATATCCGTAGTAAGTTCATATAGCTGTCCTTAATTTTGGTGTTTTTCCTGGAATTTCAATTGGATATCGTACATCAGCAGCACGTTTATTTCGTTTAGAATTGATTACTTTCCACATCGCTCTTGACTTATTATTTGCCTTCGTAATGAAAAAAAATTATCATGCGCGCGCATTTTACATAACTACAATTCCAATTCATCTTGTATTTTTTATGGTAATCTCGCAAAAGTGCTTTTAACGAACCAGTGGGATTTAATTTAAAAGTATCTCATAGAAAATTTAAGTTATCTCTCATTGACTACCACTATTTTGAGGGTTTTCCAAGTAAGTAATTTATGTTGGCATAAACAGAACAGCAACTAATATAAGCTATTACGATAACGTTGTACATTTTGCCAAATTGAAGGTAACTTCACCAAGTAGGTATAAAATAATTTTATAAAATAAACGGGATATGCTATTAAGGGCGAGGGCGACGTACTTCATAGGGCACATAAATTATATTTTTAATTGGAACAGCAGTTATATCTTTCTTAGTACAGCCGTATCCTTGTAATTTATTATTCGCATATTACATTATTATTGCAATTTTTTACTAAACAATAAAGCGTATTGCAGAGGAAAGATGCGTGGCAGTTTGTTAATTGAATTTTATGCAAACGCGCCAGTACGACCCTTTTTAAATGAACTCTATAAATCACGGAAACATCTTATATTCTTTGTTGATATATTGCGCAGTCATATACATTCAAGCCAATTTTTCATAATAAAATGAAAGTGGTGGCTTTGTGCTCGTAGATACACAGGTGCCTACCTATGTACAACATTCCTAGGAATCTACTAAACAAATGAATTAGTGGAATTATATGTATAGAAGTCCTTTTCCCATTTCACAACATAAAGAGGAATTTTGAATTTTTCTCGTTTTTTATTCCATATTTGGATCGTTTATGCAATACCATTACTTTTCTGTTGACGTATACAACTAATATATCCATCAGAATGTGTCATGATGAAAGAGTAGGTGGAGCTCGATATACGCAAATTATCAGTATAATTGGTGAAGTTCATATCTTGTTGATTAAGGTTAAGGGTGTGATTATTAATCGTACTTGGATACATATTTGTCCTAGGCGTCATGAGTGAACGTAACGTATTCACGGTATAAGCACGGTATAAGTAGGAACATAGGGATTTAACATATGGGAAATTAGTTTTATGCAATTATAATGCCCTCCTGTACATTTTACAGAAAAAAATTGTAGAGTTTGTTGTTCAGAATTTTTTACATGTCTTATTAAGCTTTTGGTATACCCGCAAATTTAAAAATAAATTTCAACATTTCTGTTATTAGTAGCAATAGCAATTTGCGGGTATACCAAAAGCTTAATAAGACATGTAAAAACAGTTTTGTGTGCACCTTTTAATTGTGAACAACAAACTCTACAATTGTTTCTGTAAAATGTACAGGAGGGCTGGGCAGGATATTGCATAAAACTAATTTCTCATGTTAAATCCCTATGTTCCTATTTACCGTGCACCACCCGGTATAGCGGTGGCGGTGTCTTAAATTTCCTACAAACAATGTTTACTATAGTAGATACAGTGCGATCAATCTGCGCCGCTTCAATAAATTATGACGTTAGTAATGATTTGCCGCAATCACTAAGCGGCCAGGTGACTTCCCAGAAGCAAGACTTCCTGTATGTTAAACCGCTCAAGTAGACGATGAGCATTTCGGCGTATGTTGTTGTAATCATCGTCATGGTTGACAATCGTTTATCGAAACTCCTGTATACACAAACGTATCGAGTACTCCCAAACTCCACTTTCGTCTTTAGTCCCATTACGGAAACAGGACAGCAAACGCATCTTATTCTCTTCTAAAGTAAAAGGCTTGTCCGAGTAAACCTATTGCCTATTACACGCTACAACTAAAAAAACGTTTGTTTGTAATTTACAAGTAATTTACTCACCTTGTAAATATTCGAAAGAAACTGGTAGTCTTGAAAAAAGCAGTTTTGAAAGGGACGAAAGTATTCGAATAAGAATCACAAATCATGGTTTTGGTTTGTAAAATTATAGGTTATGTTTTGTATTGGTACACATATACCTGGTTGCGGCAAATAATTACTAATGTGATATTTTATAAGAGCGGCGCAGCATATGATTATTGATCTCCCTGTATTATAACTTGTGCAGATGATTAGGTATTCTATAGGGTACTTTACCGTCATATACAATTTGGCACATATGTGTAATAGAAATTCTAAGTAACACATTCAGAACCTCCGACAAGATACAAGAAGTGCCCTAAAAGGTCTAACGGTAACGTGAGGCCGTCAATTTCCTACCGTTTAAGCTAGGAAAATAAACAAGTTAAAAAGTAATCGTAAACGATTTACATAAAGCGCATTTCCACTTGCATTCATTTCCCATTTATAAGATGCAACTTCTGTTAAAATCGTANTAACCACCCAGCTCCCCCTCTTCAAAAATCCTAAATGGCAACCCCATCCTTGTGACACATCGTTGGAAAGCTACTGAAAATTGCTTTCCAGTGGTACCAATAAAGTCAATATTCATTAAGACAATTTAACAAAAATTTAATAATAAACAAACAAAAATAAAAATTAAGCCACGTCTATGTTCAAGATTTAGTCGCTAAATTCGAAGAAACGGGATCTGTTATCAATAAAAAAAGAAACCAACCAAGATTGCTTAATGAAGCAGCTCAGGTTGAAGTTCTTGACCAATTTGCCATAAATCCCTCAATGTCCACTCCAAATTTGTGTTAAATTGTCTTAATGAATATTGACTGGCGGGTTAAGGGGGGTGGGAGGTTGTCACTCAAAACGTCATTCTGGCTCCCCCTCGATACCACCGAAACGGTTTTGCGCGATTTTCAATATCTTCTTTAGTTTGGAAAATATGGCCGACAGCAAGTTTTTAAATTGACACCCTGCATACATAATATTTTTTTATTAAAGTGTTTCCTGTACCGAGCTGTAGGTATTAGATAATTTCAAGATTTATAGGTTTAAAATTCTAAGCGACAAAGAAATGAGTACCTATCCTGGAAACCATCCCCCAATAGAATTACTTGTATGTTAACAGGAATGTACCTAATTTAATCAAGTAAAAGTGGAATACCTAGCACAAATACACTTAAATAGGTACCTATCCACATTTATAGGTTAAGTAGGTATTGCGCAGTTTGTACGAATGTTTCTGTCATATTTTAATTACGTAGCTACACACAATAACATTTAACACTCTTCATTCTTAATACAAAAGAATACTCGTATATGAAACTGAAATTCTTCTTTGTAACTTCGCAAGGCGTTTGGAGCTTCTCGTGTCCGATCAACATTTCTTGTAGGTAATTCAAGTAAATAACATGCCAACCAAAACCATTAAAACTGCACTAAAAATATGATTTAAAAAAAAAACTTGCAGAGATACGTTACTTACTTGCCAGCGAAGTTTTGAGTTTCCACAAAGATGAACTATGAACCCTTTTCGGACGTACGATTTTTTTCAGCTCATTTGAATGTTGCCCAATATTATAATGAGCAAAAGGTAGAGTCAAAGTAATTTAATATACTGAAATGAAGAAATTCAAACACATGATATAGGTTAGGTATCTAACTTACTCTTAAACTTTGTTTTTAACTGGGACTTCAGCTTTTTCTTTCACGCAATGTAGTTAATATATATCAGTTAATTAATATACATGGCCTTTTGAAATATCATTAGACGATGACGTAGGTAAATACGGACCTCCAAGTTTTACACGTTGTTTTCTAAATAAATTGCGAGTGGCGCCACCTAAGCCTAACTAACAAGCGAAGAGTTATGAAGAGGGAGAGAAGAAGTCATTATTGACCGCGAGAATTTACTTCCGGCCCTGCTTTCGCTTTGGTAACATTCACTCAACGGTAATAGTCAATGGCGTCCTAACTACTAAAACCAGAAGTAATGTTTCAGTATTTGCCGCATCGCATAGCTCACAAAGGTTATGTTTCTAGTTATATATTCCGTTTCATTGAAATGTGTATTTCGTCAGCAGTGCGTACACAATTTGAGTCTTTATCTTTATTGCAATAGGTGCATTTGTAATGGACGAATGCTTGAAAATCAAGTGTTGAACTTGAAGCTTCTTTTTTGGTAACTTGAAGTCCATTATTTCCTCAAAATGGGAAGTTTTGAGGTTAGAAGAAACCGAAAGAACTCAAAACCGCTCCCATGCAATTTAATTGAGTGTAAAAGGGGAGGGGGTGTACCTACTGTAGAAGGTAATGGTAAGAATTGAGGAGAGCATGATGACGTAAGTCGAAACATGTACCTACCTAGTGCTCCCCCTCCCCCTTTTTACACTTAATTAAATTGCATGGGGGCGGTTTTGAGTCCTTTCGGTTTGCTCTAACCCCATTGAAGCTTCTTTCTGTACAAATTAATAATTTTTTTGCTAAAAGGTTTTCCAATTAAAATTTGCTATATTTTCGAAGAAGTATATAATGTCATTGAATACTTAATTTTTCACTTGTAATGTTCCTAGGGGGGTCTATCAAGCCGACACGGAAAACGTTGACTTACCCTATACTTACGGTTGGCAACTCTGGCAAAAACTACAAGCAGGGCCACCTACCTTTCAAGTCGAAACGATGGTAGTCTCGCGGCACTTTTGAATTTGGATGACAGTCGGCTCGATATGGGTGGCAGGAATGGACTCCTACGTTGTGTAATCGGTTCTTTTATGTGTTGGGACGTGAGACATAATCGGGAAGGGAATTAAATAAAAGACAGAACTTTTGTGCGTAAGAAATGACAAGATCAAATAAATATATTAACGCACACACAAGACCATGCCAGGGAAACCTTCTACGGGACTAAAACCCTGGCACAGGCCACAATACATGAAATAAATCACCTACAGCAATAAAATGCAAGAGAAAATATACATAAATAAAACATCTCAAATTGTATGATAAAAATCAGATAATCAAATCAAATGCAATTAAACAAGTTCATAAAAACAAAATACACATGACATCATAAATGCAGTGGAAAACATGATAAATCAATTCAGTAGAAAAACACATCAAAATACCTGTACGATCAATTGAGCTAATACAACTCGTAAAATAAATAAATTGCATGTACATAGGAAACATGTAAATGGTGTGGCTCTACTCCATCCTTTAGTTAACATAATTTAATTTAACATGAAAAGTACATGTGAGAATGCCATTGGTCAATAGCAAGTATTCAGGTGAAAATCGATTATCGCTCAAACAGAACATATTTTAAATAGAGGAAATGTAAATGAGAGGGCCCCCACTCGTATTGCTAAGATGTTAAGAACTACAATCCGCACGAGACGAGTAGGCAACAGATACAGCGACAGATCTAACTGCATTAGGTACCTACTCCACGGAGACAGAATTACCCTCTCGCACACACAAACATCGAAACATCAAATACAAGAGCCCCCCTTCGTATAGCTAACGCACAAGAACTGTAGCGCGCCACGAAACAGAAAGTAACAGATACAGCGAACAATCAAACTGTATTAGGTACTTCCCTCACGGAATAGTTACGGGTCAATCGAACAAAGCAACATCACACCGATAATCAACTCCTCATGAATAACAGAAGTAAATACTTAATTAAACAAAATAATGGCATAATCATCTGTACAGTATTACAAACAGGATTCATCTAACGGTACACGAAACAAAGGCATGGAGTACGCCATGATTCAGATATCGTAGTTTATGCAAAATCAGCAAAATGTAAATATCACATCGTGGCAAGAAATTCAATGATTAAATATCTAGTACAAGAAAGAATAAAATGGTTACTACCTGTAAATACATCTTCAAAACACCACCACCAAAAATAATCAAGAATAATAAAAAACCGGGAAAGCGTGTGCCTTCCGTCGACCTCGCCGCCATCTTCTCCCCATTCTCCCCTAGCTTCGTTACCAAAATCCCCTAGTATTTGGCATCTGCGCAAAACGGTCGTTGGTTAGCAGCAGCGGCGGAAATTCGTCAACAAGGTTTGGGCCTTGCAGAGTGTGGGGTCCTGGGTACGCCGAGCCAGACTTTGCATACAACAAGAAGGTGATAACTTCGAACAACTTTTGTAAAGATACCTACTAAAAAATAATTGAAGAATGAAGAATAGACAATGCTAAATAAGTAGCAGATTGCTAGATGTGCACACAGTTTAATCGTTTAATAATAAAAAATAAAACATTTATTATCTCGCTTATTAAAAACTTTTACTAAGGTGTTTTGGGTTTTTTCGACTCCTTTTGAGCTGTACTACCCCCCCTTAAAAGGATAAATAGAAGACCGTAAACACCCTGTACAGAGCATATTATATTTTTGTTTCAGCTGTAAACGTGTGTTGCCTAACCATCACGGTGGATTATCACACACTCAACGATAATATGCAATCCACAGTTATAATATATACTACTCAAAGTATGAAACGTATTGAGAAAGTTGTTTCTCATGAAATTTATACGTATTAACCTATAACAAAATTACCACAAAATCCAAAACTAAATCTGGCAACTAGGTTTTGCACATTGACAGGAAAGTATAATTTTGTATAAAATGGACATAACCGAATGAGTGACAGCACATATACACAGTGAATTTCATCACCCTAACAAACTTCTTACTGGGACAATAACTATTGAACAGAGTATAGTCGTATTGTTTTTTTCAAAATTGGCGGGTTAAGTTTAAAGATACATTAGCCATGATTTTTATGTGATTATTATTCGGAAATATTATTCCTGTTGAATATATCTAAGCAATTGTCAGTAATGAAGCTACTTAGATATTCATGTCCACTCGGACTTAAAAAATCAATGATAATAATAAATTTCCCTAATCGGACACGACGCATTTGTGAATGTTACTAAGTAGGTACTATGCAAGTCGATGAGATCCCATCAATTGTTGTTTCGCGTTGGCTCTTGGCTATGAATTTTTAGCGCATTTTTGAAAAAATACGCTATCATATACTTTATGGCTGGCTGTCCGGCTGCGATCTCAGCAATTAAAATAGATAGAGGCCTCAAATTTTCACTAAAAGCTTTCTGCTATAGTGTAGAAGTGCGGGCTCTAGTCTATTTTGAGTGAGATTGCTTGTGAGATCGATAGTTTTAAACTTTGCTTATAAAATACTGATATGTATTACCAAAAATGCGCTTTGATCATGCATATGCTGATTTACAACTCTTGTTTACTACTTTAAGAGTTGATTACACCCCGTGAATCTCATTGCAACTCGATGAGACTAAGACTCTATGCTGTTCTTTCGCATTGGGGTACACAATTTTATTGCTAAGTGTGAATGTGTCCTTCTGATTGTTAGCATATGAAAAACCTTTAGTTGTATAATTCCGCACGCCTATGATCATTCAGGACTCGTGTATTCGGGATCTATAGAGGCTGTGATTTTCTGGCCTATACATGTACAAATATTACTGTGTTATTTATCTCTGGGTATTAACGATCATACATTACAAAACATGTTTAAATTAATAGAGAGTGTTCCAAACCAAAATAAACATTCTTAAGGAAAAAATTATTTGTAGATGGATATTCCTTCTCTATTGCAATGAGTAGGAAATGATAGACAAAGGAAATATTATTCTGCTAGTCAGGTAATTACTACACGAAATTGGATAGCAAAAAAGATAACTTCCCTTGCTTTATAAAAAGAGCAATTAATCAGCTGTCGAGAAAACTACAAACAAATAATGAATAACGTCTTCCAGTTGCAAAACTAATTTATCGTGTTTAATTTATGGTTCTCTGTAGATATAAATAAAGCGTGTACATATCGTTTTTTAGCTACAGTTTAAAAAATAACCGGCTTATTACAACTTTTAGTGCGGAGAAAATAATACCTAGCTTTTACACTGCTTGCATTTCATCACAAGTTCTAATGAACATAAACAGAGTGTAACAATTAAAGTTTTAATCTTGAAATGTCTAGAGACGCTGTCCTTTATTTAGAAATTAATTTTAATAAATGAGCAAATGGAAGTTGCGTAAGTACCTACTTTGTTTGAGGGCACAAATTGCTTCTTAGATTTCAACAGTTTGAAAGCTTTTTGTGAAGTGATGATATATGTGGTACAAAGCCATTACGTTTTGATGTCAATTAAAGCAAACCAAAACTGCACAAGAGTTTGTGCTCCATCCTTATAAAACGCAGCGAATCAAATATGGACGTTAGCAATGAAATCAAGAATAAAACTTCGATCACGAATACTCTCGCGAATACTTCTAGTCAAGTCATATAAAATATTCGAATGACAAAAAATACCGCCTAAGTATAGATTTATTTTATGATTCAATTAGGTGTACATGCGTTGAGGTAATTAAAATTCATTTTTTTGCATTATTTTATTAACCTTTTTCCGAAATGTATCCTTGCCACGATCCGAAATGATCGATTCTTTTCTGGTTGGACTCGAAAGAGCTTTTTCCAATTTCCTTATTCTGTGCAGTGTACACAAAGGACGATCTAAACCTACTCGTATACAGTTACTCTATGCTTAATATTTTGCTATGGCTAGCACAGATACCACCCGCACACCTGCGTATGCACGATTCTGCCCTTTTATGTCTAAGAATATGTGTCCCAAATTTGGTTCCAATCGGTTCAGCCGTTTAGCCGGAAATGAGAGTACAGACGGACCGATCGACCGATCATCGAGGTGTTGTTTGATTCGGATTCCTGATGTTTATAAACGTGTACCTATTACCACAGATTAAAATACTCTGTCTGTGCTATTACCGTAAAAAAAGTGGGGGTAATTTTTTACCCTAATGCAATATCTCCTTACTAAATGATAAATAGAACGGCGAAAGGACACTGCGTACCAGCTGCTCGTGCTGTACGCATCGATGTAAGAGAGTGCGCATGCGCTGTCCCCATGCATTATGCGGGTCACTCTGTAATTGAACGCAAGCCTGTTGAGGGCCTAGAACAAGAGAGGGATAATAAATAAATAAATAAATAAATAAATAAATGTGATAGAAGCGGACAGAAATGTTAATTACATTAATTTTAATTAAGGATAGTCTTTTGTTTCATTTTTCTAGGCAACCAATTTGCAATGTGTTTCTTTACAGTTTAATATCGACAAAAAATGTATTTCACTGGATAAACAGATGAGGGAAGATTGACCTTATGTGGGATCTTACAGTAATAAGGCTAAAAGCAGTAGATGTTCTATACATGTTGCATTACTGCATGTAAAAATATGGGTAATAGAGGGGATCAAGACAAGCACTTTTTCTAAATAAACCGACGGTCCAACGTGTTTCGTTTGGAAGCCACCCCCAAAGAAGTGGGGAAGTTTGGATTTCTTCTTTAATTTTTTTTCTCAGCTTTTTCTCAGCATAATAGTTAGAAAGATGGGGCCACGTCTTTGCATAGGTTTTCGGGTATCCAATTTTGAAATTTGAAAATTTTTTTTCAAAATTCTTGCCACGAAAGGGCGCACCCCTACTTGACTGTGCGAAGCAAAATTCTGATTTCGACGAAATTTGGTATCTGGGGATTTTTGAACATGAAAATCACGAATCTGGAATTAGTTTTTGAAAACTCGAAAAAAGTTTCACTGCAATTCTTGACCGGACGACGAAAATGGAGAGAATTCCACGAAATTTGTCGTGTACATACTTGATGAGTTAAGGAACAAAATTGTCGAACAGTTGTTGAATAGTTATTTATATAACAAGAGCGCGAAGTTCAATTTTGCGCATTGATACTGAAGGTATTTTGACGAGACGAAGCTGAGTCAAAATATCAGTCAAATGCGCGTAATAACTTCGCGCTAGCGTTATATACAATATTTTTTCTACAAATGAACCGATTGTTAATTAAATTTGCCGTTTAAGTTCAACTTTGTTATGTGCGCGAAATACTATTTTTCACTGTTGACGATTTCGCGCACGTTGTCAAGATCAACCTTACTTATTAATTAACCGTTTAAAAATGTAGTACTTCGCGTTTCGAAATTCGTCAGAAAATGACAGGTTTTTTTGACAGTTGTAGAAGAAATAACTTTTCAAACAAAAGTTATATTCAAATGTCGCAAATAAGAAAAAAATAACGATTTAAGTCGATATTACGATACTTAAAAGGCATTATCCCACCACTCGCAGCCACGGACTTTTTGGAACGAATTTGCAGACTTGCATACCATGATCGACTTATCGAATTTTTTGTGATCATTTAATCATAATATCGACTTAAATATTTTAAATATTTTTTTGTTATTTGCGACATTTTCAATTAACTACATGCGATATTAGATCACTCACTAGTAGGCGGGGGACACTTTGTAACCCGAAGGCACAATCTTCATTTTATAGTATAACTTTTGTTATTTTAAAAAACTGTTCGACAATTTTGTTCCTTATCTCATCAAGAATGTACACAACTAACTTAGTGGAATTATTACAATTTTCGTTATTCGGTCAAGAATTGCAGTGAAACTTTTTTTCGAATTTTCAAAAACTAATTCCAGATTCGTGATTTTCATGTTCAAAAACCCCGAGATACCAATTTCGTCGAAATCAGAATTTTTTGCGCACCTTCATGGTAGGAATTAAAAAAAATTATTTTCAAAATCGGGTAGAGCATACCCGAAAACCTATTCAAAGACGTCCCATCTTTGTAACTCTTATGGCTGCTGAGAAAAAAATAAAAATGAAATCCAAATTTCACCACTTCTTTGAGGGTTCTTCTCAAACGAAACACGTTAGACCCTCGGTTTATTTGAAATAAGTGCTTGTTTTGAATCTTTCTATCACCCATTTTTTTCAACATACGGTCATGTAACACCCTGTATAGTAAACTATACTATACTATACCATTGAATAAAAAATTAAATTATTCAATGACTATATGCAACCCTGTGCTGTGTGTAAGCCACATACTAATAAGTTACCACTCGAAGTTATTATGTTAGTACAGGAAACACTTACGGTCATCATACCAAACGATTTTACACGAACTGTAGGTAATAGACGTATCCAAGGTTGGAATAAATGCGGTAAAATGACGTATATATCTGATCGATTGTATAAACATAATATAACCGTACTTATAATACATCACACACCACCAGCAAAAAAGGATTTTACATGTACGGCAAATATTTGCCAGCTTCAAGTTTTTGTGAAACGTCAAATAATATTAGGTATATCGAAGGCATACGAAATACGCTGTAAAATAGCAACTGAAAATAAATGTTTTAAATAACATCATCCATCACTATTGAGTACCATTCAGCAAATTTTGATTGAATTTGAAAGATGTCATACTCAGCAAAGTTAAATGCGAGCGATATAAAAAGCCAATATTAGTTGCGTGGGAATTGTGGGAAGCCTACCTTTTATTTCATAAATAAAACGGGAAATCCAATTTATTAAGGTTAAACAATTTTTTTTTGGAAATTCGATACAGTTATTCAATTTTAAGGTAAACCGGCTCCGGATGAAAAGCTGTACATGTAATGTTGTAATTTTTTGCTATCAAGTTACTTTTTGCTTACCTACCAACCTATTTTAACCGGCGAAGTTAATGGATTTTTGACTTTTTTGTTTCATACTAGTTACTACTATTATTTCCAGGATCGAATTTTTACTGTCATTTACACGTTAGGTGGTTTATCATTTTTAAATAGCGCGGGCTGCAGTGAGTGCATAATTCACTTATTTCAATAGAAATGTATGAATAGCATCATTACTTAGTAAAAGGATCGGTGGACTTTTCATACGGAATAGAAGTATTTGGTCGCTCTAAAATCATCGTAACCGTTATAATAGCTTTCTGGTGGTACATCGTTAAAAGGAAGTTTTTACATCATACGTTACATTGGTCACTGATTTCTCTTGTTTAATTTTAACCGGACTAGTTCAGATCTACGAACTTGAAAATTTAGACAAACGGCGGAACTCGGGTCGTTGTGTCACGTTATCTTGTAACCTCCTCGGTTCAGCCGACACGGTAAATAGTTTAAAATTCGTGTACTTTTGCGCTCTGTCGGAAGATGTCGAATAGTTTCTTATTTTTACTGTATATTATGCAAAAAGCCCCTCCCAACGCAAAGGAGGTTTGCTTCTAGATGAAACACGTAGACGTTCTTCAATGTATATCTTGGTAGCTTAATACTGTAACGTAAATTTAATTGCGTGATTTATTTATTTACAATTAATTTACAACGAATTTATAACAGTCTGATTAATTTATAATGGTTAATTATTATTTATCTCTCACAATTTGTGACATAACACAAGCGCATCGATGGTGACTATCTCAAAGCACAATTCGATTTGCGGTCTTTCGCGAAAGTTTTCGAACGCTTCCGAACGCCCTCGAATATTCTAGAACAAGCGCGTCATAATTCCCGGAAAGCATGCGTCACATCCGCCTTAGTCTCTAATCGCCGCTAAGCTTGTATGGCGCCTCGATGTCTATCGGGATTTCTAGAACATTCCTACAATATAATAGTTTTAGAAAAAAATGTGAAAGTTTAGCGTAGACAAACAAATGTGTTTTGTAGGGTCCGTAAATTGGAGGCACATTCACGGGATTAGGTGGATTGGTTAGTGTGCTATGTTTGTTCCGTAGAAAGTTTTCCAGCAAAACATTGTATCGTTTTGAAGTATTTCGATTTTTAGATGTTCTTCTAACTTCGCACACTCTTTTAGCACGTGATCAAGTTCGTTTGTAGGCTCGGGGTTTTGTTCCGGAAAACTCTGGCTTTTCTACAGTCTTGTAGTAGTTTCTTTTTGTGATTTTTGTGATCGTTGTCAACCAATTCTTTTATTTGAAGTAGTACAAAAACAAGGTAAATTAAACACATAATAGGAGATAATTAGGTTTGCTGCCTAATTAAAATTTTGGAAATGAACAGTTTTTTTCATTTACAATCTACTCACACATTTAACAAGAAATAAATTTTCAATAAATTAAAGAATTAAAAGCTGTTGTCATTTCGAAACCTTTATACTCAAAGAGTGATTCAAGGAGTGAAATAATCTTAAGAAACTGTGGTTAAATGGCTACTAAACTGGATAGGGGCTACATCAAAACACAGACTTGTGGTATAGGTCAGATGTGGTGAGGTACGTATACGTACTCACGGATAAGTGGCAGTACTCAAGACGGATTTGCTGCGGAAACGCAAACTGGTATTAAGTGTTGAAATAGCTTGCGGTCTACAGAACCAAAGTTTAAGGTCCAATTGTGGCCTCACTGACAGCTGTAGTAAACCTTTTACAACTATCCTAAACCACCACAAGTTCCTTTGAAATACTCAAATTTATATTTATGTTCATTATAAAAAAAAACTTACATGCGATAACCAATTGATCTCAGATTTTGCATACGCATGCCTTTGGTGGTGACAAGTAAAACTTTTAAAAATCGTTCAATAAAAGGCCAAGCGATGCTTGAGAAGTAAATACAATAAAAGGAAAGTGCTGGGAATCAGATGCTAACATGCGGAAAAGTTAAGTTTTGAAGAAACTAATAAATAAATAAATGAATAAATAAACTATACCTCAAAATGGATACTGTTCATTTTTAGCGCCTTTTTTAATAATTAAAAAATGCGTTATTGTTTGCGTTTTGTCCGTCCGTTTGTTCGTCCGTCCGGAGTCCGGACCCACTTCTACTTTTACGGGAATGGTCCTAGAGTCTTGGAATTTTTTGCAATACTTAGCCTGTTTCAAAGATGCTTTTCATATGGTTAATTTATTTAATTCTTTGCCATTTAATAATACATCTGCCTTCTCTGCTTTTGTATTCATACGAATGTATCATGCTTTTTTGTTTAAACAACAATGTGAGAATTTAAGTTAATTGTTTTTCTGACAAACCCATTTTTACCCAATTTTCAAACTTGAATTCTAAATGAACAAGAATTATAGTTTGGATCCAACAGTTTAAATTATTCAATTATTTAAAAACAACTTGGACATTTATGTTTCTGTTTAAATTATTGTTATTTTTATATTCGTGTTTCTCTTTGCAATGTTATCTGTGCAAACCACGCTTAGTTTTATATATGGGTTAAGTGGTAGAACAGATTCGCATTAGGATCTGAACTTCGCCCTTTGCACCTCATCATGACGTGATTTATTTATTTATGTTTTCTAATGAGTGCAATAAAGTAATATTATTATTATACCTTGAACGTGTGCCAGCCGGTCATCAAATTTCGCTGTCTCTAGGGGAGGTCCCCCATGAATTATTTCCTGAGATACTATTTTTGAAAGTAAAACGTGCGTAACTTGTGACAACCTGTTGGTGCCAATTAAAATTTTTGAAAAGGGGTGGGGTGGCGGAGGTGAACACACGTTCTACCCTTCATGGTATTCTAATGAAAGGTCTCAACGACAGGAATTAATTTCTACGAACCATAGTCCTCTTCGACCTCATATCTTAATCGGATATAAATAATTCCGTATATCTCAAGAACAGATTGTCAGAGGAGAGTACTCACAAAAGGCGCCTGGAAGAATATATCTATTGGTGATGTTAAAACAGCGAATATCTCCAAAACGGTTTGGGGGTGTATATGAGTTGTCTGGACGAGACATAATCTATTGGTGAAGTCGAAGCGAATATCTTGAACACGAAGTGTTGGAAGAGGAACTCAGGGGCAAGTGGCACGTCAGGACGACACATCTATTGATGATGTTAAAACTTAATTGGGAAGATGTCGAAAATGTTGGAGGAAGGTGCAATATTTGGGAGAATTTCTCTAAGGACTTAATTCTTTTTGCATTATATAACGTATATTTTTAATGTATGCCAGACGACCTTTAAATGTTTATATCATTATATGTAAAGAGCCCCCTCCCAATTAATCATTTACCAAGAAAGAAAACATCGATAAATATAGCATGCTAATATAAAAGCAACAATTAACTAAGCTATTTCGGTTTTAAAAAATGCGCTTTATCTGCACAAGAGTTGGGCACAATTTATACATGTTTTTTATGCATCTAGTGTTCCTCTGTGTCCTCTGAAAGGAGTTTTCCGTGACGTTACTTACAATATTTGCAATGGGCAGCGTGAATATTGGCTTAACGTTTTAACAACTTGCCATAATACGTTTAATTTCAAATATGAAAGAATGCGCCTCCATCTCCATGCAAGAGTTGGTAATAACACTGTTTAACATTATGTTGTTTATGAAGTCATATGAAATCGCTTTCCTTAATCGTTATTACGTGAGGGTGCAGTAACAGATCGGGTGTGTGCGGTAAAGGGCAAATTTTGTAATCGCGTTGAAAACTAAGCCATACCGTCGGATTTATTAAAACCGCAACTTTAATAATTCAGCACTGAAAATGCATGACAAGCATTGTACAAAAGCCGACCTCAAAATTCTAGCCAGTGTCTAAATCATGATTGAATTTAATGGGACGCTGTGCTCTGAGTTACAAGTTGGTCATTTCATATACTAACATAATAAAGCGTATTACTTCTGTATGTGAGGAAGAAAGGAAATTGAGTCATTAATCTAGATCTGTAATACCGGTCATTTATAAAATGTCCCTATTTGCGTGTCCTTTGTCAAACGCGTTCTTAAGGATGTCATGTTTTAATTGAGTGGAACTTAACATTTACGTACATTTACGTACGAGGGCTGTTCCGTATTTTATACATGACAGGTGTATATGAAAATGATGTGCCAGATCTAATTCTTGATAAGTTAAAATTTAGATGTTTAATAAAATACAAGCATCTTCTGCATACGAGTCTGCATAGAGACTGTTGCATCATCTATAAACTATAGGTTGGTTGGAAACCCCTATTAAGTATTGCCGTGTATACCGGTCCGTAGGCCAAAAAGACCGTACCCAACACCTAACAAAACCTAGCTAGCTCAAATTCTTATATTTCTCGGGACAAAACTTCTCCCCAGCACAGAGGAGGAATTCGACTCTTTTCTTAGATAGTGGGTTAGACCAAATACCTTAAATTCCAAATCAATCTAATCTCGAATCTAATATTTTTGATTAAATAAAATGGACCTTGGGCAAGTATCCAAGGAAAACAGTAAATTAAAGGGAATGAAATCGTTCGAAAGACAAACACAGAAATTAATGTGAGAATTACAAATTTGTTTTAATGGTTACACAATAAAAAAAAAACAACAAGGAAAACAAACAATTATTACAAAGAAAAAAACTACAATTAAAACTTAATCTTATTTACATTCGGTACATGTCCAAAACTGCTAATCCCAGTACGTTACACACAAAAAAAACAACAAAATTCAAATTTACACAAAACAACACTCAAGTCGGCGCCGACACACCTTAGTGACGCACTTTTCTGAAGGTCTAAACTTCCAAAAACTGCCGCAAACTCGGCTTTCCACTCCGTAAAACGGAAACTCTAAACTTCCAAAAACTGCTGGCCTCTACACAAATCCAAACTACTGCGGTAACTCGCCGAAGCGAAATAAACAAACTTCACTCAACAAACTTTAAACTTCAACAAAATGTGGATCTGCTCTTAACTCGCAAGACGCTGATTTCAAATTTCCAAACAAAGAAACGTAGTTATGCGTTGATTCTGGCAAAAAGCCCTTCCTCTTCTCAGTCCGTTCTATTTAAGGTGGAAACCCTTCTTCCAAAATTACAAATTAAAACAACCAATGATAAGCAGTTGCCAACAGAAAATATCCCCCCTAACTTACGTTAAACCAGAGGTAGAAATTATTTTTATAATCAATTTTTAACCGACATTAAGAGATAACACAAAATTAAAATACTAGGAAAAATAGAATTTTCTATCTTTTAATGAAAAGGCGATAAATAACATCCACCTGTCAATTAAATTAAGCGTTTACAATGATAACAAAATAAAAGCGATATAAAATTCTCAGAAAACTACGTTAAATAAAATCAAAGATGAGATTAAAATGTAAACAGTACAAACCTTGGCCTCTTTTTCGTAACAATAATTTCTATTGATGTACTTAACGAACGATACAAAACAAAAATTTAAATTATGAAAATTAATTACACGGAAACCGCCCTTGTCCATTCTAGTTAAGAATCCCAAAATTTCGTCCTGCCAGACGAAATATCACAGCAGTATATTAGAAACACATTCCTCATACTTCGAATCATTTGATACATTAGTTAAATATTTGTCGGCACATATCGATGCACCCTACATCATCTTATCACACCTGATAATGGCATTCGATTAGAAACAGTTTGGTAATATGTTTTGGTGTGTAACGGTCAATCGTTTTATCACTTGATTGTAGCGATATGCTGCAAAATAGGAATAAGCTTAGGTAGCATATCCGCCACCAAGAGTTCTCTGCATGGGATGACAACGTAAAGTTTGTTTTACAATTCAAGTTTCTCCGGTTCGGAGGATATAATTGGATTCATTAGTACGTAAGTGGCAGCCATGTACTTGTTTAGGATGTTACCATTCAACGTTGAATCAAGTTAATTGTTGTGGATTTCTCATTTTGGGCTCCGATTTAAATTTCAAGTAGCGGAAATTCCCAATTTAACCTTACGTCCACATTAATTTTAGGGCTTATCAACATTACTCTTATCAAGACCAGAGGGCGGCCATTTCGTTATGGGAATGCAAGATCAACTTTTAAATGGGTCAATCGGTCAATCCGAATAACTACTGACTCTGGAATTAAAATGATTTAGTAATTATTGGATAGTTTCTTCTTCATGGGACATATAATTAGGATTAATTAAACTGTTAACGTACTTGTATTGTATAATCTCACCAGTACTTCAATCCTTGATCGAATTTTGTTTTGCTGTCATATTCTAATTGGATATTTTAGTCTCCTTCAGAGTACTAGCAACAATAATCTCCATTTATGTTACGTTCCGGTTTTGGATTTCACAAGCAAGTTAGGACTCTTCCAATTAATGTCGGGCGTGCAGACTCGAAGTACCGGTTTTGCTTTAGTAATTGTTTTTTTAGAAGTTGAACAGAACGTATCGTTACGTTTATTTATTATTTATTTCAAAGGATAAGGCTCCTCTGTAGTCAATTTGTATTTCAATGTTATTGCAATTGGTTAGACCACCAACAATACACATCTCTAGACGATGTACCTACTCCTTGAGTGAGACCAACGATGTATCTCTATCCTTTCCAGTTTTGCATATTCTCTTCATTTATTGTTAAACACAATAGACCATGTATAATGGTCAAGGACTAATATTATGTAAACAAGTTTAGCGAAAAGCTGTACAATATTTGAATGGAGGTGCACAAATGCCTATTTCTTTTACTATTGAGTAAATTACTTACTCAATGCATTTATTGCATTTTTCTATAATGACACCTTCTGTAAATTACCTGGTTCTTAGGTCATTAGTGGACTAGATTAGCATTGTTTGTTAACATGTTTAATTACCCCTTTATTTCCTGTGAGTTTTTCTAATCAATTTTAATGATTTATAGATTTTTATAGTTATTAGATAGACATGTGCATGAATGAATTCACTTAGGACTTAGGTATGGTAGAACCTAATAAACCGGCACTTCGAACACCTAAAATAAATCTCTTTATTTTCTTATACAATAAGGGTGAAGAACAACAAAAAATGTATTTTTTTTATAAAAATGGTAGCTAACATTTAAAATTCTGTTACAATGATTAAAAGTATAACATATACCGATTTTTAAATAAATCTTTTCAAAAAATAATAATTGTACATTTAGCGTTATACTTATTTATATTTATGCACAACCCATGTAGAATTTTTCCGAACATCTTATATGTGCAGCAAGATGACTTTTTTGTCCTAAATTGAGAATTCAGTTGTAAAATTTGTTGATTCCGCGGTTGATCCTCTATTTTCTGAGAGGCAAGATCCGAGATGATATCAGTTCATATTCGCTAAGTTGATGTGAAGTTTGTGGGATTCCATCATATTCTCAAACGGAAAAAATAAATAGTTGAAATTTTTTAGAAGTGGGAGAATTTTTTTACCCACCACTAATTACCGGGAAAACCCAAAATTTCACCCATGTTTTGATACAAATATTCATTTTCGTGATGTCTCACTACCTTGACTTGACATGAGCAAAACAATGACACTTTTTTAAATAAATTTGTCAGTGTCGCCTATTAGTTATCGTATCCCGCTTAGAAATTTAGCTAAAAAGGGGAATTGGAACATTTTTTGTAACAGTTAAAATGAACAAGTGCAATCGAATTTCTTTGAAATGGTAGGCTCAGAATGTGAAAACTATTGGGCGCAACTTTCTTGCCAATTTATATGTAAAAATCGAAATTTGTCGTTCCTTTATTGTTTTGATAAGCGGATATTCCTGATATCTGATCATATTGAAAAAATAAGTAACACTTGCCTCTAAGTCTCGACTCGAATTGTGATACTGTGCTACCCGCTTGTGTGGTGGTCATGCGTTAGTCTAAAAAATCAAAACGGTGCCACATTTCTACACAAGAACAAATTTGCGGCTAAAATGGTTCTAATTACTGGTACAGTCGTATTCCGCCTAGGGGTTTAGCTAAAAATTGGGCTACTATTTGATACCTTCCTAAACAAATTTCTTGAAGCATCCTGATAGAATGAAAAAGGTTTTAGAAATCAAAAATTATTTCCAATGTACCTACAATAAATATGCATTTAGTACACTTTTCGTCTTGGGAATATGTGACATTATGATTCACAAATCAACATAGTCCAGTCAACCTGTGTTTTTAGTGGGAAAAAAATAGTATAAAGCTAATTTTTTCCTCATCGACTACTACCATTTAGACAAGTGTTTAGCCAAAAGTCCCCGCCTCTACCCCCCTTGCTTTCCCCCCTGTGCCACCCTAAACATGAAAAGTGTAGGGGTTTCGTAAATCGCGTCTCTCTCGATTACTAAACAACATATCGGACTGCAATTTGTTTTATTCTCTTTGCTATAACATTGTCTACAAATAAGTTTCAGTTGACTTTCGTCGTAACTTTTACCGTTTGTTTGTAATTCGTATGAAAAGGTAAAAAGTGGTATATTTTTCGACACGTATTTTTACTTTTTGTAGCAGAAGTGTTCACGCCGACATTTTATCAAAAAATGTTTCTTACAAAAGTAGCTCCCATTATTACCTTTAAAATGATATGAAATAGTACTTACTTTGTTTAAGAGCCTGCGAGATTCAGCCGGTGTAAGTACAGAATGCGTACCCAGTCGTGGCGGGTTCCGTCGAGGTGGGCCCGGCGGCGCGGCGTTGCAATGCTAATATTGTTGTATAGTGGGTGTTTTTTTAACTTTAATGTACACTATTGCATTTTCTCTAAACTAAACCCAACGAATCTCAGTCAAACCTAAATTCCACCCTTTTTAAATTTGTGTCAAATATTAATTAAGTCCTTGTATAGGTACAGCTATAAAACGTATTGTAAATAGTTTTTTGTTTGAAAATGCATATTTTGTTTATGTTATTTTAGAAGAAAATAATTGCGGTATCTTAATTTGAAGTAACAAATATTTTCTGATTATTCACATTAAAAACTAAATTGGTGTTGACCATTTCCGATTTCCTGAACTTCCATGACAAGTTCTTCATTTTCCTCGACTCCATTCCATTTTTGAATTTGATAGATGCTCGATTAGCGTGTTGTTCAGCAGCTCCAGATGTTGCAGGGAGGGATGCGATGTTAAATTTGGATTTTAATGACATTTTTGCAACAGCTTTAAGTTACATTGAATATCTACTGTCATTCAGACATGCAGACCTTGTGCATCGATATAGTTTCAAGAAAAAAGCCTCTCCTACCTCTTTGAGAATATTTGTGTCTGCCTGTTTTTCATAAAACTGTTAAGCTTTTGTGCGATCATTTGATGAACTTAGCAATTTGTTCTCGTTGATTTTGCCTTTGCCGAATAAAGAAGACCTGGTATCACATTCTGTGATAACATAAAAAAAATAATATCACATCCTTCATATCACCAATCTCTTCACGGGTCTTGTTGATGTCATAGGTTGATGGTATGCCAGAGGGTTTGTGAAAGAATAGTTGTACATTTTGGCACTGTGGTAGCCCTAAGAATAGAACGAAAAGATCTGTATCCTGTCCGACAACAACTGTAGGCCTCACACTTTGAATTTGGGAGTCGGGAGACACTATTGCTCTTCCAAAATCAACGCGTACAAATTGCTAAGTTCATCAAATGACAGTTTTATGAAAAACAGGCAGACAAAAATATTCTCAAAGAGGTAGTTTTTTTCTTGAAACAAATATGGATGCACAAGGTCTGTGAATGACAGTAGATATTCAATGTAACTTAAAGCTTTTGCAAAAATGTCATTAAAATCCAAATTTAACATCCCATCCCTCCCTGCAACATCTGGTGCTGCTAAACAACACGCTTATCGTCTATCGAGCATACTATCAGATTTAAAAATGGATCCTGCAACTGCAAAAAGGCTTGCAAAAGTAATGGCAGCTGCTTTAAAGCAACACTTGTTGCACAGAAATGTGTGGGAGCTGAGGCGGATCATGCAGTAATGTAACTTTGGTTGAAGTCAAGGAAAATGAAGAAATTGTCATGGAAGTTCAGGAAATCGGAAATGGTCAACACCAATTTATTTTTTAATGTGAATAATCTGAAAATATTTTTTACTTCAAATTAAGATACCGCAATTAGTTTGTTCTAAAATAATATAAAAAAATATTATATGCATTTTTAAACAATAGTTATTTACATAAAAGTAGTCAGGAAAATGATACATTACTGTCGAGGAAGTATATTGAAGTGCGAGGCCCCTTTGGGGCCGAGTACTTTAATTTCTGAGTCAGGTAATATTATTTTACTGACGAGGTTTGTGTTAAATTTTACCCGAAATCGTATTTCAATATCAAATTTCAATTTTTATATAGAACTTTTGATTAATGTCAATCTCAGTGATGACAGGAGTGTTTATAGACATTTGGAAATGTCACAAATGCGGCCGGTAATTGCGGTAAAGTGACGGTGCGGCCAGTAAAGTGACAAACGGCAGGAAACGTAGTCTGCTCTGCCTCTGTCATGGAAACTATAATTTCCTGACAGAAAGTAAGCATGAAAATGAAGGTTTCAGGACGATTTTGGGTAATAGAAAACTATTTAAAATACTTTTTTAGCTGTACCTATACAAGGACTTATTAATATTTGACACACATTTAAAAAGGGTGGAATTTAGGTTTCACTGAGATTCGTTGGGTTTAGTTTAGAGAAAATGCAATAGTGTACATTAAAGTTAAAAAAAAGACCCACTATACAACAATATTAGCATTGCAACGCGGCGCCGCCGGGTCCACCTCGACGGAACCCGCCACGACTGGGTACGCATTCTGCATTACACCGGTTGAATCTCGCAGGATCTTCAACAAAGTAAGTACTATTTTATATCATTTTAAAGGTAATAATGGGAGCTACAACTTTTGTAGGAAACATTTTTTGATAAAATGTCGGTGTGAAAATTTCTGCGACAAAAAGTAAAATTACGTGCCGAAAAATATACCACTTTTTACCTTTTCATACGAATTACAAACAAACGGTAATACTTACGACGAAAGTCAACTGAAACTTATTTGTAGACAATGTTATAGCAAAGAGAATAAGTCCGATATGTTGATTAGTAATCGACAGAGACGCGATTTACGAAACCCCTACACTTTTCATGTTTAGGGTGGCACAGGGGGGGAAGCAGGGGGGGTAGGGGCGGGGACTTTTGGCTAACATTTGTCTGAATGGTAGTAGTCGGTGGGGAAAAAATTAGCTTTATACTATTTTTTTCCTTCAACTGGTGTTTTACGACACAGGTTGACTGGACTAAACAGCATTCATGAACATTAGCTAATTATATAGTAATTTATCTAATCCAGATCATTAGGAACGGCGTAACAATGTGCAGGATAATGCCAGGTAGTTTCTTTTGTTTTGCCTTTCAAGTAATGAGTTGTCGCCTCAGGAGTTATAGTGCAATATGAGTTGCCTATCTTTACGTTAGCGTTTTGATTTTTTCTAAAGATCGCGATACATATTTTTTAAAATATATGCATTATCATAATAGGTGGAAATAATATCTTTAAGTACCGCCGTAGGAAATACTGTCGGATTTCCAAATTGGTGCTGTAGGTTTTTCTACTTCCATTACAACGGCTGTTATTTACGAAAAACGATTTTTCTATTCATCGATCTTCCGAAAAAACTAAGACCAATATTTCAACTTTTTTTAAGTACCGCCGTTCTTTTCATCATTGCAAAGAATATCCACTATCGAGAATTTGTTAGACTGCAACTACAAAAGCAGCATTTCATAAGAAAGTTTAGCTATTTTTCCAATATGGCGGATTGACTACAGAGAAGCCTTAAGGGTGTATTAAAGCCTTATTATATCATCGACCACAATCGAATTGAGGGGGATTATTTAGTCATTGGGGTTTTAATTCAATTTTACATTTATTTTTATACTTTGTATTATAGTAGGAGATATTTAATTAATTGAAGTGATATTGCATGTCGATGAATAAATTATATCGGAATTTGCTTATTTAATTACATTGTATCTTTCTTTGGCATTTTCTGAGTTCGAGAATGTAAGGACGGATAAAGTTGAGGTTGAGAACGGAAAAAGAAACGGAGTTAGGATGCTGAGAGGGAAGAGTACTGCTCCAGCAGTCGTCTCGTAGATTTCAACAGCATTATACGAAGCTACGTACGTCTGAGGACAATCCTCTGACAAAACCTCAGACAGAGCAGGCGGCAGCGGTATTCGAACCCACAACCTCCCGAATAGCAGTCGAAAACGGAACCACTGCGCCAATGACCTTAATCTCACGCCAAATACGTACATGTAAGGAGACGGTTAAGATAACAAGATGTATGGCGCTGATCTGCGTGCTACGTAGACTTGTATTGTTCTCTCTAGTGAAATTTTGCTCCGTTGAGAAAATGTTGTGACTAATGTCAGTTATGGTGGCGTTTTGAAGGATATGTTATAAATGTACTTTTGTAGATTTTAGTTATTTCTTTGTTTACATGGGAGGGGGGAGGGGAGCAGGGCCGTAGCCGAACGGATTAGTTTCTAAGAGCGGACAAATAAATCTACCGAGCGGGCGGTCGAAATATTAATAATTTTCTGTGTGGCGCACAGATACCACCCCCTGAAGAAATTCGTTTTTAGCGTAACCCACGAAAGTGGAGTGCATATGCCTCCAGATTTCCGTCCGCATGTCTGTCGTTCCTGGCTATAGCTCAATCCAGACCTCGTATCCACTTTAGGGTTTCCTTATATGGAAGGTTATGGGTTTTAGGTGTGCAACTATCACAAATTAACGTTTTCATCCATCACGTGTTGCGCTAAACTGGTCGAAATCGTTATTTATATACCAACTTTGTTGATGGGAAAAAGATCAAACACGATGGCCAAGAAATTACGTGTATTTTTGGTGACCTAAATATTTTTGTTCAAAGGATGTCAAAATCGTTATTTATGCATCAATTTTCTTGGGAACGTCGATTTCCTCAATTCGCAAGTGCTCCATGTATGCTTTTGGCGACAACATATTTTTGGGTTGCGCTGAAATAATAATTACTTTGATAAATTAATCCATTTTAAACGTAATTAAATTTACGTTACAATATGTACCTATATCATTCATGCGCCCACAACCTGTGAAACACAATCACGGAAACAAACAATGAAACAATGAACCTAATAATAGAAAACAAACTCTTAAATCCATCTTTCAACCTAAAACATTTTCTTAATTAATATCGTTTCTTTTGCTAAAAATGTTTTAATAAATGTTTGATAATTTATGAGCATGCTACATTGTGTCATATTTAAGAACGGGCAAAGTGGGTCTCGAGAGCCCCTCTCTAGCTAACGGCCCAGGGGGGTGGGGGGTATCCCTATTGATTGTAAAGGGATTAGGTGATATTTGAAGACTATTGTAATTATTTTTGACGCCGATAATTAGATTACATATTTCTATGATTAGGGTGAATCATGTCGTGTTTTTTTGTGTTCGTGATTGATCTGGTTTTTGAGCATTTAGCGTTTATTAGAAAACAACCAACGAACGCATCGAGTTCTGTTAAGGTTAACACATATTATAATGTAGGTACCAATAAATCGCATCACTTTTATCCGCGTTTCTTAGAAGGTATATTTCACCGTAACTTGATGTTAACAGATAAAGAAAAAAGTATTGTGGGACGTGGGTCCTTTGAAAAGAGTATACTTAATAGTTATTTTTCTTTTTCGATTTAACTTTCATGGTAAAGTAAAACTTTAGGATACTGGCAAGATTAAGGACTAAAGTACTTTGTATCATAACAAAGTTATCGTAGTTTCTATTTAGTTTTTAATTTAATCTTTCTTTTGTAGCAGCGCAGTTTTTCCGCCATTTACTTTAACCGCTCAGAACGCTAACTATTTTCGACGTTAAAGAAATTAAGAAATAATAAAATGTAGAAATTTAATTGGATTTAACATTTAATCTGATTCCCGAGTTTTAACCATATTAGTATTGTTTCGTAAGTTCCGTAATTCTTGAGAAGTGGAAACATTTAATCCTTTAGAATAATAGGGGGTAAAAAAGGAATCTAAAGACAACAACAGATTTCATAAAACGTGCGAGTTTCATAAGTACAAAAGTTTTAATCAATACGAGCACTTTTTATTATACAAGTGCAGGAACATGTGTTGTTAATAGCGACCGATACCAATTTGTGTTCTATTTATTTCTTCTCTAAGTAGTGCAGAAAATATTGCAAGAAAAATTATGAGCGCATACAACCCTTTTTGTAATAAAAAGATTGTATATATTGAATATTTCCAATTTACTTCTAAATCCTTCGTGTTTTGTACCTAAACTTTTCTTGATGCTACAAGCCCACTCACATAATTTTTTAAATCATTATCCAGTACTCGACTCGTCTCCATTTTTCTAAAAGCTTCGGAAAACCGATCTTTGCGAACATCGCACCATTCACCCTCGAAAAGAAAGCCTTCTATTTGTCATAACCCTTCGACTGCTGTACGTTATACCCTGTTTGATCGACTATAGATCATTCTTACCTCTTTTATCATAAATAAATGGATTATCGCGCACTTATCCCCTTTAATATTATAAATCTTGCTGTTCCGTAAACCTTCGATTTATAGAAGTAATAAAATAGCGCGGAATGGATATTATCCTATATTAAATTAATATTATAACTCTTGAGTGTGTAATGTCAATGGAAAAAGTATGAAAATACGAAATTGGTAACTCATTTCGGGCATTTCGCTTCGCAGGTGTAATAACAGTCGTAAAAGCAATATATTTATATAGTTATTGCCCGAATTATTCGGTATAATTCTGTTTTTATATAAATCGTTTTCCATATCTCGGTTTTACATAAATGTTTACTTGGCAATCGAATCCAATAGCTTTTACGCTTTATTATTTCTGTACACCGTTTTGTAATAAAAAAATAAATGTACGACAAAATTAGGAGTGCACGCTACATTGTAAACTGAGCGTCCAATTTTCCTCTAATATGAGCCGTATTTTTCTTTGGGCTTACTTTGTTACTTCATTCCCATGATTTGTATGATTTACCTTCTTTGTCACAGCGTTGTGAAATGGAATAACCGGAGTAGACTTTCGGATAAGGGTAAAGTAAAGACCGAATTTCGAATTCGAATATTTCTCTCTTGTGGTTTCGCAGCTGGAGACATTTTAAACTTTTACTTCACTACCTACCATTTTTTTCTTGTTCTATTCTCTCTTTGTATAAGAAATATATCTAAATCTAATTTTCCTTCAGACGAATTTTCTCCTCAGTAGTAAGCTAGGTACTCTAAATTGGACTTGCATTTTTGTGGAATGTAAGCTTTTTTTTTGGTGGGTATGTACGTAAGTAATACATTTGCGGAAGTATTTCAATGAACTCAGTTTCCTTATTCAATCATGGTAGCCATATGTATCCTGGCCCGTATGAATAAAAGGAAGCAAATGCTTATAGGTACTTGCAAAATTCAAAGTAAATACTCGTAAGTGCCCCTTCATACTGGTTTGTTTAGCAGTGCTGCACTGCGTCCTATCCTGCTGCTCAGTAGCGCTGCTAAGTCGCCCAGTGTGAAGGAGCACTTACGAGTATTGTTGCGTCCCCAAACTACAATAAAATATCCTTTTGTTTCTCCTTTAATGAAAATACCCTGTATATAACCGTTTTGCCTTGCCATTCCTATTTGTTACGTGTGCGCACATGAGCCGCAGAAGCGCAATATGTGTACTCGTCGCGCAGAATTCGCCCCATTCTTCGCCTAGAAGCCATCGACTCAACAATGTTGAGAATTCGCCGTTCATCAATGGCCGATTAGCCTTCGTCGTTCGTATATAGATCTCGATCGATCCACCCACAACCAATCAAGATATCGACGTGCAGTTCGCAACATCATTGTTAACAAGCAGAACGTCAAAGCATCGCACATCATGAAGATTTCGTTGTAACAAAATCGACAATTCGTCGAAAAGAGCAATCTTCGCCATTGCAACATCGCCTTCGTTGATAATGGACTTCGAAACAACACGTAAGTTCCTTTGTTTACATTATCCCTTTGTAACTTTACCATATTCTAGTAGCCGTCGTGCCTACGTCAACCATGTTCAATAGAAAATAGAAATTCATTTACTTTGTACCTTTTATAATAAACAGGTTCATTTCTGTGTCTATATTCTTTCATTCCCAGCATAAACAAGGCCTTGGAAGTAATTCATAATTACAGTCCACTTACAATCAAATTCTTTGTTATCGAAGCCCCCTTGTACGGTACAAGTATTTACTTTGAATTTTGCAAGTATAAGCATATGCTTCTTTTTATTCATATGGGCCTATTTACTTTAACAAAAGAATTAATCCGCTGGTTGTCATCATTGCTAGATGTCCGTTAGACTCCTTTCACTTTATCAGGTTTGATGAAAAACTTTTACTCTTTACACTGTCGGGTTCCGATCAGGCGCCTGATTGCCGCCGGACAAGTCGACTAGGTGATCAGGTCTTTGACGCCGGATCAGATTTAGCCGGATAGTTTTTCGGTCGTGTTGTCAATGTTTTGGGAAGTTGCATTCAGACGGTCGTTCTGGACAACTTAGAGCGATAATATTGACATTGAATGAACCGCCAAGTCCACTTACAAAACGTGATCTGATGAAAAACCTGACACAAACCTAGAGAACTTTATTCCTTTAGGTCCGGAACCTGATCGGCCAAACCGTATAATGTGAAAGGAGTCTTTGCGGATATCATAGAATACATAGTGAAACAAGTTTCATGTACATTTTGGAAACAGAAGTTATAGATGTCGGGCGCGTGTACATATTATCATTCATTAAAGATTGCTCCCGCTAGTACTATACCCAAATCTGCAGAATAATTTTAGTATCTATTCGAATTTACATAGAATTGTTTTTAATTGCTTAATGTCTTGTTTAAATTTTATCATTCGCGTAAGATAAGAAAATTGCGTTGTTTAAAATTAAGGAACATCTGGTCGAGTGCATATAAGTCCTATCTGGTCTTGTTCGATAAGGACGTTGTTATCGCGAAATTAACTGACGTACGTATGTTTGGTGGTGATAACAAAGAATACAGGTGCACGATTTCTTTTGCACGTAATGTTGTTATGGAAAGGGGAGACCTCATGCACGCTTTCCGTATGTGCTTTACATTTGAAATTGGCGGAAGTAGGAGTATGATGGTTTAGCGCAAGTGGTGTTTTTTTTAAATACGAAACTAATAGTCCAGGAAATAGAGACTGAAAATGTACCATTTCCTGCAAAACGAGAAGTAGTTCCAATTTTTTTTGCATGCCATGAAAGAATATCTGGTGGTTAAGAATCCAAGTTTTCGACCTCCCACCCCTTGTGCTTCCCCCCTACCACCCTTAAAATCAAAGAAATTTGGTTGGTTTTTTAGTTTTTCAATCATATCTTTTTATAGGTTCATTTTACCAAAAAATATTGTTATCAGAAATTGTAGAGCATAAAATTCTATACAACTTTGATGTACACTACTTTTTTGTGAAATGTTTATTAAAAAAGATATAGAGCTTGAGAGTTGTTTATATTTTTAAGAATTCTGAAATTTCTATGTAGATGTTTTAACCAAATTTTATACTTTATCTCTATAATTAAGAGTTTTATGAGAAACTGTCTTGAATTTATCGTGGTATAAATCCCCCTACGCTGCACCCTTACCAAACGGGATGCATAATAATTCAACTTTCAACCCTTGCTAGTGGGGATATTTGTGAGATTGTACGGCTTTCTAATATACGTTTGAATTATCTCACTTCAGTTCAGCTTCATCCTTCATACCCTTCATCCTCCTCCCCCACCCGCGGTAGGAATAGGTATTTAAGAGGAATAGAAAATATATGTAATAAGCGTTGTATTCTCTGACTAACTTCACAATCGCCACAGGAGCGTTTAAATGTCTATTCCCTCTGCGCGTTGTATTCTCTGACTAACTTCACAATCGTCACAGGAGCGTTTAAATGTCTATTCCCTCCTCCGCGCGGGAGGGAGCGGGGGGGGGGGGAAACTGAACTGAAGTGAGACCATTTTTTAATATCAAAGGTATATTAGAAAGCGCTATAATCTCACAGTGATCCAAATATCCTCACTAGCAAGGGTTGCAAGTTTCATTATTATGCATCTCCTTTGGTAAGGGTGCAGGGTAGAGGGATTTATACCACGATAAATTCAAGATGTTTTCTCATAAAACTCTTAATTATAAAGTATGAAATTTGGTTAAAACATCTACATAGAAATTTCAGAATTCTTAAAAATATAACCAACTCTCAAGCTCAATATCTTTTTTAATAAACATTTCAGAAAAAAGTAGTGTATATCAAAGTTGTGTAGAATTTTATGGTCTACAATTTCTGATGACAATATTTTTTTGTAAAATGAACCATTAAAAAGATATGATTGAAAAACTAAGAAACCATCCAAATTTCAAGGGTTTTGGGGGTGGTACGGGGGAAGCACAAGGGGTGGGAGGTTGAAAACTTAGATTCTTAATCACCAGATGACTGTCTATGACATGCAAAAGAAATTGGAACTACTTCTCATTTTGCAAGTTAAAACCCTATATTCCCTGGACTATAATGAGAAAAACGAGGCTTGTTAGCCGACTGTCTCGCCGTATGCTATTCATTTCACGACGGAAAAGATAGTGTGTACGTCTTTGTACGGTTATTTTGTCGAGTAATCGGCCTTTTTGAATTCAGATTAATCTATGAAAATGCAGTTAAGTTAAAGTTCCTGCAAAGTTAAATGCGGTTTTTCAGTTTACGGAAGAAAGTTACGTTGACTTTGGGAAAGCAGTTGTAGTGGATAACGAAACCGTTTTTGAGCGTTATCATTGAATAATAGATTTATTATTCAATGGCGTTATCTTATTAACAAAAGTTGTGTTTTCCGTTTGGCAGTCATAAGAATGAAAGTTTATCATTAATTAATTAAACAAACCTGCTCGAATGATTGAGTTCAGTGCAATAGAAAGAAAATGAAATTATCTGGAGCTGTCAACGAGTGTTTTTGTGTTAGTTCTACATCTGCCTAATTATCGCAACCGTTGTTTTCACCATATTAGGGATTATTAAAAAAAATAAGGAATTTTCAATTTTCCTTGATCATTTTGTTATCGAACAACTGCGCGTGGAATAAATATAAGAACGGCCTAGTGCCCCTCTTTATTTCAGGTTTTTCTTGATAATTTTCTGCGAAAGTGTTTCGGAATAAATTTTTTGGATTGTCATTGTTAATCAATTAATTGTGTGTTTATTTCAACCCATCGTACGACACAGATAGAGTTTTCATATTCTGATTTTTTTATTTGTGCCCAAGATTCGGGTGTTAAACAAAATTTGTGTAATTGATTTTTTAACATTTTCGGAAGTTGATCAAGGCTACCGAGTCTCCTAAATTATTAATTTCATGTCATTATTAGAATTTTGCTTTCTAGCAAATGCCGGAGTTGTACGAAGAGAAATTGTAAAAATTCAATGTTTGATTTATCTGAGCTAGCTGGACAGATTTTGTGTGAGTGATGTAGTTGACCACACGCAATTTTCTAAATTAATGGAAATAGATTTATTTATAATTCTATAGTTATTCTGTATTGTTGTTTTTTTTTCATTTTTTAATGTAGGTACAGTTTATTCCAAAGGTTCATTTTTAATACTACGTACGTGTTTCGCAAATTGTTTTCAAGATTCAAAACTTTTGAGGTAATTTTTGCAAAATCGACCAAAAAATACTCAATTGACTGACGTGTAAGGAGAACTCGGATTTATTATCAATCAATCAATCAAAATACGTTTATTTACATTTTATATATGTATGTATGAATGAATACATTAATTGTTAGTATTAGATGAATGGCGGACTGCTCAGGACTTGTGTCCTCTTCAGCCCTTGGTTAGTACGTGATTTATGAAATGTATTTACAATGCATGCGATAGTATATTGCGCAGGTATCGGCTCGTGTCCTTGGTGCATTGCGCGCCGTCGTTGTCAAGGCGGTGGTAGAGTTCGCGGTCGGTTCTCGTTCGGTGTACGATTGGTGAGGGTGGTATTGTTCGTGCTGGATTCCGGTACGCGTGTCCTTATCTGACAAGAAAAAAAAGAGAAGGCAGTAAATGTTTCTTTTTGGTTTTTAGTATGGTTTGCGTTACCGGATGGTGTAAGGGGCGTTGTCAAGGAGGTCTTCGAATTCCTGGGGTAGGTCTTCGAGTAGTTGGGTTAGGAGTACGGGAGGGAATTTGAATTTCCTTTTGGGTTTTCGGGGAAGGGGACCTGTGACAGATTTATTGCAAGGGATCGTTAGGATATCTTTGGTGGACCGGATTTATTATGCCCGTATGACATAAATGAACGTAGCCTCTGTAGGTATTAAGTGTGAGTATGTTTTTTGGTGCCCTCTACTGGTTGGGATGGGTTATTGTAATTTTTGCGCCCTTAGTAGGCACGTGTTCGGTCCTATGTGGGTGGTTGTTGCGTAGGCGTGAGAGAGTGCGTTACAATGACCCCCCACTGAACCAGAGGACGTCCCGGTCCTTGTCCAGTCCTCTGGTTTGCGCCTCTTCTTGGTTTAGGCGAGCTTCTCTGAGGGTGTCCGTGAAACGCAGGAGATACGGCGTTATTTAGGGAATGAACGTATCTTATTTATGATGATGTTTCTCTGGACTCGGTGACGTCCATCCATCGTTCTCAGTTAATGGTCTCTGTTTACTTGGATTGTCAGTGGGGTTTTTAGATCCCGATTTCTCCTTTCCGCTTGGTTTGGTTGTGGGTGGTAAACGCCAGTGAGGGATTGGGTAATTCCCAGACAATGGGCAATGTGTTGCGCTGGTCAATTGGGTACCAATGTCGCTTCCTATTCTCCTTGGGGTTCCATAGCGGCTTTGATCAGAGGAAAAGCTCAATTCATCTTCTCACGACGTCCTCGGCTGCTGGGATTCAAATAGGTCGATCGCTAGCGTCTCGAGTCGTGACGGGCGTGCGCCGGGGTTTGCAATAACCTGGGGGGGGGCTGTTTATTAGATGCCTTGAATCTCTGACAGCCAAACGCAACTCTTGATTTATTCGGAGAACTGCTTAGGCATTCCGGTCCAGTAATATCGAGTTTCGAGTTGTGTTCGATGTAGTGTTCGCTCTACACCATAGTGACCTGCGGTGAGCGAATCGTGGTAGGTACTCGTGGAAGATTTTGCCCCTTTCTTGGGTATGTACCACTTGCTGGGGCTCTTCTCCATCTTGATCGTGGGTGAATCGGAATAGGATACCTTGTGACATAAAGTCGATATTTATCTTTAACATATTTTTTGTCAACAATTTCTAATAATTAGATTTTCAAAACCTCTTAGTAATTAGTAGGCCGTTTTCTAAATGTCGATGAACTAAACTGACAGATGTTTCATTTTATTTTGTTTTAATATTTTCCAATATGGCTTTCGTGGATTACTATTCAAATCGATTTATTTACGCTCAGGCAGAAGTTTAACTTTAGCCGTTCGGCGTATGTTAGCAGATTTCATGATTAGCACCACTGCATAGTAACGGCCTTCTCAGTTTTATGCTAACTGCGATATTCAATTTTTACTGGACATCTACTTTTTTGAAAAAACGACGAATCCGCAATTTTAGCCGCACTAAACGTCTCATTTTATAATGTAATGTGTAATACCTAAAGTCACATTACTTACAATTGACCAAGGAATCGAAGTATGTAATAATCTAAAATAGTATACAGGGGGCTTCGTTTAAAAAATGCAACTTTGATATAAATCATCCCTGTATAACAACTGCAATTTCGTTGAAAATACAAGTTGTAATCATAAGGGTCCTTCAATATCCCCCGACAATAAATTTTAATTATGTACGATAATAAACCCACGATCTTCCACCCACACACTAATGGCTCACCCTGTATACATTGGCAGGGTGTGTGCCTTTTGTTCCTATTTCCCGGTGGGCCTTTTGGGGTCCAGTCCGACACTGCCTGAAGTGGTTTATTAACGAGCTCCTAGCGAATTTATATTTTTGTGGTATCTATCCGTCTGTCCGTCCATTACCACGATAACTCATAAACGAATGGACCGATTAGGATGAAATTTTGTAGGTGGATTCTTTATCAAATTTGTAGATTGGAGATCGTGAATTGGCAATGTAGCCTAAAAAATAAGGAAGGCCCTTTTGACATCTCCGTGAGTTATGAACCGAATTGCATGAAATTCAATATGCGTATAGCTTTAGCCATATAAAACGCAATTCGAAAAATTGAGCGTAATAGATCAACATTCACAGTGCCCTTTTCGCATCTCGACCATTTACAAACCGGATTGCAAACTTTCTTATTTATGAAGGTATTTAAATGAAATTTGATGCATAGCCACTTGGAATAAAAGCAAATGTAGCGCCATTTTCCAAATTTGGTTTTGTGCAGGATGTGCAGTGCCAACTTTCTTATTTATGCAAGCAATTAAAGGAAATTTTATACATGTACACTTTAAATAAAAGCAAAACTAACATCAGGTTTAAAATTTGGTTTTGCACATGCTATAGCCATACGCAGGAGCACGTTTTCTATATTTGTTTAGTTTATTAACTTCACGGATTTAAGTGCAGTGTTGACTGTAGAGGATGAAAGTTGTCACGGTCCAACCATTTACTGGGATTACCCCGCAATAATTACAATTAGTATTTGATATAGGGCAGTTAGATATTTTGAAAAATGCTAATAATTAAAATGTGACGCCAAAACTCTCTCATATCTTTTTAGTGATTCTATAATATTTCAACATTTGCATCAGACATAATATTCAACTTAAGTTTACAAAAAAAAAACCCTGGTCTTAGTTAATACTTATGGACGGGTGCCTTTTCCACACTTATCCATAAAGTGTGATAAAACAAGAACTGCCAACTCACCAGGTAATTTTATTTATGAACTGAAATAATGATAGCTTAATAAAACTTATATTTCTATCCGCCAGCAGTAATTTGTTAAGGCGATAAGCCGTTTGAAACGAAGTAATCGGGTAAAGGTTATAAAACACTAATTCCCAATAAATTTAATTTCATGCGTCACCAATTCCGAATAGACTCCAAATCGAATCAAAAATTACTTTCATATATCATGCAAATAATATTTATCGGAAAAGGTCCCGCAAAATAGAATTGATATAAAACAAACCGAAAGAATGGAAGTATTGATTAATGGCATTGAATACACATTGTAAACCCGAATAGCAATGCAAAAAAACAAATCTAAAGTCAAATTAGGTATCCAAAGGTTTCCAAGACCTTATATACTTGGTTCACCTTTTTCTCCAATTTGCTTTCGCTTCGGTTAGTCGGGAACTCGCTAGGTATCGATTTTCTCCTGTTGCAGATTTTAGACAGCACAATACCTACTTCAAACTTTTTTGTTATGGTCCTGCTTGGCATAAAGAAAACATTTTCCTTTAAACTTACAAAGGCTGTAAGTAACCGAACAGGATCCTCAAATGCATGCATATAAAGTTTTTTATTTCGCGATAAAGGAAATTGTTGCTTAGGGAATTAAACGAGTTTGCCGTACTTCGTGCGCGTTGTCGTTTTTCAAATTTGAATCCATCAGCAGCGTAAGTAAGACACGTATAATGCCAAAGTGACCCTCAACATTGAGAAATATTTCACTAAATTGCAATTACACATCATAATATGCAGAGATAAGTAAACGATACCCAAGGTATGCGGGAACATTGAAATAGAATTTCTAAATGAGGGATTGGATTGTGTAGCACCGACATTCTAGCTGTTATGAGCAGACTTCCAAACTTTTAAATGTTCTCATCAATGCAAATTTTTTTGCGTGCGTACGCGGTAATCGGGGTATAAATTTGCACTAGGTATGTACCGTAACATTCTATTACGGTAGCTCTAAGCTATGGCATTATCCAAATTGCCGTAGAATATGAAAATGCATGACATTGTGTTACTTATTTAGAATTCAATTGGACAAAATAATAGGTAGTCTGGAAAGCTGTAGTTTATTGGGAAGTACGTACTTCATGAGGAAAATAGAGAAAGAGTTCAAATCTAACATAAACCCACGCAAAGCTATAGGTATAGAGAAGTAGCGTTGGGATGCGTTTAACATTTCATCCGACCCCAGGGGGTTGATCCCCGAAGCCCAAAATCTACCAACTTCTTTCCTAAGTCATGGCCTGTCTGTGTACCGCATATGAGCTTTATATGTTGAACCTATGACGGATGGACGGCTGGACGTTCAGACTGATTTATGTGTGTAATCCAGTAGCTGCTCGCGAAACTCGATGTCTTCGGTATCTTAATTATCTTGAATGAAAGCATTGGAGTTGTAATTAAAGGTCCACTTTAACGCTAATACAGCGCTGTTTTTCTGTTGAGAAGCAATATATACAGGGTGGTGACTTGCGTAACGCATCATAGGGATTTCAATGTAAAATTCATATAACATGCGATTATTGGCTTCCCAAATTATTTTAGAGCAAAAATGTATTAAGGTTTTTTGTAGAAAAAATTTTTTTACGTCAATCAACCGTATTAGTTTTCAGTTTTTTGCATAATAAAGACGGAAAATTGGAAAATAAAACCCGCATCTTTTTCAATAATCTGCGATGCCATGGAATTTTCTAAAACAAAAAGATATCCAGTTATCAATTAGCAGCAGTTCGAAATGGATTTTATGATCGACTTGGTTACTGTCTTGCAGTTCATGGTGACTTATTCGAACATTTATTGTAAATTGTTATATTAGGAAACAGTTTTTAGTAATTTGATCTATCTTTATGTTGAATTCCCTGTTCTTTATAATACTTTTTGATAGAATTTGATTTGTTTTATAGCAGAAATTCCATGGCATCACAGATTATTGAAAAAGATGGGGGTTTTATTTTTCCAATTTTCCGTCTTTATTATGCAAAAATTGAGAACTAATAAGGTTGATTGACGTAAAAAAATTATTTCTACAAAAAACCTTAATACATTTTTGCTCTAAAAAAATTGGGGGAGCCAATAATCGCATGTTATAAATTTTACTCAGCGACTATTCTTGAGTAGAAACCTCATCCTTGGAAAGTAACTTGCGCATCAATCAGTGTCAGTGCTTAAGATGAAGACGTGGTAGGTTGTGCGCCAGCTTCAATGATATTTTGGTCATTCACGCCACTTTCCTCTGAAACATGGTCATCAATTCTACTACCCAAATTTTCTTCAAAATTATTAGCATTATTAACATAGACTTCTTAACTGTTTTCGGTTTCAATGTAGGTTTAACACCAAACAGGGCTTCATAAGGATTCTGGCGTATTCTTCATGGTATGGTAAGTTGTGTTTTTGACAAATTGGACAAATGGCAAACCTTCTGACCATTTATTCTGTAATTGGGGGTCGGTGCGTGCTGACTGCTCGCGTGGAATTTCAATCTTTACACTTTTGTACGAGTTTTCTAGCTGTTGCGTCATTCATAATGTTGCTCAATGTTACGTAATTTTTGGTCAGAAGGAATATATATATATTTTGCTGAATTTATTTAGATTTACCTTTGCAAAACTTGTTTGTGGTTTGAAGAATATTTTGAACTAGTAATTTATCAGTTCAAAGATGCGGCAATATGAAAAGCAATTGAAGCAATAAGTAGCATTCGCAATTGAAGCTTTCTACAGCGTACGTACTTAAAAATACAAAATCAGTATTTATTTTAAAAGAAGCAGTTTAATTTGTTGAACCAGTGATGCTTGAAAAAGCAGTTTTCGTTTCATTTACAAAGAAAACCTACACTCTTTAGACTGAGAAATTTCTTTTTGTGCGTATCCCTTTTTTTTTCAGTAAAGTCTTTAGATTGTTTTTTCGTAATGTGGAAGCTGCCGAATTTTACATTCACTTCGTAAATATTGTATAAATTGGTGTCGATAACTGGTGGAAAATTTAAACGTGGTGGAAATAGGGAATCCTTTCTCGTATAAGTAATAGCTCATTTCTTTTTTGTCGGTTCTATAAAGCTTTTAGTGCTTTTATTTCTACAGAGCACCATTTTAGACCGTTATTATACTGCCATTCAGGATAGAAGTTTTTCTGGTTGGCAAGCTGCAGCTGACTAAATTCATGGTAGTACAGGGTGCGAGTTGTTAGTTAAAGACTTACAAGCTATATTTTGGAATGGAAAGGTTCTTATCTTATCTAGCATCTTTAGACAGCTTTGATTGTCGTGGTTACCTTACCATAAACATGATATTCGGTTCAGCCATAATGCCTCCGGTGTCGCTTCTACGAATGCGATGCACTCAAGTTCTGCAGTAGAAACGCCACACAAGTTTGTTTCCTGCAACTCCAACTAATCATATTTGCATTGAACATGAAGATGTACCCACTTCGGGACTTCCTGTCGGTATTCTAGGATTAAGAGGGGTGGGAGTGGGGACTACAGCCCCAAGCCCCGCGCCTTAAGGGCCCCAGTCTAAGAATGTACTATTTATTATTTATACATATTTTGTCTTTCCTTTTTTTATAGCGATTTTTTTAGTATTTCATAATATATTAATGTCTTTTTTGTGCTTTATATTATCGAAAATGTTCGGCAATAAAAATTAATATCAGGCTAAATTTGGCGTTTGTTGAAATTATAACTTATTTTGTATAGAAATAGGACCTCTCTATGTTGAGCTTCTGGCCTACAGAAACCTTAATCCGGCCCTGCCTGTCGGTACTGTTTTTCTCGAAATCAGCATTAGAGTACCTCCTATTAAACCAGATTGCTATCTCATTCGGCTCTCCTGTAGTTGGTATGGCAGTCTTCCTGATCATTATTGAAATTCTAGCGAAGATGTCTAGTGTCGTGTCTACATCACCTGACCGAAGACCTGGGACTCGTTCTTTCCCGGTGGTTATCTCCTTCTTGTTTCAGATACCCGGGATCCAGGGGTATTTTTTGAAACTGTCGCATCACTCAAGCTACAACCTTTAATCACCTGGTCGGTGTATGTGGTCAAGGAAAAAATTACCATTCTGGTCTCGCTCGGCCCTCAATACCAAGTCGACTAATTTCAAAATTCTACCCTAGCGCAGTAACCAAAGAATGTTCCATGTCGTCCATACCATCACTCGCCATTTAACGTAGACTAGTATCTCTTGTTGTTACTAATATAGTTACTAGGTTGTATCCTTGCTTCTTAAGTATGGTGTGGAGCTTTATATTCCATGATATTGCATCCTGTTTCAACCCGTAATTTACGTAGTTTATAGTTTCGCAAGGAGTCATTTGAGCAAAGGTTTGGCAACAGGATCCTGAAAAAAGATGCGATCCCGACAGTATTTTTGTCCAGGAAAGGACAGCGCAAGATATAACGGTTGGCAGATTTGGCGCTGCGTTTCCTCAAACCCACCGCATAAACTGCCAACTATAGCTCAGGATAAGACCTTGAGATCTTCCACAGCGTTCTGGAGATCATAGGATCTTTTTCACTTTGTTGCACTTACCAATGGTTGAACGCCACTGAATTTCTATCTCTCCCCGTATGATACGAGGGTAGTAATAACAATTGCAAATCAATTTAGGTGCCAAACGCCAAACGGCACAAATAAACATTGGCCCATATGAATAAAAGGAAGCAAATGCTTATACTTGCAAAATTCAAAGTAAATACTCGTAATTGCTCCTTCACACTGGGCGATTTAGCAGCGCTGCTAAGCAGCAGGACAGGACGCAGTGCAGCGCTGCTAAACCATGCTAAACAGACCAGTATGAAGGGGCAGTTACGAGTATTTACTTTGAATTTTGTAAGTATAAGCATTTGCTTCATTTTATTCATACGGCCCATTGTCTCCACTTTTGGATATCCTAACACACAAATGCAAAATGATTGATTAGAACTAATTACTGAATCTTAAAACAACTGTCCACAAATAAATTGATATTCCGCATAAAACTTCGCTGAAAAAAATCAAAAGAAAAACCTCCCAAAGCGCACCAGGGTTTCCATGGAAATTAGGAACTTTTGATTATTTTACCTCCCGCAAAAAGTAAACGCACATTTTGCTCCCGCAAAATCTGGTTTTCGGTAGAACTCGGAGATAAAATTAGTATATTAAGATACAAGTGTATAATCAAGTCTTTAAAGCACGCGCAACGAGTTTAAGGGCACGACGCAAAGCGGAGTGCCTTTAACGTTGCAAGTGCTTTAAAGACTAATTATACACGTGTATCTTATAGTATTTTTTATTATACCTGCAGTATAATTTAAAAATAGGAAATACAATGAAGTCATATTGACGTTATACTCGAATACATGTCTAATTAAGTGGGCTGGGTGTTCGTAATTTCACGATTGCCATGGAAATGTCACTTGACGTTTGCTTATAAAAATCATCGTCTTTGTGAATTAAACGATTTCCGTTGAAAAAGATAATACACCGCCCATTAAATCGATTGTTGTAAAATCTAAACAAACGTTGGTAGGTGTAAAATCCAACTCCAGTAAAGCCTATTATAAAGATATGAAAAGTTGTTTCCATGGATGAATAGGAAAGTTACTTACGAATACAGTCGTCGATAATGCTGGCATATATGAAGGAAATGTCAAAGGTATTTAAATCTTCTATACTTTGGTGCATTCATTCAAAACTTTAAAGCAACGCTGCGATTAAAAAGTGGAACAGATTTGGAAGCATACCCTAAATTACGCACGTTTGTGAAAGCTTCAACCAAAGGATAGATACAAAAGCCAAAGAAATGTTCTGCATTTACAGAAAGCGACCTAAGAGGAGTTTTTATTTCATCCAGATGACAGTTTCAAAAGTCATACTTGAAGTATCGTTACTTAGCAACTTTAAAGCACGTGTGTTTTAAAGGCCTTTTTCGCACGCATTTGAGTGTTTAAAACGGAGATTGTGATCCAGGTATAATAAAATAGTTATTTGTGTACCAAGGCCGTAAAAGTGATCTTTTTTGGCCGAAGCTGCTGTTTGTGGCCGAGGCGGTAGCCGAGGCCGCAATTCAGATGAGGCCTAACAAATCACTTTTGGCCAAGGTGCACACAACATTTTTTAGGCGATCATCAAAAAAGAATTCAAAAATTTGCTCATAAACATATTTTTTCTGAAAATCATAGTTATCTTAGATAATTAAAAACAAAGCATTTCCTGTCATATGTAATAAATTATAATTAGCATCTTTGCGTGTGTTTTGTGCGTATCAAAATGGGTGATAGCGACAGTTCAGATACCCAAAATGAAATTTTGGAAGCTGCAAGCGTTGCGACTCTAAGTCATATACAGTGAGTTTTTTTTAAATACGCACATAGGAGTTTGCATGCAATGTAATTTCCCTATGTTCGATTTAAAAAAAAACACATCAATCTATGAGGCGTGCGCGGTTCACATTCCCACCAGCAAAACGCGCAACTTGTGTGACTATGAACAGCAATTCTATAGTCTTTATGATGAAGAGCACTTGGTAAGATTTGTTTAAAGAAGCCATGTGAGACCATGGCAACTTTAGGATACATTTTTCTTAAACTTACGATAACATAACCTCACAGAGCACGCACTGACACCACAACTCATTGTGAACCAATCTTCAATTATTTGTAGTTCATGTGCACCTGATATTCTACTCATTTGATCTATTCAATACATAAATGAAGAAAATAAATAACGAAAACAATTACAATAAATGTTCGAAGTGTCCTCCTTGACATTCGAAGCCATAACCTAACCGATTTCGTAATTAAATTGGACGGCGGTATTTTTAAAAATGTGACAGCTGTCACTTGTATCTACTACTCATTTGAACTACTCAATAGATTGATGTGTTTTTTTTAAATCGAACATAGGCAAATTACATTGCATGCAAACTCCTATGTTCGCATTTAAAAAAAATTCACTGTATGATATAAGAGCAGTTTGAGAGTAAAAGTACTATCGCAACTTCCTCCGCTGCACAAGATTTTAATAATGTCAAATGCAATAGGTCCTTCGTAACTGTGGCTTCCAAGACCTTATAGTTAACATGCTGTACAATTATTAGAAACCTGATTTCCTACTTTGGTGGTAGGTATAAGTAGCTACTTGTGTTTTCGGTTAATTGCTGGTGATTCTTCGTATAATAATGTAAGCAATAACATCTTCCTCATGTTTTGGTTCTACACTTCAAAAAGGTCTGCAACTGCAAGCAGCAAAGATTGAAACGTCAAACTATAATTTTAAATGTGAACATTGTGATTATGCAAAATGGTGTGAAACATTCCTACAAGTCCGAAAATGAAAAAAACGCACGTGGATGGCCCAATCCTTGATGGGGCGAGACCAGATAGACGCTTTGTATCAAACAGATTACTGTTTCTCACACATCAGTTTCAAATAAGTACAGTTTGACAGATGTGTACAATAAAGTAAAGTTTGACAGAAGCGTACAATAAAGTGAAACTTTATGGCCGCAAAAGCGACCATAAAATCAACGTTTTTGTGATGATAGCCTAAAAAAGATTATATTTCAACGTAGCTCATTTTCCTAGATTACTCCCGACCAGAAATGTGCATTCCAGACCTAGAAAATTATCCCTGTGATTACTCCAGGCCCGGCTCTTCATTCTGTAGGGATTCCAGACCATGATTATTTCTCGAGATTTTTCCAGGTCAGAACCTTCATTATGAGGTATTCCAGACCATAGGATTGTTTCCCGAGATTTCACCAGATTACTATTCATGTACCTGTGTTCCCGAGTTCACTCCTGACTACAGACCTGCTTTTCCTTTTGTTTGCATTCATCAGTTAATTTTCTGTTTATTAGTCAATGGGTGCGTTCAGCAGACGACGCTTGATGAGCGCTATCTAAAGGTGAGAATACTCTAGCAAGAGAACGCGAGAAACCTTGTTAGAGTATTTCAGCCTTTAGATAGCGCTCATGAAGCGCTTCGTCTGGTAAATGCGTCCAATTATTCGCATCGGACCCATTTTTATTTAGTTTGATTTCATTACCCGTCATGCACGCTGGTACAATCCGTAATGTCAATGGTAGGTTAAATTAAACCTACGGATTTCACTTATAAGAGTGCGCTTTGATCTCCTGGGTTGTGCTTTGGTCAGTCGCAAACACAATTATCATCATCCTCAGTGGTTGCTTAGAGATTCAACTGGTTCCCGAACACGGGGTTGTTTGAATTTATTGGAAGAATTGTCAGGATAGTCCTTTGAATTGTAATCTTATTATTATATCGTAATTTAAAATGTTAAAAACCATTGCATCTTTTGACTTCTGGCCTCGGCTTGAGCTTTCCGAAGGCTAGACCATTGAATAGGATATTCAATGGCTAGACTGAAAGCACAGCTTACAAAAACATAAAAATAAAAGTTCCAAAACGAGATTGAAACACGTCAAAAAGATTCAAAAATCTTTTTGAAATATTTTTTGGGTTTTTAATCACTTAATTTTTTTTTAAATTCTTATGTTACTTATATTTAAAAAAAATTTAATTTGTTATCTTGTTAGATTAAAATATACAAGATGTCCTATTAAAAAGAATAAGGCAAATCCGATAACCTTTTTTTACCTGATCTCTCATGTGATTCTAAAAACGGCAGATTGCTCAAAAACCATTAAAAGAAGCTTTTGTATAAAATGTATCTTTTATAGAAAACTAGGAGTCATTCTGAAATTGACAATTTTTTAATTTTCCCCCGTATCTCTTTAAGTGAGCGAAATTTTCAAATTTTGATTTTTCTATTTTAACGTTACCCAAAAAAGCATATGATGCCTACTCCTATATTACTTTCTTGATAGTTCTTGATAAGAATTACGAAGAGCTACAGCAGTTTCGAAAATGGGACACATTGTACGTATGTTACACGTTTATGTTACATAACAGTTGTTATTACATATATGATATGCTCATATTACCACACACGCAATCACGTAATTACCTCAAATCTAATAAACGAAAGAAAAAGTCGGATATAATTACGTCAACTGTGTAAACGCCCCCATAAAACAGTAACACAGACTTAGATGTAACAGTGTGATGTATCAGATGTTATATAACGTAAACGTTCCAGTAATAGACTTCTTGTTATGTTAGTAACTTCCTTACTTTTTATATATAATTTGATGCCCTTTGGGGAGTGGGGCTAGCACAGAAATTTGCTTTGTTTGAAAGGTCATTCAATTACACACTCCATCATATTTATATCAATATACCGCTACCATTAAAAGGTCTGCCACTTTCAATATTTCGTACGAAGCTCAGACAACTTTTATTACAAAATCAATGAGTGCCTATGTGTAGTCATATTAAAATTTCATTAGTATAAATATGTGCCCATAATGATTTATTTTGTTTTTCACACATTTTAGTTATTAAAATATTAAGGATTGCTCATTATCACGAATTATGGTTTGTTTTGCATTTCAAGGATTAGGTGGAAGAGCAGTTTATACTTAACCTCCCCTTGTGGTTTGATTTCTGAAAGTAGTACCTAGTAGTGGTTATTTTCTTTTTTTCTCCTTCTTTTTAAAATTTTATTTAAACCTTTTTTTGTAACTTTATGATTTTATTGGAAACCAAATAAAGACTGTTATTATTATTAGGTATTATTAAAAAATGATTGTGATTTTTGGAAAACCGTGTGCAAATCGCAGATATATTTTACGCGTAAATGACCATTATGCCTTTTTGTATTGCAGATTTTGACCACGCTTAGTACACGAAAAGCTCTGTTTGGGTGGTTTTACATTTAGACATTTTTTGTTAGTTCTCTAATGGAGAAAAGCTCAACAAAAGAAATGCGATCTCTTATCGCATTATTTGATGTAATGGTCAAACTGTACAGTCAATTATTTTAATGTCATAAGTGGGTAATATTACGCAAAGGAATATATGGAAATGGGCTGTTTAAATTATACATGCTCTGATAATCGTCTTAACGAATGCTTAAACGATCCTTATCGCCAGAAATACATTTGTAGTGTAGTTGTACTTGAGTTGCAGATAAAAGCCCTATCTTTTTAATTAATCTTCTTTGAAAGACAAGTTGTTGGCGTAGGCGGAACTTGTAATTTGTCAGATATAATCTGGCCTGGAAAGTGCAATGTTTCAAGAAGCAATCCTGAGGTGCTGATAACTTCCATCCAAGATTGTGTTTGCTTTAAAGTTTCGTTGTGTTGCTTTCCGTAATGTCAATATTGAAACAATACCTACTACAGAATAGCCTCTACAAGTATGCGGATATCTTGTTAATTGTCTAAGTAATAATTAATACAAAATTAATATCTACGTTACGTTTAAATAGTACACGTTGAATATTCTTTTGTTAACGAATGGAAACGCTGTAATTAACAGTCCATTACACTTTGTCAATGTTTGTGTAGGTACGCACTTACCTACACGTAATGTTTATTCTATCTTAAACAAAACCGAAAAATTAAAACGTCGATAAGAGTCTATAAAAGTTTCGTATACCTACCAATTTCAGTAATAGCTTTAATTACTAATATGTCGTGGAGACAAACATACAGTAACATTTAATTAGAAGTAGACATACGGATTTCCTATGTCTAGTTTTAAATGACAAAAATTCTTCTGAAGGACGCTTAATTTTATGCAACCAAAATAACTTCATAATATTAAAACAAATGAAGATTTTGCTGTCATAATAATTAATTGGAATATTATTGCTTTGGCTTCCGTATATCAATTAAAGTATAGGAGTAGAAAAAATATCTTTCATGCACAATCATATATGTAATATGTCAATTGCCAACTGTTTTGAAGCCTAGTTATAACAAGTCTCTGAGATTTTACTATAAACGCCTGTTGTAAAGATAGGATAGGCAACCAACTGTTCATCGCGGGGCGGACGTACGTTCTGCAGCTTGCTTTAGCATATGTTTATTCTAAATTTTAGTAGCAAAAAAAGATAACATATAATTGTTAACTGTTTTAATCGAATTTATTGGTATTTTATTTGAACTAAGTTGGTATATAACTGCCTTATTCTAGTCCTAATTTGATTTATATGTGTATTTTGGTGGTGAACACGCATGGGAAAATATAACTAAAGATGTAAGTAGTAAGATATGATTATTTAGTGGATTTTGATTCAATATATGCCTACCCAAAGACCCAAATGGGCTGAAACTGTTATTTATTTTTCTTAGACTGCTGATAACCATTTTGTTTACAACGCGGTGTGGTGTGGATTGAATGAAAAACCTGAACACATTTTCAGCAATTTGGCCACGATTCCTCCACGATTTTTTCTAGGAATGACTCTCTGATGCGAATATCGCATCTGCACATATGGAACATTTAACAGACTTAGCTATTTTTCTTGTAACAAAACCTGAAATATACTTAGTGCCAATAAGTACTTAGTTACGTCTATACCTAATACGCAAATAGGTACTGCCGTTATCTTGCTGGTAAAGGATGTAGAATAATAGTTCTACGTTATTTTAAGTGAATGGGAAAGTCGAAAACGCTCGGGATGGCATTATTGATTAACACCTTCACCGGTACCTTTCTAAAATCGGCTTCATTCCCCGCAAATGCACTATAGTGGGAGGAAATTTTTCTCTTCGAATGGCTCTGATCCATTGGCCCTTTAAACTTTTTTCAGTTGGAAATCTGCATATTATTTAAAATTTTATCCACAGAGTACATGTTGATACGCACAAGTTAACTTAAGTTTATTGGTTTATTCTCAACAGAAATTTATCTGTTTACTAATTCGAGTTAATCACGAGAATTATTAATGAACGGAACATCTAAAATAACAGCTTATTGCATTATATTGCACATCATCTCTGCGATTTTTGCCCCGTCGTGCATTGTGTTGTGTGTTGCATACTGTGTCGAAAACACCTTCTAGTTAGCATTGAATAATAAATCTATTATTCAATGGTTATAGCAAGTCTCTGATTAAAAATGAGTTGCTGTCGAGTCGCCTTTGGAAATTCAAGTTAAACACGAATTTCCATGTAAACAAATATTCCAAAGGTGACTCGACAGCAACTCATATTCGCATTGTAGGTAGGTACTAAGTATTTAAGACAGATTGTGAATAAAATAGAATACAAACCTCGATGGTCAGTGGGTCAGTAGGTCAGTGATGTATTTAGTGATCCTTCATAGGCTTATAAATTTTTACCCCATGTTTTAATATATTTTATGTTATGTTTGTTAATGTGTATTTTTATTAAATAAAATATTTTAAGTTTATATATTAAAACTTTGGAATATCTTGGGTTTCACCGCGTGCGACGTCTTCAAAAGGTGCAGTAGGGAAGCCTCTCATGCAGTTCCGATGCCAGTAGGTTATTTTTGTTATCATAAATGAATTCCCTGACACCAAAAACATAAGTCTAGACACCTTACACGACTCGGTGTGCCTTAGAAATATAATTCGATCAAAAGTCTGTCATTTTCTAAAAATGGCGGCTTCCTGTATCCGGATTACATTTCTGGCGCTACCACTGGATTTCTCGGGTTAAAATCATACGAAATCGATACCCAGATCTCGTCTCTAGGCCATATTTAGTTTTAAAAAAAATGTTACAATAAATCACCCCCATCCCCTCTAAAATCTACCCACAAGGAAAATATCAAGTGTTCTTCGGGCCAAATCGTCTAAATGGCTCTAAGGAACAGCTGTACCAAGTGGCACCTTGGTATAACAAAATGCAGTATCTTTTGGTATACCGCTAGTACTATAGGTAATAAATCATTTCCCAGCTCGGTATGTACGCTACTATTTCGCGCTTTCGTCTCTGTATGAGTAAGTTATATATACATGACAACGTCAAATGTAAGGCTCCAATTACATTACTGTATGGAACGCCGTTGTATCCTTTAATAACTGAACACCTGGACTAAAAAAATTAACTATAATTGACGCAATGGTACTAAAATTTATACAAATTTACTTGTATTAACAACAATTGCCTACTATAGTTGAAATTAATAATTGCATATCTTCCAATAACAACTCGCAATAATTTCCTCTTTTACAATATTTCAAATAACGGTTTTTGTGCGAAATTTCAAAAACCGTTATTGAAATGGCATATTTAACAATTTCAAATCGGCAGTCTTATTCATATATCACGATTTAGAAATAACGTGTTGAAAATTTTAATGTTCAAAAATTATCGATTTGATATTATTAAATAATCTTTAATATCACCTTCACGCTTTGTAATAATTTTCAATTTCAAGTTGAAATAAAAAATTCAATTCTCTATTTCAAACTCGTAACTTTGGAACGCACAATTTAATTTTTAATATCAACTCTGTGATATTGGTAATTCGATTTACTTATGTCATGACATATAAAAAATTGTGGCGCCATCTATCGAGTGATGTCAAAAGTGAGGAGCGAACCTCAACCCAACTAATCACGTTTGATGTAATTACCGCGAAAATCTACTTTCAAGTGCTTATTTTATTACCCATATCGTTCATAAATACATTGTGCGAATAATATTGTCAAAAAAAATGTACAATTACGCGAAATGGAGATTTTAAATTCTGTTCCGATTATTAAACTTACTTACAATTACGCGAAATGGAGATTTTAAATTCTGTTCCGATTATTAAACTTACTGTCGCTAGAGGGCAGGTCAATTTGCTATATGTGATTTAAAAATATCGCCTTGATATTTTTAATTCATTTACCAATATGTGCGACTTGATATTTTTAATTCTATTGCACAAATTACTAATTTCTACTTGAAATTTTTAAATACTTTGCATTGTACACGATATGAAACTTAGAAATATAATTCGTGAATTGTATATTTCAATAGGATATTAAAATTTTTTTAACTATAACAACCTTTGTGTTAATTACAATTGTCAATATGGAAACTACTTCCATTGTCGCAAAAATTTCAATCCGTCTAACGTTTTATTTGAAACTGCATACCTATTAATTGATTTTAATGAAAATTTCAGGTACGTTTTAAAATGTTCAGAATGCAAAATTATAACTTCTGTTACTGAAAAATCGGTTGATGAGTTTTAAAAACATATTTTCGTTATTGAAAATTAAGAAATGAAATAGAAAATTATTCTATGGTTGAAAATAGCTTTTATTTTTAAATATCAGATAAAAATTTTTGATATCAAAAACAGTTTGTAAACATTCAGCAATGAATTCTTCATTGTGGAGGAATAAATTAATAGGGATGGATATTACTTGAAACAAGAAATTGAAAATTATCGTTATGTTGTGGATTGAACATCCAACCAAAGGAATCAGTGAAATTTATTAATATTTCAACTCTAAATAATAATAGTTTTGAAATAAAAAATTGTTTTAAAATACAAAGTCGATATCATGAAATGCGTTTGAATTAACAAACTTAACACCATAATTGAAGAATTACAATTATAAATTTCAAATAGCGAACTTCGCAAAGTATTTAAAAATTCCAAGTAGAAATTAGTAATTTGTGCAATAGAATTAAAAATATCAAGTCGCACATATTGGTAAATGAATTAAAAATACCAAGGCGACATTTTTAAATCACATATAGCAAATTGACCTGCCCTCTAGCGACAGTAAGTTTAATAATCGGAACAGAATTTAAAATCTCCATTTCGCGTAATTGTACATTTTTTTTTGACAATATTATTCGCACAATGTATTTATGAACGATATGGGTAATAAAATAAGCACTTGAAAGTAGATTTTCGCGGTAATTACATCAAACGTGATTAGTTGGGTTGAGGTTCGCTCCTCACTTTTGACATCACTCGATAGATGGCGCCACAATTTTTTATATGTCATGACATATAAGTAAAAATATCACAGAGTTGATATTAAAAATTAAATTGTGCGTTCCAAAGTTACGAGTTTGAAATAGAGAATTGAATTTTTTATTTCAACTTGAAATTGAAAATTATTACAAAGCGTGAAGGTGATATTAAAGATTATTTAATAATATCAAATCGATAATTTTTGAACATTAAAATTTTCAACACGTTATTTCTAAATCGTGATATATGAATAAGACTGCCGATTTGAAATTGTTAAATATGCCATTTCAATAACGGTTTTTGAAATTTCGCACAAAAACCGTTATTTAAAATTGTAAAAGAGTAAATTATTGCGAGTTGTTATTGGAAGATATGCAATTATTAATTTCAACTAGGCAATTGTTGTTAACACAAAGTAAATTTCTATAAATTTTAGTACCATTGCGTCAATTATAGTTAATTTGTTTAGTCCGGGTGTTCAGTTATTAAAAGATACAACGGCGTTCCATAGTACTGCTTGCTATTGACACTTGACAGCAGACTTTACAATCTTATTACTCCTATAAGACGCTTCAACTTATTGCAACCAATTTCCAACACAAAAATTATTTTATGTACAAATGCATTATGTTCACATCAATATGTTGTAGATGGCTTTTTATTTTGTGATGTATTCTTAAAGAGAAACGAACATTAATTCTTACAAATTTCATTTGGCGGAAATAGATTGTCTGCCAGTAAGTTTTAGAGACTAGCATCTTAAGCATCCTTTGAAATACGAAAGATGATATAGAGATTTAAGATTACTTGATCAATAGGGGAACGATGCGTTGTAGGTAATTTGACGAAACGAAATTTCTCCTCATTTCCTTTCTGCATTATCAACTAAGCGATTCTTATAATTACGGTAAAAAAAGGATTTAGGAGAATGGAGAATAAAAAGAAAACGACGCATTTGTAGGTTTCTGCAATATATAGTATTCTTTAATCTGCTTTATGACTTAATTGTGTATTTTTGTAACTTTCTCCCTGGGGAATAGGTGTTAAAGTGAATCATATGTAACGAGTTATTTTACAACACCTTTAAAAAGCTTATTGTTTTACCTGAAACCGTCAAGAAAATCTAAATTTCAGGGCTATTTTGACATTAGAAAGTTGCTCTTTATCTGACTAGTACTGTAATATTTTTGCCTGGCTCCCATTACAGTCCTAGTATATGCAAAATAACAATTAGATCGTTCATTGAATACATTATTCAATCGACGATTGCATAATTATAATGCAGACTATGTGGATATTTTTGAATATTAATATACCTACACAAAGGATAATGGTTTTTTAATTACTAACAATTAATGGAATATGTGGGGAACGAATTAAACCTTTAGTTTGGCGCCAGTCATTAAAAGGTTTGTACACCTTTTCGTACCTCTTTCTTGACTTTGTGGGGAGCGAATATTGCACTACGGCGGCCGCAGCTTCGGCTACGTTATAACAACGTCTCGCGTAGGTACTCTTCTTCACTGATACCTGCTTTTGTACCTAGTTATAAAGACTGTATAGTTGAAAAGTACAAAGCATAAACTGCAAACTGCATTAAAAATGACACTGATTGTTTTCATTATCTTGAAATCTCTATGGAAACAATTAAATAAAGTGATTTTAGCATGCGTGATTAGGTATCAAAATTTCACACATGAATAATTTAATTTGGAAAAGTTATCTACATGTTGCGGTTTCAGGTAAAATTTTATCCATAATATGTCATGAAAGTGAGTCCACCTGACTTGGAGGCATTAAAGGGATACTCGGACGCTACACGTCCTCGTACCTCTCAATAAGCCTCCGCGTCATGTAAACGACCACGAGCCACTTTCATGGCTTATTATGTAAATAACTATGACACTTAAATTCTGCGTCAATTTAGAATATGAATAAATCGCATATTTGAGCAAATGGTAAAAATGGCAATTCGTAACAACCAATACAGTAGCTCCACCTACCTACCAATAATAGTTATTTACATGAAAGTCAGGAAAATGACACATTTCTGGCGAGGAAATGTTGAAGTACGCCAAGCCAAGTAGGTATTTCAATTTCCGAGTCAAATAGTGTACACGTCATTTTACTAGCGAGTTTTGTTTTAATATAAAATTTCTATTTTCATATTAGAACTTTTGATTAATGTCAATCTGTCAGTGATGACATGAGTCATTATAGACATTTAGCAATGTCACAGGTGCGGCCGGTAAAGTGACAGTTGCGGTCAGTAAAATAACACAGCCGTCTACCGGGTGGTGCCTAGCGCGACGCAGCATAGGGATTTCAATGGTAATTTCTTTATAGTCAATTACTAGCTCCCCCAATTATTTTAGAGCAAAAGTCTAAATATGTTTTTTTCAGAGAAAAAAATACTGCATCTGTTCACACTATTAATTATAATTTTCCGTTTTTCAAAACCGTAGCAATCGACAAAATAGAAAGGTACATTTTACAATAAATCAGATATGCCTTGGAATTACCTAAAAAAAAAGTGATCACGTTTCATTATTTGCCTTTGACGTTTATTAAATTTAATAATTTATACTAGTTTGCAAATTAGTTAAATAACTGCAAGTGCAATAACGTTCAAAATGTCTGTCAAAACCATCAGGAAAACGACAATACATTCAACGTTTTGGCAGAAGTAGCGGAAAATCCGAATATAAGTTTAAGAACAATTCTTCCTCAAATCAATTTCTTCGATTATGTACTCTGGTTCCGGAAGATGATAAACAAATAGAATCTGATGCAGATGCAGCATTTCATTCTCTAAAAAAACATTACCCCATAAACGCTTTTTCTTGCGTCGCGGTCGGTTAGTTGAAACAGAATTAAATATGAAAATCGTTCGACGTCAAACAACGATAACTTAGATGCGATGCGCTTGTAGTTTGTTAAAAGATTCCAAAGCATCACTGATTTATAAAAATGTAATTTTTTATTTTCTCGATTTCTACGGTTTTCAAAAATGGAAAATTATAACTAAAAGTATGAACAGATGCAGTATTTTTTTCTCTGAAAAAAACGTATTTAGACTTTTGCTCTAAAATAATTAGGGGAGCTAGTAATTGACTATAAAGAAATTACCATTGAAATCCCTATGCTGCGTTGTGCTAGGCACCACCCTGTATAATTACAAGCCATGTTGAGAAGTTTGGCAACGTTGTTCGAAAGTCAATCGGTGGGCCGTTTAAAGTTTTAATGGCGTCTTGTTGCTCTTGAAAAATGCCATTTTCCTCTCTCCTGTGTTTCGCCTTGGTGGTTTTAATACAGAACAAAGATACTTAGGCAGCGTACAATTGTACATATATTTTATTTATTTACAAAAATGGATAATAACATTTTTATTTGACTTTAAACTTCGGAACGCTGTAAATAGTATAGTAGATGGGTAACTGATCATAATGTGTTTTCCATCGAGATCACGACCAGGTGTGATTCGGAATGGCAGACTTTAAGCTAGTCGCTACTCCAGTGGGTCTAGGTACGAAGCTTTTAAAGAGGAGAGCCCCGTAGACTTCAAATTCCCTTACCATGAACTCCTGGGAATAACTCGAAAGGTTGCTTCAGAAAATTGACTTGACATGTCCATGCTAGAATACCTGAAATACAAACTAATTGTATTTTTTCACGATAAACACTTACCGTACTTACGTACCACGTAGTGTATAGGTCATATTTGAGCTTGTACATGTACTTGAATAAATACAATTGCTTGTAAAGTGTCCATTAATAAGTAACCTGCTTTAGAGGTTATGACAACGAATCGATATATTTCGTTTAGCACCTTACCTGAATAATAATTTTTGTTCTGTTCAAACAACCAAATTAAACCTCATTGTTTGTGTTAGTTTGTGCCATGTGATGATGTGATGGATGTTGGCAGAACTATCCATTCAAAAATTATGATCATTCCAAAAACCACAGAGGACTTGGCACACAGAATAAAAGCACAACTCGGCTATTAACACTTATGCCACACCAGTACTTACATACTCTTTTGGGATTATACGTTGGACAAATACAGATTTAGAACAACTACAGAGAAACACCCGTACACTATTAAGAAAACGCCATGTACATCATCCCCACTCCTCTACTATACGACTTCTCAGAGACTGAAGGTTTCAGGTTAGTAATACAAGATCAGGTCATTAATACACGCAACTATAAACAAGTTTAAAAAGTAATTTTATGCAAATATAAATGACGAGCGCGTATTTTCCTCCTAATAATACTTATTAATCCTAAGACCAGGAAAACATACCGGTAGGCACGAGATCCTTACACCATTCTCTTTCAAATGAGCCGCCTATCCTCGAAGTCTATACTATACTATACTAAATAGTGTAGCGTATACAAATACATGCAAATTTTGAAATGGGCATTAGTTTTACTTTTATTCGAAGTGTCTACATCTCGGTCTACATATGAACCTTTTTTCAAATGCTTTCATAAATAGCATTCCGCATTCTACATTAGAAATTTCATTGAATACCTTCATAAAGCATGCGTAATTTTGAAACCGGTATTAGTTTTACTTTCATTCAAGGTGCTTACATATGATAATTCATTTAACTGCTTTCATAAATAAGAAAGTTGCCAATGCGCATGCGCAAAACCAAAAAATATGGGTCTGCACGGAATCCTTGGACCAAGCCCTTTCAAATGAGTCCTATATCGTGAAAATCGGTTCAGTATTTTAGAAGGAGTACGTTATTGACGGACAGACGGACGGACGTCAAAGTGCAGCCAATAGCGATTTTTCACTTTGAGGAAAATACGCTAATAATGCGGAATCCCCAATTAAATGTATTTAATCGTCAAAAATTAATAACATGTGGGTGGCGGTAATTAAAATCCAATGCGTTTTTAAACGAACGACTTAGCTAGAGTGCACTCTCACAGTTTGCAATCGAAAAAGGAATATGAATGTTGACCATTGATAACCACTAATCGCAGCGCAACAACAATTTCGCGCTAAAAATTGCGTGTTTAAAATTCCAAGATTACGGCTGTTACGAGGATCATTCAAGTGAATATTCGGTGCTGTGTAATGAAGAAAATAAACCGTTAGGTACACAATCTCCGACCTACCTTTGCTAGTCGGTCGGCCATTTCGTTACTCTTAACGGTATGCAGTGCACTGCTGTGATTTCTAATGCACTTCAACACCAACTAGCACAGGGCCTTTGTTTTATATGGGTAACGTTCTACAAATTAGAGACAAGCTGAAATTTGGCAAGGTACTTTGTTATAAGGGCCTCTGACCCTCTGAAACCCCAGCGTCGAGGCTTTGACCCTCCAAATAACTCCAAACGTAAGCATTTTAAGATAAAATGTCAAGGGAGAAAAATTGTAGAGAATTGTCAAATTTTTTAAATGTTCAGTGGTGAAGAGTTCAGCAACTCATTCAACTATTTAATCGAAATCAGTTTTCGTGGTACAGTGACAAAACGTTTCGCAAATCGATTCAAAGGGTTTGGTTTTTCGGCAAAGAAATTCTAGAAAAATTGTAAAGCTCGTCATTTGGTAAATATCATTAACAATCATTTATACTCCTGTGTCTTAAAATAGGCAACTTGTTACCATAAAAAGCAAGCATATTATTACAAAACGCCTACAACATGACAAATTCAGTACTGCCTGCAAGGGGGTCTTAGAAGGACCCCCCCCCCGGAACTCTAAGCAACCACCCCCACACCAATCGTGGGCGTCTCGGCTTTTTCGGCACCACATTCTCCGTTTAGTTCGTACTTGCAGTTACTGTTGCTGTGAAGAGTCAATATTTCCCAAACTCTCCTTTTTTATCGCATTTTTGCAAATTTATATGTAAAAAGGTAACTTTTAATCTTACTTCGGCCGACTGGCAGCAAATACGGGCCCGTAGAACAACGCTTGTGGAAAGAAAAGGAGTGTACAATTGTATACATGTACTAGCGGGGCCATGTAATTAACTACTTTAGGGATGAGGATTCATGATCTGGGGTTAGCGACATCTAGGCGCCATCCCCCAGTGTTATACTAAGGTGGTGATTTTTCAGTGTTTTCCCATTGTCTTCTATAGTTTGGGTCCGATTGTTTTCAAATTTGTGTCGTCGGAAAGACCTTATAAACGTGCCCAACTCCTGCGTGACATGTTTTTTTTCATAGAGGCGAAATAAACCACCTTTTGTAAGGAGCACGCCTTTCAGGGGTAATCGGCTTCGGTTGCTCAAAAGTTGCCTTCCCCTGTAAATTTTCTCACGCGGTTTAAAGTTTCCTCAAACCAAAATTGCTGTTCCTCTTTCTCGTGTCGCCAGTAGAAAAAGGTAGATTTTGCGCCACTTACGGGGTGGTTTTTGGGTGACGGGCTCAGCGCATTGGCGCTGGGGTTTCAGAAAATATTTATAAATAATAATATCTAATAGTTTATTGTATGCAAGATGTTACATCCCATTACAAGAGCCTTCAGAATCGAACAGTTATAGTAAAAAAAAGAAACGGAATTGTATATACGAGTAATATCGTTTAGAAGAAGAATCATCCTTGAGATTTTGGAATCGCAGTATGATGCTTTGAGCGGTCGTGGACGACCTGCAAATTTTCCGATACGAGTACACTCGATAACTTTCTCAGTGGCATCAGGGGCAATGACACTTATAAGTCTTATAACTTTTCTTGCCAATTGATGGTCCTCAAAGCTATTGGGCACGGAGACTTCTTCTGATAAGCCAAAAAGCATAATATTGTTCTCTCGCTTAATCCTGTCTGGAATCTCACGGTAGCTATTTTCAGTGTTACAGGTAGCATGAAGTTGGTCTCCAAGCAAAAGGATTTTTTGTTTTAAATTATAGTTTTCAGTTTTAATTAGTTCGATTTCCTTTATGCAGACAGATTGTTCGCCCTGATATTTCAATAGCGCATTGCTGTCCTGGACATTTTGTTTATGGCCAAGAGTTGGCACATTACATTTTTGAAATGCTCTTCGGTGAAAACGAAGTTTGTTAGCGTATCGGTACCCATTTCGGAGTTCGGCGTCGGAAAATTACAACATACCCAAGTGCCGTTCCTACCGCCCGTGCTGGTACATGCCATGTGTGCAAGACTCCCACATTGCGCGCAACGTACATCCTCTTGGTATTGGTTAAGGCGATTGCAAACCGTACAATTTGGCCACATTGGTAGAATAATAATATTATCAATGAAAAAGAAATAGTAGATATGGTATTCAAAACTTCTATTTATCACAACTCGACGAATTGCACTTGTTTTACTTATCACTTCACCTTTTGGCTTAAAATTTTATATGATTAATACTCGAATTACTTTCAGAGATTTGATTTTAAATGAGATATTTACGAATTCGTTTTATAGCCCTAATGCCATACATGTATACTGTGCCGTGTCCAACTGAAGACTGAGAAAATATTTATTACCTTAAAACAAATAAGTACCTTGCCAAATTTCAGCTTGTCTGTAATTTGTCGAACTTCATCCTGTATGGTCCCTGTGCTAAACACACAGTTCACCTCTTCCTTCTCTAGCATCGTTATTCATGCGTGGATGTCGCATGCAATAGAGATTATCTTGTTAACAAAGTTCCTTTCCAAGAATTTGTCATTTGCCTGGGAATGCCTGGAAATATTACAATAAAGGTCAATAAAAGAATAATTTGCTTAATTTGCAATTAAATCGATCTGTAGTTTCATAAAATTTCATTGCTCTACAATTTTGATTGAATTTACTATACACACACAGAATCACGTACGCTGAGAACTCAAATATCTACTACAGTAGGAACCTATAGGAGAAATGAGGTACAGCAGAAGTGAAACTTATAACTCTTTTACGTTCCCTACCAAATGTTATCGAGAAAACATCCCCTGTCACCAACTAACCATGTACAATGCCTACGAATGTGTAAGTAAATTTACCGATTTGCGACACCGTTAAGCAGCCAATCGGAATGTGAGTAGATTGACTTCAATAGTAGCTTGCAATGGACAAACCACAAAGTTTGTAGTTATTATTACCTACCAAAAATCGGTAGGTATAACCAAAGAATTTCTACTAGTAACTGTAACCAAAGAGTAACCACTCTTTGCTATAACTACCGAGATTCTTTATCTCAGCCAAATTACCAGATTGCGTTGACTATTCTCAAAAAATCTTTAATGTTGTTGAAAGGTAGTTTCAAATTTTGATGTCTTTTACAGTTAAAGTACGTTACATTCATGGATTCAAACTACCAAAGCTTTAATCACAAAATAAAAGAAAGATATAAATGAGCAGTCCTTTTATAATTCCTGAATAATTAATGCCGACCTCCTGCTTTTCTGCAAAGCTTAGCCAACTCAAACTGCTGTGTGCAAATAAGAGAAATTTTAAATTGGAGTACAGATTACAAAGCAGGGAACAAGTTCAGCACAAAAAAAAGTGCATAAGCAAGCAGAAAATTAGCGAAATCTTATGGATGGTGCGATTAATTAAACAGATTCCTTGTAGACACGACTTAATTAACGCAAGTACCTGTTGTAAGAGATATTTAAGTCTATTACAAATTGAGACATATTTAGTAGTAGTGGAGAGCCCCACTTGAGGGCTGTAAATGGAGTGAACCTGTGAACCCCAAAATTAGAACGACCTTACTACATTATATGTTTAGAAATTGCGTCAAAATACGGAGGGTGACGTCACAAAAAACGGTTTCGCATATTGTTGAGAATTTTTCCAGGAAGTTAAAATAAATGCAATGGTTCTTCGCTGACCAACTTTAATCGAATCAATTTTCATGCATAACTTCTTTCCCCTGCTCTCATGCAAATGCACGACATGCGCACATATAATAAATACAAAAATTTGAAATATGGACGATGGACACATATTATAAGTTATAAGCACACTGGTCTCCAGCTGAAGGAGACACCATAAGTGAGCGCGTATGGCGGGAATAGTTCTGCAACGTTTAATTCCATGATCATACAGTGACCGTTCTCTTTCAAACTTTATTTAAAATTTTATTTAAAACATAGTTTTAAATGAGAGTGCGCACACTTGTCGGAAGAGCAGCGAGCAGGCCTTTTTCTGTTACTTCGAATTAAAGGGGAAATTATAAACACATCTTCCTCATGAGAGGACACAATTGTTAAATGAAGACATTGATTATAGTTCGTAGTATATAATCAATGATGAAGATTAGGATAATAGATGACAGAGTGCCGCTCCGCGTTGTTTCGGTGCAGCGCGCTCTATGTGCGTATAGGCACGGAAATGCGCTCCGCTGCGCTGCCGTGCGCTTCGCAGCGCCTCGCCGCGCTTCGCTTCAGCGGTATCCTTTAGCGAAGCGTCCCGTCCTGGGAATGTCAAGGGTCGCGTTTGAGCTTTCATAGTAGGAGCGTCGCGTTACCAGCTGATCGTCAGTAAACGATATTTTGTCTGCACACTGTCTCAGACAAGAGACTTTTGGAAGCGCCATATGTACTACAAAGAATCCGGAGAAGGCCAGTGGAATTTACCCCATAAATAGATCGCTATACACATGGTGAATTTCAACATTTGTACCCGCAATTAAGAAATTACCCGGATCAGTTTTTGAACTACCTGTGAAACGTTTGATTGCCTACTAAACAAAGCGTCCAGACGTCTAGAGAAAACAGTCACCAACTTTCAATTAAGAAGACATATTTCAGCTACAGAAAGACTGGTGCGGTAAGTCGATAAGAGAACAGAGAACTTTTACTTGTGAACATCAATAACTGTAATGATTGTCCTGGGTATGGATAGTGGCTTGATGTCGATATAATATGCATTGCCTGGTTGTTTCAGTGTTATTAGGAGGTGCATGTTGTGGCGGATTGAAATTTCTGGAGACCACAGTTCTGTTTTCAGATTCATCCAACTGGCTTAAGATAGTGTTCTGGATTTGTCCTCGGACTAGTATCTTTTGAATTGGAGTGAAAGTTTTCTTAAAAGGAATTTTGACAACTTTTGACAAAGTGTAGGTCGCCGTCTTCATAGGTGTCTTCTTTCTCCAGCGTTTTAGAAAGAAAGACAATATTCTGAGTTTCGATTTCTAGTTCTAATTAACATTGATAGGCCTTGAGAACGGATTTATTACATGCCCTAACAATTTGACTTTTGGCTGCAAAATTGAACATTTTTGGGGTTGAAATGATCTATAGTTCGTCACACCTTGACTTTACAGCATAGGCTCTTATGGCCGAAAACGTTGCCCAATGTCATTACAATAATTATGACTGGGTTCGATTCCCGGCCGATGCAGAATTTTTTTAATTTTATATATTATTTAGCATGTCTACATTTCGCCAGATTAATTATGGTTGTTGATGTAGGATGTCAAACAGGCCCGCAATACCTGCTATTTCTACATAGTTTGGAGTCTATATAATTAAAAATGAATGTTTGTCCGTCTGTATGTCCCTTATGCCTTCCTAAACCGTTCATCCGATTGGAATGAAACTTTAGGGAATTGTTGGACGTACACCCGCGAAGGTTTCTGATTTAATAAAACACTTCCCGAAATTCCAAAGGGAACGGGAACGGGGAAAACGGGATTTTACATTTAACAGTCAAAATTATGGTAGGTAGGGACTTGACATTTAGAATCTAGGCTTCTTTGAAGGCGTAAAGATGTACTCCGAAAGCACTTTCTGAAATTACAAGGTAATGGGGTATGGGAACGATAAAAATTAGACACACCCCATTAACTAATAGCATTGAATACAAAATTAATTCTTTAGGTATTCAATGCTAATAGGCAGTCGAAATCGCCGCGGGAATGACTTTAAAAATATAGTATTAAATATCACTACTTAGATTTAATTTTAATTGAATCATAAACTATACACGATAGGATTATGTATGGAATAGCTTATCGGGTAACTCGTTCCACCCCTTCACGGGTCTGCTGTCACATATGGACTCTTTTATGAAATTTTACATAACCGTTTGATTTAATTGTGGCTAAATTTTATTGCCTCGCCTTGCTCCCACAATCCCCTCGGGCTAGAAGCGATCCACATGATCTCACACCTCGGCCTGCACGTCTGCCTCGTGAGCCCCAAAACGTGGGAATTGCACGGCGACATGGTAACCATGGTGGCAATCTCGTCCTCTGTGATGTGTCTATTGGAATTTACAACCTTATCCACCCGAACAATGAACTCTTCAGTAATCACGTTGGATTGTCCTAGTCGCGCAATGTCGTACTAGAAGTCCCGGCCTTCCCAGAACCACGCCGACCATATTTTTACTGTAGTGCATCTGAAACTGTTGTCACCTTACATAGCAGCTATTCTGTGATGAAGAGATGCAAGATTTATAAGGGGAGTCAATGGTGTCCGTCTGTCGGTCTGTCTGCCGGTCCGGGAACACGATAACTGCCAAACGCTTGGGCAGATTCGGTTCATACTTTGCACAGTGGCATATAGATAGGTCATATGCCACATGTAAGAAGCCTATTAAAAATGGGTCAAATCCAATGAGCCCGTAGGTGCTTTCCCGGATTACAGACGTATTCAGATCGCATCACCAGCCGTCCGCGTGATCTAACGACAGTCGTGGCATGACTGCCGGGGCCACCAGCTCTACATGCCCTCTGAAGCATGGGAGTCAGGAGATGTTCTGTACCATTAAAAACTGGTAAGTTGTGGGATTCGAGCTCACCACATGTGAGGTTAGAGTCCGAGTCTGAAATCGTTACGCCAGTCTGACTATAATTCCGTTAGTTTCGGTCAACCAATTGAACCCAAAAATTTTTGGATGTACTATTAGCACTTGTAGTTAATCAGTGCTATTAGATTACAAACCACTAAATAAATTGTCTCTATCCTGTTATCATTTAGTCCAAATTTAATCAGACCTTGATGCAAAAGTTGACAACTGCGTTCAGCCATTACTGCCACCACATCCAATATAATTGTCGGATATCCATAATCGTAGTAATCTACAGCTTCGTTTCTATTTTGTAGTGCAGAAGATAGGTAGATACGTACATAATTCGGGTTCATTAGGTTGAATGAATAAAAAGTGCCACTACCGTATCATTATTACTTTAGCTGTAGGATTAGAACTACGAGTATTATGAACTTTACCACAATAGAAAGTTGTGAAAACGAAATCAAACAGTACGAATCGTCACGCTACCGTCATATCGCAGCCAGACACGAGGCAATTTTACTTTAATGTTAACATTATGCAATTAAATAATTAAACACCTATCTATTTCGATTAACGTCGTTAGCAACACTCTATCAAAAGCTCTGGTACATTTTTATTGAAGGTCGGACTTTGGTGCAGCACACTATCGATTAGCCAACTAAAATATCGTTTGGTTTGGAAATTATCTTGTAGGTATGTAAATATCACATTACGAATATGTTGCTGTGTGCACTGGCCCGTAGACCAGAAAGACCGTATACAAAACACCAAAACAAAACCTTAGCTAGCTTTTTAGCGCATTTCCACAAAAATAAAAAAAAATGCGCTATTGTGGCCACTTTGTCCGTCCGTCCGCTCGTTTTGCGACGCTACTAGTTCTTTATCTTAAGAGCTATTGTTCTACTTTTTTCGCTATTTGGTTCGTTATGGTGTCGAGTCTTGTACCAAGGAAGGAATTTTTTCTGTACCGCTTACAAAAAAAGTTATTGTAAAAAAAACAAAAAACCGTTTTTTACATGTTCCATAATTTTACACTTTTGCCGTTTATTAACGATCCTAGAGATCGTTTATAATTTTGCATTGCTATCTGTCGCCTGCCGTTGGTCTCTCCGTCTGTTCCTTTGTCTGTCTGTCCATCTATCTGTCCGTGTGAACGATAACTTTGTTTAGAAATGTTCGATCGCTTTTACATCTCCGTTAGTTATGAACTGAATTGCATGAAATTCAATATGGGCATAGATTTAGCCATATAATACGCAATGCCAAAAGTTGAATCGAATCGATTCAAAATTCACAGTGCCCTTTTCGCATCTCGACCATTTATAAACCGAATTGCAAACTTTTTAACTTATAAAAGTATTTGAATGAAATTTGATACATAGGCACTTGGAATAAAGGAAAATCAAACGCCAATTTCAAAATTTGGTTTTGCGCATGCGCAGTGCTAACTTTTTTATTTGCGGAAGAATTTACACGAAATTTGATACATAGGCACTTGGGATAAAGGAAAATCAAACGCCAATTTCAAAATTTGGTTTTGCGCATGCGCAGTGCCAACTATTTTATTTATTGAAGAATTTAAATCAAATTTGATACATAGGCACTTGGGATAAAGGAAAATCAAACGCCAGTTTCAAAATTTGGTTTTGCGCATGCGCAGTGCCAACTTTTTTTATTTATGGAAGAATTTAATGAAATTTGATACATAGGCACTTGAATAAAGGAAAATCAAACGCCAATTTCAAAATTTGGTTTTGCGCATGCGCAGTGCCAACTTTTTATTTATGAAGAATTTAAACGAAATTTGATACATAGGCACTTGGGATAAAGGAAAATCAAACGCCAGTTTCAAAATTTGGCTTTGCGCATGCGCAGTGCCAACTTTTTTATTTATGGAAGAATTTAAATGAAATGTGATACATAGGCACTTGGAATAAAGGATCATCGAGCGCCAGTCTCAAAATTTTCTTTTGCGCATGCGCAGTGCCAACTTTTTTATCTATGGCACCATTTAAGTGAAATTTGATACTTAGGCGCTTGGAACAAAGGAAAATCTAACATTAGTTTTAAAATTTAGGTTTGCGCATGCGCAGTTCCAACTTTCTTATTTAGAAAAGCATTGAAATGAAATTCTTCTCATAAACTGAAATTGAAGTAACACGTCAAAAATGGATTGCCCATGTGCAACGCTATCTTTCATATTTGTGGCCGGATTTTTACGATTTTAACAGAAGTTGCATCTTATAAATGGGAAATGAATGCAAGTGGAAATGCGCTTTATGTAAATCGTTTACGAATACTTTTTAACTTGTTACTTTTAACTTGAAGCATTACTTACGCATTCAAATAAGAATCAAATACTCCTTATTCAGATAATAATGACATTCAAAACATAATTTCTTTCGGTATTAGTGTAGTTGAAACTTTTGCAGTACGAGGTTGTGATTGATTAGCTTCCAGACTGAGTACGTGGGTACATGTTGAATGAACTTAACGAATTGAAGTGTTGATTCATTAGATATGGTTAAGGTTAAGAGGGTCAACGGAGGGTCTTAGGTCAGTCCATCAATTATGACAATTACCTACTATAATGACACGCTAATACACAGACTTCAAGGGCAGTACCCTGTTCAATGAAAATGAATATTAATGTAGCGTATGTAAAATGGTGTGCTTTGCTTTCTACAAATGTAATTATTTGTAAATACCATTAAGATTCATGTAAACGTAAATTGGATTACATAAAGCTATGTAGGTACGTTTCTCGTTATCATACGGGCAGTTTTATTACACATGAGTGGAGTAAATGAACATTTCAATAAATAACCACTCCTTTATTTCCTTGTTAAACGTAAATACACAACGGTTGGGTGATCGATTAGAAAAGAAGACACCCGTATTTATTCATAATTTCTTAAACTGTGATAACGAAGGAAACCGATATCTATAGCTTATGCAGGATCTGTTGAAAGATTAAAGATTAATAAATCATAATTCATCAATATTGACGTAGGCATAAAAGCGAAGGTAAACAATTATATACATCAACTTGTACATATACGCATCGTAATAGATTTCGTGAAGTGGATGTACCTACAACAGAATCTACTAAATTGGTACTCACTTCTTTTAGACTCAAATTCAGTTAATAATTATCAACATAAAATTAAACCGAGTGTATGACTTGAAATTTCATTAGTACATAATATATTAAAAGACAACGCGCAACGAGTTTAAAAGCACGATGCCTTTAATCGTTGCAAATGCTTTAAAGACCATTATTATACACGCGTTTGTTATAGTATTTTTTTTTATTATACCTTCAATATAATTTAAAAATACAGGAAATAAAATGAAATCATATTGACGTTATACTCGAATACATTTCTAATTAAGTGGGAATGCCATGACTGCCATAGAAATTTCACTTCACGTTTGCTTATAAAAATTGCCTACATTGTAAGTAAAATGATTCCGGTTGAAGAAGATAGTCAATTAGTTTGCTAATCGATCATTCTTGATTGGGGGTTTGGTAAATTCGGGAAATTTCAATTGTACAGTGAATTTATTAAGAGTTGTGAAAAGTTATAATTTTGAATATTTGTGGGAATATTATGTATTTATGGGATACGCTATCGCAATATGGAGACAGTTCTAACCAGTATGTCTTTTCTACATTTAAAGTGCAATAAATATTAACCCGTCAAGCGTATAGCAAGGAATTTTTAATTTTTCTGTATTATTTTCTAATTTAACATCATCCCACATAGCATTCGATATCTTATGCATATACATTTTAAATCCATAATATACAGGGAATATCCTGTACATCTTATGTATATACTATGTATAGGTATTCATTATAAACATATGTATTTTATGTCCAGTATGGATATTCTATAAATATACATTTTGGATGACCGGCAAACTGCGAAATCCGGCATTTTGCAAAATGCCTAGGCATTTCGCGAAATGACGAATGCAACAGGCAAAGTGAGAATTGGCGCTGGAGTTCGCACTTTGTCTGCCTTTCTTTAGGGATTTCAATACCTATGTTACCATTTAAAAAAACCAGTTGTCAAAAAAAATTTAACCTCAAAATGGGGGAAATATCGTAGCGAACATTCTATAAATTCCGATACACTTCGAGGCACCATGCAAGGTTAGTCATCCGCGATAAAGAACGAAGGCAGACGTGACGTAATATTTTCGAGAAATATGACGTATTTTGTTCTACAATGTTCGCGACCGTTCGGGAATACTCTACAAATCGGATTGCGTTACAAGTTAGTTCCAACATCGATGCGTTTTTGTTATGTTATAGATTGTGAGTGATAAATTGTATATTACTGTTATAAATTAATCCATTTTAACATTGTTGTAAATTTATTGTTAGTTTAATTGTAAATAAATAAACGACTTAAATTACATTTACGTTACAATAATTTCAAATAGTAGTGTTGTAATTTTCATGTCTATATCTCCTAACGATTGGAGCATAAGAGCTTCGGTTCCATTTTTATTAGTGTCATTCGAATAATGGAAATCCTTTCGTGCCATTCCGGTATACTCAATTCATGACAAACTAATGAAAATATTCTCACTGTAAATACAAAAATTACGGCAAACCTGTAGTTAGTCCTGATGATAAATTTATAAACTAGACAAACCAGGAACTGCCCTGAACATTTCATTTTGAGTAAGAATATATTACATGCTGGTATACGCGCGTTTATTTAAAAGTGAGAGTTTCTATACCCATTTCACGCATGAAATAAAGTCATAAATTATTTGGGCGATAATAATGTAAGCCCTTGTTAAATGGGCCCCTAGAAACAACTGAGTAATTCGCAAACAATTCCTTCAATTAAGCTTTTAATCTCAGTAATCACGGCCAGATTGCGATCTACGCATCTCCGCTATACCCCACATCTACTTAATACTCATGTAAAATGAATATCTGAATTTGTAGTATGGAGTTGAGTAGGTACCTTCGCACAGTTATTTTATATTTACTTATTTTAACATACCTATCAAACTTTGTTTATAACGCCAGTTAGGTATTGTTTCCCTGCAGAGTGAGTGATGTGACTTCCTGCTGTATGTATACAAACAATTTCAAACAATATTTCAACACATCATCTCCATAAGAGCCTAAAATTTGAGATCTGAGAGGATATGTTTCACAGAAAATCTCAGCCGTTTTATTGATCGATACCGTAATAAGTTCTTTTGAAGGTGTTGACAAGTGTCGAGTATTATCGGATGTTATACAAATTTGACAAATACTCCCTTATAATCATCAGCTTCGTATTTACGAATTGTAATGAAATCAGATTGCATCGTAATTTGTATTGCTTAATTTATTTGGTGACTACTGGTACTCTGTACAAAGGAAATGATTTAAGGAAAATTAGGTATTGTAACGTGATTTATAAATTCGGGTTCGATTTATATCAATATTTATTAAACAAAACTAAAACACTATAAAAACCGTACAATTTATATCGATTATTTATATCACACACACTTCGCAATTTATATTTCCGCGCTCGATCTCGTTCGGTAGTAAAAACTGCCGCGATGTTCGGTCCGCAACCATTTATACACGCAGCAAGTCCAGAACATCCGCGTACATTCTCGAATATTCCTACACAAATCGCACTATCGCGCGCGTAGAAAATTCCAGAGCGCCAAAGGCGACGTCATGTCTGGAGCGTTTCCGTTACAGTATGTATACGGATTTCACTCGGGAAGTTGGTAGGTACACTATGCAGTTAAAACGTAACATAATTCTAAAACTACCAGGTAGCCATGTTGATGTTGATGTTCAGTGTGATGGGCTATTGAAACTTAATAGTCGAAGCATTGTGTACAACTCTTGTGCAGATGAAGCGAATTTTTTTAAACGAAATAGTTTAGTAAATGGTTGGCTTATAAGGTCTGGCATACATTCAAAATCCCCCGACACTCCATTCTGCAGATATTTGCACTGAAAGCTTTGACATCACCAACAGATATGTCTCGTCCTGACGTTTCACTTGCCTTTTATGACTACCCTCTTCCGACATTTCGCTGTCAAGATATTTGCTTCGACTTCACCAATAGATATGTCTCGTCCGGTCGATTCATTTTGCCGAGAGTACTTTGCTCCGACAAAACCGTCTTCGAGACATTCGCTGTTAGAGTTTTGACATCACCGATGGATATATTTCTTCCAGACGTCCAAATCGGCCTTTGTGAGTACTATCTTCCGACAATCCGCACTCGCAATATTTGTCTAAGGGTTTTATTGTATAGCAGGCCGGCCGGAATGATGAAAATCCTGACGCCCGTGCCGTAGAGGAGGCGTAGACAATGTAGTGGTAGATTAAAGTCCAGCATTTCTTATCTGGGTATTTAGGGAAGTGGATTCCTTAGGTATATCTTTTTGGCAGCGTAAGAGTTCTTTTCATGACGTTGCTTTTATGCAATTGTTTCCTCCTTTAATGAAGTACGGTCCAATACAGTAACAAGGACACATGGGTATGGGTGAGCATTTACAAAAGCATTATCACAATGTCCAAGACATGAATTTGTTATCCATATGTATTTTGATTAAAACTTGTCCAAATCGTTATTCATGCACCAAGATCGTTGGGAAATAGACGAAGAGCATTATTGTCAATGCCCAAGACATGGATTTGATGCATTTTTGGCGACCACATGGATTCACGCACCACACAACATCACCCATAGTGACAGGGATGTTGACTTGATACTTGGAAATCTATGTACAGAGCCAATGAGAAACTGGACCCAGTAGAAGGGCCACCTAGCGACCATCCTATCAAGACACGAAGGCCCGGTCATAATCGCTGGCGACTTAAACGCAAAACGCCTGGGGAGGTGATATAATCAACCAGAGAGGCGACGAGCTATACGACCTCTTTAACGTTGTGTGAGCTGCTATCTGGAACTCCAGTCCCACCTTCAAAACCGTAAACCGTAAACCGTTGGTCGTGATGTTACTGGAGTCAAGGCATGGTATATCTTCAATGAGGAATCGCTAAGGGATCACAAGATAATAAAATTGAAAGTGCAAAAATCAGACACCATAAGAGCAACTAGTCCAAAATTGATATACAGAAAAGGCGATTGGATAAGGTTCAAGACCAATGCCAGCATGAACAAAGCGAGAACAAGCTCTTATACTGTAAAACTCAACACAATACGGACAGACTTGCGAAGTGGGCTCACGATACTGTTCTGAACATAGCAAAAGCGTGGGAAAAGATAGAACAAACAACTGGTGCGAACATAAAGGTACCGTAAGGATGGCATACGACTCTCTTAGAAGAGAAGCGCAAAGAAGGACGATAACTTTAAACAGTTCGTATGTAAAAAATACCACCAACAATCCTTGGGGGCAACATAGAAAATCATTAATCCAAAGCAGAGGAGCAGAACGCCATAATCTGGGATCCGATCAATAACGCTTGGACAGAGTCCGACAGCTACCCTTGTAAACACCTACTTTTCCAACGACCTAGGCCCAGAATTGGGGGGGGGGGATATCCTCCAGCAAACTAGGGAAGTCAGACGAAAACTTTACGCGGCAGGAGATCCTGCAAATAATCAGCAAGCAGCAAGGGCTATATCAAGAGAGCTGTGGCAGCGAGTCTGAACAGAAACAGTTGCGGGACGTATGACATATGGCAGAAGCTAATGTGGGAGAAGGAAACCGTGTGGCTGTGGACAGGGCACGGACCACGTACTATTAGATATAAAAGGTGTAACTTGAGGCCCACGGAAGGTATATGTCCGTGCGGAGAGATAAGCACGCCACGATATGTCTTGGAAGACTGGCACCAGACAAACTGCCAGGCTCGACCTCGGGAAAGTTGGGTAGAATGGCCTCCGAGGTACACTTCATGGCCACTAACAGCAAACCCACTAGAACGAACCATGTCGTCTTAACCACGCAAAATGGCAAAGGAATACAACAAATTCACTGAATGTGGGAAGCGGAAACTACCATTTATTTGATTTTGTTCATTCGGTCGGCGAAAACGGTATAGTGAAATCTCGTTCCTTTTTGTTTGCTCAAACAGACTGACCGTGAGAGACAGAAAGTTTCGCTTTTTAATAAAAATCGAGATAAAAATAGAACCACTTTATCAAATCGCTACAAATTGTGCTACTGGGCTATTCTAAGACACCTACATCATCTTATAGTTGCGCATCGAAGAAAAAAAGGGATAACTTGAGATATTAAAAGGTAAAATTTCAAAAAAATTAGTTCGAGAGGGACAACTATGAAATGCTGTCAATCATTCGCCCATCATAGCTGGGCTCGCCCTATCCTTTTCACAATTTCTAATTAATCCCAATCTGTAATGCACAATATTTTGAAAAATTACCGTGCTCTTAATTATTTTATAACAGGTGTAACTTTGCGTTTACATTCAAATTTGACACGGTTTTAAACTAGTTTTACTACGTTTCCGACGCGGAATACTTGAAACTATGTTGATTTTCTAAATTATTCATTGCAACATATAAACGCATTCATGTTGGAATGAATACGAAAATTTACATAAAGAGATTTTTGTCCATTTTGGCAATCCGCACGTAATAAGAAGATGGTAGGTATGACAACAGTTGATGTGGGTGCTTAGCACCCCCGGGACTTGAACTGTTATATTGTATAAATTAATGAATTTCGAAATTAATGCTTCAGTGTTAGTGTAACATGAATTAAATATATGCAGATAGGTATACGTAATGTTTGTATACAGTGGAGGTACCTAATCTATTAATATGGTATCGGTAAACTCACATTGTGAAATTAAAAATACTTCTTTGCAGACGCCAAGTGTTATCGAAACATACAAGAAACGTAACGTGGAACATATTTTTAGAACGATGAGCAGTTTAAGAGACTAATGCTATTAATTAATAGCAAAGGAAAGGGCGGGATCAATACATTAAAATACTTATAACTACATCCATTAAATCGTAGCGACAAATTAGACGACCAACTAATTTTTCAACGTTTGCTAAATACTAATTTAAATATTTATCAAAAGAATTGTTAATCTAGTTCCATTTCTATTACGCATATGCGATGAAAATCGAGGTTGAGGTATGCAAAACATAGCGTACCTATTGCTATGCAAATCAGTAGGTGACTGTGTTAAGCAAACATGTTGAATTTTACACGCTTTTTATTTTGCATAATTTCAGAGTGCTGCATTTAGGACAACTACTTATTCCAAATCTAAGCAAAATGTTCATCGCAATTCGCAATCCTTGGCTGATAAAAATCGCATGTGAGAAAATTGGATAAAATCCAATTTCGCGTACTAATTTTTTTAATTAATTAATCAAAACCCGAGTCAAAACCAGTTTCAATTGTGATTATGTTTTGTTTGGATGGAAGGTATTTAATTAAGGTCACCGGACATTAGGACGCAGACATTGGGACGCGGGTATTAGGTTCCGGACATTGAGACACGGACATTAGGACACAGATCCTAGGCTAGAACTAGACGTTAGAGCGCATACACAGAGTAAAATAACATCGGTTTAATTTAATTATACCTTTATAACAGTGGGTCTTGCTTGGCGCTGCTTTTAACGAAACCCGCCGCATAAACGGCCGGCTCAGCTCAAGTGTTGATAAGAATACAAGCATGAAAAGGTTCAAGCAGTAGGTTCGTTCTGGGCAAAACAAAATAATTTTCGTGTCGTTTAGTTGAGCGCCACCCAATTTCTAGTGTAAAATACCCACTCACCCTGCATAAAGAGGGTTTTAAACTAAGCGATTTTCGTCCACAAATTCTCCGTCCCACGTCTCGCAATCTAGAATGGTCGCCATAAAGAAAAGAAATGATTAAGATAAGCGTAGGTACTTACTCCAAGAAAAAGAGATGAACTATTAACAAAGCCCCAATAAGGTACACTGCTGCAAACGTACTTCGTCTCGCAATCAATCAGAGTGTAATTGCCAAAGATTTAATGATGGTGGCAACGTGCTCAACTTTTCCTCTCGAAGAACTAACTTGAGACGTTTACTCGGGCGCAGTCAAAATCAAAGAGAGCGTGAACAATTTTGGATCGATAAAAATTGACATACGGCCCCCTAAGATGCTGCTCTCTCGCGGAAACTATTCCAACGCACATAGGTAGAAATACGAGTATATACAGGGCGTACCAAATGTAAAATACGGATTTATGCAATGTAAAAAATGGACGTGTTACACCTTTTATTGTCCTACCTACGACCTAATCTCTGCTTTGTAAGGTGACTTGATATGATGCTTGCATAATAATGTGCGCATCCCAATATCCACGTCCCAACGTCTGCGTCTTAATGTCCGGGTCTTAATGTCCGCGTCATAATGTCTGCGTTTCAATGTGTGTACCCTATGTAAAAAATTCCGCTGAATCCGAAAATCATAGTCCCCCTAGCCTAAAACTCCCAGAACCTATTGTTAAAGACAAAAAACAAAGAAAAAATGAGAAAGTGTCGTTTTTTTCGCACTTGACTTTAATTATCTCGTTCACTATTGCTCTGAGGAAAAAAATGAAAAGAAATGGATTTAAAACTCATTCTCTGTTTTTCAAACTGGGGACTCCCAGGGTGTTCTCAATTTTCTTACAGATGGTGGAACCCTAAAACAACCTTTTCCAAAAATTGTCGCGATGATTCTTACAAATTGACGGGCTGTGGAATTTGTTCAGTTAACTAACAAATCGAATAACTCCCAAAATATAACAAGAAGGGTCAAGGCCCTTGGCACTCTAATTAATAAAAATCATTTATTTTGGTCAAATCGAGGGTCAAATAGAAGCATAAAAAATTCGTTAAGTCGTTTGTGAGCTAGATGCGAAGAGTGCACATTCAAATTTGTTTTTTCGATTTTAATAGCCCTTATGGACGTTTCATGCCTTAACGAGAATACAAACATGAAATAATATCTAATTTTTAGAGAATGACATCAATACCAAGTCTGTAAGTGGTGTAGTTCCGGGGCCTTTGTGACAGACAACAGGCAGGCAGACATAAGGACCGTAAAAGTGCACTTTTTATTTTTTGAAAGTGAAAGTGCACTAAAAAAGTCAAAAGCCGATTTCTCTATTCATCGGATTTGTACGTATTTTTTAATGTACGTCTTTCCGAGAGCTAAATAATTTTATTTTATTTCGGAAGTCGGGCAAAAACTGACCAGGAAAAAGCAACAATCTTCGCAAAACACCTATCGAAAGTTTTTAGTGCACCTGAACTTAACAATAACAACGACGACGACCAGATTAAGGACTCCTTGGCCATCTCCTGCCCGATTATGCTTCCAATTAAACCCTTCCCTCCAAAAGAAGTAAAACAAGAGATCTCGAAGTGTAATAACCATAAAGCTCCTGGCTTTGATTTAATCATCGGATACACTTTAAAGCAACTACCCAGAAAAGCTCTAGTTTTGCTAACCACAATTTATAATAGCGTATTAAGATTAACATACTACCCGATCGCATGGGAGTTCGCACAAATAATAATGATTAATAAACCACATAAACCTCCAAATGCAGTTTCTTCGTACCGGCCAATAAGCCTACTGCCGATCATGTCCAAAACCTTACAAAGGTTACTGCTGAAAAGAATCTCTGAAGACACTGAACTAAACATAGTAATTCCAACCCACCAATTTGGCTTTAGAGAAAGCCACTCAACGGTATAAGAATGCCACAGAATCGTCAAAAACATACACACAAGCCTAGAAGCGAAAAAATTATGTACAACTGCCTTCCTGGATGTTCAGCAAACCTTCGACGGAGTGTGGCATGAGGGTCCTGATTCTAAAATCATATCTCATTGACCGATTCTTTCAAGTAAGATTCAACACCGATACCTCAAACTATTACCATTGAATAATAAATCTGAATTATTATTCAATGCTATTACCCTATAAAATCTGGCGTTCCTCAGGGAAGCGTCCTAGGCCCCCTTCTCTATTTAATTTTCACGGCCGACATCCCAACCCAAAACTCCACTACAATTGCCACATTCGCCGACGATACCACAATAATATCAATAAGTGATAACCCGCAAATAGCATCTGTCAACCTGCAAGCAGACCTCAACCTCACTCAAGATTGGGTGAACAGATGGAAAGTCACAGTTAATCACACAAAATCAACTCAAGTCACGTTCACTAATCGAAATATCGTATGTCCCACTGTCACACTAAACAACATACAATTACTAGTGAACACCCAAGTGCGTTGAAAATATTTTGTAAAACAGACATTGAATCTTCCTTTCTTTTTATACCCACAAACCCAATGGACATTTCCTGAGAAGTTAGGGCTAACACTTGACCAAAAACTCACATGGAAAGACCACATCACAGCAAAGAAAACACAAATAAACCTAAAAATTCGTCAAATGAGCTGGTTAATAGGACGCAAATCAAAACTCTCCACAGAAAATAAAATACTACTATATAAGTGTATAATAAAGTCAATATGGACGTATGGAGTTCAACTCTGGGGCTGTGCTAAACCATACAATACAAAGAATCCAATCGAAGATACTTAGAATGATATTCAATGCACCATGGTACATTAGTAATAAGACCCTGCATGACGACTCTGGTATACCGCCTGTTGGAGAAGAAATCACCAGACTAACAAGAAAATACCTAAATCAGCTCCCAGAACATCCCAATGAAGAAGCAAGACAACTTTACACTCCCGACATCAGAAGAAGACTAAAAAACAGTGGCCTACGGATAGGTATGCTAAATCAGTGATCGGTTATTATAAACGGTTAAGTCAAATCAGAGACCAATTATTTTATAGGAGAGCTCTCACTGAAAAACTTCTCCCTCAAATGTAGCTCGATGATCACATTTACTTATAGCTGTACCTAACTAGCAGGTTGTAAATTAGCTATTAAAAAAAAATTTCAAGAAATGAGGTTGAAGCGCCTTTATATACCAAAAAAATCCTGATGCATCACGCTTTTTCGTTTTCAACCGGCTGATTTAGCTAGACAAATTAGTATTTATACTAATACTTTTGCATCCACATTCCATCTAAAAATCAGAATCAAATATTTCAATAGACGAATAATAGGCTTTCTATAGTGGTCTATAAACGCCAGAAATCCATTGGGTAGGTACTAATCCGAATTAAACTAATAGGCGAAATGCAGTAGTACAAAGATGGCGCGACCCCTCAGAGAAATATAGGTGGGTACATCCAATACATAACAAGACCTTTCGAATAGAGCTTCTTTCGTATTTATACTACGTGCTATCATTGAATAAAAACACTATTTTTATTCAATGGTGCTATTTAGCGGAAACTAATAACATTTTTCTAGTTGAATTCAAATGCGATGTCGCGAAACTTAATGACACGTTCGAGAATATATTGCTACAGACGTATGAGAGTAAAGGGTAAACAGTTTACAGGTCATACTTTTAAAGGTGAACTAAAAGTTAAATACGGGATATGTCACTCAATCCTACATTATATTGGCCAAGATATATTGTAATAGTTAATAGTAGATGCATTGATTGGTAAATGGAAATCGTCACAATTTCAGTCTTTGACCAATAACTTTAAATAAATCACTAAGACACTCCTTGTAAATGACGTCGATTTCAATATACAGAGATGATTATTTATGACATTGCAAAATGTAAAAGCCATTGGTTATTAACAGAAACAAGTTAAGGACAACCGACGATAGCGTATTTTTCCTTGTCGATTGCGGTTGCGCTTTGCCAAAAAATTAACCAAAACGGAAAGAGAAAGTTAGTTATTGTGCATCAAGGCAATGCGTTTTGCAGTTTCCACGACGAAATTAGGGTTAGAATGTGTAACGGTAGCTGTAAATTTGGATTTAAAATTTATAATTTTTTTTAATAGAACTATAGGTAAAAATGGAGGTAAAAATAGAATTTTAGAAATGTTTGTGGATTTGAGTAAATTTTTTAAGCACTAAGCTTCATCGAAATTCTCAGGCGTAAAACCCTTAACGGTTCTCAATTATTTTGCAAATAAATAGTGGTTTGGTGGAATCTGAAATTGGTTAACTACAGTGCAGCGGATGTGTATTTATTTCTAGATTTTTCTATGGGGTCTTTGTTTCATAATTGCTTTAGGTAGTCGGTATATACAGAAGGTCTGGGATTTATATCATATTTAAGCTTTCTAATGAGTACTATTAAGTGGCAATGCTAACTCGGTATGATAGCGTGCGGTATTCTGGGGTTTGTAAAATGAACAAATTTCGGAAAAGAGTTATGGTCTTAGATCGTTTTTGATTGGCTGAACGTGATGTTAAAACTTTAAGAAAGAATATTTTGAGAATGGTGTGTCAGAAGAGGGTACGAAAGCCATACGTACTAATTTCATTTAATGCTAATCGTTTAGATCTCAAAGTGTGCATTTCACTGTACCCTATCATTGTGGAGGTATTAAAATAAAGATTGACCCTGTTGAGGCTAATAAAAATCATTTGCCCTTCCTTGTTCAAACGCAATATTCAAAAACTTTCTAAAACTTCGTAAAAAAAAACTTATTTGCACATTTACAATTGAGGTGATATCGAGGGTGATATTCTCCGCTCTTGCCATCTATCGGCATATACCGCAGCAGTTCTACTCGTTAATGTTAATTGTAAAATTGAGTAGGTTCCGAGGTAGGTTCAGGTAGATAAAATTTGTTTTGTGCCCGGTTTTGTGTAAAATATGGTGCTTTCTATTGTTATTGCATTTTAAGTCAAATCGAAAGAAAATATGTACAAGGGTAAAGTAATTTGGAACCATGAAATCATGATAATTATTTTCATCAATGTATTGGAAATTGTACGGTAATTTGCTTTTTATTTAGCAATATTGAGAAAAAAAACATATTTGAAGCAAATTTCATGTTAAGAAAAAAAGGAGAAGTTTTTTCAGTATGTGAGTAATTGTGTAATTCACATTAAGAACTAGCCGTGGAAGTTTAAGAAAAAATAATAGGAATTTCCATTTCACAATTAACATCCCTATTTTTTAATTCATAGGATAGAAGTTAAACCCCTTTATTATGTACAGCCATTGACTAAAGATCAAGCTTGTTGAGGACCCAGAACAAGGGAGGGATAATAAATAAATTGTCTATTGGATAGTGTCTAAAATATATATAAAACAAAATAGAAGAAAAAACAAAACATAATTTTAACACCTCGGTTAACACCATCCAAAGGGGCGCAGTTCAGATAGGATACATGACCACACATTTGCTCTTCCGTTTAACCCCTCCAATTTAATTAACTAAACAACAAAGAGGAATGAAACTAACTGGTGTATATAATGATGTGAAGCGTATGATTAATATACGTATGGGAATGACGATTGAAGAAAACCGACAAAAGAAAATAATAATAATAATAAACATGTTTCGTGTGTTGTTTAACAACTTAAGAATATAGTATTCTATTGTGAGTACACGTGACGCTCGACTTAACGTTTGAAATTTCCAAAGCTTAGTGTTTTAAGATTGTTGGATAAGTTGTAAGATCTTTTATAGAATTATGTTTTATGAAATGGCGGAATTATTAATTTATAAAATCTATTGTTCGTACTAAACTGTATTTTATTATAAAGATAGTTAGGTGTTCTGGTTATTATAATTTTATGGAATAGTGTAGCTGCATGAGCATGTCTTCTGCGCTCCATATTCAACCACTTCACTTCCGTTAGTTTGTGAGACACATGCTCATGTTTTTTTATGCCGAATATTTTTTTTTTTGGTAGGTGGGGAAATGCTCCTTATGCACACTCCAGGTTGAAAGGTCTGGAGTAGTGTGGGGCTCTCCCTTACTCGGGTATACCCACTAAAACCCCACCTAAGGCTTCGGCTTCTATGGCCATTTGCCTATTTGCTCAAAATATCACAGACTTCGTTCTAATAGAATATTACATACAGGTAGGTCGACTCACATACAATACAATATTTTCGATATGACAAAGTTGGTAACTGACAGACAACAATAAATAACAATTAAATAGACAGCCATTATATCACAGTTTGTGCAACATTTCCACACTTTGGAAAAATCCACCCTTCGACACCGTTCATCGCTGTTAAAGTTACCTTCCCATATCGGGCATATCCCGAAGTTGTCCCGTATATCTTTGTATCGTGGACAGTTACAAAGTATGTGCTCTAGTGTTAAATTAACCTCACAGTTCGCACATAGGGGTCTAGGTTTACCTTCCAGCAAGGCGCTATGGGTTAATGCGGTGTGCCCAAGTCTAATTCGAAACATCTTCACGAATACAAACCGGCCCTCGCCAAGAAGAAATAGCGGCCCCAAATCGGGTTTGACCCTTTTCAAAAATGAATCGGACCTCGCCCATAGGTCGCCCCAACGCTCATACATCCGAGCCCTGACGAGTGTACGTCGGGTTACTGTTGTCTCATTTGCAACATCAAGGTCATTTAGTTGTAGATACGTTAGATCCTCTCTAGCCCTTTGGCTCAGCGTTCTGCACCTATTCAGCCGTCGACCCGGAACTGCGCCTGCCATCGATACGTGATTCGGATGTTGTTCATCCGAAATTACTTTAAGATAATAGTTTACAGCAGCCTGTTTACGACGGAGGGCTAGAGGAAGGATATTCGCCTCGACGTGAAGCGCAGCGACCGGACTCGTTGGAAAAGCTCCGAGGGAATACAGTATGGCGAGGTTTTGGATTTTATCGAGATTCCCAAGCATCGCACTGTTGTCACATGTCAGATAAGCACAGCACCCATAATCAATTCTCGATAAAATTAAGGCCTTGTAGACGTCGAGTAACGTCTTTGGGTGAGCTCCCCACTTATGGTGGGCCAGGACCCTAATGACATTTAATGATTTCCTACACTTTGTGACAACATTCTGTAGATGCTTGGACCACCGCAGCTCCCTGTCAAAGGTAAGTCCCAAAAATTTCATATCTTGGGACACAGCTATTATACGGTCTTTCATAAATAGAACGGGGTCATAGTGTGGTCTTCGGAGTCGACAAAAATGAACCACCTTCGTCTTTTCCTCAGACAAAACGTACCCCACTGCATCCGCATTATCAGAAATTTTATTGATAGCCATTTGTAGTATACGCACAGCGGAACCAACGGTTTTTCCGGCGCAATGAATCATTAAGTAATCGACGTATAGGGATTTATCGACTGTGTCGGCAACACCCAGGGCTATTCCGTTTATGGCAATTGCAAACAGTGAACAGCTTAAAGTCGAGCCCTGCGGGACCCCGTTTTCTAGTACGCGCTCGTTTGAATACGCCTCTCCAATTCTAACAATAAACTTTCTGTCTCTTAAAAAAGATCTAATAAATTTGGGCATGTTTCCGCGTAAATTGTATTCAAACATTTTTTTAAGTATACCATACCGCCATGTCATGTCATATGCGCTCTTGATATCAAAGAAGACCCCAATCAAATGCTCGCCACCATCAAACGACTTTAGGATGTTATCAGTTAATTTAACCAAATGATCGATCGTCGACCGACCTCTCCGAAAACCGGCCTGATAGGGGACGATGATCTCGTTTTCTTCCAGAAAGACCCGCATGAAGTCAAACTAATTGGACGGTAGTGCTGCGCCAACAGCGGATCTTTCCCCGTTTTAAGTATGGGAACGACTATGGCCCGTTTCCACTCATCAGGGTAGATACTATTTTCCCAACAAAAATTAAAGAAATCTAAAATCACTTGTTTCATAGGTTTGCTACAATGACGAAGCATCTGATTGTGGATACTATCGTGACCGGGAGCGCAGGATTTCGTGTTTTTAAGTGCAGATTCTAATTCATCCATACTAAAAGGTAAGTTATATTGAAGATTCTCATCCGTATTGAAGTTAATGATATCGTCTTCCTTTTCAGCTTTAGTCTCAAGGAAAAACGCTGGATAGTTTAACGAACTACTGACCTGATAGAAATGGTCTGCCAAGAGGTTCGAAATTTCTTGTAAATCTTTCGTAACCACCCCATCGTTTTTCCGAAGGAATGCCGGGTAGTTTAGTTTAGATTTGCCAGATATCGCACCCATCTTTTTCCATATTTCACTCATAGTCACGTCCGTCGTTATGGTGGATACATAGTGTTGCCACGACCTTCTTTGTGCCTGGAGATTTATGCCGAATATTAATCGCAAGCACGAATTTTGAATTTTTTGTATTCTACGAGCATCCAGACTATCGAGGCAAGGACCATAAACCACATCGCAATAGTGAGAAATAAATAAATAAATAAAAAATCCAAAAAAAAAATAAATAAATAAATAAGAGTTATCTACGAAATCGGGCACAATATGTACGCTATAGAGTAAATCACTTGGGAATTTGTGTGGGGTACCCCAGGGACCAGTCCTTGGTCCAATTATATTCCTTATATTAACGAGTTCGTTCATTCTTTTGGACTTTCTGTCCGTCTGCGTACATGATAACTCGCGAACGGTTTCGAATTTTTCAATTCCGTCTTCAGTGTTACGTAGACAATAGTTAAGGGACGAAATGATTAAATTTTGGTAATTTTCTGTCTGTCCGTCTGTCTTTGTCGTTCGTTTATTTATGTTAGTGATCTGTGTTCAGATAATCTCCAGACAAGTTTGACTTGCTTTCCAGATGATGTTTCTCTATGTTATTAGGATTTATCTGCTTTTAAGTTATTAGAACTTGTTCAAATGTGTTATTCTAGGGATTTTTTGTGCTTCAGTTTAGTGTTTTCATTCAAAAGTAATTAATTGACATTTAAGCAAAGCCGTTATACGCTAGATCTGACAGAGCGGGTTACAATTTACTATTATTTATTATTTAAATGGAACACAATCCTCAAGTGGTTTGGATGGACATACGAATAAATAAGATGAGAAGATATCAGTTTTCCCTTCAGAAAATGTCTTGGAAAATGCACTAAAAAAGTCTTATACGTATTATCAGGTAATGGAGTAACAAGGGGGCAGTATGGCGTGAGATGAGAACCTTGAGAACGAATTAGGTCCCAATTAAGAGGGTTGATATATTAATACGGGAGGGTCTCACAAATGTTATTTGCAGGATTACATTAATAATTTGCAAAACTGTCCTACAGCAGAAAGTGTTCGCTGAATTGAATCAATTAGCCGTTTTACAGCAATATCAATATCCGTCCCTTCGATAGTATGTGCTAACGGCCTTAGTTATCGCTGTTAAAATGACCAGAAAGGAAACGTTTTATGATCGTAGAAGAAAATCCATATTTATATCTGCAATATTGCTACGACACCAATAAATACTTGGTTGACCTAAACCGCGGTGTTACGCATATAAATAACGCAAAAAATTGGAACCATTCCGTGCTTATTTTGTGTTACGTGTTCTAGTTTCCTAATAAATTTCTTATAAAATTCGTTTTGAAGGTTTGGGGTAATGGAACTTGCGACCCTACATTATTCTTATCTTTAATTAAATTTTGGGAGTGTTAGAACAATAGAGAACTGCAGGCTACTAAAAATCGTTAAAAGAGAACTTATAGTATTATACCTATACGCAACATAAATGTAATTACTACTGCCATTTTTATAGTTCAAGGTTATCTCATTCAATATAAATTGCATGTAAAGATCGCGCTGAATGGAACAAATCTAGTTAGTTGCAGGGCAAAATATTACGTCCGTGTATTTGCTGGTTCGGTACATATTTTATGGGGGTTGCAATAACGGAATCATAACACAGAGGAGAGCTTTAGGACCTGGATATCCTGTTTCTTGCGCTTTTGGTAATAAATTCCACACAACTTACCCTCGAAATTCGTAGTGGTTGTTGAACGTCTACACCACCATGCATGCGAAAACCCCAGGGCGAACCTCCATCTAAGACCACTTCGCGTGTTGTCATAGTTTTGAACACTTCAAAGCCAATTGGTAGACAGCCAAATATTCAATACACTGTTATTACCACTGCTCATCGATTAAAATAGATGCATATTTTTTAGAAAAAAACTCAAAAAAATGTGCGTTACCTACGGTAGGATGTCCCACTTAGCAAGGATATAGGTCAATTTTTACAATTAATGCCGGCGAGTGAGTTAAACGATTAGAAAAATGTCCTGTGTATGAGAGACCGTATGGGAAACCTCGCTTAATCTTGGTAATTATAAACACTGAGATAAAAATAAACTTGAACTTTTTATCTAGATTACACTAAAATTTAGGTAATTCTACTAGATAGTGAGAAAAAAGGTCATAATAATTACTTAATCTTATCAGCAAATACACATTCACTCATTCAAGAACCGGCAATAATAGACTGAGATTGATAACACTAGAATTATTGTTTTCCACATTCAAACGTTTAACGTCAAATCTGATCACGTGTTATCCATCCACGTTTTTGTCGAGACGCCGACGGTGAAGGTTCACCGGGTGCCGCACTGAAACAGACTGCGCCATGGCATTCATTCGCAAGCCCGGGTGGCCTGGTGGAATATGTCTTTGCACTTGCGAGATTCTTCTGCCTCCTACTTTGTCCGATATCGAACAGCCACCCCATTTTATTTATATTTTGGATGGCCGAAACGTGATTACTCATTAATTTGATTAGTAAATCCCACTGAAGAGAAATCCCATTCCCGCTTTTAACGAAAACTCGTACATAAGCAGCACCCTTATACTGATCTGAAACAGTTAAAAATCCGAGTCAACGAACTTAGCAACTTAAATGTTTTTTTTTTACTTTAAAGAATCTAAACAAAGAAGCTTATATTAAAAATAATATTATGAAGTTAACTAGATTAATCCCCATCTGGTATTACGAGTACACACACTAATAATGAATTTTTCAGATAATCAATTCGAACTGCTTTGTTAGAAATCATTAGAAAAACCTAATTAAACAACTACAATTCCAAACGTCAATTTGGATTGCCTTGTTTTATAAATACAAAAACTTCCCTTGTTAATTACTACCTTATTTATCTTCTGTAGTCTCCCACGCCTACATAAATCATACGTAGGTACAGAAAAACAAACCTCAAGAATGAAATTCTCAACTTCTGATGGCAAACAGTAATAAGAATGCGTAAATCAGCTATAAGTTATATAATATAATGAAACAAATTAACAATTAACTAATTGACAGCTGTTAATTAAGCACAATGAGCAATTAATGTAATTTTTTAGAAGAACACAAACATTCCAATTCTATTATTCTACCACACAATTTTGTTCGCTCACAATAGCCGAAGTTCAAATAAATGTGTTTCTTGAGTTTCCTATTAATTTAAGACCCTCTAATGTATTCATTATCAGTTAGGATACATCTTCCTAACTATACCGAATTCCATTTGAGAGTACATTCAACTTTTTCAGCGGCGACCGTATTGAAGAAGATTAGTAGCACAAACATAAAGCATAAATGTTTATAAAAGAGCTTAGAATTAAATGAGCTGAATTAAAATAATATACACTCACGATCGGTAGAAGCTGTTGGTCACCGCGGGGAGTTCTTGGGATAGATAGATACGTAAATAAATAAATATAATTATGTTTATATAAAGTACCTCCGAATTTCAGGTTGAATTCTCGAATGTTAAAGCAAATAATGCTCGTGCAGTAGTAAAATTGATCTATCTTAGGAGATCAATTATTTTTATAACCAAAATTACTATTTCCCGTGCATTTTTTTTAGTAAATAGAACCGTGTACTTTTATCTTTTTTTGGAACAACTGCTGGACTGAAACTGACGTTCACACATGATTGAAGAATGTCTGACAGGTACAATCTCACATTTCATTAGAGAGTAACACACAATTAAACATATACTAAAATATATAACGTAGCCGTAGGTGAAATTTTGAAACTGGGCGTTAGATTTTCCTTTATTCCAAGTGCCTATGTATCAAATTTCGTTTAAATGCTTCCATAAATAAAAAAGTTAGCACTGCGATTGCGCAAAACCAACTTTTCAAACTGGCGTTTGATTTTCCTTTATTCCAAGTGCTTATGTATCAAATTTCGTTTAAATTCTTCCATAAATAAAAAAGTTGGCAGTGCGCATGCGCAAAACTAAATTTTGAAACTGGCGTTAGATTTTCGTTTATTCCAATAGTGTCTATGTATCAAATTTCATTCAAATACTTTTATAAATAAAAAAAGTTTCCAATTCGGTTTATAAATGGTCGAGATGCGAAAAGGGCACTGTGAATTTTGAATCGATTCGACTCAACTTTTGGCATTGCGTATTATATGGCTAAAGCTATGCCCATATTGAATTTCATGCAATTCAGTTCAAAACTAACGGAGGTCTAAAAGCGATCGGACATTTCTAAACAAAATTATTATTCACACGGACAGATAGAGGGACAGACAGACAAAGGAACAGACGAACAGACCAACAGGCTGACGACAGACAACAAAACAAAAATATAAATGATCTCTAGGATCGTTAATAAACGACAAAAGTGTAAAATTATGGAACATGTAAAAAACGGTTTTTTAGTTTTTTTACAATAACTTTTTTAGCAATAAACGCAGAAAAAATTCCTTCCTTGGTGCAAGCCTCGACACCATAGCGAACAAAATAGCGAAAAAAGTAGAACAATAGCTCTTAAGATAAAGAACTAGTAGCGTCTCAACGAACGAGCGGACGGACGGACAAAGTGGCCACAATAGCTCATTTTTTTAAATTTTTGTGGAAATGCGCTAAAAAGGGTGAAAAATTTAGTTCTTGTATTCCAAGGTAACGTGTTTTATCTTGGCGAATAAATGAGGACTATGTTTTACTAGCTTGACAAAAAAGGAAGAAAGACAGATTTTTTGAAGTGACTACTTCTTTTCACCCGTTATACACTATATGTTTTTGACGAGAGTAAAATCATCTCATGCGTAACGTATATATTCTGTGGGGGCAACGCGTAACGCTCTGCAGCCGAAGGCGAGCTCGGCCTAGTTCCCAATTGTGTAAAGCGCATTTGAAAAGAAGTATGGCATTAAAACCGTCAGGTATCATATAAGGTCTCCGTCTGTTTTTGCTGAGAAGGGAGCGGTTTTTCGCATGTGTTGTGTCTTAAATTCTGTAGTAACATAAAAAGGACAGAGACTACTACTACTACAGAGACATTTTTATGACTGCTATAAGAGACCCTCCTTTGCCGTTGTTAGTTGATTTTCAAATTTTGCATACCCTAACCTTAACTTTTCGGGAATTGATAAGCGATCTCAAAGTCTTCAATCAGGACGATTCCTTTTCAGTATTGTGTCAGTTATTGGTAGTCGTAACGGTCTTCTACATGTTGTTTGTACAAGGTGAGTCACGGGAAACGGACGTTTTAAGGAGGCATAGTACAAGTGAGGTTGGTGGCATTCGCACTCCTTAAGTTTCTATAACGAGTTTTGGAAGGTGCAGGATTATCGGACCGTTTGAAGAAAACAAGAGAACGCGGTGACTTTACTTCTGTTCGCTATGTTTCAAATTTTTCTCTTACTCGAACTTCACAGACGAAAAGTTAGGTCCGTGAAGTTAGCACGTTCACTGGAAGCACTAACGACGGAACCGGTGCCAATCGTTAGTGCCTGTTAGTGCTTCATACCTTGCATCAGCCCGACCAGCCGTTTTCGAGAAAACGACACCCCCTAGGACAGTGCTGCTTTTCTATCCTTCTTGGAAGCACTAACGACGGAACCGGTGCCAATCGTTAGTGCCTGTTAGTGCTTCATACCTTGCATCAGCCCGACCAGCCGTTTTCGAGAAAACGACACCCCCTAGGACAGTGCTGCTTTTCTATCCTTCTTGGAAGCACTAACGACGGAACCGTCGTCGATCGTTAGTGCTTCGTTAGTCCTTCTTAGTGCTTCATACCTTGCATCGGCCTGACCAGCCGTTTTAGAGGAAATGACATCCCCTAGGACAGTGCCGCCTCCCTACCCTTCTTGGAAGCACTAACTACGGAACCGACGCGGATCATTGGTGCCTCTTAGTGCTTCATACCTTACATCAGCCTGACCAGCCGTTTTTGAAGAAACACTATGGCGATATGAAACGAAAGAGTTAAATGTCTTGGAAATGGGAATAATACCTATACTCGTAGTTATGATTCTTTTTGAGATACTTAATACCTTCCCAACTACATGAGTAATGTGGTTAAAACCACCTGACATTGACAACGAAAGATGATAATGTTAAATGTGTCCAGTGTGATTACTGAAACCAATAATAAATGCCACTCCACCTTGGCCTCTTACTTATTATAAGTAATTTGTTGAGACAATTCCAAGAATCTTAAATGTGTTCAGTGTGATTACTCAACCAATAATAAATACGACTTATTTATTAGAAGTTCGATGTTGACGGAATCCTTCCAAGAACTTTAAATGGAAGCTAAGTGTGATTACCAAAATGTTGCTTATCTGCCTCCTCTCAGATTCAAGTTGGAAATACCGGGTGTACTAAAATGTAAGACATTCCCAGCGTTCATTTCGAATTTTCAAAAGTTTCGAACTACTAAGATCCGTTTCACAAACGACTGATGATCAGTCCTGATGAGACAGTCATCAGTCGATCGATCAAATACGCACGGGCATCAGTCGAGCCCTTGCGTGAGCGGATGATCAGGACCGCGCCGCAAAATCTGGCAACTTGTTTTAAGGGCCTCTCTTAATGTTTTTAAGAATAATCCGAGGTAGATAATCACTTCTATTTCTTCGAGTAAATCGAGATGAGCTTAAGAATGAGTCCCATCACGGTATATAAGATGTACCTATATACAATGGTGCCATCTAATACTCTTGCTTTCTGATACGAGTATAAATATACCAGGTGGCCCAAAACTCAGTTTCCTCTTAGCATCTTTGTATTTGTTGTGCATCTCTCATTAGTTGTTATGATTCGTGATAAAAACTCATCATCTTCATACTCGTATCGAGGGCGGAGTTCTTTGCAAACCTGAAGTCGTTTAAAGTAATCTTTACGGGCCCAGAGCGATTGAAGAAATTGAAAATGCTACCTATCGAGAAGAAACAAGATAAGCAATCGAATAGTACTACCAACCTGCGCAGGTGAGCCAAACCGTAAATAAAAGCATAGTGTAAGAATAGAAAGTTAAAATAAAAATCACTTGTCAGCGAAAACTCATTTCTCATCCTTTGTAAACAATATACTATTAATTACAATAACCTATCTACAGGATGATACGGGAGGGTTGTGAACTCGTCTTGGCATTTTTGTAAACGCAACCCCTTTAGGCGTATAATACAGTGCAGCCTGATGCCCTGACTAACAGAATGAATACCACCAACACTAATATTTAGAATCCTAGCAATTTTCTTCACAAATATTGGCCTCGAAAACGGCTAGTCGGGCTGATGTAAGGTATGAAGCACTAAGACGCACTAACGAAGCAGTAACGATCGGCGCCTGTCCCGTCGTTAGTGCTTCCAACAAGGGTGGGAAGCCAGCACTCTCCGGGGGGGGGGGGTCGTTTTCTCGAAAACTGCTGATCAGGCTGAAGCAAGGTATTAAGCACTAACAGGCACTAACGAAGCACTAACGATTGGCGCATGTTCCGTTGTTAGTGCTTCCAACAAGGGTAAGAAGCCAGCACTGTCCTAGGGGAGGTCGTTTTCTCGAAAACGGCTGGTCGGGCTGACGCAAGGTATGAAGCACTAACAGGCACTAACTAAGCACTGTAGTGTATATCAGCTGTTTTATAGATAGAGAAAGTTGCTTTCGTAACTCTCTGCCACTTCTTTTTGTGAAACTGTTAATATCACAAACAAAATCAATCTGCGTTTGTTTCTGAGATACAATCGTTAGTAAGGTTAGGTAGGGCAACTTTCGAGCAAATAATTAATTTGACCGCATCAAAGTAGATATTAAGAAATCGTGCGCATCGCAAAAATGGGTTAGGTTTTTCTCTTAGAAAAATGGTTATACAGGTAGTTTATTCGGTTAAAAAAACGAAGCATAAAAAAGGACGCCGAACAATTGAGTTCTGCCCTTTTTCCAGTAAAACACGCGATAAATAAGTATTTTGGCATTTTTTGGTCTAAATACACGTGGACCGTGGATATGAATGCACCAAAATCTTTCCTTGGGAGAAGAGTTCCATATTTTTTTATCGCACAGTAATGGAATATAATATAGTTTTATAAGTTGATACGAAATTTAGAGAATAAGCTACATCTTGGATCGATGGGTAGACGGACGGAAAAGTGACATGCTGACATCCTATATAAATTCAGTGGTCGTACGTTTCCTTGAGAAATGAGGCATTAAATGTTCCGTTTTAAATTGGAGCTTTGAATGTAAACTATTTTATGTAATATATTTCAGTACGTAAGTATATAGTTATTTTGAAACTGAAACAGAGCGCGAACAGTACAAAATAACTAGGTATATCTATATTCGCTATTCTACTCCTACAGTTTTATTATCTTTAAAGTTGAAAAACTCACCGCTACATAAGGTTTCATGCTAGGCAATGCAAAGTCTATCAAATGTAGAACTGAATGGGGAACCGGAAAAAAATATATGTATAAAGAAATTAACCCTTTTTTTTAAATGGTCACACACAAACGTTCACATGGCATAATAAATTATCGATACGTTTAAAATCTAAACAAGATGCCCTTGTTAATACATATTAAGTATGTCTGCAAATTTGTGGGGAAAATAAATACAGAATTATTTTACGGTACGATTTATTGCAGTGATCATGCGTCACGCCAAATGATCAATAACAAAATCACATGCTTTTGTTTACCTTGTGTTTTATTAGGTTCTAAAGCAGAAAATTGTACATGGTAAAGAAAGCGAGTTGTATTAGCGATCTCTACACTGAATGCCAAACGTAAAGGGAGCTGCAAGTAGTTCAACAATATTGAGGACGCCACGTGTCGAACATCATCATGATAGTAGGGCCAGTACTCTTTTGTAGGGCTTCACAAATTACATCATTTATTGGAACGTCATTTCATTGAGTAATTAAATTTCATTCAACGGTCATATTCACCTATTCATATTGGTTTCATACCCTATAATGATTGATAGTGTGTATAAATTTGCACCCTTAAGTATGCGGTTTTTAGATAACTTTTCACCTCGACTTGGATTAGATTTTTGGACTGTATAAAATAGTTTGCTATTGAAAATTACACAATTACACAATACCCCTTTCGGTAAGTGTTCTGTAGGTCAAATACATACAGTTGATAGGTATAGGTAAGGGAAACTATGAGTGTGTTGTCATTATGTCCACTGCATAGAACCAAATGAAGCAATTGGCAGAGAGGTAGGTTGATACCTATTTCCAACTGGGCACCAATAAACATTTACATTTAGTGCTTGTATTTGTACCATCGGTCAATGACTGAGATATACAGAACAGCAATTTCCTTTTAATTATAACCCTTGGCCGAACTGACACCCCGCTCTTAATAATAAAGACCAAAAATAAAATAAATAAAATTGTGCAAGGGCCAAAAACCAGTAGGTATCTATATGAGCACACATTGTATTGCATCTTCACACAATATGTACATGCGAATAACGATAACTTATAACGCATTTTTCCTATTTAAATTCACACGCGGCATCTCTTTGACCCCGACCTGTAAAATGTTGAGTAGAGTAGCTGCAGACATTACCAGTATTTACAGTACCTACTATATCTAATCTAAATCCGAACCAACTGAATACCTACCGAACAATTCTCGAGATGTTCACACGTACATCATTTTTACAATATACCTTAAGGGGTTGATTCTATCCCACCCAGAGACTTGTTATAACTAGACGGCGCGTAACGTAGATTTTACTATAAACGCCTGTTGTCAAGATAGGATAGGCAACCAACTGTTCATCGCGGGGCAGACGTACGTTCTGCAGCTTGCTTTAGCCATGTTTATTCTAAATTTTAGTAGCAAAAAAAGATAACATATAGCTGTTAACTGTTTTAATCGAATTTATTGGTATTTTATTTGAACTAAATTGGTATATAACTGCCTTACTCTAGTCCTAATTTGATTTATATGTGTATTTTGGTGGTGAACACGTATGGAAAAATATACTCTTAAAACTAAAGATGTAGGTAGTAAGATATGATTATTTAGCGGATTTTGATTCAATATATGCCTATTCAAAAACCCAAATGGGCTGTAACTGTTATTTATTTTTCTTAGACTGCTGATAACCATTTTGTTTACAACGCGGTGTGGTGTGGATTGAATGAAAAACCTGAACACATTTTCAGCAATTTGGAAAATTTTTAATACATCGCTTGATACGTGCAACAATCCTCCACGATTTTTTCTAGTTAAAAGCTTTGAATGACTCTCTGATGCGAATATCGCATCTGCACATATGGAACATTTAACAGACTTAGCTATTTTTTTTTGTAGAAAACCTGAAATATACTCAGTACCAGTACCTAAGTACTTATTTACGTCTATACCTAATAGGCAAATTGCCGTTGTCTTGCTGGTAAAGGATGTCGAATAGTTCTACGTTATTTTAAGTGAATGGGAAAGTCGAAAACGCTCGGTATTGCATTATTGTTTAACACCTTCGTAGGTACCTTTCTAAAATCGGCTTCATTCCCCGCAAATGCACTATGGTGGGAGTAAATTTTTCTCTTCGAATGGCTCTGATCCATTGGCCCTTTAAACTTTTATCCGTTGAAAATCAGCATATTATTTAAAAATTTATCGACAGAGTACATGTTGATAGGCACAAGTTAACCTAAGTTTATTGGTTTATTCTCAACAGAAATTTATCTGTTCACTAATTCGAGCTAATCACGAGAATGATTAATGAACGGAACATCTAAAATAACAGCTTATTTCATTATATTGCATATCATCTCAGCGATTTTTGCCCCGCGGTGCATTGTGTGTTGCATACTGTGTCGACAACACCTTAGATACGTTAAGCGCAGTCTAGTTATAGCAAGTCTCTGATCCCACCAGATCAGCATGGGTAGAACATGTGTTCGGGCGTTTCTACACAAAGTTATCGTGCACACGGACATATCCATATGGACAGACAGACGGACGGGCGGACAGACAGGCATACAGAGAGACAGACAGCCAGACAGACAGACGGACGGACAGACAAGACATTTTAATAGGTTTGAATGAGTAGGCTAAGCCATTCTTTAACCGTAAGGATAGATAAAGTGATCACTTTAACCGTAAGGGTAGATCAAGTGAAACAAAGGGTTGTGCATTCTAGTGACATCTGTCATTCTTATTTCAAATGCACGTTATAAAATCACGTTCACCAACTCTGTTTCTATAGAAACGATCACGACGGAAGAACCTAAGCTTACTATTTTTGACGTCTCTAAATAAAATTTAGGATTGTCAGAAGCTTTACAATGATTTATATAATATGGCTTCTGCTATAAAATAGTTTTATATAATACACGACGATAAAAAAACAATAGCGACCTTTCTTATATCCTGAAGAAGGACAGACGGATGGATAGACAGACAGACGCACGGACAGACAGGCAGACAGACAGATGGACGGACGGACAGGCAGACAGGTGGACAAACAGGCGGACGGACGGACAGGCAGACAGGTGGACGGACAATCAGGCAGACGGTCATACGGACAGACAGACAGACGGACACACAGACAGACAGCAAATACAAAATTATAAACGATCTCGAGGATCGTTAACAAATCATATTACATTACAGTAATTAAAAAAAAATTACTTGGTATTACATAAATGCACGCCAACAGTTACTTGGACAAATATGGGGAACCACTTATTTTATCAACGTGACCTTACATGTTGCCATTTCCCAAAATTTTCCGTAACATGAAACTTGCTCTACTTTAGCCATCATTTTGAATCAAAGAAACTCAGAACCAGAGAGGGATAATAAATAATAAATAAATAAATATATGGTTCGTTTTATGTGATAACTCAAAAACGCTTGAACCGATTTTGATGAAATTTGGAATGTATATAGAGGTTTGCATGGGGAATCGCAAACGCCCTATTTTGGGTTAGGTCCGTTACAATCTTCAGGGTTCTTGAGCGAGTCAAAAGTTTAAAAAGGCCATAACGGCTTGAAGAAAATTTGTGTAATTTTTTTGACTACACTGGCTAATGTCACTCTACAAAAAAATTCATTACAGTGGAGAGGTTGGCCGAGTATCGTACTTGTGATAGAAGCTTACTACAAGTTAGGCGAGGGGTTAGGCATTGTTCAGTTCATTGCATTCTCAGCTCTGTGGCTTGGGAGTTTTCTTTTGTTTGCAGGTTTATTATGAATCCGGGAGCTGAGCTCACTTCTCTGGATGACATCTAAGTTACGTTAAAGTAAGCGTTGCCTTTTTATGTTTTGCTTGTATTTGGCCTATACGTGCCCATTTGTGTTCGGAACATGAATTTCTTGGTGGACACTTTTTGTAAGATCTAGTAATCAATTTAATCGATCATTCTTGATTAGAGTTTTGTTTAACTGGTATATTTCAATGGTGAAGTCTAGTTTCCAAGATTGTTGTGTAACATACCTAACTCATAATTTTGAACATTTGAAATTACGCTATCCTATTGTGGGGACCATTTTTAATTTTATTTGCCATTTAATGACTGTTCCGTCCCCAAACTAAAATAAAATATCCTTTCGCTTTTCTTTTAAAGAAAATACCCTGTACATAACCATTTTGCCCGTGCCTGTATATATTCCTACTTCTTACGTGTGCGCGCACTACCCGCAGAAGCGAAATTTGTACTCGTCGCGCAGAACTCGCCCCATTCTTCGTTGAGAAGCCCTCGACTCCTCTTCGCATCGAAACCGCCGTTCGGTGTATTAAATTACATGAATAATTTTGTTAGTCGCGAATATTCATTCAGGCTATTTATATTTGCGTGTTTTATCTTTCAAATACCTCAACAGTTTTAATTCAATTTATCTAGACATACACACACAACACAACTACAAAACAGAAATTTAGATAATACCTACTTTAGTGAAAAAGACCATTACAACAAAAACGTATGTAATTATTAATGAATTGAATACATACGCAAATGCAAAACATGCATCAGAAGAAAAACGCTAATTCGTTATTGCGCAAATGCACGGGAATACATCCTCTCTCATGAAAGAAGAAAGGATACGAACACGAATCCTTTTTAAACGTGTGAAGAATCCAGATCACGAATCCTCTAATTATATTGTATTCGAATCCTGCCTTCGGATCCTCCAAAATGATTCGAATCACCCTCCCCAGCTCAGTTGGTGTGCAAGCTTTGCATTAATTAAATGTAATTTTACCTCATGCGATATCGGAACCACACACCGCATGCGGTAAATCGCGTCGCTGTCGCATAGTGAGCAAACGCCCTTAGGGTTGACGTTGTAGCGCTCCCCCATGTAGTATGGTGATGCATTGGAGCACAAGGGCTTCAATTTTACAGATGTCGCGATACTGTATTTTGTGAACGTTTGCAACCTGCCCAGTTTTCGCATCGGGTCCGAAAAGGTGCTATTTTCATTTGAATGGCTGAGTTGAAATTTCATTAATTTTAACCGTAAGGATAGTGATAAAGTGATCACTTTAACCGTAAGAGTAGATCAAGTGAAACAAAGGGTTGTGCATTCTAGTGACATCTGTCATTCTTATTTCAAATGCACGTTATAAAATGACGTTCAGAATATATGACAATTCTGTTTCTATAGAAACGATTACGACGAAAGAACCTAAGGTTACTATTTTTGACGTCTCTAAATAAAATTCAGGATTGTCAGAAGCTTTGCAATGATTTATATATGGCTTGTGCTATAAAATAAAGTTTTGTATTATACACGACGATAAAGGGAAACTAACCATCTCGTGAATTAACATCTTTCACTCAATGGTTAAAATATCCCTTTATCTTCTTGTATAATAAATAACTATTAGATGGACTTTCTAGACTCTATAGGACCAGTGTCGTCTATCATTAACGAAAACCGATCACATAATCATTTCTTTAGTATGAAACAATTATTTTAAGTTTTAGTTTAATTCTGTAACACTTGCAATGAGAAAACGTATGAGGTGAATTATGTTTGAATGTTAAGCACTTCTTTTAAAGTAAACACAGTACATAAAAATGCAAAAAGCCGCACTCTTTATTTACAGAATGGTATGTACATATTTACATGAAAAATAACAGAACTAAAACTCAACAATAAAATAAAAGAATAAAAACTTAACAGAAACAGTCAACAACAACTTTATCTTTAACTCTCGCCTGTCATAACCTGTAAGTGCACTACGTATAGTAAATGGGGTCTAGTATTGTACATTATTTCAAGTGTACAGCTCAATATAAAAGTATTAAAGGTTAATTAACAGTATAACAATCCAGTTCTGCCCTTTTCAGTACAATTTTATGTAAAACAGAGTGTTACAGATCATCCAGATCTCTGTTTTATATACAATCTGGGTCGGAAAAGGCACAACTTCACATTCCTTATAAATTAACTGCAGAAGCCACACAAAAATTTAAGGCACACGGAAACCATTAAACTCTTAACACTAAATTATGAACTACAATTCATACCTAAAGCCACCGCACCGGGGCGTTCATCCTTAATTGACATTTTAATTAAAAAGTAACTTAAAATTAATTACGTCTAATAAAAGCCCACGCAAACTAACTATAAAAGTAAAAGATATGGTCTTAAATCTAATAAAGGATACGAATAAACCACCTTATTAATTTCTAATTACGTTTCCTGAATATTATGTGGTTCGTTGTTCTATTTATAGTAAAGAGATTGTAGAATCCAATTAAACATGTTACTAACGTAAATTTCTCATTAAGGGTATTTAAATGTGTTTATGATCTAAGAGATCCCTTTCAAATTTTTTAGGCAATAACAAAAACTTAACAGCTTTTTTTCTTAATTATCTGTCGTGGTCCCACAACAGCTAATATGTATGAGTTTATTTATAATAAGAATTTAACTTTTTTTTTGCATGAAACTAAAACGTAACAAAAACAATAATTCTACTAAGGCCTCAGCCTGTGATCTGTGGCTGTGGTAGAATAGTCTCCAAACAAAAACTCAAAAATGCGGCAACAAGGATTTTAACAGATATAACGTAAACTTAACAACATAATGCTGCTCGAAAATTCGGTAGGTAAAGTCTGATTCTAATCCAGGTTTTGTGGGGTGGCAACAATGAGAGCTTGGTGACAGCACGTTAACAATTAGAACGGGTCATGTGTACTGAACACTTTTATCAATTGTAGATATGTTCATATTGTAAGAACGACGACGTAAACAAAAACTTAAACAATGGGCTAAAAAACGAAGCTAACAACTAACAATGAAGGGACAACATTTTATCAAAATATCCGTTTTGAACCGGATCTGCATTCATCTAACGAATAGAACGCCAAACTTAATAACAAACAAAAATTCAACGTAAACAATTAAACCCATACTTGATATAGCTGATTTCCTTTCCATAACTATAGCCGATAACGGTTGTTATCACAAATAATGTCCCACGGCTCGATTCTTCGCCATCTGAAAGAAAGTTTCCAATTTTACCGTCATGATCAACAGGATATTAACTAGCGTTTTTAAAGGAAATTAAAAGGAGAGAAATGATATTATCGAGGGATGCTGCGTAGAAATTAGAGGCATGCAAAACAAATTTACCTACACTCTTGTTTACCAGGAAGTGTTTTCATGACCCAAAGGGTTGATGCCGAAGGGTAGATGTGTAGACACAGGTACGTCTCCCTTATTGAAGGGGAACATAAAATATTTAAACACGATTTACACACCTGTTGAGGTGAGGTGCATGTGTTATTTATAGAGAACTTGGAATTACAACGAAATAAAAATAATATATTTCCATGTTGAGATTGATTTTAGGATTTGGCTCTTTTTCAAAGGTTATACTGTGTTTTTGTTCGTCTAGAGAAAATAGTTTGCATGTAAGATTTCGTTGGATTTGTCAGATACATAGAAAGGACGAAAGTGGGTTTTCTGTTATAAGCGGACACCGAGTTGAAATAAAAAGGTATATTCTTGCCGGAATTGGTTTGAGTTGTTTGAAAGTGATTTCCAATTCTAGCAAAATCATATGTGGTCGTAAAACGAACAAAGAAAATCGAGTATTATTAAAAGATCTTACCTGGTGCACGTCACTCGAAGTATTGGAGGCACGACTGCGACAAGCAAACATAAACTTAACAAAAACAAAAACCGGAGTCGCCCTAAGGCGCTCGGGTATTTAACATCAACAACAAACTAACAGCAACAACTACCTATCTGTGATTAGTTTTTGGGAAATCTGCTTAGTTTATATATAGTTAAGACGGCCCCTCCATTACGTGAAACATATCGGTTTCTCCCACCATTAAAAGTGAATCCAAAGACGACTCGTTTATGTAATAATGGAACAAAGCAACCCTAAACTCGAACTTTCCTTTTAAATCCCTTGTGGTCCCTTTTTAAATTTACATATATTTTAGACATGTTGTCATTTACCGCTGCGCACCTTTTCTTGGGGGAACTCCGTCAACGGGTGTGCTGTGTGGGAATTTCCTTCGTACGTCGTACTCGCATACCCTGTGAAAAGAACTTATTATTTTCTTTCCATTCAACATTTCTAAAACTTTTGTAAATACCATATGCTATGCAAATTTTTCGATTAGGTCAATCGGAGTAGTTTAGTTGCCTTTGCCTAATGATTTTTTTTCCATAATGCTCAACTATGGAAAACCTTCAAATTATGATGCACATCTGATTTACCTAAATTTAACTACCATTCTATGTGGAAAATGTAATCTAAATTAAGTTTAGATTGAAACCGCATTTTGAATTTGGAGATTTCATTTAATAAAGATGCATTTGCAAATCCAACAAATTGACCCGATTTGAGTAGGTATTGATCATGGCGATTGATTAATGGATGTGCATTCCAAAAACAGTTTGGTTGATCTTCATTAGTATTGCGAGTAGCTACTTTATCAATACCGCCAAAAAGTGTAAACGTACGGCCGGCGCATGCCTCAAAAGCGCTTTGTCACATAAACCAGCATATATCTACGATGGGTACACGGATAGGTCATGACTTAGGGAAGAGGTGCTTAAATGTTAAGTTTCGGGGGTTAACCTCCTGAAGCAGGGCAGCACAAAACTCAGGATCACGTTTCTTCCTTATAATAATTTTACGGGAGTTTATTGTTACGAGGCTTTGGTAAAATGGTGACAGCAAATCGATTGCCATTATTCAATTGCAGCTCCAGGAATTAAATTTGGCGAAGTTAAATTCGCATAATTAAATTGATTTTTACTGTTATTCCTACCCTCGTATCTTCTCAATTTCATACGGGGATAGTTAAGATCGAGCTTAAGATTTCTGCCTGATACGGTTTTCACAGAGAAATGACCGTTTGCTATCAGCAGGTTAGAAAACCTACACGCCGAGCCTATTTCTGATACGGTTTTCACAGAGAAATGACCGTTTGCTATCAGCAGGTTAGAAAACCTACACGCCGAGCAAGGATCAGTATGTAACGTAAAACGTGTTTGGCACTTGAACCCTAAAAGAAATCAAAGGTAACCCCTTCTCTTTGAATTTACCTACCTCTTATATATTAGGACTAATCGTAGATGAAGCAGCGGTTGTCGATGGGAATTACAGTACAACAAATCACAACCGAAACCTAAAAAAACACTCTAAACTAAATAAACGAAATGCGCATGGCGATACTTACGATACAAAAACAAGAACGCATATGATAACCTCACTGGGAGCACATTACTTTGGAATTCCCAAATTATGATGGCAATTAGAATTCCATGCGTTCTACCTTACGCTTTCAGCTGTTTTTTATCGACGTGGGCTTCGATAAAGAGCACAAGTCGGCACGTTTGAAGAACATGTACCATTTTTAATAGTTTTCCAGTACAAAGAATGCTGTTTATAGAAAAGCTTTTAGATTCTCCTACACCCTTTACCTATAGGGTTAAACTCGTGTGTGCTTGAGGAGTAATTGTAAATTAAGAGCTATAATGGGTATCTTGGATTCAGTAAACGTCCATATTTAGGTGTGGCATATTCTGTAAACAACTTTCTAAAAATGGTTGCCAAAAAAATTGAGTAAAAGTTTAGGATAATTATTTACTGTTACGAACTTGCGACTTGCAAAGCTAAAAATATCATAAAAAATACATAGGTGTCCTCATACGTCCCTAGAAGACTATCCCACGCTTCCTTGGCATTTTTCTGTTGACGAATGTGGAGGAACAATGAGGAATCAAGCAATAAAATTAGCCTGTTTTTTTAAAATTTATTTCGATACAAAATGACATCTCAATCGTCACTTTGTGGCAGGTGGTCTACTTTTATCATTTTTATTTTTTGTCTACACTGTTTTTAACCGTTTAAAGTCGTCGATGTGGTATTAAAATATGTGTGGTAGAAAAATCCTCGTTTTTAATAACGAAATGAGCTTAGTATTTCTATTCGAAAAAAAAAGATTAAAAGTAAAATAATGATCATTCAATGATTATTCAAAATTCAATTATGCGTCTGTTACAAAATCCATTTTTCGTAGGTCCTTTCATCACATGGGTATCCACAATTTTTGAATGATTCAAAGCACTTTAGATAAGAAAAAAAAATAGGAAATCACCATCTGATAAAAAGTGACAGTGTACTCAGAATGTTCATGTTGTATCGATGCAAACAAAAATACAGGATGTTCCACTCTTGCGGCTAAATCGGAGGTGTCAAAATAAAAACAATTGAACAGGCGGGCCACTTTTGAGAATCACCCGGTATACACGACCTTATTCTAAACCATTTTTTCTAGACTGTGCAGAAACCTGTTGTGAAAGAAAGGGGCATTACTATACCGAATGTATTGGATGCTTTAATAAATTCCTAAAATCGCAAAAAAAGGCTAAATGGATAAAATCTAGCGCAAAAAAGGTCAGGTTGGGCAATATACCCGATCACGATAAGAGGTCAAGGAGGAGGGTAATGGTTGGTAGAAATTAATTCCTTTCGTTGAGACCTTTCATTAGAGTACCATAAAGGAGTGAGCAAAACGAATATTCACATATTTAATTTAGTTTTATTTGGTATTAGTATTATACGAGGATTGTTCAATAGAAACACGTTTAGAGGCTGTACAACATTTTTTATTCAACGATTTCGAAAGAACTCTCCATTAACATTAAGGCATGAATCCCACTGTTGTACTAATCTGTAAATTCCGTGCTGGTAAAATTCTTGAGGCTGCTTAGGGAACCATTCTCTAACCGCTAACACAGACAACATATACTATGTCTGTGCCGCTAACTCTACCTCAGCGTCCGATTTGAACCGCCGTCCTTTTAGTAATTGCTTTATTAATGGGCCAAAAGCCCAAAAACATGGTAATCGCAAGGTGACAGATCGGGACTGTAAGGCGGATGTTGTAAGACTTCCCACTTCATGCGACTAAGCAAAGCAGGTCTTGAATCGGCTGGGCTACATGTGGTCGGGCATTATCATGCAGAAGAATGACACCATTTGTGAGCTTCCCGGGACGTTTATTCTTGATGCTGACCCGTAAGCGTTTCAGAGTGTCTGTATATCGCATATAGAGCTTTCATTCTCGTATAAATTTTCGTTGGCTGACGTCATTCAGCGGCCAAAAATTAAATAACCGCACGCAAGTTGTCTTTGGATGGATTTTCTACCATGGATGGCCATTTTCAAACGCAGTCCCAACGCTTAGAAAAGAGCAAACTGCAAATAGTTTTGTCAGACGCTTTATACAGCAAACAATTTAAACAAATTAATTCGGTTGCCATGACGACCAGGTCAAGGCTGCATAGATCAAACGTGTTTCTATTGAACAATCCTCGTAGAATTGAATTTAATATAATAACATTGTTTTGAGGCACTCGTCGTTTTGTTTTAACAGGTTAAAAAGTGTACGCACGTGTGCTGACGACAATAGTACATTTTTCATTCATACATAGGTAGACGTAGCAGTAGGTATGAATCCTATAGTGTGAGTTACCGTGCGTGTTAAAGTTTGGCCTTTGCCCAAAAAGTCTTTACTGGGAAACTAGAAATAAAGATAGGGTGAAGGCCCGGGGATCCCTTTTGAAAAACAACCCCCAAAACCACCCCCAAAGGTGCATTTTTTAGTTTTTCTCAATTTTCTCAGAAAATATTATTTTTTCGGAAAAATGTCCTGATTTAAAGAAAATAAAATTTCCTATCGATTGGTATATAACATGTTATCTTAAAAAAAAAAAAATTGTAAAATAACCGTACAAATATTGCAAAAATACATTGGCTCTATAATTTCCGACACTTTATTCAATTTTCAACAGATGAACATTGTTAGTTCCCTAATACCTATGTACCTACTCTGGTACACTCTTGATTATAAAAAATATCAAAAAGGCAAACTTAAAATACATAATATAAAAAAAACAACACAGATTAAAAATAACTGCCACGCGATTGCGATCGTATTTATATCCTTTCCCCCCATGCGAAACATTATTGCAGATTAACAAAAAATATTTATCAGCCGCCTACTAAAAAAACGCATCCCTAAAATGCACGCTGACTAATTATTGTTGAATTATGAAATGTCTTGACAATAACGCTTCGGCACTCATCATGATACAACATCGCGCGAAATAAAAATGAGAGGTAGGCAGTTTTTGCCCTCAATTTGTATAAATATTAGACAATAAGGATAATGTAACTAGAGTTTGTTGCCTATTATTACACTTACCTATAACTTCACCTTCACCTGTATATGCCAAAGATTAAAAAAAGCCCCAGGCCCCAAAAATTTTGAACTTCCCGACCCCCAGTAATGACGTAATCGAGGACGTCATCTAAGTAGGAACATAAAAACTGATTTTAAGCAGATAGATATCCAATTAAAGTTCTAGTGAAGTTTTTCTGTAAAAAAATACACCCTTACCCCCCCCCCTCCGCCCTCCCAAAAAAAACTGGTGTAAAAAGCGTAATATTTTAATGAAAAAAAGTGTTTTCATTTGAAACAGAAAACAAATTCAATTACTAATTCTCAGAACAATGTCCTTCACATGTGCACAATTGTGTACACTGAAGACCATTTTTGACGCACTTGCACACAGTACACCTCCCCAAGTATCGGGAGAAGGGGATTGATGGTTTCTTACAGACAGTTTTTCCATATCTGAAGATCATACTACTCTTTCTTCAAGCGTACAGACTAACGTTTTTCCTTGAAAATGCTCTATTACTACTATGAGCACTAAAAAGCTGCAATTTCACGCCACTCTTTTTTCCTAACCCCCCAATATACCTATTTCCAGTGAAGGCCAAATTTTAAGACGCATGGTAACTCACAATTAATTTTTATATGGGATTTAATACCTACTATAGGTAGATCTTGCTTCTGCATATGGCGGTAAATCGAAATTGGCCAAAAATTGACCAAGAAGAAAAGAGCACATAAGTTAGTTAATTCAGTTTACCGTTTCTACGACAAAATCACTGAATAAATGAAGACTTTCCTATACCAACTTAACCAAAATGTGAACATGACAGAAAAAGCACAAAATGTAACTGATGCGCCTAAAAACAATTTGTGTATTTCCGATAAAATTTGAAAATAAATAAATATTTCACGCCACTTAAACACAACTTTCACAACTTAAACAAAAGGGGAGCATAACAGGGATACTACAAAATATCGAGCAAAATATAGTTCCAACCATCCAATGAGTTTTGCCGTTTGCCCGATGATAATTGAAAATTTTGTTCATCATCGAAAAGTGACTAGGAAAAAAATGTTTCTTGCTGAAGTAATGGGAGACCTGTATCTATCAAACGAGACATCAACCAGCGTTCTACTTATACTTCCCAGTGCCGAGATATCATCAAAGAGTAATAGCGCTTTTTATTTTTTGAAAAATGCACTAAAAATTTGAAAGGAAAAAGTAAAGTTTGGTTTAGTTAGACCTATTAACCAAAAATAACAAAGTAGCTTTTAGAAATTCTCTATTATTTTAAAAACTTTGCATTGGATTTTGAAAATGTATTCATACAAACAAATTGTGTGATTTATGTGATAATCTTGACTATTCAGATGAAAACCTCCCTGTAATTTCTAATATTGTATCAGCTGAAGTGTGAGAAGATGGGGTGGTGGCATGCCAAAATACCTATTCGACGATACCTGATATTAATAATATATGTAGGTACACTACCAGTTACGTAGGCATCGTGAGAACAGGGATGCAAGGGTAGATTCTGATTCAGGTGACTACCACAGAGGGGAGACGACCCTTCCAAGTGTGAGAATCGGATATTTTGAATCGCAGTATGCATTTTTTTATGCTTGGCCAATGATTATGAAAACACTGCTACTACTAGAATTAGAAAAGTTTTCGTCGCGCTCATAATTTCAAATTGAAAAGTTTATCCATTAGGCGCTGCACACCTTCAGCTATTAATCAATTTAAAATTCTCCTGTAACAGCTGAAGTGGCGCATTCGTCGTAACGACAGTTTAATTTACTCGTTAAAGCCTTCTAAACTGAAATGAAATCGCATAAACAGTTAAGCAACACCATATTTCTCACGAAATACGTGAACGACAAATGATCATTGAAATTTAATTCAAATAAGGGCTTATGAGTCAATGAATACCAGCATAGTATAATTATTAATGGTAGCCGTGTGCCATAAATTAATTAAGAACATATTTTCAATTTTAGTTATGGTGGTGTGTATGACTTCCTATTATTCAGTAACACATCTTAACGAAGACAGACGTACCTAATTTTTATGAAGGTACCAACAGCCATGCTTTTACCATATTCATTACGTTTGTATTATGTGTTGTTAAATGATTTATTATCTATTAGCTTCACTCTACTCAGCTTTAGTGTTTAGTATCGTGTTTTTTTGAAGTAGATATGAAGGCCCGTAACCAGGATAAAGTGGCAGAGGCGACAGAATTCCACAGAAATGTATGTAATTAATAAGTAATTAGCAGAGACTTGATATAACTATTAATTATTAATTTGAATGTTGTTGCTTTGGCTTCCCAGAAAATAAATCTCTTAAGCTCCTTTAACTGTTATCGGCACTATACCAATTGGAAATATCAACTTTTTCTTTAGTGGAATACATCGCACACGAACCGAAATTAGAATAGGGAAGTCAAATCGATAATATTCAAACTAATTATTAATATGACAGCCAGATCCTCATTTGTTGTAGGTAGTTACTTTGGCTGCATAAAATTAGGCGCCTTTCAGGAGACTTTTTATCATGTAAAAGTAGACACAGGAAAACCCTATGTCTACTTCTACATGAATATCACTGTATACAGGGTGGTGATTTGCGTAACGCATCATAGGGATTTCAATGTAAACTTCATAACATGCGATTATTGGCTCCCCAAATTATTTTAGAGCAAAAATGTATTAAGGTTTTTTGTAAAAAAAATTTTTTTACGTCAATCAACCGTATTAGTTTTCAATTTTTTGCATACTAAAGACGGAAACTTGGAAAAATAAACCCCCATCTTTTTCAATAATCTGCGATGCCATGGGATTTTCTAAAACAAAAAGATATCCAGTTATCAATTAGCAGCAGTTCGAAATGGATTTCATGATCGACTTGGTTACTGTCTTGCAGTTAATGGTGACTTATTCGAACATTTATTGTAAATTGTTATATTAGGAAACCGTTTTTAGTAATTTGGTCTTTCTTTATGTTGAATTCTCTGTTCTAAATATAATACTTTTTGATAGAATTTGATTTGTTTTATAGCAGACATTCCATGGCATGATGGATATTGGCGTAGTTTTTTTATTATAAAATTCCATGACATCACAGGTTATTGAAAAAGATGGGGGTTTATTTTTCCAATTTTCCGTCTTTAGTATGCAAAAAAATGAAAACTAATACGGTTGATTGGCGTAAAAATTTTTTTTCTACAAAAAACCTTAATGCATTTTTGCTCTAAAATAATTTGGGGAGCCAATAATCGCTTGTTATGAATTTTACATTGAAATCTCTATGATGCGTTACGCAAGTCACCACCCTGTATAGATCAAAATGCATGTAAGCGCATCACTTCAGAACGACTGCACCAAATCAGATAATTCACGGTTTGTATGGAAGATAATTTCCAAAAACATTCTACAGAAAGACGCAAAAAACATTTTTCGAAATTCTAACGGAAACGGGTACAGAAAAAAATGATTTTTGTGTTTTACAGTCGAAAAGAGACTTGACATTTATAACGTAGGTTTCTTTGAAGTAAGGTGCAATGCAGAAGAGACTTCTCGAAGTTCCCAAGGCAACGGGGAAAACGGGAATGGGATACGGGAGAAAACGAAGTGCGCCAGGACTAAATCGGTTACATTTTGACAAAATAAAGTATTCACTACAACTGTAATTTTTATTATATACATACTATATTACATTTCAACTTCAAGCTTTATAAAACAAAATTCTGATGGAAAATAAAGTTCATAATGTGAACAGCTTTAAACAATGTGGGAGACGTAATATAATTACTAGGGCTAGGATTTTAATGACGTTAAAAATCAGCGAAAATACAAAATAAAAATGCAATTATGACTTAAAAATCTCGCAAAATGACATAAACATTTAAAAAGATGACATTTTAAATGACAAATAAATTTATTGATGAAACTGAATAAGACCCCAAATGAAGTTAAGAAGCACTTAGGTAAGATAAGACAGGAATTTCCAACCTCTGCAGGCCAGTTGTAGTCTGTAGAAACTAGGTATATAAGGTTCACTCACCGCATCCCAAAGAAATTTAATGCCTTAGTGGACATTCGTTTGTGGATGACTTAAACACGTTTCAAGAAAACGTTAACTATACATTTAGCTTATAATGGGGGTTTTAGGCTTCATTTCTAAACAGGTAAAGATACCCGGAACTACCGAGAAAAGAAAAATATTGCATTGTGTTTTAGAAATCTAAGACTGCATGAAAAAATAAAAGGTTAACAAAGGTTTATAAGTCCGCCAAGAGAAATACCGCAAAATATAAAAAAAAGCACTATTCCTGAAAAATGCAAAAAATTCCAAGTAAAACACACAAAACCTTCAAAAAATGCTAAAAATTCCGTAAAAATGAGCAAAAAATGACCCATTCCTCAAAAATTGCAAAGAATGCAAAAAATGCAGGCTCAGACTTTCAGAAAAAAAGATTCAAAATCATCACAATCCTAGCCCTAATAATTACAGTCGAGGAACACAACTAATATTGCCAGACAATTGGCAATTGATCTTTTCCGGTTACATATAAGTATGCAAAAAAAGGGCGGTAGCCGGAAACAAGCACTTTTTCTGAAACCGAGGGTCCGACGTGTCTCGTTTGGAAGTCACACTCAAAAAAGTGGCTTCTTTAATTTTTTCTAAGCAACCATAAGAGTTACAAACACACGTCTTTGAATAGGTTTTGGAGTATGTTCTTTTAGCTTTTTCCAAAAATGTTTTCAAAATTCCTACCACGAAAGGACGCGCCTCTAAACAGGGGTACGCACAATAACTCTGATTTCGACGAAATTTGGCATCTGGAGGTTTTTGAACATGAAAATCGCGAATCTGAAATTAGTTTTTGAAAATTTAAAAAAAAATCTTGGTCAGACAACAAAAATTGAGAGAATTGCACGAAAACAACCGATACGTTGTCTTTAATAATTTAGCCGGGATAGATGATAAAAAAACAACCAAAAATAGGAGGCCTGTTAAAAAACGAACATGGTTTAAATTGCAGCTGGGTATTGCTTCTAACGAGTGTCTTAAGGTGCTCGCAAGAATTAAAGATAAGAGACAGGATGACAGGTTTAGATATTAAAAACGGAGCCGTATTCCAAAGAACAACGCGTTTTCATTACTGAGCAATATTTTAATGTCTTTTGGAAATTGTAAAACTCCCACAATCTTAGGGTGACTTTTAAATATTTTGATACTTTCATACCTATAGTTTGTAGAAATGTTATTATCCTTTTATATTTTTCAATACTGTAACTCAATGAGTGATAATTATTTATGTTAATTTTATTAGCTTGGTAAGAGATTTATGTTATAGCAGGTCGCCTAATAGGCGAACCCTTGTCCATTTGTAAGATTCTTGCTTACAATAAACTTTATTATTATTATTATTATTAAATTAACTAAAAAATGAAGGAGACTGAATCAATTAATGATCTTAAAAACTCTGGCCGAAAGATAACAAGTCGTTCACCGGAAAACATCGACGCAATTCGTGATAGTCTTCTTGAGAATCCATGAACTGCAATTCGACACCGTTATCAAAAATTAAACATTTCGAGAACTTCTCTACAGGGTATTCCGACGAAATATTTGCATCTCTATGCATACAAACTGCAACTCAAAAACTCAAACTCAAAAACTGATGCCTACTGGACATAGATATTCAATTTTTGTGACGGTACTTCCACTGCGCTAAGGTTGCTGATTAAATTCAATAAAAACGTGTCGGCATTGGAAAAAACAATTTAAATATTCCTACAGGAACCATTCCAAATTTTCATAATTTTAAGTTTAATTATAAAAACCACTTTTGGATGAGCACTCAGGCCTCTTCACATCCTAAAAGAATTTGAGTGAGTTTCATGGAACGCATTGTGAACAATTAACAATATTATAATACCACTTAATTTTGAAAAAAAGCCGTTAACTTTTTTGAGCGTATTTTTTAAGAATGGTACTCTAATGAAAGGTCTCAACGAAAGGAATTAGTTTCTACCAACCATAGTCCTCCTCGACTCCTTATCGTGGTCGTATATTTTCCCTCATATCTCCAGAACGTATTGTTGGAAGAGGGTACTCACAAAGGGCGATTGGGACGTTTGGAAGAAATATATCTATTGGAGATGTCAAAACTTCAAGAGCGAGTGTCAGAATAGGGTAATGATTATATGCAAGTGGAACGTCAGGACGAGAATGGAGTGTCAGAGGATTCTGAATGTATGCCAGGCGGTCTTTAAATGTTTATGTGTAAAGAGCCTCCTCCGCATTAATCATCTACCAAGAAAGTAAACATCGATAGCATTCCAACCCAACCAGTTACTAAGCCGTTTCAGTTTAAAAAATGCCCTTTTTGTGCACAATTTATACTTGTATTATTAACACTACGAAGAAAAGTTGTATGTGCATAAAATGTTCTGCTTATCAAATGTTTTCATTCATGTGTATCAATTAATTATGTCAGAACGTTGGTTGGTAAACTCAATTAATCTTTATTAGACCCCAAAATGGCAAAGATTTTTGCAACTGAAATTATAACAAAAACTAAAATGCGATTTTGTCTTCCCTTTTTTTTAGTAGTGCCCTCAGCCACTTCTCACCTCTTCCCCCCCCCTTTTCCAAAACCTCAGTCCTGCTTCTCCCTGTCGTTTCCACATCCTTGCAATTACATAACATGTGCTGTATTTTCTCTCCTTCCTGTTCACATATTCTACACTTTCTTCTTCTTGTTTCCTTTCTCGTCATTTACACATCTAAACCTCGCTATTATTTTAATATTTTTTATTCTCTCCCAATATTTTGGTAACCACTCCATTATTAGGTCTTTGTAACCACTACTTCCTCGTGCGCTGGCTATCTCTACCCCTGTTGTTGCATTTCTGCATCCAGGCCCCTTTTTGTCAGCACATTTTCCATCCTTCTCCTACTCCTCTCCCCTTTTCGATCTCAACCCGTTCGCATCTATTTATTTCATAATATTTCCCTCTTTGTTCTTTCCACATTTCTTTTGCGTCCATCCTCGTTGTTAAGCGTTCTTTAGTCAATTCTCTTTCCTTTTCACTCCGTTCCTCAAACCTTACCGCCCTGCGTCCCAACGCTATCCTTACCTTCTCCATGTTTGTTTCTTCCTCTAACGAACCATACAATTTGCTTCCGTTTAACCCTAACACACATTTATAGTACCTCCTTTGTACTTCTTCCAGTATATCCCATTCTTTCCACCCCTCTATCTTCCCTCCGTACACAAACACCCTTCTCACAATTGCATCGAATTTGTTCTGAATTGTTCTTGAAACCACTCTCTCCTATTTCCCACACCAGTATCATCGCCACCATCCCATATTTTTCCTTAGTTCTCTTATTTGCACATTTGTCCCTATTTTTTTGCATTTGGTAGGTACCCTAAATGTTTAATTTCTCTTATAGTCTGAATAGTGAATATCTCGTCGACTTTTTAGCATACCAAGTGGCAAAGCTAACTATATCACACGCGTACTTCCTTAACGGTGTAAATTCCCTCTCAAAAAGTATATCACGTAAATGTTTACTCAGAAAGTTAAAACTTGTCTACATTGATTTCTGGTTCACTACCCTATTTCCACATTAACAACATTTACCTAAAAACCTATAATCATCCCCTCATGGAAGCTTTCCGAAAGATTACACCTTTTTAAGCAATTTAAAATGTGTGGGCATTTTCGGTCTGTTTGCCTTCCCTAATGGATTCAGATTTTAGGAAGTGAGTTTTGGTTTTCAATATATGAAGTTATTTCAAACAATTTCATATTGACAAAGGAGGCGCTTTAAAGCTTTCTCTTTCTTGAGCGAACAATAATTTTGTGTGTTAACTTGTTAACTACAATCTCGGAAAGCCGGAATATTAATAAACAAGTTTTCGTAGCTGTTTTAAGCATTTTTATCTAATAAAGTATAACAAGCACGTGTCAAGCCGACAGCTGTGCAAAGATCAAAAGAAGGTTAATCAGAAGAATAAGAAGGAACGGTCCCAGCTATGCGTCTTTGATAGCAAAGGTTCCCCTCTTTAAATGCCGAGCAGCTGCATATAAGGATACTGAAAAGAACTAATTCTTTGCGATACCCCCTCCTTTATATACCTACGATTTCTATTTTTATTTGTAAAGATAATATATTGGACCATATTTGAAATTAATCATGAAAGGTGCAGTTAATCAACTTAGCTATACCAAATCTGACCGTTGTGCTTTATGTATTCACTTCTACTACACCTCGACCTACACTGTATAATGCCACTAACTTCAGCTTTAGTTCTAAGTAGAGATGCAAATCTCATAGGTCCGTATACAATCAAACGGTAAAGATGTGACAATTGAACCATCCGAAGATTATTATCCCGAGGGAAAGTTACATTTACAAACCGGTTTCTCAGGTGAATTTATATAAAGCTTCCACAACCTTTCAGGTGAGAATCTTTGCTATAAACCTGTACTTGCATACTGTACCCTGCAACATACCCTTTGAGCTTGTTAGTGTTGTACATATGTTAAGTAACTAGTCAATGTGTGAATAATTGAAGAAAATCGTCTTTATTTTTTACTGAAGTTATTTAAAAATAACATATTATTATGGCTACTTTTTTCCCTTTACAAGATACTAGTTTTAATTTTAAATCCGACGTTTCGTCTCCGGTTAACCATCCTCAACTTTGTTTTTTTCTTATGGAAGTAACTTTTTGTGTCATCTGATAGAGAATTTCAAAAATGTAGACATCACGATTTTTTTAATATTGTTAAAATATCTTCTTTTTTACCTAGAAAATTTTGTCTTGGGTAGTGTACGTACCTTGCTATGTACGTAGTTTTTTGCGTTTTTACGAATTAATAGCGCTATTTCTGATTATAAGTTAGTGATGTTTAATTTTTGAAATGAGACAAAAATCTCTATCAAATGACACAAAAAGTAAAAATGACTTCCATAACAAAAAACAAAATTGATGATGGTTGATCGGAGACGAAACGCCAAACTTAAAATGTTAAAGTAGCATCTTGTAGAGGGAAAAAAGTGGCCATGATAATGTGTCATTTATTTCGAAATATCTATTCAAATAATTTCAGATTTTGCAAAATTTCGTTCTTTTCCGGATATCTCCGAAAGTAGTTGGAATTTTTTCAGGTTTAAAACTGCATTTTGTTAAGCATCAAAATACGCCAATTTTAAACTACCTGCCTATCTCTTACAGTCAGAAAAAACTCGTGGTTGATCCATGCTCTAAATGGGGTGATGAACCATACTCCCCATGGAAGGTTTTGAAGAATTGAGTTGTTTATTTCCTGTATCTCTTACAGTTCCCGAGATCCCCATGGTGGTCCGCGAATTTGAATCAGCCTGTATAGAATTTAGAATTCCGGGGGTTGCATGAAGAGTTTTCGTTCCCTCAATTAATCAAATTGACCGGTCATTATGAGTAATCACCAATTAATTACTTTGGCTGTAACATATACACATGAGTTTTATTTGTCCTCTCTCCGTCATGCTTTAAAAGTTCGAGACGGTAGATCCTAGTTCAATTTACGAGCATATTGTGATGGGCCTAACTAAACAGAAACCAGTAATTTGCTTTGTTAGGGCATAGTATACAAAATTTTACGCGCTGTGGGGTAAAATGTGGACATTCAACAGGGAAAACTGTAGGTACCTTCTTCTTAATATTAATGTTTAGTGTATAATAGGGAAGAAGCAGAAGCTATCGCAATTTTTAGACATGTCTGTAAAGGTCAACATGTTTCATTCCTCCGACACCCCGAAGGATATCGGAGTCAGGCTGTTCAGGGTTTCGTGGCCCTCTTCAGCCAGAGAAGGGAATGTAAGGATAGTTAAAGAAAGGAAAGGAGTTGAGGGGTTGCTGAGAGGGAAGAGTATTACTCTAGCATTCGCCTAGTAGATTTTAACATAATACTATAGCATTATGCGAAGCTACGTACATCTAAGGAAAAACCTTCCGACAAAACCTCAGACAGAGCAGTCGGCAGCGAAATTCGAACCCACAATCTCCCGAATCGCAACGCAACCACTTCGCCACCAACTTCGGTATCCTGCCATTTTGAAGGTTTGATGATATCTTGGCATCGCCATGTTGTACCTAAATTTCACTGTCCGTTTCTACCTGGAAAACATATTGGATGCAACTTCCCCAACCTATAGATACACCTTGGTTTGGTTCGAGTTCAATGTTTAGAAAACCAACAGTTTCATTTTGCAAACGGCGAAACTTTCCAAAGCTTTAATTTTGAAACTTCCTTCACCAACGTAAGAGTTTACAAAGCTCACTCAACACTTATCGTTTTACAATATTGGATACTTTTTAAATTTTTAAACTTATTTTATACACAATATTTTAGTAGATCACTTTATTATTCTTATCTACTAAGGAATGCATTATATTAAACACTGTTGTAAATGAGCGGACTGTATCTTAAGTAATTATCTATTATTCTGTACACGCATTAGTTATGCGCAAGCGCAGGTAACTAAGTGTATTATGAAAGTAACAAAAACGCGGCAAGTTTAAATTGCTCATTCATTAACACTGTGAAAATGCCGAAATTTACATTGCCGTTTTCTCTTGACCTACCGAATAGAGGCCCATGTTTCTACCAATTTAGCGTAAACAAGAAATATAAAGAAAACAGAAAAGTAAGGACTTTTAGTATAAGAAAGCGCCAACTTTGGTAAAACGCTTTCATACGTCACGAGAAGTACTTTCACCCGCAACACCTACAGCTCGTGTGACGGCCGATGAGGTGGAAGATTGGGCGCTCTGGTTTGATTACTACAAACAAAATTTGTGTACCGCTTGACGTGCCAATTTCAACTAAATCATTCATAATAGTCATAATTAGGATTTGGGCGAATTTTTCAAAGATGAAAGTACACAATAACTAGCGCTATTTCCATTCGTATGTCCGTTCATCCGTGTAAAGAATGAAGTACGGCAACGTCGTAGAAAAGTAGGTATATTTTGAACGAAATTTCATTTATTGAGTAAATCACACGTTGTTCGGACCCCGAGCTACAATCATGAAATTAATAAAAATTTCAGATGGTAATTAAGCGTTTTCAACAAAAAAATTGCGGAAAAAGCCCGAAATTTTGCACAACCTTAATATAAAGTTCAGTTAATTTCGTCACAATGTGAGGTTAAATTACTTCATATTTCCTCATTTCTAATACGCAATGGTTTATTATCTTCTAGTTGGTAAAAACTGAAAAACCTGATCAGTTTCAGGAAATAACAGCTTAAATTTTGTGATGTTAATTTAACTTCGTCGTCTACTGTATTGAAATATGCTGGGTTCAACGGTAATAAAAGTAGTATAATAGGTATATATAATACAATTGAATAACTCAACGGTAATAAAGACTATATTAGATAAAAATATTTGATATAAGCATGTGTTCAATTCTTATATCTAATATGGACCCGAATTTTAACACTTTCTACACAGGGTTTTTTAATCAACACACAAAACTTCGAAACGTTACCTAGTTAACCTAATCACTCGCTGTGGTTTACGTTTTAATATAGGTAATCAATGCTTGCAGGGAAAGTTTCCTTGCGTAACAATTTGGAGACAGGCACAAGAATGTTTAACATCAGGAAATTATTTCAGAATTCACAATTCACAAGATATACGTCATATTCCAATGCCTACGAAGTTTCAATATTTAAAAGTAATTCCATTAAAACTCTACCATATCTCTCCTCCACCTTTCGAAATTTTAATATAGTCTCGTATCTCGTTAGCATAAAATGCGTTGCAAACCAAGTACCTAAGTAATAACTGAAAACTTCCCATTATGAAATCACCAGAACTTTTCTGCATAATGTCTTTTTTAATTATAATAAAACAAGCGTAAGTAAGATCGTTAAGGACTATAAAAAGCCCATAATTCTCATAATCTTATTCAAACTTCGTTGCGTTTATTTAAATGTGCAAAAAGTATATGGTTCTACACTACTATAACTAAAATAGTATATTTCAGAGGGGGAGACATAATGTTTCGCAGAAATGTAGCATCACTGCATTCTTGGAATACTTGTAACATAATTAATAATAGCAAATTACGTTACCAAACAGCAGTTACCTATTTCATGCGATTGTTTTCTAGTTGAAATGAAATACATGCAAATAACGTACATTCATTATATTGAAATAATGGGTTTACCAAGTGAATTAATGGAAATCATCCTCCACTTATGCATATACATCTTTCAGAAAATATTTAAAACATGCACGAGCTTTGTTTACGTTGAAAGCTTTCCAAAGAGGCTATTGTGTGGCAATGGCTATCTAATTAAACTAATAAATCTATGAAATGTAGAGGGGAAACAGAAACTATCCTCATTTATCGTTGTTTCTAAGCAGCTACTAACCTTGTTCTTTTCTTACCAATAGAACATTTAAATAAATTAAACAAATATAGCAAACGAGCTCCTGGGTATGGCTATAGCATGTGCAAAACCAAATTTTAAACCTGATGTTAGTTTTGCTTTTATTAAAAGTGTATATGTATGAAATTTTATTTGAATGCCTCCATAAATAAGCTGCGCATGCGCAAAACCAAATTTTGAAACTGGCGTAAAATTTGGTTTTATTCCAAGTGTCTATGTATCAAATTTTATTTAATTGCCTCCATAAATAAGGAAGTTGGCACTGCGCATGCGCAAAACCAAATTTTGAAACTGGCGTTAAATTTTCTTTTATTCCAAGTGGCTATGTATCAAATTTCATTTAAATACCTTCATAAATAAGAAAGTTTGCAATTCGGTCTGTAAATGGTCGAGATGCGCAAAGGGCACTGTGAATGCTGATCGATTAGGCTCAACTTTTGGAATTGTGTTTTATATGGCTAAAGCTATGCGCATATTGAATTTCATGCATCCATTCGTTTATGAGTTATCGTGCTAACGGACGGACGGACGGACAGACACAACAAAATTATAAACTCGCTAGGAGCTCGTTAATAACACCGATATTGTATAAGAAAAGAAAGAAATATTGAGTATTGTTAGCTATTCGAATTTGGAATATGTTTGGAACTGTTTAAATTGCCCTCCTGTATTATAAGGTTCTCTTAGGTGGTGCGCATACCTTTTGTCGCTTATCACTTAGAACCGTTACTAAGGCGAAAAGTTCCTCCACCCTCCTTCGCAATAGAAATTCGATTGTATAAAACAAAATGTAAATGTCAAGTGCAATTTTTTCCATGCATTGTCTTTTGGATTACACATTTACCACTACCGCAGTCTATAAGGTAACAACAGTCTATCGGGTGATCGTAAAGTAGTGCGGACGGTTTGAATTTCCCGCAAAACAAACAATTTTTAAAGTTAGTAACACGCAAAATGTCATTTATTTAAAAGCAGTTGCAGATATTGAATGGGCAGCTAATAGTTATTTATGTATTAAGGGCATAATAGTGATGTTTATATTCTCGAGGGCGACCAGTTAAAAAGCTCGAGGGCCTACGGCCCGAGAGCTTTTTAGTCGCCCGAGAGTATAAACATCAGGTTATTCATACAACACCCGATATATATGGAGTCGACCAGATTTGCTGAGCGCCCGGTATCTAGAATCGTTTTAAATTGGGCGCTTCGTTACTAAGTAGTTTTTGAATTTACCTATTTGCTCTAAGAGACGAGGAGTGAGCTTTGTGTATTTTAATTTTGTTTAATTCTTTGCCTTACCGCCGATAACGCACGTAAGTAGTGAATTTATCAGTTTTTCAATTGTTCCTGTAGGAATATTTAAATTGATGTTACAGCCGCCGAAAGCTCTATTGACAGAGAAGAAGAGATAAATTAATATTTTAGAATTTTTAACCGGAAACCCAATTTATGTGACAACCCAAAAGGGCGAAGTTCCGATTGGTACGTCACCCATACCATCTGCTTTCCCACTTAACCCTTTTAAAATAAATTGTTAAATCATTTATGGCAGCTAAGACATATTGGAGAAACAAGCAAAAGAATAGAAAACGCCATTAATTTATTGTATTATTAGCCGGTTTTGTTGCCTATGGTAAATTTAAAGCGGGCATTGGAACTGCAAGGTCTATCAGCCAGGTAGCGCCGACCCGGTTGATCCCGCGAGTTCTATTTAACAATGGGTGTTAATTGATATATCGATTCTGAAAATTTGGAGATTTTATTCCCACTAATTAGATAAGTATAAAAGTATATTTAAATGAGTTACAGAAAACCAGTTCGATTGAACTAGGTCTTATGTCAAAAGTAGCGCTCTTAAAAAATTTTAAGTCTAACATCGGTCCCATATTTTTCCGATGCCGGGAAAAGGAGTAATTAATTAAAAACAGTTTGTTTGAACGTATGGAAGGTATCAGAATAGGACTAAGTGGATTGATAAAGACACTAAACCTTCCCCATACTTCTTTTAATTATTTCAGGTACTAGAATAAAGGCATTAGGTGACAGCGACTATAGTTTCGACCCGAAGGTCATTATCAAGCTTAAGTTTAAGACTTGATTTTGCTTGTCAAGATGGCTGTGTCCATCTCGTCTCCTCTAATTTCTTTAATTTAATCAATTGTTTTATAATATGTGAGGACAAAAAGTTTTTTAAATTGTTAATATTGTTATTGTTTCCCATGTTCTATTAGTAATTTTTTCCCCATATTGATAACCAAATGTACCATTTTAAAATGTAATTTTCAACCACCTTTATATGTTCTCTTAAACTTAAGCTTGATAATGACCTTCGGGTCGAAACTATAGTCGCTGTCACCTAATGCCTTTATTCTAATACCTGAAATAATTAAAAGAAGTATGGGGAAGGTTTAGTATCTTTATCAATCCACTTAGTGAATATCACCCCGTTTTGAGTCGTTATAAGATGGATAGCTACCAATTAATCAGAATAGGAGATGGGAATGCAAGGACCGTATGAAATTTGGATATTTCGTAAATCGTACCGTATTTACATATTTTACGTACTGAAGTGTTTAAGCTTTTCCGTTAAACTTTATTTTTGCAACCGTAACATCAGCTTTTGTTTTTTGAGTGTTTTAACCGTATTGAAATCTTTTGCCTTTTTGGACTTTCGCCAGTTACATAATTACATTTCTTGACACTCGTACCATTTCAATCTTGCTTTGAATTGAGTTACCGTGCCGTATTTATTGAAATTGGCTTTTAGCGAAGTTTTACTACCGCTCCGTTAATTTCAAGGTAAGATTTTTGTTACTTTCCGTTTCACCAATTATAAGCGGGGGGGGGGGTATTATTCACTTTCCCGAATTCATTTTCCGCCGCTTCCGCCGATTTGTGTTTTGCTGCTGTTCCAAATTCGGGCCAAAAGCAGGATTTCCAAAAACCTTTTGGTGGCGTCCTAAAGCACGCCGTTTCCACCGACTATCACCGTCAATCCGCCGTTTCTCGCCGACTATCGCCGTCGTCACCGGCTGCATATTTTTTATTATACAGGGTGATTCCTATAGTACCTGCCACCGTTTGGGAGCGTATAGGGGGTGCCTAGGGGAGTATTTTGATATAGGACACTTGGGGTCGGAAATCTAAAATAAGGGCGCCAGAACCAAATTTATCTTCTGGAATTTCACGCCTGTATGTAGGCAACCCAACCGATCGACGTTTCGCGCGGAGCGATGCAGAGCGAGTTAGCGCGAGGAAGCGACATGGGAGGGAAGGAGGGAAAACGACAGTCAAAAGCAATAACGTTTACAAGTGTTCAACGTGGCCACCGTTGTTCTCAATGCACTTCCTACATCTAGCCAACTATTATTATACTATTGCCATAGTGTTTATTCACTTGATACGCGTCGTTGCAGACGGGATTTCGTGGGTTTAAACAAAATTCTGATCAAGTGTCAGCCACACATCGCCGCCTGAGATCGCTCCGTGTGCACCGCCGACCGGTTGGGTTGCCTACCTACAGGCGCGAAATTCCAAAAGGTAAATTTGGCTCTGGCACCCTTATTTTAGATTTCCGACCCCAAGTGTCCTATATCAAAATACTCCCCTACGCACCACCTACACGCTCCCAAACGGTGGCAGGTACTATAGGAATCACCCCTGTATAGTCCCCTGAATTGCTTTGGTTATTCTCATATTGTCATTAAAGTTTATTTTGTAATATTATACCGTTTAATTTGTGTATGTATTTCAGAACTTCATTTTATTCCCTGAAACTTACCGATCAGAACCGTATTCCGTTGTATTCTTAATTCATTATTCCTGTTCCTCAATTTTCAGACCAAAGACCGGAATTCTTTTTGCCTGTATGTTTCGTTCAGCTGTTAGCTTTCCGTTTAATTTATTTATTAATCTGCGACTAGACCTGTTAATTTATTTAGTTTTGGTTCCATTGCCCATCACACTTGCCCGTACTATCGGTAACGTCAATGTGGATCACGTCAAATAGTATTGAACCGATATAATAGATTTGTGCATTAGGTAGGTCGACCTTATTATGATTGAACCTTTTTTATGCATTAGTTTTTAAATTACTTTCGTTGATTTGCTGGACCGATGATTCTCTTCGTAGGTGTTGCCTGTGAAAGCTTCTTTTTTTACCATTATTGAATGCATTTAAAAAAATCCGCGCGTGTCCGGGGTTCGAATCCGCAACGTTGCGTTCAAAATCGCCGATCTATAAAAGTCATGTGCGCCAATCGCACGGCACTGATGGTCTTCGTGTATGCTATTATAAATGCGACAATTCCCTATTACGTGTAATTAATGGCGTCTTTCAAAGTCTAGATACCCCAAAAATCGTCTTGTATAATTATTTATCATTTCAGTGCATTCATATAAATAAAATAAACCAATGTTCGTGAATAATGAAACTGTTTGAATTTTCAAAATCCTTAACGACCCACCATCTCCGCGCCATCCGCGAACTTGCTGCCAGATGCTCGGATATGTTATCAGCATACACATAACTGTCTTACATCCAAATATCAACAATAATAAAACTGTTTAAAAGATGTACCACTAGCTCTCAGTCTATGTGTTCACGTTTGTGCATCTGGTGTTTTGTACATTCTGCCATATGCAACACGTGGAGAAAGTCATTTCACTTGATCGTTAATGGGCATTAGCATGGTTACCCATATACAAAACGGCATACGTTATACTATCATCGCCTTTCTTGGCAGCCAGCTGACGAACTAATACTGGATTCCAAACCTGATGCATATAAGGTTGCCTATCTTATACCATAATATAACACAATAGTAAAACAACGCGTTTGAATTTTGGTTAGTTCATATTTGTGATTGCTAGATGTCTCACGAGTCGTGTAAGAGCATAGATATATAAATACATGTAAGAGTTTGTAAAGTGGTGTGCGCCCATGATACGACGCGACGTTAGGCGCTACCAATTGTAATTGAATCTTCCCTTCAGTAGATGTCGCTGAACCCAGTACAGTTAACCATACGAAATGTGTTTAACTTCAACAGGGTAATGTCTATATTGCACTGATTTACTGTAATACCACGCCAGGTGCATGCTATAGATCAGAATATCAACTCCATTTAAATCTTCGTTACCACTAATTATAATATACTGAACATCAACGTCAAACATTACCACACAGAGTAAACAGTTGTGTGAAAATAAGATGCTGCTGTTCCAACAATCCAGAATTTTGAACAGAGATATTTAATGTAGGTATATTATCGAAGACGGGCGCCATTTTTCGCGTCTAGTTTTCAAGGCACAAATTAAAAATTCTGAAATAGGGTTACTTAGGAGAAATATTGCTTCAAATAAATTTGTTACACGATGACAAGAAAACCGTTTATAACAGTTTGAAATTCATGCGATATTTTTGCTCCACCCTGTAGAATCCTCGTGGTTATTCAAACGTTACCAAATTTCCCATGTCGAAATGCTAACCAATCGATTACACTGAGGGATCATAAATTATTGCGTACGTGTCGGAATAGCAAAGCAGCTTCATGGGGCTTCTCCTTTAGTTGAGCAGGTATGTCTTATTACATTTGCAGAAATTGATAAAAATCATATAATTAACAAAAGTAGCGTTTCATGTATCTTTGTTGCCGTAGACATTAATTTTCCTCTTTGAATCATTTATTTATTTTCTGAGCTACCTTAGAAAAAGGTAATTCAATTAGGAAGCGATATTATTTTATATCACTTTCTTCTTAGATGGAAGAAAATACAAGTATCACAACAAGCAACGGTACGCTAAAATAATTGCGTATGTACCTAACTATGTATGCACATAAGATTCATAGTGTAAAAAAATTTTAATCCGTTTTATTATTAAACATCTAATGGTAAAAAACGATATGAGAAAGTGTAACAGAAAACAAAAACTCTCAAATGAAATCCTCTCCTTGCGAAGGGAGATTACTGTCTTTACAGCTATTCGGAAGCCGGCACCGCAATAAAAGTTCTCCCTTCTAAATTTCTTTTAAAAGGTTCGTATTTACTTCAAGTTCTCACCTCCCGGATAACTCACATGTTCAATTTCCTACCACTCGGAATTCGTTATCGATCCCATATAAACTTTCAATGCTATCCAGACCAACCTTCGACTATATCTTGTTTGCAACCATAGATGGAAGCATATAGCACTGACGGGTAAAAATAATTATAATTTAAAAGAACCGATTTCTTCTGTAATCAAATTCAATAAACTGAAGGATGGGTTTTCTAAGAAAGCAAAACTGCACCAGAGATGGAAACAGAACAATGATTAAATACCAACTGAGTTTGGACAAAAATAGTCTTTCCGAAATTCAATTCAAACGTTTTTGAAGGATCAGAACTCTAGGGTGTTATATATCTATAAGACGGGGATTCTGCTGATTTATCGTTTGTTACATTTTGATTCGTGTGAAAAAATGTATGATATATGTATGCAAGATTAACGTGCCGAATAGGCATTGCAGTTCGTTACAAAGCACGTGCGATGAATATACGTGGCGGATCAAACCAGATTCAGAGATAGCGTGGTGAAGACATTATCCGAAAATGTTTATCTAAATCCCGATATACAACTTCAAGAGATGTTTACGTGTAAACGCAACAGCAAAAGATAAATTGCTGCCAATCAATTTTGCAAGAGCGGGAAATTAATTTAATATATACTTAATTGGGATGCTTACTTAATCATGAACATTACACGAAAATTTCAAAGACCGCGTAAAAGATTGTTCTTTAATGTTGGGGTAGAGCTGCCGAAAACACAAGAGTGAAATAAGTGCGCATACATGTACATAGATTTCTTATAAGAGAATACGTACGTACAATTTCCTTATGTATCGATCACATCAAAGCATTAGAGAATTCATAAGTAGTATCTAAATAACAGTAGGTAAATAATAAATAGTTCTAATGTTCTTGATCTTAGAAAGAGTGGACCAAATTTACGCAACCCTAATTGCACCGAGAGTTAATTTTTTCCCGAAAAGATCAGCACTATCACCAGTAATCCTAAAGTTATTTATTAGCCATCAACTTAGGTACGCCAAAAATTGTAACGGGAGCTCTGCGTTGTAGTTTAAATTTTTTCCCCAAATTTTACACATAATTCTTTCATTTGTACAGGGTGGTTCACATTCGTGGCTCACCATTAGGATCGCCGAAAAAGTGAATTTCCAGGGTATACGATAGCAGCGTTGCTAATCCTACCATTGTAAGTTTCGTTAATTAGTTACTGTTGGACAACCAGTTAATTTTTTTGCAACACACAAAATGTAATAAATATAGTGATTATACTTTTTAGCACATTTTCCCAAAAATAAAATTTGTGACCACTTTTTCCATTCGCCTAGAGCTGTGTGTCACTATCAGATTTATATCTTAAAGGACGCTCATTATTTTGGTTAATTTTTTTCTGATTTTGGGTTCTGGTCATCATTGAGATGCCTCAAAATGGCATTTTTAACCGAACCGGTACTGTTGCAAAAAGATGGCAAAATAACGATTTGTCATACCATTTCGATTTTGCACCTTTTGCTATTATTAGAGTCACTCGACTTCTTACGTGGCTTAAATATCCCTCCATTTTCAAGTTCATGGTACACAATATAATATACAATATACTGGTAGGCATTAATCTTTATTATTACGTGTTTCATTCAAAGTCATACACCATTGATTGTTACTATGGAAGTTGGAATTGAACTGAAATTTTTTAACCTGTCTGCGTTTCTTGAGGAAATGTATCTAGGTGACGGAAACAAGTCTGCAAATTTCATTTGATAGCATATCCTTTAGTACACATCTCACGTGTTCTAAGAGCAGCTGCGTGTGACCTTTCGACACTGACTTATCGAGAGCTCGATACTTTTTTTTTGCTTCATGGAATGCCTATCATTTTCAATGAATAAAGAATAAGGAAGGAATAGGAAGGAGAATATCAACAATATACGTGCGACCGCGATGGCTTTTGCAAATGGCGGACAGTAGTTTCCTGTTCCAGTGGCGTAGGATACAATTATAACGAATTTTACACGAAAATAATCTAAACCCCCGTGTGTCTACTCCGCCTATGACTTTTGTTTAACTAACCTCAAACTACATTCCGATAAAAAATTTGTAAATTTACATGTACATACTATACATATAAAAATAATATTGATATCAATACTTACACATGAAATGTAATTCCCAAACTTTTATTTTTTTCCGTTTTGGGGCGACCACACGCACAACAACTAACCATTATTTTATGTCACTGCAAAAACCACAACAAAAATGAGTCATAAGTGGCTTTTGCAAATGGCCGACTTCCGTCGCACTCTCTCTTGTATACACCTGAGTAATGCTCCTTCCTGGTATTCTTTATTCATTGATCAGTTTAGTGACGATATACCTACAAGGAGTCTCATACAAACGTAAAACTAATTACTTACATCCTTTGATTTCACATAAGTTTTAATTAAAGTATATATTTAAAGAGTCAACCAATTAAACTTTATTTTAATTACCCATTCGAAAATTATTATATACCTACCCCAGGGATGTCTAAAAGTTTTCAAACTGGCCATCCAATTTATTTGAGCTTCAAAACAGTTTTTATTTCGCTTTAATTAGAAACTCTCCAAATGCATTTTTCATTTTTGGGATGATCGTAAAGGAAATATGAACACGCTTTTTATAGATATGTTTAAATAACATTATTTCAAAGCATAGAAGAAAGAGATGACTATTAAAATTAAAGCTTACTCTGCATGTTGGTTAGGTATTGAGGTCACATTATAGAAGGTCTTGTCGGTCTGTTTGTCCATTCGCCCGTTCCTACGTAATCGATAGGATAGTTACTTAATTTGACCAGTTAGTAGTTACTGCCACATAACCCATTCAAAATAACAAAGGGCGAGAAAAAGTCAAGCGATCACACCACAATTTATATTCATTGTCAGGGAAAATGTTGAGTAATCTGGAAACAGCACTTTACGATTTACGCCACATAAGCGGTAGGTCACTGTCATAACTTTGTCAGTCTACCTACTTTGAGATTTATTTCACATAATAATGTAGACACAGAAATCTAAGGGCAAATTAATGTAGAGCGAATTTCAGTAACACTCGTCAAAAGATTGTTAGACCTTGTCCTCGTTAGAAGAGTCCATGATTTCCATACGGAATGAAATACGATACGATATCAAACGCGATCTTTAATCAACCAATTGTAAATCAATATATTACTGAAAGCGACGCAAAAATAACAAAGAATAGAGCGCGTCAAAGGTACATAATTTTCTGTATTGCTACCAAGACAGAAACAGAAAATTAAATTCACATAAAACGAACGAAAATTTTATCTTTAAAGAAGGATGTTTTTTAGCGCATTTCCACAAAAATTTAAAAAAATGCGCTATTGTGGACACTTGGCCGTCCGTCCGTCCGTCCGTCCGTCCATCCGCTCGTTTTGCGACGCTACTAGTTCTTTATCTTAAGAGCTATTGTTCTACTTTTTTCGCTGTTTGGTTCGTTATGGTGTCGAGTCTTGTACCAAGGAAGGAATTTTTTTTGTACCGCTTACAAAAAAAGTTATTGTAAAAAAAACAAAAAACCGTTTTTTACATGTTCCATAATTTTACACTTTTGCCGTTTATTAACGATCCTAGAGATGGTTTATAATTTTGCATTGCTATCTGTCGCCTGCTGGTTGGTCTGTCCGTCTGTTCCTTTGTCTGTCTGTCCATCTATCTGTCCGTGTGAACGATAACTTTGTTTAGAAATGTTCGATCGCTTTTACATCTCCGTTAGTTATGAACTGAATTGCATGAAATTCAATATGGGCATAGATTTAGCCATATAATACGCAATGCCAAAAGTTGGATCGAATCGATTCAAAATTCACAGTGCCCTTTTCGCATCTCGACCATTTATAAACCGAATTGCAAAAGTATTTGAATGAAATTTGATACATAGGCACTTGGAATAAAGGAAAATCAAACGCCAATTTCAAAATTTGGTTTTGCGCATGCGCAGTGCAAACTTTTTTATTTATGGAAGAATTTAAACGAAATTTGATACATAGGCACTTGGGATAAAGGAAAATCAAACGCCAATTTCAAAATTTGGTTTTGCGCATGCGCAGTGCCAACTTTTTTATTTATGGAAGAATTTAAACGAAATTTGATACATAAGCACTTCGAATAAAGGAAAATCAAACGCCAATTTCAAAATTTGGTTTTGCGCATGCGCAGTGCCAACTTTTTTATTTATGGAAGAATTTAAACGAAATTTGATACATAGGCACTTGGGATAAAGGAAAATCAAACGCCAGTTTCAAAATTTGGCTTTGCGCATGCGCAGTGCCAACTTTTATATTTATGGAAGAATTTAAATGAAATGTGATACATAGGCACTTGGAATAAAGGAAAATCTAGCGCCAGTTTCAAAATTTTATTTTGCGCATGCGCAGTGCCAACTTTTTTATCTATGGAACTATTTAAGTGAAATGTGATACTTAGGCGCTTGAAACAAAGGAAAATCTAACATTAGTTTTAAAATTTAGGTTTGCGCATGCTTGTTCCAACTTTCTTATTTAGAAAAGCATTGAAATGAAATTCTTCTCATAAACTGAAATTGAAGTAGCACGTCAACAATGGATTGCCCATGTGCAACGCTATCTTTCATATTTGTGGCCGGATTTTTACGATTTGAACAGAAGTTGCATCTTACAAATGGGAAATGAATGCAAGTGGAAATGCGCTTTATGTAAATCGTTTACGATTACTTTTTAACTTGTTTGTAATGAAATAATTAATACCACGGCCAGCTCAGTAATAAGTAAAATTTTAATATCTTACCTGCGGATGGTTGGTTCTATATTTCCACGTATAATCAGAAAATTAAAACCTGATGCTCTGGTTGGACCACTCACTAAGACGTACTCATGTAATTTGCTTTGTTTGAAATATATTGGCAAAAATAAAATCTTTCGAACTAATATAAATTAAAATTTTGGCCATTTTATCCTTAAAAGCTAGCCGGGATAATAAAAGGAAATTTTCAGAACCAATATGTTTAAGTAAGAGAGTTCAAAACCCGTGATTTTCATCCAGAAGAGAAACCAAACGTATTAGAATAGATTGACTCAATTCAACTATTTTCAAAATTTTAGACATTTCAATTAAATGCAATTCACGACTGTACAAAATAACGGGATTGTAGAGGGGCGTTTGAGGAGTAGCTTACAAATTTCATTTTGTATGGAATCAAAGCGACCGTAAAGCTAGATCTGCTCAAAGAATGAAATGAGCTTTTAAATCATGTATCTCACGTCCCATTGCGCCTTTTAAATTTTTTAATGGGGTATTAACCCCAAGGTGATGAGCTGCAAGCCTTCAAAGTTGTTACATTTTACTCCCATTTTATATGAAATCCACGTGCCAGAGCATTTTTTTATCTTTCAGGACGACTTTATTTGTTATAGTTTGAATTCCCTTTGTCTAAATGCACAGTGGCGATGAAATAACTTAAAAAAAATGGAAATTGCATCATATTCTTCATCGGGTATTAGTATTCTGGGAGGATGGTTTGCGTTGCATCATTTTATACATGTCAGAAAGGATTAAAACCAGTAATTAAATGGTAGTGCAGCAGAAGTCACGTAGAATATAAAAAAAAGAAATAAGCAACAATTCTTGTGTAGAATAATAATCCAATTAGCCCTTGACGTTGAGGTCTAATTAATTAATATCGGTTAATAACCCTTTGCCTGTACGATAAGCTTGATGACTAAGCCACGCTTTGATGTAAGAACTGAAATTGCAACCAGTCGATTTTATCTAATCGATCTTCATCATGCCGCAGCTAATGCTTTCGAGAGAGGGGTTGAACATTAAAAGCTTCCAGTGCATTTTTGACGTTTTTTTGTTCGCCTACAACATAAAGGGTAGCGTCCTCTCATACTCGCGTCTTCTATAATAAAAAGAAGTTCTTTTATCCTATGTAATCTTAATGCCTATTCATGAACTAAGTGTTGGGGAGAACTCACTTTTATTGCAACTTTCTTGATCGTAACCTGCTTGCACGGTTTTCCACCGTTATACAAACGAATTTGGAAGCCCTTAAAATAACATAAATAGGGTGACAGGTGACCATCAATAGAGAACACTGAATTCTAGATGTCCCAAAAATCTCTATTGAAAAATTTAATATTTCAATTTCTATGCCCTCGTGCTGATCTAGTTTCTATCGACAGAATATTCCCTATGTGAATTTAGAAAGATAGGTTTATACGCCCGCGTTTACCGGGAAAATTTCATATAAAGTATGTTATAAAAACACTGCCTGTAATTTCCTTTACACGACAGAATATTAAATTGCCCGCGGGGAAATCTCCTGACAAGGCCGTTTCAAACAGAATACGCTAATTAAATTCAGTACCTTACCATAAGCGTTTCTAATACGAAATATGTTATATACACGTATACGCTTGACCAATTAGCGTCGGGGGTTGTTATTTTTGCGATGGAAAATTTAGTTCTAACAAACGGGTAAGCTTATCGAATTAATTAGACATTTGAAAGTACGTAAAATGTTTATCTTGCGTGACAAATTCACCTAAATACCGACGCGAATTAAAACGTACACGCGATTATTGTAATTTTTGTAAATTGCGTGTAAATATTTATTTTTATTACCGCAATAAACATTCCATTCCGTTTTATAAATTTTTTGGGTTTTGTGTGAGTATATTTTGGAAATGACCAGTCAAACACGTTAAGCAGTAGGATTTATCCGGCGCGAGTTATGGGTCATGAATGTTTGCCATATAGCGTCATTTATGCTCTATTTTGGGTTTTTGCAGTATTTTCGTTGAGATTTTCGTCATTCAATATCACCGAAATTGGCGAAAAATTTAGAACTCTGCGGAAGTTTTAAATTTAAAGTAATTTTAATTTATTTTTTATTTATTTTAATTTAATTTTAAATTTAAAGTAATCTACACAAACTATTAGAAAGAGGCCATGTGCATGGTGGACACCTCCCTTATTTTAATATAGAAAAAAAAATTGACCTAGGTGTCTGGAACTCAGTTTTAGAGAAAATCACTGGTTCCCAAATGATAAATTTTACCAATCACTGGAGGGAACAGATTTCAGTTATCTTTAATCGTTTGGCCGCTAGGGGGCGTTTCTCGAATTTAGTCGATTTCTTTAATGCCCCATAACTTTCTTATTATTAAAGATAATTGATTTTGACAAAACTTTCTGTATTGGCGCACGTGTTCCAGAGTTTGTAGATCTAAGCCATGTAATAGCTACATCATAGTGGTGTCAGAAGTGGGATATATAAAAAAAAACGGTTGTCGTTAACGCAAGTTAGTGTAGTGCATACCCCCTGGTATTTCCTTCTCACTATAAACGGTCTTCAGTCCTCCGCGCTTTTATGATCGTTTAAAGAGCAATCCACTTTTTCTTTTCCTGGAGGGTATTTGACCCTCCAGTATTACCTTCGTACTACAAAATATGTATCTTCAGCCCTCCGCACTTTCATGATTGGCCGAGAGAGCAATCAATTTTTGATGGGTAGTTTGGAAAATTTTAAAATTTTGGGTTTCTTATTGGTCTTTCTCGGTACCATAAATTTTTAATCATATACCTCCCAGGCGAAACATTTGTAGTTCTTGGTTTATTTGGGAAAAATGTTTTCTTTCCTTTTTTTGTGAAAAGGTAGTTAATCTCACTTTGACCGGCTGGCTGGCTGGTTGGCTGTCTGGCGGTCTGGATGGAAGGCAGCAAATGAGGGCCCGTAGAGGAATGCTTGCAGAAAGACGAGGGGCCGTGTAATTAACAACTAACACAAAAATGCGCAGAAATCCCTTCGCTCACGAAGACTTTGATCATTCTCTAATACAGGTACATATACTTACTAGATCCACGCGATGAGTTATGGTATTTTTCTAGCTAACGAGTATTGGATATCCTCCCGACTCCCGGTTTTGCGTTTTCTCTCAAAACGTTCTCTCCTTAGAACTCTCGTGCATTGAATATCTTCCAGAAAAGGAAGGTTTGGTAGGACTGACCCCCAGAGAAATTTAATGACTTTCTCCCAAAAGCAATTGTTGTAGTTTTCAGGCAATTTCTCGTTTGCCTGGTGGCGTCATCATATTTTCAAATCATCAATTAATAATAGAAGCAAACTGTTGACTTTGGAATTTCAACGTGACCTATTTTGAGGATTTTAAATTGGTACGTTCAAAAATTGTGAGATTAGGCAGTTAAGTTCATGTCACAAGGAAAATTTGTTTTGTGTGGGCCCTTGAAACACTGAAGCTTTGGGGTTACCTTAGGCCCCCTTCCGCCCACCCTTTAATTTCTAAGCTTCAAGTTACACGATTTACCATTCTTTCGGGAATTAAGCGTTCAAAATTCAAGATTATAAGTTCATCATCAAAATAACAAGATCATTCAGGTTTACAAATCAAACTGAATTACAGTAATATTTTTCAGTTGTTAATACACATGTACATTTTGGGACCTAAAGCTTCAATCATCAAACTTGAACCTTCCAACAAAAGTTTGAATTTTGAACTTCTTCCAGTTTGATTTGCGAACTGTATAACGTTAAAAAATTTGTTTTGCTTGAATCTTAAAGAAATTTGAAGCTTGAATTAAGAATCATTCAAGGTTCAATATTCTAGGATTTTTGAAAAATTTTGGAGCGCCGCAACGTCTTTTTTTCAAATAATTCAAAATGTTTATTAAATTATTCTAAAGATCTTATGTGTTTGATTCGCAAACCACAAACTTTGACGCTCGAATTTTGTACTTAGATCTTGAAGAAGCTTGAATCATCATTGAAGTTTCATGATTTAAATTTGAAGAATAATAATACGTTACCTTATTTTAAATGTGTGTTCTCACAATCAAAATTGGTTTTAGGTTTCAAGGTTCAAGTTTTCAAAATTTTAATTTTTAAGGTCCAAGTTTCAACATAGAAAATTTTCAGAGATCAAAATATCATAAGAATGTTGAATAAGTTCCCAAGTTGCTTTTCAAGAAACTTTAGATGGGTAAGAAATAAAATGTGAACGAGAGAAGTGTTTATTCATCTACAGGTCTTGTTAAAGTAATCACATGTTGCAAATCGTCCAGTCTTCCTCGCAACCCATAAATAAAGGACGATACTGTGGGTACGTTCGAGTAATTTTCTCTTTTGGTCTGCTGCGAGGCGTGCTTCGTGTCGTACGTCTGCGTTACCGTAGCTTCTCGTGCTCGTGATTTGGTAGTTTGCGTAGAACACGTGATACACCTGGATAAATTCGCCTAGAACAAAATTGTGAGCAGTTTTTTGGAAATTGAGCTCCTCTTACGTATAGGATTGCCTGTCGTTTCCAATCCCAGATATTCCACATGTAGCTTGGGTCGATGTATGTCGGGTTTGGATGCAAGTCGGTTTGTGCTTCGACTTCGCATGTTGAAGTGGGTTGAGGAATTTCTACCACCAACCTTAAAGAGTTGGATACAGGGTATGACCATTGGACCAAAATCAAATGTTTACTACCAACTTTCTTTGGAATTACTACTATACTACCATAATCGCGGTCGTGCCACAGTGTTTCTAAGTCAACATTACCTTTTTTACGTTGGGGGAGGAGAACCATGATTATTTATTTTGTATGCAGGGAGGTAAAGTTAATCTCCTCTTTATTTATAGTTTTAGAAGAGGAATGTATGACTTTTTATTATCGTTCTTACAGTTACAGTTTGTTTAAACTATCTACCAATTCCAATTTATTTCATAATTTAATTAAAGAACTTTTTCATTTGTATATAACTTGTTAAAGGACTTATTTTAAAACTTAAAATGTTACCTAAAATAAATATAGCGCAAAAAATGCCGCCCTCTAAACCTGCCGCCCCTAGGCTCGTGCCTAGTGTGCCTATATGTCAATCCGCCACTGTCTCTCACAATCGAATACTCAAGTATTCCTTGTTGTAATTTTTATAGTAAACATACAAAAAAAAATTGTAAAAATCCGCCGAGCCGTTTCGGAGGAGTGTGACCACCTAGGCGACCACAAACACCGTGACACGAGATTTTTATATATTAGATGTGGCGTTTTACAATAAAAGAAAACTATTACTTTTAAACATGAAACCGACGGAAACCACGTCCCTTTTCAAAAGCGCTCTTCTGCACAGGGTGGGAGTTCAATTTTAAAGAGTAAATCACTGGCACACACAAAATTTAGGTATCTCTAATCGTCTGGTCGGTAGGGGGCGTTTCTCGAATTTAGTCGATTTTTTAATGGGCATAACTTTCTTATGATTAAACATAATTGATTTTGGCAAAATCTTTCTTGCGTAGAATACATCGCGATTAGCAGTTATTATACGGGGTGTTTTGATTTTTCATATACGACCTTTAACTACATTTTTTCATTTAGACCACTTTATATATTTTGGAGTTTTTGAAAAGACCTTAAAATTTCCTAAACTTTGATATCACTTGTTTCATTAATATTAAATATTATTTGCAATATTGCTTTTTATACATTAAAATACTTTTTTCTATTTCGGTGTCACAATGATGATTTTGTACAACTGTTTTCGGCCGAAAACAGTTGTACAAAGACAGTGATTATAGTCGTTTTTTTTTGGTAACTCATCTCTTAAGTTGGCAGTTACTAGTTAGTACAAGGAGGTATTTCGTTGGGTACTTCCATGTTTGAACTTCAAAATGTCAGTCTTACTAGGCTGCCAACCTAAAACTTAATGGCATAAAAAGTGTTCCCAACATAAAACATGTTAGTTGTAATGTTCCCTATAGTTTCTGAGAATGATTTTTTTAATTAAATTAAAGCACCGAAATAGAAAAAATAGTATGAAAAACGCGTGTTACAATGCTTTATTGTAATACTCCTATCTTGCGGACACTCGTGGCTACGCTTCGCGTCGCCACTCGTGCCACAAGATAATCGTATTACAATAGGTCGCATTATAACACTTGTCTTTCAATATACTATTCTCTGTTTTGCGTTTATAATGACAGTATTCCGATATCAAAAATAGTCCTGGAATGAGTTTCATTCCAACACTATTTTTGGTAACTATTTTCCACAACTGACAGATTTTTAACATTTGGTATTCAGTGGTTGGCATGCTCGTCTAAATCATCCAGGCTGATCATATACGCGAATGTTCAATTCAAAGTTCTGCCTGGATGATTTAGACGTTAATACTTATCTCAACGGTTTAGTAAAATGTGGACTAATTTCACTTATTGTTATAACATTATGTTACAGTTATTAACGATACGGGTAATTGAAATCATTAGGTATTGAAAATTCAGTGTAGGTACTTAGAGAAATCCACATTTAATACAAATGAGGTTTTATAACCTAACAAAATTACAACACTAATCTTTGTCACTAAATGTACAATTATTATAAACTTTTAGAATAATTGTGGAATTATTGCCTGGTAGCAAATTATGAACAGTCTCTTCTGCTAACTGTCGAAGCTCTGGAGGAGTGGAAGGAAGAATTTCTTCGCACATTATTCACTTATTGAAAAAACTAAAATATACTGCACAAATTCGTATTTGACGCGCTTGTTAAATTGAATTTTTTCAAAATGTAGCGTAGCCAACTTAATTTCTTGATTGAAATATTTATTACAGAAAATGTCAGAATTGTTAATTTTTTTAATACAATTAAAATGCTCAACAGAGAAAATAGTATAAAGCATATGTTGCAGAAGGCCTTTCTATAGCGCCTTTCTATAGCGCCTTCTGCAACTTATGCTTTAATATACTATTACTGCAGATATCTAGGTTTCCATGGCGAACAAAAGATGGCAGGATTGTTTAAAATGACAATTTATTGGTGATTTGGCAGTTTTTATTCGTTCCAAATATTTTAATTTCAAATAACACACAAAAAACAAAGGACGTGAAAACTCTAAATAATATAATATAGAACTAAATAATGTAGATAACCAAGAAATTGCCGTTTTAAACAATCCTGCCATATTTGTCCGCCATGGAAACCTAGATCACCTAGGATGTCTGCAATAAAAATATTCTAATAGATAAAATGCAATATTCGAGTTAAACCAAACACCCTGTATAAAAACTGTGTATCGCGATGGATTCTACATAATTAGGTGCTCTAACAAAGATTTTCTTTTTAAAATTGAGCTCCTGACATTCTTAAAATAAAGGGCATTACTATAAGAAAGTGCCCAACTTGGATTTGGTTCAACTTCGTGGCTCACCAATGGGATCTCCGTAATGGTGCGAGATACAGCAAGGGTTAAATGGGGATAAAGCTTCCCCTTTCTGTAATTAAAAAACGCATTTGAAATTCATGAAAAATCTTTGAAAATAACTGAGAATCACCGAAAAACTTAAAATGTCATTTCGTAAAAATCCAATATGGCGAAATACAGTAGTACACTGTAGCTTCTACATCTAGCGTTTTATGAAAATTCCGATAAATTCAGATTCTTCGAAAAAAAAGTGTCAAAAAAGATGCGAACGAGAACCCTCCATTTTACACACGTAAGTTTCAATTGTGCGCCTTTTGCATTAAATTTTGTTCTAAATTAGAGGCAAATTTTTGGCTTTTGTCACAAATAGTACTTGGTAGATTACTAACTGTTCGATTTTGGAAACCTTAATCAGCTGATCTTCCATTTGAAGTAAATTAATTAGCTCACATCGACGTCGTACCACCTCAAGTCCTCTTAAGATATTTCTAAAAATAACCCAATTATTGTACAATAGAAAGTCGCTCCTTCATACCGGAAGGGATTTGAACAAAAAGCGACCGCAGCTTCCGGGCAACAAAACGCGTAGTATTTCCCATCAATTCGCAAAACGCCCATATTGGGATTCGCCGGTATCAGCCCGCCGCCGGTCTCCACGAACTTCCAAGCGCAAAACCCGAGGTACTAAAATTTTCAGAGAATAATTTCCCATTCGAGTGCGAGAAGTTGGGACACCTGAAGCTCGATTCGTTCAAAGTCGGATACGTCCGACGGATAGACGATGGGAGCGTCCGCGCTTGTCTGTCTAATTTTCAGTTGCGTTGTTTTCTCTAATCGGTCCGCGTCAGAGATGATACTGGAGGGGCCGAGCATTAAGCGAATCACATCCTCGGTAAAGTTTGTACGTTCGACCTCAAAATGGAGGTTTAGCAGCATTTGGTTCAGTTGAGATAAGGCTATGGTTTGATTTTGCAGACGGTACCATGCGTCGGCAACCTGGGAGAATAGTGGCTGAAAGTAGTTTGTGTACCATCTATGGGGTTAAAGTTAGTACCATACAAAAACTTGGATTGTTGGAATCGCAGTTCTAAAACTGACCGAGTTGTGCACTTTAGACAGAAGATCTTTTAATTTTTCAATGGTACTCTTTGCGGTGGTACTCATGTTGCTGACTTCAACTAGAATTTTCCTGAAATGTGGATGTGAGCTGTATTCAGAGACGTTTGCTAGGTTTACCTGACAAACAATTCATATTGCCTATAAATGATTAATAAGTTCATCACGTGATTGAGCTGGGGCTCATCAACGTTATCCGGTAGGCGCCGACGTAAGACGTACGATTCTGCACTCGGCTCAATCTCGTAGTTGTTGTCAACAGCAGTCGTAAGCAAGTTGACAGTTTCCATGATCGACTCCAATGTCTTTTCGATATCTTGAAGCGTCACTTCAAGGGCCTTGGTTAGCATTTTCGGTACTGAAACAGGCGGACTTCAACATCAGGGCAGCTAGAGAAGACCCATACAGTCCTCAATTCCGGATCCGCATTTTTTACAGTCCCGGTTAAATAGTCTTATCCCCGTCACCAACTCGGTCAACTCAATCAACTGATACTCCTTATTTTCACGCGTCTCATTAACAAACTCCTTAAGATCCGTTTCGAGCAACGCACTTTTTAAGGCAGCCGCTGATTCCTTGTACACCTAGTGTTGAAATTAGTCGATGACTTTGCAAAGAGCCTCACCTGTTCATCAGTTGGATTGCCCAACCCGGAAGTTAAGGTGATGAAGTATACGACTTTCCGGAACAGTCTCCCTAGTCCTTCCTCGTCCTCGACGTACGCGTCTAGAATATCTTTTTCTAAGGGCAAAATTCGCGCCTTAAGATCAGCCCGGTTCTTTATTATCATATTTTCGAGATTTTCGAAGTTTTCTTTAAAATAGTGTTGGATTTTTAACGTTACGATGCTGGAGTGCGATTGATTGCTTAATTTCTGCACGCACTGTTTCACAAGGTACCTCACGTCGTTACGATGTGGTAGCGTTCCCGGAAGTATCCCCCAGGAGGGGTTTAACAGTAATAATTTCACCTAAAGCTGGGTTAAAGATCAGGTTTAACATCGTTTCATGCTTACGTAGTATAAGATAAAGCTTTCTGGAATTTGTATCGATTTGTTGGTGCATTCTCTTAAGAGTTCTTGCAATACGTTTTTAGTTGCGAAATCCATTGGGACTGCCATTAATGTCAAACCAAACTGAAAAGAGATGACATTTCGTATTTTTATAACTGCGAAAAAAGGTGGCTTCTGTACTTTGTTTGAGAATAGAAAACTAAGGTTTCTCGGAATGTGAGCGACAAATGCTTTTTCATTGGTTACTATTGACAATCGATCAAACACATTGTCGGCGTACCAACAGCAAGAAACCAAGAATTGTATACTGACGTTGAAACATTCATATTTCTTTTTAGATCTCGATCTAGGTGAATTTTTGTACTATAATTAATTATAGCAACTTAAAAACGTTAAAGCGCATATAATAAAGAAATAATTTTGCTTTAGGTATTCTCGAGGGTATTATACGAAATCAATCACGTTAACTTTTAAAAAGAAGCAGCCCCTAAATTATTCCAATAATGCAAATTAGAACGTGAGGAATTTTAATTAGAAAGTATACGCATTGATTTTTCCTGTTTGTTTGGTCCTTAACTGGAGAAAAGTGATCACTTAGGGACTTAAATTTAGTAATGCAGCAGATTCCATAGATTTTAATAAATGTTATGGCAGTAAATTGTTAAAAAAAATGGATGTGTTGGTATACGCAGTAAATGAAACAACTTTTACTTAATATAGGAATTTAATTGAATTTTTTAAGCGACAGCCGGATTGAGCATTGGCTGGCCTTGTAAAGAAGGGTAAGTCGCCTGAACCTTTCAGATAAACAATACATATACCTTGGATACAGGCTAGATACGCAAAATCGTTTTGTGTTTAACTTTAAGGAATCCCACGAATTGAGATGAGCTTTTGATTAGTAATTAAACGAGCCGTATTCACTTCAGGTACCTGGATCTAAACCTCAACGTCCAATCCGACATTGTTTACACAGCGATATAAATCTTCTTTGATCATTTATCCAGATTTTTTGAGGATGCCGAACGATAAATTTCAGATAAAATTTTGTAAACCTACCATTTAGCTAATTAGGATATAATATATTTCGGTGTATAATGGCAGACGGTCACTAAACCACCCACCTAGCTTAATTAAACGAAGTCACCCAAAAAATATCAACATGAATCTCTTAGAATCCTGAGTCGTAAATTGGGGGTTCAATCTAATATGAAAGTTGTAACGTGTTTTTTTTTCAGTTTAATTTATTTAACTTTTTTGATTCGTGGCCAATATTTAGTATTCTTACGCTAATGTCCCCTTAATATCCGTACGCCATCTAGTGATCTTCGTTGTAATCCACTAGTTCAAGGTAGTTATTCTTCTATCCCCTAGTTCTTTATTCTCGTGTTATAAATTTCTTTCAGATAGTTATTCGTGTCGCCCATCGAGGTCGTTGCTTTCCCTTCTTCTTTAAGTTTGTCTTGCTCGTGCAGTTCACCTTTAGTGAAGTCTCTGCCGCCGAGTTGATTAGATGTAAATGTCTCTTGGTAACTATTACTTTTCTGACTACGTGTCTACCTGACTTAAGGGATTAATGTTTTGGCTTTACCATACTTATCTTTGAAGTGGTTCTCTCTTTCTCCACCAAAATTTTGGTTTTGCTAGTGGAAAATCGTTCGAATTATGGGTTCTTTTTCAGTTTTAATGTCTGATTTACCTGCTTAGTATCAGACGTTAGCATTGCTATGTATGTCGCAATACTTTATGTACTACCCCTTTTGTTTACTTGCTTGTGTTGTTACAGATTTGCAGAACGCGCCCTTCTGAATTCAGACAGTCCCTACGACCAGAATTCAAGGGAAATTTTTGTTATTTTCGTCGATTCCCTTTTAACGTTGATTACATATTGGTTTTCCATACATTCGAACTATAATTATTACATTTACTTGAGATTCACTTAATGACTATTGCTCCGTTGTTTTTGCGTAAGCCTGTTTTGATATTAATATTAATATTTTCCCGGGCTACGTGTTGTACAAATAATGATATAGCAGATCTATACAGTCTGATTCAAATTCGAGGGGCACCATCGGGATCTGTAAGAGATATGTAGATAGGTAGTTTAAATTTGGCAAAGCTGCGTATTTCGAAGCTTAACAAAATGCCGTTTTGAAACTGAAAAAATTTCGACTGTGTTCCGAGATCCTGATCCTGCAAAAACGGAATTTTCCATAATCGTTTTTATTTTTTACCGATGTTATTTAAAAAGGTATTTTAAAATAAATGACACATTATGATGACTTTTTTCCGTCTACCTACAAGATGCTAGTCTTAAAGTTTAAGTCTGACGTTTCGTCTTCGTTTAACCATTATCAACTTTGTTTCTTCTTATGGAAGTCATTTTTACTGTTTGTGTCATTTGATAGAGCATTTTTTTCTGATTTCAAAAATGTAAATATCACTATTTTTTAAATATTGGTAAAATATCTTCTTTTTTGCCTGGCAAACTTTATCTTGGGTAGTAGATGTTCGTAGTTTCTTGCGTTATTACGAATTAATAGCGGTATTTTTTAAAAAAATAGTGATATTTACATTTTTGAAATCCGAAAAAAATGCTCTATCAAATGACCCAAAAAGTGCTTTGGCGGCTGGATCGTCCCTCTTCGTATACTAATACAATAGGGGACAAGGCACCGGTACTTCGCTTGAAAATAATTTAGATCTCCTGTTTTTTAGCTGAAATTTGACTACAAAAGGGGTTTGACTCTGCACTGTCCAGTAAATAATAACTCAGAACATTATTGTATAACGATTAAAAATCAGAAAAAAATATTAAGGGTGGTTTAAGGATGCATCTCCTTTCTGACATTGGTTTTCTATTTAATTTTCTACTTACTACATGTCCAGGTCCACCTGTCACAAATCTGGATAGTTAAAATTTAATTCGAGGTGGCCTTTGTGACCATCTCTTTTACTATCACTCACTGATTTGATCAAACATTGGAAATTAAATCGAAATACCTTTACACTTCAAACGCAACCTAGTTTTTTATTTGACGTTGACAAACTAAATTATGGATGACCTCTGAACTTGGTTTCGTTAAATTGAATGGAACTTTTTTTACTCCACAAGGTAAAATCTGACTCGACTGGTCAACAAATTCATAACAATACACAGAAGATTAAAAATATTTTATATGATTCTCTACTACTTTAGGATCTCTCATTTTAATGGTAATTAATAATACAATTAGTCAAAATTTATCTTTTTTTAATGGAACGTAAAGCTGTCGATTGAAATCGATCTTTCTTTTACAAGTCTTATAGGAACGAGTAATAAACTTGAATATTATCTGGATTTACTAACAGTTTTCTTTGTCGTAATTTCGTTTTACACATGAAATTAGATTAACTCTCTTTTTACTAGGAATTTTCTGACTTGTGCGTTTATTTTCAATGAAGGAATCTGCTTTATAAACAGAAAACGACACGATTACGAATTTTTCCAACTCTCACACTGGAATATGTGAATATCCCTTGGTTTATTACTGTAATCCTTGTTAAACTGGCACCTTTCGACAACTATCGGTCGCGATCTATGCACTTACATTAGGATGAGTGTCGCGAAAACCGTCTGCACTTTTTATAATTCTCCAAGATTGAAATTTGGAATTTTATCACGTCATTTTTTTCCACTGGGGCAAATGGTGATCTTCCAGAAAACTTCTGGTTAAAAATGTGGACTCTAATGGCCGCCTTGAAAGTGATTAACTGTTTCTTTTAAGCTCGGTATTCCTGAACGCCAATTTAATTTAGGCTCAAAGTTCCGTTTGATCGCCAAACCATCTCTCGCCATGAGTCTTCGAAAGCCACAACGAGAATCCCAAATTTCGTACAGAATAATTCCCTCTCTTACCTCTAAATCATCTTGTAACACCTATTTAATGGTGGAATAGTAATGGGGTAGATATGTTAGTAATTTTCATTGGTTCCCTGACTTTCAGGGGTGTTTGCAAAAAATGCTGACTGCAATTTTAGATTGATTTTTCCTTAAGAATGTTTAATTCGCAAACTAAAACAACCTATTTCCAGCGTGTAAATCAATACCAACCCCCGATACAATTTAGAACAAAGACGTCACTGATAGACATGACAAATATAACTAAAAAAGTTCACTGTTTTACAATCGACAAAATAAAAACTTGAACCTGACATAAGTAACATTTGTTCGGTTGAATGTTCCTGGAACCTTGACTCTTTTTAAACTAGGAAATTGTTCTTCCTCATATAACCATGCATGTGATAGCCAAATTAAATTAATCAATCCTAACTGAGGTGCTTACCCAAATGTTAGGTCTCCTATTTTATGCACATCTTAAATGATTTAATTACGAATAAACAAAGCAAAGTTTTGTATGAAACTTTTTCTTATTCTCTTGACCTTGCTATAATATGTACGGAAATCACTTTGGTTATGCAGCACATATTATGACTGTCCAAGGAAAAAGCCTCAAAACATTTGTAGTGCCTACTTAAATTTCAATAATGAGTTGGGGGAGTGAAAATGTCCGTATTGTAACACAACGGTGCCATTTTGGAGCATTCAAACGGAAACGAAATTATTTTTTATAGACTCCAAAATCTGTAATAAAACCTAGACCACTTTTATGTGCTCCGAATAGTATCATGAGAAAAAATAGGCCTTATCTAAAAAGTGTTTATTTGAGCTAGTGTTATCGAAATAAAAAAATTAATATTAGAATGGTTTTATAGAAAAAACTGCCAGACTATAATACGCCGCTTGCGATTTTTTCTTCTAATCGGTCCCAAAATGACATACGGTACCCTTCGGGATTTATTCCGGTTGTAAAGTTTTCTCCCAAATCAGCAAAATGCATTTCGCCATTTTGCACGGGCTTCCAACGCGGTCGCTCGATTGGATCCTCAGGTGAATTAGGATCGCCATATTTGGCGAAGTTGGTCCATAGCTTTACAAACATTTCTACGCCTTTTGCTTCAATGGAATGCGGACGAATCGTTGGAGTCAACATGTGCGTAAATAGGTAGCCCAATTCGTCGGCGTGCGAGGTTCCCTTTCGTTTACAGTTAAACGCTGCCTTAAAAAAGTTTAAATCCGCGTCCAACGACATTCTGTACAGATATACTGGGGTGGAGGAGGTGAGCGAGTGCAATTTAGCGGATTTGTAAATGGGGCGTACAAACAGGTTATCACCTACGAACTATCATGTGTATTAATATGGGGTTGATTTATTGTGAAATACTACCACGAAAAAATCATCCGACCGCTGTTGTTCCAAATCATTTCCAAAGTAGAAATCTTTCAACTCATTTGCAACATAATCCGACAGCTGACTACCTTCTTGAACTTTAAGGGGGAAAGGTATTTGTCTCTCGAAATTCGCACTGGCCTTATGTTGTTTGTAATGCAAGTCGACCAAATAGCCCTCGCGTGCCGCATACCCAAGCATTAATGGAACAGAATTATAGTCACCAGACTGCAACACGCCTAAAGGATCTTCTGACGTGATCATCTGTTTCGTTTGGTAAGCTTCTTGTACAATTCCAAACGGACGGGGGACGTCAGGGAAGTACGTCTAAAAGAACAAATTTGTCAAAGTTTTTTTTTAAGAAAATTACGTCTGGAATCGTCTCTTGCAGTTGAAAAATACGTTCAGCGCTCATTTCGTTTAGGATATTGAAAATGTCCCTGTCATTCACTTCCTCTAGATCGAGTGCCTTTTTGATTAATGGAGTGGACCACTGTCCAGTTCCTCTAGTACCCAGTGCGCAACCACTTTGCATGATCACTTTATGGAACAGCCCTTAAATGCAAATTGAGGGTTTTCAACTATGTGGCAATTATCCGAACCTTTTCCCTGTGGCGAGAGCATTAGGTAATGCGCGCAAACAGCACCGACGCTTTCACTAAAGATCGTAACGTTATTGGGATCACCTCCAAAGTGCGCAATATTCTTTTGCACC